>NC_089587.1:36358340-37558340 GCF_019320115.1 Miscanthus floridulus
GATAGGTCTAGTTATTATTAACGGTCAGTGCATTTAACAGTGACTAGGATATCAACACCTTTCACTAGTTACCTTAGATATCATTAGTGATTGTATCTCCTAACCTGGTTTGAACCTAAAATAAGTATCAAGTTGTCTTTGTAATGGCCATTAATTTGTTGCTAGTGACATGCCATACTTACTAGCTAGCTAGTTTTTTTATAGAACAGGAGGGGCAAGGCCCCTACTGAGATTTATTAAAAATAAAGAAAAAGGAAAACAGGTTTGCTGGGAGCAGACAGAAGTTCAGAGTACAGAGATACAGATATATATGGATACAACAAAGGGTTCAGGAAACAAAGAAGGAGATGAAGAAAATACTACAATCTAGAAAAAGAAACTAGGCTAAGCTAGATTTGCTATCCATTGATTAATAAGGGGGAGTAGCTCTTCTTTACTCTTAGAAGAAGTAGGCCCAATTCTCTTCTGAAATCTTCCTTTGTGTTTTCCAATAGTGGGTTTATCTGTTGGAAGATGTGATCATTCCTGGCTTTCCAAATTGCCCAGCACATGAGGGTAATAATTTCCATGAAGAAAGGCACCCTGAGTTGATCCTTAAAGCTTTGGAGAGCCTAAAAAGGATCCAGGTTTTGGTCAACCTGAATGTTCAGCCAAGCCCAGCAATGTATAGCAAATGGGCAGTGTAGGAACAGGTGCATCAGACTTTCTTTAGTCACAGATGTACAGAGGATACAATTGTAATCCTATAGTACCATGTTCTTTCTTCTTAGCAGCTCCGTTGTGTTGATCCTATCTTTCAGTAACAACCAGAAGAACACTTTGTGCTTGTTTGGCAGGAGCTCTTCCAATTCCACTTGAAAGCTGGATGAGGATTACAATGACCACTGAGCTGCTTGTAAGCCTTTCTTACCAAAAAAAGGAGGAGTTCCAAATATATGATCAAGTGTCAGGTGAACTTTCTAGTACAAACTCATTGAGTTCCTCTTGCAAGTTGGTTAATTGTGCATGTGCTTACTGAGATAAAGGTAGGTGAAAAAGCCCATGGAGTGGTGTATGAGAGATGCCTTGCCCAAAAGAAATCTGCCTTTTTTAGAAAAAGATAGGAGTTCAGGATATTTGTGAGCAAGGGTGTCCTCCCCCCATAGGTCATGCCAGAACAAGCAGGATCCCCCATCATTGATATTTACTTTGGCTAAACCTTTAAATTTGTCCAGCAACTTTAAAATATCCCTCCACCAAAAAGATCCTTTCTTTGATGTCCCAGGTAAATTTCTAGAGTTGTAATAACATTCCTAGATTAAAGAAACCCAAGGTAGGTCTTCCCTGTTGAAGAATTTGTGGAGATGCTTTATTAGCAAGTCTTCATTCTGAGTCTTGATATTAAGAATTCCAAGGCCCCCGTCCTCTCTTGATCTGCACACCATTGGCCATGCTGCTTTTGGCTTTTGTTTCGCATTGATATCAGCCCTCCTCCATAGGCAATGTTTTCTGAACTTGTCAATTTGATCTATTACATTTTGTTGTAAGAGAAAAGTGCTCATGCAAAAGGTTGGTAGGGCAGACAAAACCAAGTTGGCTAATTCCAACCTGCTAGCTTGGCTTAGAAAAATAGAAGTTGCTGCAAGTCTTCTCTCACATCTATTCACCAGTGGTGTGAAATCAATTGGTTTGGGTTTAGTGAGACTAAGAGGCAACCCCAAATAGGTGAAGGGTAACATTCTAGTTTCACACCCAAAGGTTCTAGCCAGATCCTGAAGTCTCCGGCAACTGCGGAGACATCTAAGGCACCTAAGCCCATACTACACCTGCAAAATGAAGATTGGAGAAAGGCAATAACAGAATTCTTAGAAGGAAAACCACCGAAGAAGATGAAGCAAAAGCAGCAAGAATACAGGCCAGGGCAAGAAATTACACAATGATAGATGATGTACTGTACAAGAAAGGAGTAGTCCAGCCTCTCCTCAAATGCATATCGCAGAGCGAAGGCATAGAGTTGCTTCAAGAAATACACTCAGGAATTTGCGGGTCGCACATTGGCTCTAGAGCATTATCAACAAAGGCAATAAGGCAAGGCTTTTATTGGCCAACACACATAGAAGACGCAGAGCAGATAGTCAGAACATGCAAAGCATGCCAAACATTCTCTCCCAGGCAGTCAAAACCATCGTCGGAGACACAGCTTATACCTCCGACATGGCCGCTACAAAGATGGGGTATGGACCTGGTCGGCCCATTACCACCATCCCAAGGAGGAAACAGATTCACAGTAGTGGCAGTAGAATATTTTACAAGATGGATAGAAGCAAAGCCGCTGGCGAAGATAACCTCAGAAACTGTCAGAAAATTCTTCTGGCAAAACATCATTTGCAGATTCGGTGTACCGAGGATTCTGATAGTAGACAATGGAAAACAATTCGATTCATAGAACTTCAAAGAATTCTGCAAAAGCATTGGGACAAAACTAGCCTTCGCCTCAGTATACCACCCAGAGTCCAATGGTGCCATGGAAAGAGCAAATAGAATAGTGTTTTCAGCAATATCAAAAACATTGCTGGGCCTACGCAAAGGAAAATGGGTAGATGAATTACCCAGAGTGATTTGGTCACACAATACATCTATCTCAAGAACAACAGGATTCACACCATTCAAACTGCTTTATGGAGAAGAGGCCATGATGCCAGAAGAAATCAAGCACGAAAGCCTCCGCACAACGAGACAGCTAATGTTGCAAGATGAAGAATATGCAAAAGAAACAATAGAAGCAATAAGACTGGAAGCAGTCAAAAACATTGCAAAATATTAGTCCCAAACCAAGAGGTGGAGAGACTCTCAGGTGGTAAGCAGGAAAGACATAAAACATGGAGACCTCGTACTCAGAAGAAAACCCAACGCACAACTTGTTGGCAAACTGCAACCGAAATGGGAAGGCCCATACACAGCAACGGCAGCAGGCCACCCTGGCTCTTTCCACTTGACCGACAGCGAAGGTGTCATGACAACCCACACTTGGAATATTGACAGCCACCACAGATACTACATCTAGGCAATGTACCAAAGGGCAACCTCCACAAATAATAAGCGGAGGCCTCTCCGTTCATTTACCTTTCAGCTCTTTTTTCTTCAACCCAAAAAATGTAAAAGAGCCTGTACTCTTTTCCTCATAGGGGAACTCCAAGCGGAGGTGAGGTTTTTAACGAGGCAGGCTCAATGTAAAAATCCTCTACAAGTATAAAGAGGTAATTCCCCAAAAGAACGCTTGAAAAGTCCAAAACCGAAAGCGGCCAGCTCTGGCGCCGCAATATTCGGTGAACAAAAATAAGCACAGGTCCTTTCAAAGCGCCGGCCACAGGCATTGGCAATTTGAAACGACCTCTATGGCTAAACAGGCCTTCAACCTTGACAAAGACCTATCCAGAGTCAGGCATCAAGGCAGAAACCACCTTGGCCAAACAGGCCTTCGACCTTGACAAAGACCTGTCCAAATTCAGGCATCAAGGCAAAAACCACCTTGGCCAAATAGGCCTCCGACCCTTGACGAAGACCTGAACAAATTCAGGAATCAAGGCAAAAACCACCTTGGCCAAACAGGCCTCCGACCCTTGACGAAGACCTGAACAAATTCAGGCATCAAGGCAAAAACAACCTCGGCCAAACAGGCCTCCGACCTTAACAAAAACCACCCAAGCATCAGGGGCAACACCATTATGGCGCTAGAACCAGGAAGAAGGTCTCCGCCATCGAAAATGGCAAAAAGAGGAAAATGTCTGACAAAACACTGTTACCATTATGGTGCTAGGCCTATTTACTTCAAAAGATCTCAAAAGGAACGAATAATTCAAGCAAGATATAGGCCATTAAAGCCAAGATACATTCCAACTAACAACGTACCAAAAAGTTAACACCCAAAAGCCACCACCCACTATAAAACGGGCTCCCCCCATGACCTTAAAACCTCAGTCAGCATAGGGCGTAAGGGGGGAAGAAGGCAGAGCACAAGCACAAGCCATAGCAACAGCCATGTAGGCAGGGGTCTCCTTAGATATCTAACTCGGCCGTAGATATTGTACGAAAACTCGTAAAATCGGAGGAACCAGTAGACGGTCGAAGGTAGTGGGAAAAGAGACAAGAACTATGGCACGGTGATGAACAGCGCAGGCCTACGGAAGAAGGGGGATATCGCATGAAATCTCATAACATCCCCCTGACGCCAGAGACCTAACCTGCCATCTCCACAAATGAAACATGTCCCATAGGTGTGCAGCGTCGGAGGCCCATACCACCAGATAGCTAAAACACCCAGCTAAAGAAATACCAAAAGACTCCGCCGTCTGCACAAGCTGCGCCAAACCTCCTATTGGATTACACACCAATTCAGCAAGCCTTGCCAGGCGGACCTCAAGTACGCCTCTGCCGGGCAAAAAACTACCAACACTTCTACCCCGGCCATCAAGTAAGCACAGAGAAGGAGAGAACATGGGGCGGAGGTCCTGGCCACCACCTCTATATCACGCACGTTCACCCAAGCAAAGGCCCACGGTGTGCAAGCTCGGGACTAGACGAGATATGTAAACCAGCACAACAGACATAAGCCCCCGCACAAACAATCAAGAAAGTGAAACTGTTTTGTATTCCATAAAACGTCAAGTACCATTCTTACAGGACACAAACTTATAATAAAATCCAAACTATTGTGGTGGAGGTCCACGCCAAGCAAGCGCATGAGTAAACCCAGCGCGCTCGTCGTCTATGTCAAACTTAACTGACTCAAACACGTCGCACGCAATGCTGCGGGGAAAGGCCGAACGCCAATACTCCCAAAGCTCTCCGCTCACATAAATACCATCGTTGTAGAGAGTCAAAGGCGCAACATCTTGCGCAGGCTCCTGATTTGGAACCTGCGTAAGATTAAAATTTTCCACAAAATCATTCAGAACAAAAGAAACTTTATTTACAAGAGTCCAACTGGACTACAATATACAAGTCAAAATAGCTAAGTCCTACAAAGAGCCTAGACCTCCGGCATCCCAGCTACAACAGAAGTCCCTGGAACGGAGCCCGCATCAACTGTGGGCGGGGAAGGCGCCTGCGGCCTTCGACCATCACCACCGCCGATCGTAGCGCCCACTGGAGCGCCAGCGGTGGCGGAGGCGTCGCCTACGGTCGCCGAGCATGGAGCTGGCGAAGGCCTGCCCGCAAGACTCTTCTGCGCATCTTGTAGCACAGCCTAAAATATCAGGGGCATAGGCAATGAAAGCCTTCGCAGTTTTGCAAAAAGCAAGGAGAGAAAAATAGCGGCTACAAAGACTAGAAATACCTTCGCCCTCTTTTCCTCCACCAGTTTTCGGGCAGCAGGTCTCCCAAATGGAGCCCAAAAGTACCCAATGAAATTTCTCAAGGTTTTTCGCAAACCAAGAGAAGTCTCACCAAGCTCCTCTGGACCTGGCAGCGCTCCCTCCGGAATACTTTCGGTATGCGTACACCCACCGCGCACCAAAAGCTTGGCGTAATTCGCTACTCCCGCCAGTGCCCCGTAGTCCGTGCAGCCATTGATCAGACCGGGGAGCTTCGCAAGGTGACGCTTTAGCCAGGAGGTGAGGGCGTAGACGCTGTCTTCCTCCGGACTAGCAGAGGTTTTGCCTCCGAACTCAGCGATGATGGCCCGGTAATGGCCAACGGTTGCAGCAAGGACCCCCTTGACCGAGTCTAAACGCCTCGTTGTCAAAGACAGCTGCTCCCCCACTGCAGCTACGGATTCCCTCTCAGAGGCCAGCTCTCGCCGGAGACCCTCGGCCAACTCGTTCGCCCTGCGGGCCTGCTCGGCGGACAAAGCTTCTGCATCCTGGGCCTTGGTGAGATCGGCACTCAAAGCCTCCTTTTCTTGTTCCTTCTCCGTAAGAGAAAGGCAGAGAGCTGCAAGGGAGTTGGCCAAACCCCCTTTTTCACCTTCTAGGCGTTCGTTCTCCACCTTGAGCGCTTCAATCACAGTATCTCGGTCGGAGACCTCGCGAGTGCAGCGCTCTTCCATAACAATGGTCGTGTGATACCCCTACGATCAGAAAGAAGACCAAGGCGATCAGCAATAGAAACAAAAACAAGTCTAAAGGCGAACATACACCAAAAAAGGCAAACCGCCGAAGACGCACCAAGCTCTGGTGTTCTAGATGAACACGGAGAAGTTGGAAGAAATCCATATCCCTCAGACGCTGTTTGAAGCGATCTGTTCAAAGAAGAACAAACAAACACAAAACCATAAGGTGAGAAAAGCAAACCCCACAATACATACACCAACTGCCAGAGACCACCTCCAACGTCTCCAAGAACCCCAAGATAGTACTCTTCCCAACCTGAGATAGAAGTGTCGGAGGAGCCTGCGTAGCAAAAAAAAACAACAACAACTCAGGTCAGAGGGCCGATCAGAAATAGGCAATAACAACAGGCCAAAAGACGAGTAAGATAAAAACACTCTATACTCACTCGGACCCGGCGCCATCGGCCCCAGCTGCCCCGGACCAAACCTGACACTGGCAGCGGCCACTCGCTCCTCCGGGGTGAGGAGTCCAGCCATGACATCACCTACAAAAGCAACAAGTACACGGCATTAGCACTTGGTAGAATACATAAACAAATAAACCGGGCGAAGACAGTAAACACAAAAATATGCAACAAACAAACTTACTCATAAAAAGCCTAGGCGGGGCCGCCTGCCGAGCCCCATAGGCAGACGTCTCCGCCATATTATGCGGCGAAGGCCCAAAGGGCCGGCTCTCCTCAGCCAGCGGCCTGGTGGGCGGAGGGCTCGAAGAAGACCGAGCCACCGGGGCCTGCTCAGCAAGCACGGTCTCCGGCTGCCCGACGTCGGCCGCTGACGCGGGGGAAGACGCAACAATAGCAGGAGACGAAGGAGCGTGCTGCAAGGCAACCTCCACGCCCTCTTTAGAACCTGAATACAACCCACCAAAAATGTCGGGCATAGGATCGGCGGCGCTAGCCTCCGGCTGTTCGGTGGCACTCGCAACACCGTGCAAGGAGCGCGCTGGAGCAGCGCTGGCCCCTGGACGCTCCGCACCGCTCACAGCGCCGTGCATAGGGTGCACCGAAGCTAAAGGAGAGCCGCGATCCCCGCCGCTCAAGACCCGCACGTCCACTAACTGGATGGAGGAGCTCTGAACGTCTTCACTGTCAGCGGAGGCAACGCCAGCACTACCGGTCGAAGACGCGGCTGCCACGATCACCAGAGCGCTGGTCTTCTTCTTCTTTTTTGCAGGCACCTGAGCAACAGTGGCGCCCTTCCTCTTCTTAGACTCGGCCTCCGTCGTAACATTCTTCGCGAAGGCCTTCTTCTTCTTCTTCTTCTCAATCGAAGCCAGGACCTCGATGAGAACCTCACGCTCCTAGTAGACGATCCCGACCTCCTCAAAAACTCGATTGAGCCGCGGCATGGTGCCTGCCACGGCTCTCCGAGACGTGTACTCACGCTTAGAAATTTTGCCAACCAACCCGACGGTGGCTTCCTCAACCTTGGAGACGAAACTGTCCTCCATCACCCCCTCCCCCAAAGACTGCCCGAAGTAGGGGAACGGAATCCTGGCCTCTGGCCCAAAAACAGGAACCTTCACATTTTCCAGCTGAAAGGCTGGGTTGTCTCTACCTAGGGGCCAGTAGTTGGAGGCCATAATCTCCTCCACTAGGTTGCGGCCCCCGGAGTAGCGGCACGCTGCCGCAAAAGCCCGGTCGCAAGCCTCCCTCGCCGGAGACATCTCCTCTGGCGGATCCACGCGCGTATGCGGTGCCATCTCCACCATTCTTGAAGTCAATGGATACTCCGCGACCTCCACACCATCCTCGGTAGTGCCGCGGACCCCGTAGGTCTTCACGTAGAACCACTGCTCAAGCCAGCCATGGTCCCACTTGCCCTTCTGGCAAAAAGAAATCTCCAGGCGGTCTACGCCTTGGTTCCTCTTCGACATAAATGTGCAACTACCATACTGGTAGATCACCTCCACCTCGTTGCCCTCCCGCATCTCCTTCTTCTTCTTCGGCTGCTTCTGCAGCTCGTAGTAAGCACAGAAGGTGTCCACATCTGGCTCGGCGCCATAAGAAACACACGCCCAGCAGAATTTGCTGAGCGTGAGGAAGGCAGTTGGAGTCAGATGATGGAGATGGACATTGAAGGTCTCCAACACCCAGCGGAGGAAGGGGATGTAAGGAAGGCGGAGGCCACAGGTGAAGAAGTCCTAAAACACCACCGCATATCCCTCCTCCGGTTTTGGAACAGTCTGGCCAGGCGGAGGGATTTTTACCCTCAAAGAAGGAAAACACAATTCCTTCAACATCTCCGCGACCGCCTCTTCAGTAATGGAGGAGGGGCCAAAATCCCATGACTTTATCGCCATGTCTCTAGAATCTGTAGCGATCAGGTCTCCGATGGACGTGGAGGCACTCCCCAAATCCTCCTCCACTAGCTTTTCAAATTCCAACGCGGAGGCGGAAGCAAGCATGCACTCCTCAAAGCATGCACTCTAGCCAGTGGCCCTAATGCCGAGAAGGTGGCGATAGGGTCCAAAGAAGGCGGGCCAGCGAGTATGGGCGGAGGCAGAAAAGAAAGCCACCGCGGCGGCAGCCTAGGCGGAAGACGCAAGCGGAAAGACGGAACGTGCGAACGCAGCTCAGGAGAAAACGAAGAGAGCAGAGAGCGATTTCTCAAAGGCAAGGAAAGCGAATGAGCCGTGTAGGGGGACCCCGCCAACAACCCTGCCCTTATATAGGCCGCGGGCGGGCGGTTCAGCTCCCGCCGTACAATGGTCATCTTCGGAGAATTCGCCTGCCGCCCAACGGTCATCTCCAGAGAAGTTGCAAGGTATACAATGGAAAGCAATACGGCGTAAACGGCCAAAGAGCAGGACAACAGCTAGTTTAGAAGCCTAACGGCTACTATGACAAGACCAACAGCCACGCCAGAGCAGGCCAGGGGGCAACCTGCGGGGAGCGGTCAGAGACGTGACTACGCGCAGTCTCCACCCCCGCGAACGTCCTTGCTTAGGGCATTTTGAGCTCACGACACGCTCAGGCAGACCGTGGTCTCAAAAGGGGGGAACTGTTGTAACATGGCCTCCGAGAGTGGTGGAGACCTACACGGCCAGCAGTTCGCAAATATGTCTCCGACCAACTACCTAAGCAAAGGCCCAGCTACCACGCCTCTAGACCCAGAAAGATGATGGTTTCTCAGACTGCTTGCAGGACGCTGCCGGCGACCCTGGCGCATCCTCCGCCCGATTAGCTCATAGGCATCTCCGGGTAGAGGGGGTGGAGGCCGCCCCACTGTAAGGCGAATCAAGTGCCAACGTTACCTACGTGTGTGTGCAGGTAACCAGAGGAAGGTGCTCGTAGACGGTGCGGGCACACCGGATCGGCCTCCGCTCATAGGGGCAGAGACCCAACCAGGAGGATGGCAATACTAGGTGTCGGGGGTCTGCGGCCTTGGCGTCCTAGGGGCGGAGACCGACGGCAGAGGTCCAGAGGCCCATCGCTGAATCCTGACGCCTGATGGGCCGGCTGATCGCGCAGGCCTAGTACCTGAGGGCGGCACGACAAGATTACCCCCGAGACGAAAGGCAAGTAGTGGAATATTCCGAGAATGTACTATAGCAGTTGAAGGGTACTATTGTAAACTCTGTAAAAGTGGTAGTTGAGCCCTATAAATAGGGAACACTTGTAACAGTATCGGTGGTTGGAAAATGAATGAATGAAACCCTAGTTTTACGCGCCATTTCCCGACACGCCCACCTGTCGTGCATGTTTCCCGAGTCTCCGCCTGAGGGCAGTGCTTAGCGGGCGGAGGCCTCCACCCCCTCCACACTATCTGAGACCGCAAGTCTCAACATAAAGGATTTCATATTGTATTGTCCAGGATTCACAAGCATAACCTTTAGTATCTGAAAAGACAATGAAATGTGGCACTGACTCGAGGTTGGTGGCCCTAGCTTTGACAATGATCCTAGTGAGGTGAGCATCATTCCCATCCCAACTGATAGCTTTTCTAAACGGACCTATGACAATATCCACATACTCTTGCTCCCAGTATTCATTGAGGTACCCCAACAACATCAGCCAACAATCCTGATTAAAGTCCACTCTTCTCATGTTTCTCTCCTGATTGTGTCTGACAAAGTTAAAGTTGACACCCCCATAAGGATGAGGGCTCTTTAGCACAAACCTATCCCTATCGTGGTCATGCTCAAATCTGACAAAAGCCTGGCCTAGGTGACAAGGTTGAAATTCCCTAATCTAAATTCTTCTATGCTCTTCTAAAAACTCTCTAATGACTACTTCAACGGTAGGGAAGTGCAATGGATTACCATGGAGCGGAGTGATAGTCACGATCGCCAAATCTTCATTTCTTGGCCTTGGCCTTCTTCCCACCACAACACGGACCATCATCGACCTATTTGTTACCTCCTTAACATGCATTCCTCTTGGTTTGAAGGGTCCTGGATGAGCCCATTGGAAGGCCATGCTCACTGCTTCATCGAGGTGAGGTGCTTTTGCTATTGTACCCAGGCATAGGTCAGTCCCTGGCAAGTGGGGTAACACTACATCGGGCTCTCTATTCAATGGAATCTTATTGGTTTGCCAGGGTACAATGATCGGCTCTAGAGGGGGTGGAGCATGTGATGTGGATGGCCTTGAGTTGGCCCAACCCATAAATGAGCTGAAGATGGGTGGGCTCATGTCCCTCAGCCCAGCGGTCAGATCAATTCCCAAAGCAGAGGGGTTGGGGTGCTCAAGATTTTTCTTTCCATTGATTGCAATAGTAACTCTCTGCTTCTCACCGCTCAAATTACTGCATCTGGGGCAGTTGGCCTCAATATGTCCCACATGCTTGCATGCAAAGCATCTAATGGGAGATTTGCATGCCCTCCTCAAGTGATTTTTTGATAGACAGCGTGAGCAAAAACCAGGATTCTCTTTCCTGCTCGTATATTGAACACTCTTCTGCTGACCGAAATTCAAACTCAGACCAGAGTCAACAGCTGAGGGTCCTGCCTAATCACACTGGAAAATGGGTTTTCCCCTTATATTGAATTTTAGAGGTCTAAAAAAGCAAGCAATAAAAAACACTCTTCCTCAAACTTTGTTCTCGAAGAGGAACATGATTAGCTCCAGTGAGAGGAGTGAGTTATACTGCATCCGCAAAAGAGACATTCGGCCTGCTGAAGCTAGAAGCAGGTTTGGCCTTTGTAAGGAAAATGGACCCTTGGCCCATTTACTTTGGATTTTGGTGTTTGATGACCAACATAACCAAATTGGACTAATGAATTTCAAGTGATTGTTTTGTAGTTCAATAGGATGCAAGATGTGACTTGGACAAAGGTGACGTGATGATCCAATGATCAACACCACAAGCAAGACCTTAGGAGCACAAGAGAAGACCCAAGATATCAAGCAAAGTCCAAGCATGAAGATAGGAACCAAGCCGTACGCAAGATCGTGAAGAAATGAGCTCACAGAGGTGACCGAACGTTGGACCGAACGCTGGAGGAAAGTGACCGGACGCTCCGATCAGTGGCTCGGCAACAGCAGGCGTCAGCAGCAGTGGCCGGACGCTGTACAAGTGGATCGACCGGATGCATCGATGGAACTATTCATGAGCCCAACAACACATTCAGCAAGTGACCGGACGCTGGTGGCAAATCGACTAGACGTAGGACAGCAGCGTCCGATCGAGTACAGAGAGGTTCTAGAGTGGCAAAATTGCGACCGGACGCGTCCGATGGCATGTGACCGAACGCTGGCAGCGTCCGATCAGTTGTTCACGGCTCCAACAGTCGGGACGACCGGACGTGTCTGATCAGGACATGATCAGCATCCGATCAGTAGCAGAAAAGCAGGCTTTCGTCCCCAATGGCTACTTTCTCAGTGGGGCTTATAAATACAACCCCCAACCGGCCATTTGGTAATGTGTGGAGCTAAGAAAACATATCTAGGGTGTTGATACACCATTTTAGTGATCTCCACTTGCATAGTGCTTAGTGATTCATTAGGTGATTAGCATAGGTGCTTTGCGAAGTGCTTAGGTTGATTAGACCACCGCTTATGCACTTGCTCTGGGTTTAGGCCTAGTGTTTAGTGAGGTTTGCATACCTCTTACTATCCGGTGCTTGTGAGCACCATTATTGTACATCGGAGGGGCTTATAGTCTTGCGAGATCACACCAACCATGTTTGTGGTGTGGCCGCCACCGTGTACCGAAGGGAACAAGGCCCGCGGCATTTCGGTCGGAAGCTTGATAGTGAAGACGGCGGGGAGCATCCGGGAGAGGCTTGCCGGAAGGCACGTCGGAGACCCACTTGCGCGTGGGGAAGGACCGAGGCTATCCACGGAGTTTCCCAATAGGGAGGTTGGCCCTTGCGAGGGATTCCTTGTGAGGGGCTCCAACGAGGACTAGGGGGAAGCTTGCGCGCTTCTCGATACCTCGGTAAAAATACCGGAGTCATCGATGGGAGTTTGCATATCTCTACCTTGCTCTTTAGCTTCCGCATTTACATTGATCGTATTACTTCTTTTGCGGTAGAGATAGCAACACACTAGCAAAACCGTAGTTGCACATTTAGATAGTTTATCTATTGCATAGGTTTTGATAGAGTTAAAAAAGGCCATAGTTTAGAGTTAGATTTTTAAGTTGCCTAATTCACCCCCCTCTTAGTCATCACGGTCCCCTTCAATTGGTATCAGAGCCAGTTGGCTCAATTTGGATCTTTGGCTTAACCGTTGTTGAGCCGACGCTATTTAGAGTGGTTGGGATGGATACCTCTAGGCCACCGCACTTTGACGGCACTAACTTCCCCTATTATAGATCTAGAATGGCTTGCTACCTTGAGGCGGTTGATTTGGGAGTTTGGAGAGTCACTCGTGACGGGATAAAACCCATGAAGAATCCCGATAAACCCATGAAGAGTGATGAAAAAGAAATTCATTTCAATGCTAGAGCTAAAAATTGCTTGTTTGAATCTTTTAGCATGGATGTGTTTAACCAAGTATTCACTTTAAATATGGCACATGAAATATGGTTAAAACTCCAAGAGCTCCATGACGGCACAAGTAATGTCCGTGAGCAAAAACATTGTCTAGCTAAACAAAATTATGATTCCTTCGAAATGAATGATGATGAGCTTGTTCGTGATATGTATTCTCGTTTGAATCTAATTATCAATGAGCTCCATTGTATAGGATTAACAAAGCTAGATGATGCGGACATCGTGAGGAAGATCATCTCCGTGCTACCACAAAAGAAATATGCAAGCATCATCACCATCCTTCACAACATGGAGGACTTGAGCACCATGACCCCAGCCATAGCCATTGGCAAGATTGTGGCATTTGAAATGTCACGCAAGATGGGGCAAGAAGAAGCCTCTTCATCAAGCAAAGGCAAAGCGCTTGCATGTAGCGAGAAAAACAAGATAAAGAGCAAGCAAGTTGAGATAAGCTCAAGCTCAAGCTCCTCAAGTGAAGAAGAAGAAGAAGGTGAAGATGATGAAGATTCAAGTGATGATCAATCTTCCTCCTCCACCTCTGACCTTGATGAAGAATCAATCAAACTAATCAACAAGGTGGAGAAGATGGTCCAAAAGCTCAATATCAAGGGTGTGCCCATCCAAATCTAAGATCTCATTTTCACCAATCAAAGAAATGAGCAAAGAAAGAGAGGATGTTATGGATGCGGCAAGTTGGGGCACTTTGTGGAAGTTTGTCCAAACAAGCCCACACCCAAGACAAAGAAGAACGCATGCAAAAACCAAGCCCTCACATCAATAAGGTCATGGGATGATTCTTCAAGTGAAGAAGAACACCATCACAAAAGGCGAGGGTGCAAGCACTCATCATCAAGCTCTTCTCGTGTGTGCCTTATGGCACGAGGTAACGAAAGCTTATCCTCTAGTGAGAGTGATAGTGATGATGAAATGCCTTCTTATGAAGAAATTGTGCAATCAAATCTTAATTATGCTAAAGTTTATACTAGTCAACAAAAGAAGCTCGGAAAGATTAAAGAAAAGCTAGATAGTTCACAAGAAGCATACAAAACTTTGCTTGAACAATATGAAAACTTTGCTAATCTTAATGTTCAACTATCTACTAAAATTGAGCAACTTAAGGTTAGTGCAACAACAAATGCATGCACAATCAATGATGAGCAACTTGTAAAGAAAAATGAAAAATTAAAAAAAAAAGTAGCTAGCTCACAATATGCTTATAAAAGTTTGCTTGCTAAAATGGAAACCATATGCAAATATTGTGATGAGCTAACTAATAAAGTTGCTAATCTTGAAGCCGTTAGTACAACTCCCACTAAGGCATCTAAAAGGAAAAGTTGTAACATGTCTAAAAAGGATGCCTCTACTTCTTGTAATGATTTATATTTAGACTCATCCTTGTGCAACCAAGTTTGTGTTGAGAAAGTTATTGTAGATACATGCACATAAGAGGTTGCAAAGGAGAATGAGCAACTCAAGCAAGAAATAGCTCTCCTCACCAAGGACTTGACTCAAGTGAAAGGCAAGGCGAAGTAAGCCCAACTTTATCAAGATAACACCGTCAAGGGAGTGAAGAAGCTTGATGAAGGACAGATCGTGGTTTGCTACGTGTGCCACAAGGAAGGTCACAAGTCCTATGAGTGCAAGGTGAAGAATGGGGGAGGAGCAAAGAAGAAGGAAAAAAGGCAAACAAGCAAGCTCTCCAACACCTACACCAACAAGGTGGACAAGAAGGCCTCCACACCTTATCTCTTGAAGAAGAAGAAAAATGACAAGGTGGTGGCCATCAAGGTGAACAAGCAAGCCAACAATGGGTCAAACATTTTTGGGTGCCAAAGGAAATCATTTCCAATATGAAGAGCACCAAGAAGGTTTGGATCCCGAAAGGGGAGTGAGAAGTCCAATAGACTTTGGGGAATTTGGAGACTTGGCAAAAGTATGGATGCATTTCATGGGGTGCATCATGATGGACAAAATCATTGCCAAGTGGGTTAGTGAATACTATGGACCCAAATTACCTTTCCCATGTTAGGTAACTAGATTCAATTTAGTTCAATTGGTATTAGATTTAAATTTTTCTACAATTTGTATCTTTTAGCATCTAGTTACTCTTCATGCCTAGGTTTGCATTTGCATTCTTATATATTTTGTCATGCATACACTAGGTATTTCATATGGTAGGCTTGCTCGGTTTCATTCTTATTCCTTTGAAGCAATCCTACATGGTTTAAAATTGTTTAGGAGCACGGCACATAGCTTGCCTTACAATTGTTCATCTAATATGTGCCAAAGTCTAAATTATAGATAATCTCTCCCGGATATCACCTCCGAAAATGACTCTCACATTCATGTGATGCCATCTTTCAAGTAGTATTTTTTATTCTAAAATCAATGTGCATGTTTCCTACAAGTATTCCATACTTGTGTGCACAAATTTAGGGGGAGGCTACTCTACAAGTTGGATGCTTTGAGACTAACACATTTTCAAGCTTATCATGTGTGTAGTAGTCTCATTGCAAGAAAAATGAAGTCCTCGGAGTTAAGCATCATACTTCAAATATCCACCACCGGTTGCAAGTGGTAGAAATCAAATTGGTTTCCACATGTGGTATTTCTAAACCAATATCATCATGTTGATTTCTTTTTTATATTTATATGCTTTCTCCATGCATTATATAGATTAAACTCCCTTGAGCAAAAATTTGCCAATTACGCATATGCTTTGTCTTCTACTATATGTATGCATATATTTAGGGGGAGCTTAGTCTATATAATGTGAGAGTCAAATTTTGTGATCTATTTCACTCTACACACAAAGGATCACAAAGTTTGACCCTCCCTTGTGCTACTAATGCCTTCCTTTTCGGTGTTTGATTCCAAAGGGGGAGAATTTAGAGGACCAAAAGCAAGCATTAATTTGTAGTAATGGTCCGAGAAAGGGAGGATAGTGGATTATGGATTAGCCTATGTAATGGGGCGAATTTGTAGGAAGCAAGGCTTAAATCCATAATACCACATGGGGATATTTGCAAGGGCAAGATGAGTTTTTATGTAGTCTTACAAGTAGTATCTTTTAGCATCATATAATTTTGCCCCTTGCATTGCATCCTAGCAAGTAGACAGGTTTTAAATTCAAAATTTTTATTATTTGATTGCTTTGGCCGTGTTGTCATCAATCACCAAAAAGGGAGAGATTGTAAGGAAAATGGACCCTAGGCCCATTTACGTTGGATTTTGGTGTTTGATGACCAACACATCCAAATTGGACTAATGAATTTGCAAGTGATTGTTTTGTAGTCCAATAGGATGCAAGATGTGACTTGGACGAAGGCGACGTGATGATCCGATGATCAACACCACAAGCAAGACCTTAGGAGCACAAGAGAAGACCCAAGATATCAAGCAAAGTCCAAGCATGAAGATAGGAACCAAGCCGTACGCAAGATCGCGAAGAAACGAGCTCACAGAGGTGACCGGACGCTGGAGGAAAGTGACCAGACGCTCCGATCAGTGACTCGGCAACAACAGGCGTTAGCAGCAGTGACCGGATGCTGAACAAGTGGATTGACCGGACGCACTGATGGCACTGTTCATTAGCCCAGCAACACATTCAACAAGTGACCGGACACTGGCGGCAAATCGACTGGACGCAGGACAACAGCGTCCGATCGAGTACAGAGAGGTTCCAGAGCGGCGAAATTGCGACCGGACGCGTCCGGTGGCATGTGACCGGACGCTGGCAGCGTTCGATCAGTTGTTCGTGGCTCCAACGGTCGGGACGACCGGACGCGTCCGACCAGGACGTGATCAGCGTCCGGTCAGTAGCAGAAAAGCGGGATTTCGTCCCCAACGGCTACTTTCTCAGTGGGGCTTATAAATACAATCCCCAACCGGGTATTTGGTAATGTGTGGAGCTAAGGAAACATATCTAGGGTGTTGATACACCATTTTAGTGATCTCTACTTGCATAGTGCTTTGTGATTCATTAGATGATTAGCGTATGTGCTTTACGAAGTGCTTAGGTTGATTAGACCACCACTTATGCGCTTGCTCTAGGTTTAGGCCTAGTGTTTAGTGAGGTTTGCATACCTCTTACTACCCGGTGCTTGCGAGCACCATTGTTGTACGTTGAAGGGGCTTGTAGTCTTGCGACATCACACCAACCGCGTTTGTGGTGTGGCCGCCACCGTGTACCGGAGGGATCAAGGCCCGCGGCGTTTCGGCCTGAAGCTTGATAGTGAAGACGGCGGGGAGCATCCGGGAGAGGCTTGCCGGAAGGCACGTCGGAGACCCACTTGCGCGTGGGAAAGGCCCAAGGCTATCCACGGAGTTACCCGACCGGGAGCTTGGCCCTTGCGAGGTATTCCTTGCGATGGACTCCAACGAGGACTAGGGGAGAGCTTGCGCGCTTCTCGATACCTCGGTAAAAATACCGGAGTCATTGACGGGAGTTTGCATATCTCTACCTTGCTCTTTAGCTTCCGCATTTACATTGATCGTATTACTTCTTTTACGGTAGAGATAGCAACACACTAGCAAAATCGTAGTTGCACATTTAGATAGTTTATCTATTGCATAGGTTTTGCTAGGGTTAAAAAAAAGCCATAGTTTAGAATTAGATTTTTAAGTTACCTAATTCACCCTCCTCTTAGGCGTCACGGTCCCCTTTAGCCTTGTTGCTAGTTGCTGGGATCCAAGCATTTTCTTCTTCCACACAGAAAGCTCACCATTCAAGGATCCAGCGAGGGCCGCCATTGCTCCATAGATGGAAGTAAACTTTGTAAATAGTACAAGAAAAGGACCGGAACTTAAAGACGTGAAAACCAACAAGCCTGGAGGAGACCGAGAAGTGAAAAACCCTGTCCGACAAAGGGACAACACCAAAATCCTTGGCCAGGCCACCGATGGTGGCTTGGAGAAAGGAGGCTAGCCCAAACGGAACACAACTTGAACTTGCATCTACCAAAAGACGCAACAAGAAAGAAAGCACCCGAAGAAACATCCGGAGAAATCGAGCAACCAAACTTACTATTGATCGCAGCCTGAACGCCGAGGCCAGAGCGGAAGTTTAAGCCCTGGAGCTCCATGGGCGTCCAGCCAAGAGGAGCTTCAACAATGGTAGACTTGGTCGCTGGCTTTGAAGGAGGCGAAAACTTGTACTGTGTGGAGCAGGGTGCTTCACAGCTCATGCCAGAGCAGGCATGTCCACAGTACGGAAGCCTTACTAGCTACTAGCTAGCTAGTCACTTATGCGTGTTTTCACGTAGTGCTTATTAGTTGTTGTGTTGTGTTTGAGTTTTTTTAATCATGTTAGGTAGAAGCTAACTTCAATTATTATTTGAAGACTTTGTTGTTGTGGCTTGAGAGATGATGCTTTTAAGCAGCTACAACAACAAAAAATCACATCCATAATGAACAGTCAGTTGTAAGATGCATGGATTTACCCTAGCTAAAAACCCACAAAACTAAGGTGGTTCTAGCGTTTAGTTTAAGTTAAATTTTCACACACTGATCCCACATCCTTTCATGTCCAGCACCATATATATTAAACCCTTGAGACATCTCTAGGGCCCATGAGAAGCACGAAGGTCCCAGAGTTAGGGTTGTGGCCGCCGTATCTGTGGAACAGGCTCCCCCATCTAGAGCCGTCTCTTCCCTATATTTATGACGATGGTGCTCTCACACGACTATACAAAGATCAGCAACAACGGTCTACTCTTGTCTCTCTCTCCTCCTCTCACTTTTTCGAGCCTGTGCGTGCATAAAAGTAGCAAGCAAAAGGTTCCTCTCACTTTTTGCATACTTCCTCTCCTACCACTTCTTCTATGATCAGATTCAGATGCTATATTTAGAACACGATCGAGACAAGTACGTGAATAGGTAGCTATCGCCGCCTGCTTATATTACTTTGCCGTGCACTGCACTTTCCTCCCTGCTGCGGCGGCGGCCATCAATGGGGGACGGCCTGTGCGAGCTCGTGGTCGACGACCACTGCAAGCTCCGGCACCGCCTGTCGGGCGCTGAGGACCTCTTCAGCATCATCGGGACTACATGGGAGGAGCGCACGAACGGCGCCGGTGATGGTGGTGGAGGCGGTTCTTCTGCGGCTATGCAAGCATATAGCCAGAGCTCCACTGCTGGCGCCGTGGGGGCTAGGCCGTCTGGGAACAGGCGCACGGGCGATAAGGAGAAAGGCAGCGCTCCCGTGCAGAAGAAGCACAAGGGTTCAGCGGTGACAGATGATGCAGCCGCTGACGAGGGGGAGGCGAAGATGTCACACATCACGGTGGAGCGCAACCGGAGGAAGCAGATGAACGAGCACCTCGCCGTGCTGCGCTCGCTCATGCCCTGCTTCTACGTCAAGAGGGTAAGACTGCTTATAGCTAAGCTATAAAAGTCTACTACATGGTCTTAATATATAGCATGCATTCGCTACTACTTCCTTTTTGTCATGCTTCCTACACTTGACTTGCTAAAAGTACTACTTCAGCAAATCTCTACGCATGCAAATCTCTACACTTGACTTCCTACACTTGAAATTTCATTGCATTTTTTTTCAATCTAATAAGCTTTTTTTCCTTGCTTGATTTGAACAAAACAGGAGTAATCCAACTGAAAGATACCGCATCATCTTTGATTTTTAATCTAATAAGCTTTTCTTGCATGGTTTGAACAAAACAGCAGCAATCCAACTGAAAAATACCGCGTCATCTCTTTTTTTTTTTTGGTATGAGAAGCCAGCGTGTGACACTGTAGTGTGTGTCCATATATGCACGCTTAACAAAGTGTGCATGTCAGCATGTGTCCATGCAAGGACGATGTACGATCGTCCATAGACGATGGCTGCACTTGATGATCGACCTGCCTCTCTCTTCTCTGTAGCATGTATGCTGCTCTGTCTTTTTGCAGTTTTCTTGTGAAGTGTGATAGTCCTAGGTTGCAAGTGTGGTGTGTGTGATAATTGATATGTATATATAGTTCCATGATTATTGCACCTTGTAAAACGAGGGTGTTGACGCATGATGCTGCGTTCAGTAAAAAACTAAGAACAGCTAGGTTAACAAGCTACAATGCATATATATAGGAGTATTATATTTTTGTATGTACTCCAGTAAACATGCATCGTTTAAGAGAATCTAGCAAAGAACGAACTATCATGGAGTTGTTTACAATAATCAGAGGGGAGACAAAATAGCTAGAGAGACCAAATGGAGAGATATATAAATTAATTATCTGTTAACTTCATGCTCATGTTAGTATGTTACTCAGTTGATCATCATCAATCAATGAACTGCTTGCAGGGAGACCAAGCGTCCATCATAGGAGGGGTGGTGGACTACATCAAGGAGCTTCAGCAGGTGCTGCGTTCGCTGGAGACCAAGAAGCACCGCAAGGCGTACGCGGAGCAGGTGCTGAGCCCGCGGCCTGCTGGTAGCGTGTCGGCAGCCAGCCCGCGGCCTCTCGTCGTCAAGTCCACGCCACCGCTCAGCCCGCGTGTCGCGGTGCCCATAAGCCCCCGGACGCCGACCCCGGGCAGCCCGTACAAGCCTGCTGCTGCATCCGGCGCGGCTGGAACTGGAAGCTGCAGGCTCCCATACCTGGCCGCTGCGGCCTACATGGCGGCGTCGCCGGTGATAACGCCAACGTCGTCGTCGTCGTCCTACTCGTACGATCAGCAGCAGCAGCACTACTCCACGCAGACGACGACGTATCTGCCGACCCTAGACAGTCTCGTGACCGAGCTCGCCGCGCAGGCAGGCTGCAGGCCAGCGGCGGCCGGCCTCACCATCCCCGACGTGAAGGTGGAGTTTGCAGGGCCCAACCTGGTGCTCAAGACGGTGTCTCACCGCGCGCCGGGGCAGGCACTCAAGATCATCGCTGCACTCGAGAGTCTCTCGCTGGAGATCCTTCACGTCAGCGTCAGCACCGTGGACGACACCATGGTGCACTCCTTCACCATCAAGGTACTCTCTCTCTCTCTCTCTCTCTCTCTCTCTCTCTCTCTCTCTCTCTCTCTCTCTCTCTCTCTACACACACACACACACACACACACACACATACCGCAATCTATGTAGACCTGCTTGATTTTTCCCACCGTTTCTTATATAAGATCTAATAACAACAAATAAATTGATAAATTCAACATACATAATAATCATGTCGATATTAATACAACGTATTAAAAGACGGACAGAATGATGTTACGTACGCACATCTGGTCACAAGAAGCAAACAAGACTAATGTGTGCATTTTTAAGGCACTCACACTGCTGAATAAATTGCTAAATTCAACATACAGTATGTAGTATTAGGATGTCCTCATTTCATGTGAGCTCTATATGTAGCTAGCTAGCCTACTATTCAAACTCCCCGGGAAATAACCATGAAAAAAGCAACATTGATCCAACCATTATTGTTTCAAGCCTTGCCTGCATGTATATGCATGGGATATGCCATCTTTAGTTCCCAAACAATTTTTCAAATGGACCGGGTCGAATCGACTGGTTTCTTCATGAAGCGCCAGTGCGTGTATGTAGGCTAGCTAGCTTCTACCAGAGTTCGAATACATACAGTAGTGTGACTCTGGAAGTCTGTGAGTGGTGTGCAATATACACAAATAGTGAACAGGGTTGGGTAGTATTGATTTGGGTTCAGGAAATTGTACTGTGCCCCTGAGCAGCAGTGTGCATGCGTGAGAGAGATAAACCAGCAGAGCCATGGTTCTTATCCTCAAACAGTAACACAGCTTGCTAGAGGTCAGATGCCTGCTGGTGCAAACTATGCACGGCAGCATGTTGCTGTCATGGTGTAGTTGAAAACGTACAGCTGGGAAGTAGTTGCTGTTATGCATGTATAGTTTCATGAATACATGGATGTATGTACTCTCGACTCTCGAAGATATGAGCTATATAACCTTGCTATTCATCCATCTACTCTTTAGAAATTAATTGAAAAGTTTGTCTGACAATGCTTGCCGGCCTTTTTTTTTGTGTGTACAGATTGGGATCGAGTGCGAGCTTAGCGCGGAGGAGCTTGTGCAGGAAATTCAGCGAACGTTTTTGTGACGATGACGTAGGATTTGGCTACCTGCACAGATGTAAAACTGCATGCCTAGATTGTATGGCTCCCAGGCAGCTTAACAATTAACAGGGGCAGTGTTATCGTCGGTGCAATCTGCGTGGCTGTACAAGCTGTAGGCTCCAGTTTACAGTTACAGATCAGGGTTATTTCGATCTATAGCTGTGCGTAGTTAATTAGTATGTTAGAGATGGTTGTTGTTGTCTTCATTTCTACTGCTGAATATTTGGATCCCTTTCGATCTTCATCGACCTGTGTACGTTAATAAGATGTTCTCTTCTAGCTTCTCTTGTTCTCATGCTTTTGCATTTGCATGCATGCATGGCACGAGGCAGAAGTGCCGTGTACGTTTATACTCCTGTTTCTAGTTCCAAATAAGTAGCTATATATTGTCACAGAAGGAGTTGGGTTTTATGTTGATTATTATATATACATCAGCTACCAGAGATAAGTACTAGGATGCAACACTTGATCTTGTTTGCACACTGCTTCTGATCAAGTCAACGACTATTCACTACTACTCCCTCTGTTCCAAATTATATGTCGCTTTGTATATCTAGATGCATAGCAAAATATATGTATCAAAAAATTCAAAGCAACTTATAATTTAGAACAGAGGGAGTATAAAATGAACAATCACTGCCGGAATTTCAAAACCGACACTGATAGTTACATCACTGTCGGTTTTAAGGAAGAAGCCTATTACTGCCGGATTTTCTAACAAACCGACAATGATGGATATTATCACTGCCGGTTGGTATAAAAATCCGACAGTGATGTCTACAGTGTCAGTTGTATTACCAAATCAGGCATTGATCTATAGATCCGGACCCCAAATTTTTATCCATCATGGTTAACTCCTCACTCCTATCCGTGAGATATTTCCTCTACTCCTCCCCAACTCACCAGACCACCTCCTCCCCAAATCTAGCCCTCGCGAACGAGGCCGCCGGCACGCTCCACAGACGCGGAGGCCACTCGTCTCGCAGCTCACCTCGCCGTGCGCCCGCGCCACCATTCCAGCAGCGCCGCCGCTCTTGGCCGCACCACCTTACCGTGCGCCCATGCCCGCACCTCCTCGATGAGCGCAGCCGCGCCCTCATGTGTGTGACACCGAGCACCACCCAGTCAGCCGCCGGGATCTCCTTCGCCGCAGGCCGGGAGTGCAGATCCACCGCGGTGGGAGCGTGGCCGCGCGGCTTGGCGCAGATCCACTCCGACGCCGGCGAGTGGGAGTAGCACGGACGAGCGGTCAGCACTGGCGGCTTCTTCTACCTCCGGATCACGGTGCTCTCTCTTTTCTCACTCTTTCTTTCCCCAGCAATCTCCCCTTCCCGGTGCTCTCTCTCTCTCACTGTCTTCTCAGATCTGGCGTTGGAGCAGCAAGGGGCGCAGTCTTCGGCGTGAGACCAAGCTCGTCCTGCTCGGCGGCATCTCTACTCTCTCCCCTCCTGGCCTCCCCTCCCCTCTCTCTATGTTGTATGAGTCAATTTGTGGATGAGTTAATTTGTCATGTGTCGAATCCCTCCTTTGTCTGTGATGTATGAATTGTTTTTGGATGAACTGCTTGATGGAGGGCGGCAGTAGCCAACGACCATGGCGGTGGCGGTGGTGGCGGCGGTAGCGAGCATGCTCCAGCAAGCAGGAAGCATGCTTGCTGTATTCCTTTTTTGTTTTTTTAAAGCCTATCACTGTCGGGTGAGATACTAGCACTGATAGCCAGAGGCATCACTAGCGGTTTGTAGGAACCGGCAGTTTTGTGAACCCCCATCACTGCCGGTATGCCACTGTCGGATCAAAATCCAACAGTGAAGGGGGTTTTGTACCGACAGTGATGTGATGAACTAGGTAGTGATTTGATCCAATGAATGGCCCCTCGCAGTAGCTTGATGCACAAGTAGTTAAACAACTTGCACTTGATCACTTGAGCTCGGTTGATGACATGGTTGAACCACTTGAGTTGAACTAGCCACTTGTTGATGTTGCACCTGTTGGACTTGGACTTTCATCATGAGAGTCACCTATGTTAGGTTCATCTTTATTTTGCACAATAGTTGGAGGAATAGCTCTAGTTGAATCATCATCTTCTCTACCACCCCTTTAGGTCTTACATCACCAATTGCCATGTTTTTCATTGCTTCATCTAGCTTGGCACCTCTCACTCATCATCCATATTCTCATTTTCAACTTGAGAGTCATTTGTTTCATCAAACTCAACATCCTAAACTTCCTCCACTATATCATGAGTCTTTTTATATACTCTATAAGTTTTTTTCTTGAAGTGGAGTACCCAAGTAAGAATCCTTCGTCAACTTTCTTCTCAAACTTGCTCAACCGAGAGTGCCCTTCTTGAGAATATAGCATTTGCAACCAAACAATCTAAAGTAAGCAATATTGGTCTTTCTTCCAACAAGCAACTCATAGGGGGTCTTCTTCAAGAGATAGCGACAATATAAACGGTTGTAGCATGACATGCGGTTTTAATTGCCTCCACCCAAAATGCATCAATCATATTATACTCACTAAGCATAGACCTAGCCATATCAATGAGTGTATTCTTCCTCTCAACAAGACCATTTGATTCTAGAGTGTACTTGGCCGAAAACTCATGTTTGATCCCCATGTCATCACATAGCTCATCAATCCTTGTATTTCTAAACTTCTATTGTTACTCACTTTCTTGATCTTAATTCAAATTCATTCTCACTTCTCTTGATAAAAGACTTGAATATATTGAAGACTTCATTCTTGTCTGTGAGAAAGAAAACCCATATGAATCTTGTGTAATCACCAACTATCTGATGAGAGTCTAACACATGGGCATGTTAAGTCCCTAGTTAAGGACGTGACAGTCTGACTAACCCCCCGACTGATTCTCTGAATGAATCAGGGGCTCGGGGGCTATACCCATTGAGTGTGCTCGTGCGCACCCTCTAGCAAACAAGAGACAACTCAGCAGCCAGCACATGGCCCACCCGTGATGGAGTCCCCAATATCAGAGGGACGAGGCAAGAAAGGCAAAGCCTGTGCTCTGGCCGACTTTGCTTGAGGCTCGGCTAAGACATGGAGATTCCTGGCCCAAGGGGAGCCCTAGCCAAGTTGCTGGCCATGCAGTCGTGCCAACTTTAGCTCGGGGTAAACACTCTCCCCGAGCTAGGCCAAAAGACATCTCTAGAATCTATCTAACACTTGGAGCCTGACAGGTACAAAAGCACCACACCACCGTGAGGTGCTGTTTGGCCACTCCCTTGGTAGGGTCACGCCTAGGGCATGATGTGTCAGGACAAGGTCTACTCAAAGCCCCTGAAGTGGGGGCTCCGAGCTCGCCTAGCAGCCCTTCTCGACAAGGGGAGGAGCCTAGCGTGCGAAGGAAGCTAGGAGAAGGCTCACCTAGGAAGGCACCACTGTGACAGACAACACCTGATGGTCAACACCAGGCCATAGTAGAGGTGTCAGCTAGGGAGTGGTTGTGGTTTTGTCGGCCCCTAGTTACAAGACACATAAGGACCCAGTGGTGCCAAGACAAAGAATGAGACCGAAGCCTAGGGCGAGAAACCGTAGGATGAACCCTCCATTTTGTAACCCCATCACCCTCTCGGTATATAAGGGAGGACATGGGCTCCTGGATCGAGGATCGGATGATCGAACAACTGATCAAGAGACCAAACTAGTAGAGATCAAAAGACCAAGCAACAAGATGGTCGACTGAAACCAAACTCTTCCTAGAATAGCATAGCACTTCCCCTACACCTCTCTCTCGATTCCTCCACTGTAAGAACTCTCAATTGAGCATTCCTAACACAAAGATCACCCGTTGTTGGATGTAGGACTCAAAAGCCCAAACCAAGATAAATCTCCCATGTCTCTGAGTGTTTTGAGTGCCTAAGGCACCAAAGGCCACAAATCAACCCACGTCGAACAACTCGATGCTTCTCACAGTTACAAACCTGTGATAGCTGGCGTGCAAGGTAGTGGGTAGCATCATGTATGATTGCCACCCTTCATTGGCTAAGCCACTGTCCTTGCTGTCGAAGCCGAATACGTCGCTCCTGAAGGCAATGCATGCTTCTCCTATGAGATCATCTCCGTTGGCAGCTCCATTGGCCCCGAGTAGGCTCTCGGCTTTAGGAGTATGGACTACGTCGCTGACCACAGCAGCAAACTCCATCTCTTCAAGGAGACTTTGTTAGAGGAAAGAGAGTTCCTGGCATGGTTCTGGCAGGCCTCCTTCACACTGACCCTGGAGGTGCTATCCCATCAAATCCACCTCGGTCTAGGTCTGAACTTGTAACACCCCAGAAGAAAAACAACAATGACAACAACAACCTTCTAGAGTACTACCACACTACAATCTAACAAGAAAACATCATCATAGAACGTGGAAGCAACAAACGTCATCTAAGTTGAACATTAAATTAAGTCTTCTACGATGACATAAACAATGGCATCTTCAAAGACAACTAGCAAACCTAAGGTGTTTATTACAATGCATAAAAAACTCCGACAATCAACTAATTTGTTGTAACAAATGCGTTTGTTTGAATTATATGTTAGCAAGTGTGCACTCATGCTGCTAGTCCCATCCCACCAAGCATCCTTGAAGCTCATGTACCTGAGATGGGGAACAAGCATATGAGGTTTATGGAGAACCTCAGCAAGCAAACTTCCTTAATAGAGTTATTTAAATCACAGTTTGGTTAAGCATCAAATTTAAATAGCATAATAATAGATGCATCAATTGCTTCATATAAATATAAATATACTTCCAAGTACAATACAAATGATGTAATGCGATGCATGCTTCACTTCTACCCACACGTCCCAAGAAGAGGTAGTGAGTGTTGCAGCCACATTGCTCATCAACGTGCGTTGTTGTACTAGTACTGTTGATGTCGCATGCCCATGCACGGCGGTGGGGTGGCGGTCGTCGCTCACAACCACAAGGCCCTAGGAGCGCACTCAACAACTCCTCTTCAGGATCTTTGCATTGAGTTACACACACATACCTGATACAAGACATGCAGAACAACTCAATTACATACACATTCTAGTCTTCAACACATAGCTGAAACATTATTGACCATAAAATACATTCTAGACAAACAACTACTAATAACACTAACCTGCAAAACAACTTAATGGCAGCGCCGTGAGTACATTTCGTACTCGCAGTACTTAATTCCAACACATAGATATTTGGTGGATGCAAGGAGTATTACTAGGCATTTGTACATTTGCGAAGAGTACATGGCGTTTCTTAAATGACATGCTCATGATTCATTTTAAGATATTAACATTAGCTAGGTATGATATTCAAAAGAGTGATTAGCACATATAAGCAGCAACATCATCATGTTCCATCATTACTCTACCATGGGTATAGAAAGTAGGAACAATCAAATGGTTCCATCCCGAGGGACTTCAGGCTTTCAAACTCTGCGTAGAGGGTACAACTGTACCCACATGGAGAATGGGACTAACCACCATACCCCATGCACCAGAGATAAGGGATGCCTCACATCTCCAACCTTTCCCAAATCCGGCCCGAGTGTCACATGAAAGGTTTGACTGGTGCCCAGTCAATGTCCTGGACATTCCCGACCGGCGCTACCCCCTTGCCAGTTTCATGGATAAACCGGTCGCAATTAGTTACTTGGCTTGTCGCCCCCATTTGCGACATGTCGTCTGTATGGGTGGTTACTTGGACTCAGTATCCCAATGAATTGTCCTTAATCCTCCGCGAGCTACGTCACTTGGGATCCCACACTCACAGTGACCTACCCCTCGCTTGAGCAGGAGTTATCAAATTGATCATTAGGTTTATATATCAAATTAAGTTGGGTCCTTAGTCATATTTAAACAACTATAAATCAAGTTAATACCCTTGCAAGTTTTTAAATAATTAATTATCCCAGTGAAACTCCTACTTGCAAGAGTGAATTCCCTTCTGACACCCGACTTCTATCGTTGCTAAACAATTAAGCAATTAAGCATTCCAAACCCATTGATTAAAGGAAGGCTCTAATCAATTAGTGAGTAGTTCTAACTTAGTGAAGCATCATTAACTTGATGAGCCAAATCTATATGAAATGCATAACTCATAATGAAACATGATAAGTATCCAAAATAGGGTTCATAATAGTGGGGTGCCTGCCTGATTTGTTGCCGTCCTAACTCTCAAAGCTGACGATGATGACTTGTACAACTACACGATCCTTACTCGAGGCATTCTTGAAAGAATATGAGAGACATGACTGAGGAGATATATCGACGATCGAGATAACGAGAAAGGATATGGGTAGCATGGGTCAATATTGGGAACTTGGGAAGGGACATCTAACCGTGGCTCTATTGTTGCACTATTTGGTAACGGGTATAAACTAGTATTGTTGACCTCTTGGGTAAGCTTGCTAAACAATCTCACACTCTCTGTGTACTATCAGACACTCCGTCCAAGTTGACGGACACTCCACGGTTCTGGGTGCCGAGGTGGGTTGTCTCTGGGTTGGTTCTTTCAGGTTGGCGGATACTCTACGGAGGTCATGGATACTCTAATAGGTTCAGGACTTAGTCATTTCTAGGGCTTGTTGCTAACATCGGATGGTCTGACTGACTGACGGATGCTCCGGTAGGAACTGGGTTCTCTCGGGTTCACTGGCTATAAGTCCTTATAATTCAATGGACATTCTATGGGATATCGTGGACACTCTGGTGGTCTAGGCTGACCATGGATAAGGCTTCCTAGTGGCTTCTCGGTAGGGGGGGTTGACGGACACTCTGTCGGATTGATGAACACTCTATCAATCAGGCGATAGAACCTATGCTCTTGGGAAAACCTAGGTTCAAGCTTAGATTTGTGTAGTTGTGCATATTGCATGTGCCAAACATCCCTAGGGTAGCTTAGGTGGCTTACTAGGCTCAAGATAGCTTGGTTTTGAGCTAGTTATACTAAGTGTGGCTAAGGCTTAGGAATTAAACCAAAACTCATGAGAAAAGAGATAAACCTTGAGATTGAGCTAGAGATCCTTGGCTCTGAGACTGAGAGCTTCCGTAGCCAAAAGATTGAAGATCCAACTCTTCTTCCATTCAAGCTCCTTCCTTTCCCAACATGCAAGTCTTCCATCCATCATCCTCTCCCTGTAAATATCCAAACAAATACCTTAAGGTGGATCCATGAGATGACAAGGTGATGGAGGTGGATAAGGGTCACTTGGACTTACTCTACATATGATTGAACCATCACCAGCAAGAGATCTCCAAGCTTCCACCAAAATCCACAAATTAGACTTTTAGGGAAAATCCGCAAAATAAGAGCTAATCTCTTGAGTTCACCATGATTGGTTTGAAGATGTTGATGAGATCCATAGGGGGGTGCTGATGCTTCTCTTCTTCTCCTTCCTTTTCTCCTCCATTCCCTTCTTCACTCCTTTCTCTCTCTAGTTCTAGGGTCCTTCCTTGCTCATGAGAGTTAGAGAGAGAGGGAGAGGGTTGCAAATGAATAAATGAGGGAGAGAGTGGGTGAAAGAGTGTGTTTCTAGCTGAAGACATATGCCAACTCATGCTAACATGTGGGTCCACTTCCACAATTGGAAAACAACCCATTTCCACTTAAGTCTGCTCTGATTCTACTTCTGTCGGATGGTCCGGTGACCTGGCGAACGGTCCAATAGTCTCTGTCTTTGCTGAGTTGGCTAAGTCATTGGATGGTTGATTATTGGTGACCAATGCATTGTTCTTGAGTAGCCTCTTGGGACTGAGTTGGTGTTGATGATGTCAGTAGGGTGAACTCTAATCCATGTAGAGGTTTTCTTTCACTCCGGGTGCAAGCCTGACGATGACTACTCGGGGTTCTCATAGGGTGCTTCGATGTCTTGCCTCACATAACTCACTAGGAATCTTTGGGGAGACTCGGTAATTGTCTTTCCTTGATAGTTGACACCAAAATTTGGATCGGTACATAGGACGCCGGATTTCAAGATTTGTTGAGGAAAGCCGAAATGCCTACAGAATCGACACTGTTGGATTCGGCTGGATTTCATGACATTATCATCTCAAGAGTGGGCTCTGTCGGTGGAAGATGTCAGTGATCAGAAGCGAGAAGGCACGATGGACTTCATAGAAAGGAAAGATTGGAGTCCAAGTTATCTTAACTATTTAGGATGTTTTGTCTTCTTTTTTAGATTTTGTAGTTGGTCTTGTTCGACTAGGACTCATAGTCAAGCCTCGGGTATAAATATTGAACCCCGACTATTGTAATAGAGATCCTTTGATCAAATACAAACCCATACCTTTACTTTTTTGGCTTACGCCAACCCTAGGAGTAGGAGTAGAGTAGATCTTGGTGAGTTCTTCGGGCGAGCAGGGCTGCATCAGCTGATAGACCTTCAACTTGTTTATGAGTACCGTCACAACTTGTATTATTACTTGTAAGGCTGCATCAGCTGATTGATCTCTTGCAAGTCATAGTGTAAGTTAGTTATCGATCTGTATCACTATTTGTAAGGCTGCATCAGCTGATTGATCTCTTACGAGTCGTGATATAGATTAGTTATCATTTGGTATTGTTATTTGCAAGGCTGCATCATCTGATTGATCTCTTGTAGGTGCCAATATTAATAAAAGTTATCAATATTGCATTAGATAGTTTACTCTTTGATACAATATCACAATTTACCTGATCTAGATCGAGATTCATTAGTTTTTATCATACTGATCTATCGTCTGCCAGTTATTTCATACTTGAATTCAATCTTTGACGTTAGATCCCATTTAATCGACTAATTGATCTTGATCCCGATCGAACATAGTGAGTATTCGAGGTCTTGTTTTATTAGAAGATAGATTTATTGGTTACCAATCTTCGGTTTGACTTCACTACCAATGCCATATCAGCTGACTCAACCTATTGGTAGTGCATTAGGATCGAATGTTGTTGATTAGTAGATTCATCTGCTAATAGAGCATAACGCCGTTCATTCACTATGTTTCTATTGGCCAATAGTTGGAGCTTCCACATGTATAATATGCCTTCATGATTCTATTGAAATATAAGTAGATCTACTGATTGCTAGTCTCTGATCTAGGGTCCTACTGTCAATGCTGCATCAGCTGATTCGATCTATTGACAGTACAATAGACTGAGTTTAGTTAGTTTGTAGATTCATTTGTATCCAATGGATGAGTGTTTGCATGCTATACGACAAAACCATCGGAATCGACTATTTTAGCCGATAGCCTGCTTATTGAGGATACACTAGCTGTTTTAATGTTTGTACTTGTTTTTTTCTTACTCAAAAGCTAGTATAATTCTCAATTAATATAAACGCTTTCAAACCTATTCTTTACACTTCTGCATGCTCTCATGATCATCGGCTGTTAGATCTACATAATTAACACTTGATGATAGCCGATAATGCTTATTTTATTTATTCTGCATCATGAACATGTTGGATATCCACTCTTTAGTCGATAGCCTTATCTCATCGGCTATTTAGCCACACATTTGGAATTGTCTGAAGCAACACCGGCATGTTCCACCTTAAATCACTGATCAATCTTTCCTCCTTGTCAATTGCAGGGTCAAATTGACTGGTGTTGACGGTCACTAAAACATGTTTTGACCATCAACATTCCACCCAAAAGCATGGTAAAGTGAGGTAAATCATCATCACATGTGAAGAATTATATTTAAATTTCACCTAGTTCTACTTGTGCATGTAGAATTATTTGTATACAAGAAATATGGCAAATTTTGGCCAAAATGGTGACAAACATGGACCAAGAAAGCAAGTGGATGTGGTAGGGCCACCTAGGCCCATAGGCCAGCGCCACCCGGCCCCACCTGCTACTAACTTGGCACGTTGCCGTGTCATCAATTTGTGGGAGCTCCTGCATAGCCAATAGGAAGCGTTGATCTAAGTCGGTTTCAACCGATGGTCACGATGGAGAGGCCATGGATCCAAGGGCCCATTGTCATAGACATGGAGCTTCACCAACCGACTTGCCGGCCAAGTTTCACCATGTGCAATCTTTACAACCGCCTTGGAGGAGCAACCAGCGCCCTTGGATGCAAAGGCGGTGCATCCAAGGGCCGCCCAGTGCCCCTGCCGCTGCCTGGCGCCCTAGGGTGGCCACCGACTTGCCACTGCCTACAAGTACCCCTATGCCTCTACACTATAAATAGAGGGTGTGGAGCTCGGTAGAAGGACATCCCATTTATTTCCAAGCTCTCCTAGCTTCTCTTAGCTTTCTAGCTTAGAATTAGCTATAGAGTAGTAGTCTAGTAGTGGAGTAGAGCAAGAGGCGGAGATTCTCGAAGTTTAGAAGAGTCTTCTGGGTCTGGTATAGCTCATTTGTAATTCTTTCATTTTTGTGTTACTTTATTTAATATTTATTTCGGTACTTTATTCTAGTATTACTTACTTTACTTTAAGTACTTAGTCATTAGTGTTCGTCATTAGTGAGCTTAGGTGCTTATTGTTTGGCATTAGTAGCATAGTGAAAGTGGACCGTGACGTCTAAGAGGGGGGGTGAATTAGGCAACTTAAAACTCTAACTCAAAACTATGGCCTCTTTTTCTAACCTTAGCAAAACCTATGCAAAAGATAAACTCTCTAAATGTGCAACTATGATTTTGCTAGTGTGTTGCTATCTCTACCGCAAAAGGAGTTATGCAAACTATGTAAATGCGGAAGCTAAAGAGTAAGGTAGAGATATGCAAACTCCCATCGATGACTCCAGTATTTTTACCGAGGTATCGAGAAGCATGCAAGCTTCCCCCTAGTCCTCATTAGAGCCCCTCGCAAGGAATCCCTCACAAGGGCCAAGCTCCCGGTCAGGTAACTCCGTGGATAGCCTCGGGCCTTCCCCATGCGCAAGTGGGTCTCTAGTGTGCCTTCCGACAAGCCTCTCCTGGACCACTCCCCGCCGTCTTCACTATCAAGCTTCCGGTACAGGGTGGCGGCCACACCATAAACGTGGTTGGTGTGATCTCGCAAGACTACAAGCCCCTCCGATGTACAACAATGGTGCGCGCAAGCACCGAGTGGTAAGAGGTATGTAAACCTCACTAAACACTAGGCCTAAACCTAGAGCAAGCGCATAAGCGGTGGTCTAATCAACCTAAGCACTTCATAAAGCACCTACGCTAATCACCTAATGAATCTCTAAGCACTATGCAAGTGGAGATCACTAAAATGGTGTATCAACACCCTTGGTATGTTTCCTCAACTCAACCCAACTCAAATGGCCGATTGGGGGTCTATTCATAAACCCCACTGAGAAAGTAGCCGTTGGGGATGAAACCCAGCTTTCTGCTACTGACCGGACGCTGATCACGTCCTGACCGGATGCGTCCAGTCGTCTCGACCGTTGGAGCGCGCGCTGATCAGACTCGGCTCATAGTCTGGTCATCATCGACCGGACACGTCCGGTCACGATGGCACCGCTCTGGACTCGATCGGATGCTGCACTTCGTGCGTCCGGTCGTCCAGTCTGCTGCATCCGGTCACGCTGAAAACACTGCCATGATGATGAATAGTGTCACCGGTGCGTTCGGTCACTGCTTTGCTCAGCGTCCGGTCATAGCTGCCGACGCCTGCTATTGCCTGGCACCTGATTGGACATGTCCGGTCACTCATAGGGCCATGTCCGGTCACCTCTGCTAGGCCTGTTTCTTCACGATCTTGTGTCCGGCTTGATTCTAATCTTTATGCTTGGACTTTGCTTGACCTTGTATGTCTTCTATGCATCTTCACATGTCTTTCTTGAGATGTTGATCATCGAATCATCATGTCGCCTTCGTCCAAGTCACGTTTTGCATCCTATTGAATTACAAAACAATTACTTGCAAATCCATTAGTCCAATTTGGTTGTGTTGGTCATCAAACACCAAAATCCAAAGTAAATGGGCCTAGGGTCCATTTTCCTTACACATAGGTTATCTTATCATTAGTAGTCTTTTGTTAGTACCGGTTCCACCATCTAGTTAGGGTACCTTGATCTTATTTCATCGGAGCTCGAATCAAAGTAATAAGCCTATAGATTAAGCATGGTGCTTAGGCTATAGATTACCTATGGATACGGCTAGGCCTCTAGATAGATTGTGGTAGAGCCTTATCCATCCTCTGTATTCCACCATGATAGGTCTAGTTATTAGATCGTAGGGCTCGTGGCAGACCTTGTCTATTTGACTCTCCTAGTTGGTAGGAGGGTTGTGCCCCAAAGTACTTTCGCATTTCTCCTAGTTATTTGTTTACCCTTAGTTACTAGAAAGATATATAGCTCGCTCTCCCACCTAGCTATCTCTGGTTAGCTTGTATTTAGTAGTTAGTTTAGGTAGTTCACACCCATCCTTCACTATCATTCACCTGCCTAGGATCAACTTAAGACCAACCTCCTAGACTCCGACACACGTAGACTATTAAACTGAAACCCCAAACCGTCATGCACCCGACATTCATCAGAATATAAGAGAGAGGAGCATTCTTCTTCCTTGCCGGGGAAGAAACCTCACCGCTGATGAGCCTTACAAGAGCAACGAGCGATCCCGTGCCAAATCTCTTTCTCTTTCATTGTAACCCCCTGATTTGGGTGCTCTCGAATACAAAGAACAACCACTGCTGGACGTAGGGCTCCGATAGCCGGAACTAGGATATATTGACGTGTCTTCTCTTGTGTTGCTGAGTCCACCCGAGCCACCCGAGACCAACACTCAGTGACACCCGACACTCAGTGACACCCGACGAACAATGATGCTTGTCGTGGCAACTACCCCGCGACACTAACCCTCCTTATATAGCCCAGCGGTAGGGTTATAGGAAATCCGATCGGCTAATCACATATGTATTTTCTAGTTTTTTACATGGAAAGTACAACTGATCATTCGATCATATCCCGTGGATATTGGTATGCTAGCTATCTACGCTTGATAACTTGATCGTGTCTGCTGTTGCACCTAGCTACGTGGGCCTCATTCCTCATCATCTTTGGCCCAGATGATAGGCTTGGACCGGAATACAGGTGGTTAGGTATCCTGGCACCATATATCCTACCAATAGATTTTAGACGCGGGGTGTTACAGATGGTATTCAGAGCATCAACTCTTGTTGCATGTGCCCATGGAGGGGTATATCTAGGGGGTGGTTCTAGGCATCTACTGCATATATGGTGAGCTATCGAGGGCATCATCTCTTAAGGGGGATGAATATAACACCCCAGCCCGTTAGAAGCCTTTAGTTGTTGGCTCATGTGGCCCATGTGACACATGAGGAGTTGTAGTCGGTGGGTTTAGTTCCACCTTGGAAGTTTAGGAGGGCGAGTGCCAGTTTATAACTCATGGTACACTTTATACATTTCCACCCCAATTAATGTTTTTCACTATTGCAGCACACATCCATGGAACTCGACATGTGTTTAGTTGAAACCTTGAATTCAGCTATGTATATTGCTTCATACCTTAAGTTAGCTTTGTTACAGTGCTTGCGGTTCCTCTCCGAAGAAAAATCAATAGCCGTTGATCTTAAAAAAATTAATTAATTGTTCTAAGGATGGTTTAGTACTTTTCCCTTTTGCCTAATAGAGTTAGGATATCCATCGTCGATGAGGAATTCCGCGAGTTCGCTGCTGCCATCGCCTGCGTCCGCCTCCTCGCATTCGCTGCCACATGCCTCTCAAGAAATCACCGTCGCACACTTCCTCGGAAATCGCCGCCGCGTATCTCGTGGAAATTGTTGTCGCCCGACTCCCCGGGGTCGCCATCTTCCCACGAACTCGTAGAGGAGGTCGCCCATCTGAGTCGAGTCCTCCAAATCGGCAGCTATGGCGGAGGGGCGCAAGAGTGGCGGCAGGAGCCCTTCTTCCTCTGCAGTCCATGCTATGTAATTCCTGGAGCTACGGAGGAAGGAGTTGTTTCTTGGGTTCAGTAGACAGTAGTGAAGGAAGCAGCTAGCTGCTGTTTGGATCGATTCAAGAGAGATTAGAGAAGGCAGAAGGATTGGAAATGTTGTTGCTGGCTCGCCTGACCTCTGAATTTATGATTGTTTACTTGTTGTCAGAATGCCGTGTCACGCAAAACATGGATTGCCAACGCCTTGTTTCTGAGCCGTGACAGATAAAAAATTGCCACTATCAGTGATTGAAACTTTGGTTGGTAAGAATTGCTGAAAGAAGAAATGTCGTCAATAAGATCGTTGCATTGCTTTGCCTATTTGCAAGTTTACCGGAATAGGATCGTTGTATGGCACTTCACTCTGAATGCGAGTTACTGTTTTATGCTAGCTGAGAGAAAAGAGAGAGGGGTTAGGAGTGATGTTAAACTCACCACGACACATTAGTGGTTAATGAAGCACCTCTTTACTACTTCCAGATGCGCAAGGGAAAAGCACCAAAATCTGATGGTACGACAGAAAGTGAACTTCACAAGAAATTGCTTGCCAGCTACAGAATAACAAACACTCATAAATACGTCAGTGCGAGTATACATTCAGTTTGTTGTACATCAACAGATGCAGAAATACGGTAGATCCTACATACTACTAGGCCACCTAAATAAGCATATAATTTTAAATTACATGATATAACTTAAACTTAGGTTAGTAATTTCATCTTTCGTCCAAGGATGCGCAAATACACTCACATTCGAGCTCTGCGTTCCCAGTGCTGATTTCCAGTGAGGCCATTGAAGAAGGTTGAGGCCAGCACGTCGTGTTCCTCATCCCCGGTAGGAGAAAGAGAGCAGGTAGCCGTTGTCTCCACCGCACCGTCCAAGAACTCCGCACTGTTAATGCCAGCGTCTTGTACACTTGTTGGGGAGACGAAGGGGAGTGTGAGGTCTTCCGTGGAGGCCACAGGGGGCAGAAAGTACTATTCTACTCTTTAAATTTATTTTGTAAATAATTTCTGACCTATATATTTTTTGTTCTGGACCTACATATTTCAGGTTCTGGCCCACAACTTAAGTTCTTCCACATTAGTTCTTCCTATTTTATAGTCATCCGATCTATCCAAATGGATGGCTCTACTTTTTTTCAAGCGCTCCAAAATTTCACAAATTTTTTATATATATTTGATCAAAGTTAAAAGTGTTTGACTTCTCAGGAAGTGAGAATGACATCAATTTTGGAACCGAGGGAGTATGTTCTGGCTAGTATTCTGCTGCTACTCGGACTTAATTGCTGTCAGAGTTTTCCTTGCGGTTGCTGCCGTTTTGTACAAACTATTATTGAAATTTATTATCTAAAAATATGTTGTTGGATAAACTAGAAGGGATTTAATTTGTTCATACCATAGAAGATTTGAGAAAATATTTGGACATTGCAGTCTTGTGCTCATCACAGTTTGCTAAGTGCTGAGTAAGCTAGGTCTTGCTGGATCTAGCTGTGGCAGCCACACCTACAACACATCTACTCCCGCCGGAGATGAGGGCAACAAAGGTTGTACCAAGGTGTACAGTTTCCCTAAATGTAAGAACACGTTCTCCGCTACACCCCAGGCTATGCCAAGGTGTACAGTTTCTCTAAGAGATTCTTCTTCTAGTTGTCTAATATTTAGAATCACTTTTCGAAGGCTAACCACTTTAAAGATGGGAAAGAAACGTAAACAAAATTTAGAGCATAACATTTTCCAATCTCCTTGCATACTTCCTATGGTTTAACTATACCATTGTTTAGCTCCTCCTGGCAAAGAGAATGGAAACAACTTACATCTTAAGCTATTGTTTGACATACCAGCGATACGCAAGCATGCACACGTCTGTGCAAACTCCAATATGTGAGAGTGTGGGTTTTTGTTGCCTTCTTCCGAGAAGGATTGATCCTGAATCAATTTTATAAAACACGGACACAACTCATAGCCAGGTGTTAGGATAGGCTCTATAGATTTTGGTGGCTCTAGGCGTGCACTCGTGGGTGCGGCGTATTGATAGATAGGAGTGGAATCCATAGTGAAAGAAAAAGAATAAAAGAAAAGAAAGAATAAAAGATAAAAGGTTAAGCTAGATTCGTAGTTAATTCAGCAACCGTTTCCCCGGCAACGGCGCCAGAAAGCTTGTTGGTATATTTAACGCACACAGATAAATCCGCAAGCATACGGATACTGCTATAGCTTTCACCCGGAAGTATTCCAAGTATCGTATCCATAGGGAAACGTGTGAGACTAACTACGATCTAACTTAACTAGGGGTAGCAACAAGGTTAAGATAAATATGAGCATAGAGAGGAAAACTAAGGTACTCTAGTTCTGACTTGGGTAAGTTATGTCTTCTACTATTCAACTAGGGACATTACTTAAAGAAAGACACCAGCAGAAGATGCTTTCTGTAGTAACCGCGTCCTACTTGCCCTTACAAATGGGAGGTGGACTACAGAGGATTTAACGAGGCTATAAGAGTTATCCTCGTGAGCTACCACCGATCCAGAATGTAGGATGCATCCACAAGTAACCGAGTCTAAGCACCACGCTTATACTACAATTACTACTTTACTTTTCCTGGATAAAGAATAAAGCACTCAAACAAGTTGTGAACCTGATGAATAATATAAACAAGAAGCTTACTTGAATGAGAAGTTGATTACCAGAGAAATCTCAGAGGAAAGCTCAGATAGAACTTGGATCCGCCAAGGTACAAGCCGTATAGAGAGCACCGACAGTCCGACGCCTCCTCCAAACTCTTCCCTCACTCTCTATCTCACTATTTCTATTTATAAGACTAGATCCTATGGAGGACTAATCTTCTCTTGATAGTTGGCTCTGATTCTGACGAGGAGAATATGAATTAGGATTTCAAGATGGCTCCAGGGAGGAGGGTAGGGGCCGGTATATATAGGCCGGAGCGTCAATTCTGGACCCTCGAATCAAAATGACTTGAAAACGGCGTAGATGCAATCTAGGAGGCTATGGAGAACCGACATTTGAAGGAGGGGCTGATAGGTGGGCCCAGGGGGTCGGGCGGCATGTAGGTGGGGCCGGCCGGCCCCACATGGTAGCCACCTGCCCTCCAATTTGGTGGTTTGCCTTTTAGAGTCTTCTAGTGTCTTCCCACGCCGGTTTCGCTACGGATAAACATGATTTGCTTTGACGAATATGTCCTCCTCGCCGGTTTTCTGGATAAACCCTGCTGAAAACACGGATTCACCAAAACTCGTGAAATTTATTAGTTTAAACCCCTAAACCTATGTTGGCGATCCTTTTTATACATTTATATAAGTTATGTTGATGGTTTATGATTGATGTTAACGATAGTCAACAAGCTCCCCCACACTTATCCTTTGCTAGTCCCTGAGCAAAGCCAGACTCAGTAATGGATCAGGAGTTGCTACAATTCTTTCACGCCTCAAAAGTACTCAGGCATTCAATCAAGAATTCTCCTCCAGATTAGAATAAACTGATTTGACTTTCAAACTTACCCATATTACCTTCAATCATGGGGCTTCTGAGCCTTCACTTGGGTCTGGGTCTTGAGCAATTGAAAGACAGAACGATCAAGTCAAGCACTATGTCTCAAGTTCTTTGTTCCACCATTGTTCTAGAGTTTTTACAAGTTTTCAAAATAAAACTCAGAGATTCCTTTGTATGACACTCTCAAGTCTCTCAATGAAGATGTTATGCCTTTTTCTCTTTCTACCACTAAAGCTTAGGTGGAGTTCATAGGTAGGGAGAAAGCTAGAGTATACTTGCAATGCATATATTGTAAAGTCAAACCTTGAATCCAAAGAGAGTTGAGCCATACAATTAAATCAAGATGTGCATATGTGTGGATATATAGTGGATATAAATGGTGGCTAACCTAATTCCACTTTGCTCCTTGAAAATATATCTCTCTTTTGAAACTTAGAAACATTTGCTAGAGAGCAGGGGCTATCTTATTCATTTCCTTCTTTTTTTCTTTAGGCGGGCATCTAAGTATCCATTGTTTTAGATATCTCAAACACTTGTCCATTTTTTTCTCAATCTCTTTTTTTTCTTTTTTCATGAATAACTTTTGCATAGCCCCATGTCTCTTTTCTGCAATGAAACTTTGAGAGAGATAGCAACAAGAACTTAGAGCATTTATTTGGTGGATGAAAAACCTATCAAGCATGTTTTTGGTGTTCACTCCCAATGTAGGAGTAGAACATTTTTGGGTGGATCTAGATGGAAGGCATGTTTTTGTGTACTCCTAGTGTAGGAGCAGCAGGTATATGTGATGTGTACGTGATCTAGATTTTAAGAGCATGACAAACCTCTTATAAGGGTCAATAAAGCTTGACTGAACTCAATGCAAAGCAAGCAGCATATATGAGTGAAAGTGTTCCTTAATCTAAATAATATGTATGGCTCTGGTGGGAATTTAAGCTTTGTCATACAAGAACTCATCATGTAGCATTCATATGTTTTTTTTTAAAGTAAATCTCCAGAACTTTAGTGTTACTTGGAACAAGATAAACAGCAGCTCAGACCTTCTCATATCATATCCGTCAATTACCTAGGCTTAGATCAAGCATATGCTACCCACGAGTTTCAAGTTCAGAGTAAATCCTTATGTCAAAACAATCTTATCCAAAATTCAAGAGAATTCAAGGCTGAAAACTAGATACTTGAAAGGAATTACAACAGAGCAACTATTCATCATTTCCATTTAAAAGATTATTCTGAGTCCTCTTTATTTTATTCAGCTCTCAAAAACAAATTAAAGCAAACTAGACACACCTTTTATTTTATTTTCAATTTTACTACATCACACATTATTACTATAACTATATATATTTATTATAAAGATAAGTTTTTAGTTTGTCTCATTCATCATTTTTAACTATTTAAAAGAAACTAAAAACTAAAATAAAAGGGAAAGAATACTTACCTGGATACACGGGAGTGCTTCTCCCCCAAGCTAGCTCTTTCGGTGAGGGTTCGGTGTTGTAAGTCCTTCGAACCGGACTTCTCCTTGTGAAGTACATTGACCAAATACCTCGATTTGCTCTAAAGATGAGAATTTTTGTAATGACACATCTAATGGTGACGCCACCGTCTTCCACCAAACCCGTCTTGGTTTTGAGTTTTGATTTTGGTTTAACAGGTTTAGGACCTTCACTTGTAGAAGTTTGGGGAATCGATGTCTTCCCCCACACTTTGCTTAAAGTGCGCCTTGCTTATAAAACATGGTAGAGATCAAGTGTATGGGCTCTGTTTGTGGGAAAACACCAACAGAACCAAAATTTTATCTATTCTTCTCTACCCTTAGGCACGTTGAACAAGATGAAGTTGATGTTATGTGTTGTGTTCAATTATGTCATAGGTAATAAGATCAGAAGATTGAGCATGAATGTAGCATTTAAGTACATTTGGCCCAAAAGGGTTGAATTGCTTAACCCATGGAAACATTGTATGTCTATGCATCATGTATCAATCTTTACATGATTATGACTATCATTTTCTAGAGATAGTATGTGCACTTTTCAGTTCATTTGGTTAAGACTATGAGATCAAGAAAGCGGTGCTACGAACAAGCTTAAAGAACATGTTGAGTTAGTCAAGATGGATCAAGTAGAACTATAACTCAAACATGTTTGTTTCTTATTTATGTGCCTACCAGAATCAAGGAAAAGCTTTTTAAATAATGATAATTTACCTTAAGATGTTACCTTTGTCATTAGAGCGTGAAGACATCATATGACGAAGGGTAGATGACTCGTGATGGTCCTTCACTTTTGCTTGAAGTTTTCCTTGTTCGACTAGTCTCGCATCTTGAGCTTGTTCATGAGCTTCTTGTTTCCTAGATCGCACTTTTCTTTCTCATCCTTTTGTCATGCCATCTTTTTGCATCTTTGATCTTGCCACTTTGTTGGTCCTTCTGCTCCACTCTTTTTTATGCACGCATCTTCTTCTTTTTTGTTCCATAGCTGTAGTGGTGGCTAGGTTTGCAGATTCATGCCAAACCATGAATAGATGTAGCTTATATTTATTCATCCCTATAAAGTGTTAGTGGAGACATACCCGAGAGAATACAGTAAATTTAAAGCATGGGTCGTTGTCAATAAGTTTGGGGAATTACATCTATGCTAATGAAAATATGTTTTTTGGATTACTTTAGCATAGATTTTGTTTATCATGTTTTATACAAGCATGGCTCAAGGCAAAAGTATCTTGCAGCAAAAGACAAAGTGAGGGACCTTTGATACGTACAGTTCTTCCATCCATCATGAATGAGCTGTGTCTTCTTTGCGCAATGTTATTGGAGTTCATCATGTGTCTTGCTTCATCTCTAATTTGAATTCATCTCATGACTTACCCAAATTGATTTGAGAGTTTCCTATAGAGGTTAGTCCAACAAAATAACCAGTATCTACTAAAGCATACTATCGGCTCAAAAATCAACCTAGACACCATATCTAATTTGATTTAGGAAGGCATTTTAACCTAAGCACCACGCTTAATTTAAAAGCCTTTGGAAGTAAAATCAACACACCTTTGGTTCAAGCATCAAACTAGACATCGTGTCTAATTTAATTTAAGAAAATAGTTTAAACTAAGCACCATCCCTAATTTAAAAGGTGTATGAAAATACTTCAAAACCTATGCATACTATAGTAAACAAAGGTAGCATGAAAGCATTATAGAGATTTATTCAAATGGAGACGAAAGGGCATGATTGTTATCTAGCAAATCGAGCATGGCTTAAAGGTAGAGATAACCAAGATGAATTAGCAACATGGCATAAGATTTTTCAGAGAACTTCATCCCCCACACTTGAATTTTGCAAAGCAGAATCATGTTTGGATGATAGAACTCTCATGTGTGAATGTGATTCAATGTTGCATGATAATTGGTTGGACATACCTTGAGTCGTCATCGTTCCTCCTTTTTGCTTCAATCCTAGAATGGTCAGTGACAAAAATACCCGAAAGAATATTTTCACAATTATGTTTCTTTGCTTATTTCATAAGGGTATCACAGCAGAAGGTGAAAACTCATATTATCTCCTGAAAGTGCTTGTTTTAAGATAGAAGCGTGTCCTTGGGAAACCTTTGAATCGTGTTTTAAATTGGTGAAGTGGTTTCCCCTCCAACACCAACCTTGTGTGCCTATCTCAAAATTTATGCCAATGAGATTTGCAATATTTATGATAAACATATGCATCTACAACCACCCTTTCAAAGTCTTTATGAATAGAAAGTATGAGGGGGTTGAAGATCTCGTGTGTGGCAATATTGGAAAGACTGATTGATTCAGGAGATTTCTCATGTGAGCATAGATTTGATGAGGTGTTCATGAAATAACTTCCATACTCGTCGATGTCATCTTCCTTTTCAAGCTCTAGGGGTGTTTCTTCATGAATGTCTATAGGCGGAAACATTGTCTCCATCATTCCATTCCTAGGACATTCATTGGATGTTTTATTGTCCAAGATTTTCCATGGATTGATGGCTCTCGGGTTGATCTCGTCTAAGGCCTCCTCCAAACTTGGATGAGTCTTGTTTGTTAAAGAGGTTGATTTAAGCTCACCATTTGGATCTAAGCCAAGTTTGGATTCTACCCATAAGACTTTGTCCTTGTCCATCCATTCTTTAGCAATGGCATATGAATTCTTAATACATTCTAGCCAATTCTTAATACATTCCAGCCATTGTCATTGCTCTTCTTGGTCATCCTTGCAGTCTTCATGACTCCTATGCTTTGGTTGTATTAATGGATTTCTAGGGTCATCATGAGAAAGAGCATAAGAGGGATCATCAGGGTCAAGGATGGGTTGAGAGATGGGTTCGATAAGACATCTAATGTGGTCATAGAAGGAGAGAAGATAGGATTGGCTAAATGACTCAGCTCTCCTTCTATGGGTTCACTAGACATGCCACCATTGAGTTCTTTCCAATGTCCCACATGGGAATAAGGACGCTTTCTAAGAGATCCCTTCTTGAGAGGATTTAAATTATATTTGCTTGAAGGTCTCTTGTGGAACTGGAAGTCTAAGCTTTTCCCAAAATCAGCATAAAAAAGATCATCTTCACAGGAAATTTCAAAAGATTGAATTTCTTCTTCCTTTGGAGGATTTAGATTTTGGGGTATAGATGGTTCGGGATTGATAGCTAAACATTGGAATTGAAGTGGTTGTGATTTGGCTATCAAAACTTCCTCTTCTTGTTCGAGAGATGATTCCTTCTCTTCCTCGGAGAGTTTATTAGGAATGCTAGTGCAGGGAGTCCTTCCACTAATTCTATCAAGCATAGACCTTGCTTCACTAGCAGACAGATAAAGGAAAGCTCCTCTAGAGGCTGCATCAAGGAATTCCTTGGAATCCTTGCTAAAACCCATGTAAAAATGTTGAAGGAACATTGGGTCTGAAATAGCAAGGTCTGGGCTAGTGATGATGAGGTCATTAAAATTATCCCACGATGTGCCAAGAGATTCTTCTTCTAGTTGTCTAAAATTTAGAACCTCTTTTCGAAGGCTAACCACTTTAGAGATGGAAAAGAAACATAACTAAAATTTAGAGCATAACATTTCCCAATCTCCTTGCATACTTCATATGGTTTAACTATACCATTGTTTAGCTCTTCCTGTCAAAGAGAATGAAAACAACTTCCATCTTAAAGTATTGTCTGACATACCAGCGATACGCAAGCATGCACATGTCTGTGCAAACTCCAATATGTGAGAGTATGGGTTTTTGTTGCCTTCTCCCGAGAAGGACTGTATCCGAATCAATTTTACAAAATACGGGTGCAGCTCATAGCCAGGTATTAGGATAGGCTCTACAGATTTTGATGGCTCTAGGTGTGCGCTCGTGGGTGCAGCATATTGATAGATAGGAGTGGAATCCATAGTGAAAGAAAAAGAATAAAAGAAAAGAAAGAATAAAAGATAAAAGGTTAAGCTAGATTCGTAGTTAATTCAGCAACTGTTTCCCCGACAACAGCGCCAGAAAGCTTGTTGGTATATTTAATGCACACAGATAAATCCGCAAGCATACGGATACCGCTGTAGCTTTCACCCGAAAGTATTCCAAGTATCGTATCCACAAGGAAACGTGTGAGACTAACTATGATCTAACTGAACTAGGGGTAGCAACAAGGTTAAGATAAATAGGAACATAGAGAGAAAAACTAAGGTTCTCTAGTTCTAACTTGGGTAAGCTATGTCTTCTACTATTCAACTAGGGACATTACTTAAAGAAAGACACCAGCAGAAGATGGTTTTTGTAGTAACCGCATCATACTTGCCCTTACAAACGGGAGGTGGACTATAGAGGATTCAACGAGGCTATAAGAGTCACCCTCGCGAGCTACCACCGATCCGGAATGCAGGATGCATCCACAAGTAACCAGAGTCTAATCACCACGTTTATACTACAATTACTACTTTACTTTTTCTGGATAAAGAATAAAGCACTCAAACAAGTTGTGAACCTAATGAATAATATAAACAAGAAGCTTACTTGAATCAAAAGTTGATTACCAGAGAAATCTCAGAGGCAAGCTCAGATAGAACTTGGATCCGCCAAGGTACAAGCCATAGAGAGAGCACCGACAGGTCGGCGCCTCCTCTAAACTCTTCCCTCACTCTCTATCTCGCTATTTCTATTTATAAGACTAGATCCTATGGATGACTAATCTTCTCTTGATAGCTGGCTCTGATCCTGACGAGGAGAATATGAATTAGGGTTTTAGGATGGCTCCATGGAGGGGGTAGGGGCTAGTATATATTGGCCGGAGCGTCAATTCTGGACCCTCGGATCAAACCGACTTGAAAGAACGGCATAGATGCAATCAAGGAGGCTGTAGACAACCAACATTTGAAAGAGGGGCTGACAGGTGGGCCTAGGGGGCCAGGTGACCTACAAGTGGGGCTAGCCAGCCCCACATGGTAGACACCTGCCCTCCGCTTTGGTGGTTTGCCTTCTGGAGTCTTCTAGAGTCTTCCCACACCGGTTTCGCTGTGGATAAACGTGATTTACTTTGACGAATAGGTCCTCCTTGCCAATTTTCTGGATAAACCCTGCTGAAAACACAGATTCACCAAAACTCATGAAATTTGTTAGTTTAAACCCCTAAACCTATGTGGAAGATCCTTTTTCTATATTTATTTAAGTTATGTTGATGGTTTACGATTGTTGTTAACGACCGTCAACAGCTGTGCCTAGGCACATGCGCCACCATGGCCACCACGCCGCTCGCCACCTCTCGCCCCGCACCACGCCACCCCTCGCCACCACAGCCACTGCGCGCCCCGCACCGTGCAACCACCGTGCCGTTCCGCACCACGCAGCCGGATCTGGCCTCCCCGCGCCGTGATGGAGAGGGGCACCGTCGTGCTCTGGAGGGAGAGCGTGCGCCGTCGTGCTTGGGAGGAGAGGAGTGCCATCGGGCTCAAGAGGGGAGGGGCCGACTAGATGTGGAGGGCGCGCCGCAGATGGAGGTGGAGGCTGTGGGGACCGGCCGGAGGTGGAGGGCGCTGATGAAGAGAGAAGGGCACTAAGGGAGAGAGGGAGATGCAAGGCGTTGGGAGGGAGTGCAGGCGTACATGATTGGGAGGGGGGATATTTCTCATTAGGATGGAGTTGACGTCACGTGGGGCCTGCCTGTCATTCTCAGTGAAGAAGCACAAACGAATCGATGGTCGAGATGACTCCACGTGGCCCCTGATCCAGCCATTGAAGGACTCCACGTCAGCGATCCAGGGCATCGGCTGACCCAACTCTGCGCGGTGGAGGACGGCACGGATGCTACGCACAACGAGCGGCGCAAAGAGCGAGGCGGGATGAGCGGTGTGGCTCTGATCCCTGTGGCCGATTGTGTGGCGTCCAGGCGTGTGGCCAATAATATCGCGCCACATGATGGTGGTTTTAGAAAAACCAGGGGCGGCGCCGGTGGTTTTGGACAGGGAGCGGGCCCAGCGCTGCAACTTGCACTACAATTCTTTCCAATCGGGCGCACCTAATTTATGGAGGCGGTTGTTTTGGAAAGACCGCCTCGGTTAATGTGTTAACCGAGACGGTTGCGTTACGGTAATCGCATCTGTTAATCGACTTTAATCGAGGCGGGCGTGTTAGGTTGTCTGCCTCCATTAATGATTAACCGAGGCGGTTGCTGGCCAGCTGCCCGGCCGCCGAATAATGGAGGCGGGCAACCAGCCCACCCGCCTCTGAGCCACAAAACGAAACGCCTCGGCTAAGTTTTTCTATAGTAGTGTCAGTGATCACATAGATTAATCCAGTAATATCCACTTCATAGGAAAGTGACTTAGACCAGTCGTTACTGAAGTACACATCCTGTGTCTAAAATTTGAAGCCATGGAAAAGATACCATGAGCAGATGCTAGAAATTTGAACGTTGAACAATCTAACAGTGACATATAAATAGAAATGGCAAGCATTATAGTGAAGCAATGCTGAAAATACCAGCATCTTTTCATGAACCTAGTTAAGAAAAAAAATAAAATTAGATATGCATCTTTGTTAAATTGCAATTGGATCGGGAGCACATACTAAAGCAAAAGGAAACAAAGGCGGGTAATATATGATAATCACAATGTATCAACCAACCAAGGCTGCAAATCATGTTCTTTGCGATAGGAGGTTAGTTTCTCACTTAGTGAAATACACTACATGAAAAATGGTTTGTAGCAACGGGAGAAATTCTTTGTAGGGGAGGCTGGTGATGGAGTCGCCCCTACAGTGGCGTGCTCGGGAGCCACGAGACCAGCCGCCCCTACAAATGGGTCGGATTTGTAGGGGCGGCTCACTCACCAGCCGCCTCCGGTGTTGCTATTTGTAGGGGCGGCTGGTGATTGAGCCGCCTCTACAAATGCCCCACTTATAAATATCTGCTATTCGTAGGGACGGCTCAATCACCAACCGCCTCTACAAATGACCCACGTATAAATAAACTGCAATCGGTACCGGAACTAGAACTAGAACTGCATGTCTCATGTCTAGAGCCGGTGTCACTATCAACCGTACGCTGTCGTCAGGAACTCAGGACGGCCCCGCCATGCCGGAGCAGGCAAAGGCAGCTGTGCTTCTGATCCGTGGAGGCCCGTGGGTGCCTCCTCTCCTCGTGTGGGCATTGGTTGCCCGACTGAAGGCTGCTGGACGCCACGATCCTCGGTCTACTATTGCTCAGCAACTGCAGCGCTGGCCCTACCTCACCTCGTTCGCATGACCGGTAGTATACCACTAGCGCCGCCCATGGTTTCAGCAAAATAGCTGACACAGGGCACAAAACCAGCGGCCACACCCTCGGTTGCAACACAAATGGCCATATAGATCGAAACCACACCTGGATCCAGCCTGCTTCCCTGTAACCAGGCTGCCCCTCCGGTGAACGCACGCATCCGCGCATGCTGCTGTCCCCGTCTTGCCTTGGCACTTGTGCATGAGGACCAGCTCGCCATGGATCGCTGACGTGGACATCCTAAACGGCTGGATCGGAGGCCACACAGATCCATCTCCACCGTTCATGTGATTTGTGTTTTCTCTGAGCTGATGACACCTTGGCACCACCTAACATCAGCACACCCTCCCACCCCGTTCCAATATTTTAGACGAGGCCCTCTCTAGCTCTCGTACGCCGCACTCCTATCTCTCTTCTCACGTACGCCAGAGCGGCGCCCCTTCTCCTTCTCCATCAGCACCACTGGCGCTCTTCCCCACCCTGAGCTGCGCCCTTCCCCTCTGGCTACAGCAGATCCACCTCCACCTCCGGCCGACCCCCTCCACCTCCGGCGGCGCCCTCCACCTCCACATCCACCTCCGGACGACACCCTCCACCTCCCCCTCCGGCCGGCCCCAGCGGCGCTTCTCCTCCGTGCCAGCAGCAGCAGATCCGGCGGCGGGCGTCTCTTTGGACCACGACACGACGGTGGTGGCGGCGGCGCCTCTTCTGGCAATGGCACGGCGGCGGCGACGGGCACCTCTTCCGGCAACATCATGGCAGCGGCGGGTCTCGGATCTGGCTATCGTGGCTCGTGGATGGGCTCGCCGGGCTCATCGATAGGTTTTCTTTTTTTCTATTAAAGGAGGCGGGCATTTTGACCGCCTCTGAAAATAACCATTAACGGAAATTTAATTTTTTTTACGGAAAAATGCACTGTAGGGGTGGTTCTAGACTGAACCGCCTCTACAAATAGGTATTATAAGGACGGCTGGTACTACAGTCGCCCCTATAAATCAATTTTGTAGAGACGGTTGGTATTACCATCCGCCCCTATAAATAGATTTATAGGGGCGGCTGATAACACCAACTGCCTCTATAAATCAATTTGTAGGAGCGGTCTGGGAACCGCCCCTACAAATACATGATTTGTAGAGACGGTATGGTAGGGGCGGCTGGCCGAGCCGCCTCTGCAAACCATCGTCGGTCGCCCCTACAAATGCTTATTGTAGTAGTGATAATCAATGGTGAATGGTAGGGGATGAGGAAATATTGTTTGTTTTTGTCTTCCCTAAACTCAGTGATGAGTAGTTCTATGCTTGCCACAATGTAGTTGAAGTCCATATTATCAATAAAAATGAAGATTAGCAAACAATAGGATAAGATATTTAATAATAGATAGAGGATATTTTAGAATGTAGCTACCAACATAAATAAAGAGACCACACTATGTGAGCAGGTAGATAAATTAAGAAGGCATAAGGCACAGCGTATCACTACATAGTGCCTGCTAGATAATTAGTTTATGTCCTTTCTAGACTCCACGCTAAGTACAGTCGTCTAGTCCAGAGTGGTTGTGAAGAGTTAGGATTTTAGTCAGCATTCATTTATCTATTCATTCAATGAAAGAGCTGAAGTTAATTGAGAAACAAAGACCTCATCAAAACGTCTTCAAGTGCCTTGGAGATGACTGGTGGCACCTCAGGGGATTGGCCTGGCCAAAGCAGCAGGGAGCAGATGGGGGCATGTGGAACTCAACAGCTACGTAGTATACAAATACGTCAACACAGACAAAAGAAATAAAAACCAATGACAATAGGAAGCAACAGGGAAAGGGGGGAACACGAACCGATGGATCGTCGGCCTAGGCAATCGGCCGGGGGCGACATCACCTGGAACTTGACCGACGCGACCATGTCCTGCAAAGACAATTCGTCCAACAGTCGAGCGCGACCATGGCCTACAAAGATAATTCGTCGAACAGTTGAAGAGCGTGAGAAGAGACAGAAGTCAAGCCAAAAGAAATGGAAAATATGACAAACTAACGCGTCCGCCTCGATTAATGTCGATTAACCGAGACGGTTACTGTAACGCAACCGTCTCGGTTAATACATTAACCGAGGCGGTCGCTCCAAAACAACAGCCTCCATAAATTAAGCGTGCCCGATTGGAAAGAATTGCAGTGCAAGTTGCAGCACTGGGCCCGCTCCCTGTCCAAAACCACCAGCGCCGCCCCTGTTTTTTCTGAAACCACCGTCACATGGCGCGATATTATTGGCCACACGCCTGGACGCCACACAATCGGCCACAGGGATCGGATCCACACCGCTCATCCCGCCTCGCCCTCTGTGCCGCCCGTTGTGTGCAGCATCCGCGCCGTCCTCCACCACGCGAAGTTGGATCAGTCGATGCCCCGGATCGCTGACGTGGAGTCCTTGAACGGCTAGATCAAAGACCACGTGGAGTCATCTCGACCATCAATTTGTTTGTGTTTCTTCACTAAGAATGACAAGCGGGCCCCACGTGACGTCATCTCCAGCCTAATGGAGAAATATCTCCCCTCCCTCTCACGTACGCCCGTAATCCCTCCCGACGCCGTGCATCTCCCTCTCTCCCTCAGCGCCCTTCTCTCTCCATCAGTGCCCTCCACCTCCATCTGTGGCGCGCCCTCCACGTTCGGCCCTCCCCTCCCCTCTAGAGCCCGACGCACTCCTCTCCTCCCGAGCACGACGGCGCACGCTCTCCCTCCCGAGCACGACAGTGCCCCTCTCCATCACGGCGCAAATCCGGCTGGTGCCGGCACGGGGAGGCCAGATCTGGCTGCGTGGTGCGGAGCGGCACGGTGGTCGCACGGTGCGGGGTGGCGCAGTGGCCGTGGTGGCGAGGGGTGGCGTGGTGCGGGGCGAGTGGTGGCGAGCAGCGCGGTGGCCATGGTGGCGTATGGGCCTAGGCTCAGCTTCCCTCTCCTCTGAGCGCGGCGCGGCGTCCCTCTCCTCCGAGCAGGGCACGATGTGGCCTCCCTCTCCTCCGAGCTCCCGGCACGGATTAGGCCTCCAACCGGCCACCGACGGCAGATCCGGCCACCGGAGGTGGTGGGGGCACAGATCCGGTCACCAGCAGCAGCGGATCCGACCACCTGCTGCTGCGGGTGCATGGATTTGGCCACTGGCAGCTGCGGGGGCGTGGATCCGGCCACGAGCAGCGGCGGCGCGCGGGACCAGGCTCGGTGGGCTACCGTGCTCAGTGGACTTTTTTTTTATTTTCTAAAATTATTTACGGAGGCGGGCTACTTAACTCAACTGCCTCCGTTAATAGCATTACCCGAGGCAGTTGCCTTACGCCGCCCGCCTCAGTTAATCGATTAACCGAGGCGGTCCTCCGTTAAGGCCCGATTAACCGTGTCCTTTCGACGGAGGCGGTTGGCAAAACCGCCTCGGTTAAGCCTTTTTGCCCGCCTCGGTTAAGATAAGTCAACCAACATCACCAAACAACCCAATAAGAATGTAGGTGTGATTTCTTGACAGTTACAAATGGTTCTATTGTATGTTACCGACCACCTAATCTTACTGGTTGCAAACAAATCTCTTTCATTTCTTGACAGGATCAACTCAACAACAGAAGAGAACACTCCTTGGAGAGGCCAAATAAAACAAGAGGTTCTATATTCAGGTACCATTTGTTCATACAATAGTGCGATCTTCATGAAGTGTTTGGTCGCTGCAGTCATGATTGGTTATTTAGCTTATGGGACATTCCAACATAAATTGGTATTTTTTGGCGTAGCTAAAATAGGTCCAAAAAAAAGGCTACCTGATCATGTTGACCCCATATTATATATAAATACATGTCTTAGCCATCGTTTGAAAATTTGTGTGCTAATCTTTTCCTTTTCCTTGATATGAAACTCACCTACTCAATACAAAAACACATGGTGGTGTCCTACTTTAAGGTCTGCAAATACACGCTGCTTCACCTAAATGTTCTTTTCCCCCCTAAAGTATCACATTTCATATTTGAATTGATGGTTATCCTGCCGGTACACTCAATTTCTAATTACTTGCTAGTTGTTGATACAAATGTTATATGGTGCCTTCTTTCATTGTCACTTCCACCTACTAGCCATTCAATTGGTATGAATTACCTCACCGTGCATGTAACGTGTTTTGTCCCTATATGGTTATACCATTTTGAGATGGTTATACATGTGTGTGCATTCCACTTTCAGTTATAGTAATAGGTATGTGGAGATACCACTTTTAGTTCAAAGTATTAACAAAAGTACACAAAAACCATGTCAGAAGCATGTAACGCTAAGTTATAAAAACCATTAACAATTATAGGGACAGAACACGTTACATGCATGATAAGAAAATGTGTCACGTTCATGAAAAAGATGTTGCTATCTGTTCTGGTGGATTTTGCTGTTGATTGTGCAAGGGGATTGCCGGAAGGATGCTGCTGGTAGTTGCAGAGAGTGACTAGCCAGTAGAGGTGTTGCAAGCTAAGAAATGACCAATCACAGGATTGCCAGCCATAGCCATTGTTGCTTGAGGTGGCTGGTGCACAGCCTTAGCACAAGAAGCATGAGGATGGAGCATCCAGATGGGAACCGCTAGCCCATGGTATTGAAAGGGCCATCCACAGCTGCACTTATGTAGTTGATCCCTGTCACTTCAAAAGTTTTTTCCTTAGCCGCAGCAGAAGCAATGCCAGGGTGAGGGTGCACACACTCATCATGTGGAAACTGAGTTCCTGCCCTATCTAGCACACATGGTTGCACACTTTGCACTTGTGTGGAACACTCTGCATGTCTAGCTTTCCCTTGCCCTTCTTCTCCATGATTCTGTGATGATGAGTAATGTGGCCTCCTAGCGCTTGGGTGTGGGGAAGAATGTGTTCTTACACTTAGGGCAACTGTACACCTTGGCAAGCCTTTGTTGCTCTCACCTCCTGCGGGAGTAGATGTGTTGCAGGTGTGGCTGCCACTGCTACATCCATCAAGACCTTTGCCTCCATAGTCGGCATCGCCATAGCTAGGAACACCTTTTCCAAAGTCGACATTGCCATAGCTAGCGAGAGATTTGCCACAACCATTGCTATACCTAGCAACAACTTTACCATTGCCACCATATCCCTAGCGAGAACCAGCTTCACCAGAACCTATGTTCCCTTTCACTGTGCGATCAGGTGCAGTTTGAGTGGCCATAGTCATAGCGGTGGCGAGAGGAGCTCTTGTGTTGGTCAACGCTGCCACAAAAGCATGAGGTGGTGGAATTGTTAGACCCGCTATTGATGCACCAGCAGAAGCTCCTCCAATGTTCAAAGATTCAACGAGCGCATGAGGTGCAACCGGCGTAGGAGTTGCCACAGCCACCGCAGGAGCTCCACGAGACCCATGATGGTGATGAGAGGTTTTGCATCGTCGTCGATGACGATCATGAAATTGTCATCATCGCTGTGATCGTTCTCTGTGACCTTGTTGCTATCGTGCATGGCGACCGCTATGCTGCGAAGAGTGACATTAGACTAAGATCCAGAAACTTTTACCTCCAAGTTCTCATCAACAGGTGAGACGACAACGTCGACCACCCCAAGCTGCATCACCATCAGGTCGCGTTGGATCTGCATGACGAGCGACCTGTCCGGATGTTCTTCACCACAAATGTCTCTAGAACTCCCGTTGCGGCGCATGGCATTGCCCCATGTCGCCTCTGGCGGCTTCATGGTCCTCGGCTTTGACTTTCGCTTCTTCCTTCTCCTCTTCGGTGAGGGTGCATCCTCCTTCGCCATGGAGGAGAGGTGGTCGTGCTTGTGCAACCCCATGTGCCCACTGCCCACACAACGTCATCTCCCGACCAAAGGTTATGGAGCAATCGGTGCAAAGCATAAGGCCGATCGTCCATCACAGCAACAGTGCCAAGGCCAACTAATCGGAGCCTAGGCACCTCATGCGAGTGTCGCGGCTGCAAACCACACTGCTCGGCAGTTGCCTAGTCCCTACCAGGACAACCCACCAAAGATCCACACATGTATACAACTAACATAGGTTGGGAACAAATCACATTTCATGTTATATTGTATAGTGTGACTTTTCCTAAACTCTGTTATTTGCCAATCTTTCTCATATGCATGTGACACATTTTCTTATCGTGCATGTAATGTGTTTTGTCCCTATGTGGTTATACTATTTTGAGATGTGTTATACATATGTGGACATTCCACTTTTAGTTATAGTAATAGGTATGTAGAGATACCACTTCCAATTAAAAGTATTTACAAATGTACACAAAAATCATGTCAGAAGCATGTAATGCTAAGTTATAAAAACCATTAACAATTATAGAGACAAAACACGTTACATGCACGATAAGAAAATGTGTCACATGCATGAAAAAGATGCTGCTATCTGTTCTGGTGGATTTTGCTCTCTTGATTGTGCAAAAGGAATGCCGGAAGGATGCTGCTGGTAGTTGCAGGGAGTGACCAGCCAGTGAAGGTGTTGCAAGCTAAGAAATGACCAATCACAAGATTGACAGCCATAGCCATTGTTCCTTGAGGTGGCTGGTACACTAGTGTGGCCTTAGTGCAAGAAGTGTGAGGATGGAGCTTCCAGCTGGGAACCACCAGCCCATGGTATTGAAAGGGCCATCCATAGCTACACCTATGTTGTTGATCCCTATCGCTTCGAAGGTTTTTTACTTAGCCATAGCAGCAGCAATGCCAAGGTGGTGTGCACACACTCATCATGTGGAAACTGAGTTCCTGCCCTGTCTGGCACACATGGTAGCACACTTTGCACTTGTGTGGAACACTCTACATGTCTAGCTTTGCCTTGCCCTTCTTCTCCATGATTCTGTGATGATGAGTAATGTGGCCTCCCCGCCCCTGGGGTGTAGTGGAGAATGTGTTCTTACACTTAGGGAACTATACACCTTGGCACAGCCTTTGTTGCTCTCACCTCTAGTGGGAGTAGATTGTTGTAGGTGTGGCTGCCACTGCTACATCCAGCAAGACCTTTGCCTCCATAGCCGGCATCGCTATAGCTAGCAACACCTTTTCTATAATCAACATTGCCATAGCCAGTGAGAGATTTGCCACAACCATTCCTATACCTAGAAACAGCTTTACCATTGCCACCATATCCCTAGCGAGAACCAGCGTCACCAGAGCCTATGTTCCCCTTCACTGGGCGATCAGGTGCAGTTTGAGTGGCTACACTCATAGTGGTGGCAAGAGGAGCTCTTGTGTTGGTCGCCGCTGCCACAAAAGCATGAGGTGATGGAATTGTCAGACCCACTATTGATGCTGCAGCAGGAGCTCCTCCAATGTTCAAAGATTCAGCGGGCGCATGAGGTACAGGTGGCGTAGGAGTTGCCACGGCCACCGTAGGAGCTCCACGAGACCCACGATGGAGATGAGAGGATTTGCGTCGTCATCGTCATCGATGACGATCACAAAATTGTCATCACCGCTACGCTCATTCTCTGTGACCTTGTTGTTATCATGCATGACGACCGCTATGTTGCGAACAGAGACATTAGACTAAGATCCAGAAACTTTTACCTCCAAGTTCTCATCAACTAATGAGACAACAGTGTCAACCACCCCAAGCTGTGTCGCCATTAGGTCACATTGGATCTGCATGACGAGCAACCTGTCTGGCTGTTCTTCAGCACAGGCGTCTCTTGGGCTCCCATTGTGACGCGTGGCATTGCCCTATGTCGCCTCTGGCGGCTTCATGGTCCTTAGCTTTGACTTCCACTTCTTCCTTCTGCTCTTCGACGTGGGTGCATCCTCCTCCGCCTTGGAGGAGAGGTGGTTGTGCTTGTGCAACCTCATGTGCCACTACCCACACAGCATCATCTCCCGACCAAAGGTTATGGAGCAATCGATGCAAGCATAAGGCCAATCGTCCATCACAGCAATAGTGCCAAGGCCAACTAATCTGAGCCTACGCACCTCATGCGAGTGTCGCGGCAGCAAACTATGCTGCTCGCCAGTTGCCTAGTCCCTACCAGGATAGCCCACCAAAGATCCGCACATATATACAACTAATGTAGGTTGGGAACAAATCACATTTCATGTTATATTATATAGTGTGACTTTTCCTAAACTCTATTATTTGCCAATCTTTCTCATATGCATGTGACGCATTTTCTTATTCATGTAATGTGTTTTGTCCCTATGTGGTTATACCATTTTGAGATGGTTATACATGTGTGGACATTCCACTTTCAATTATAGTAATAGGTATGTGGAGATACCACTTTTAGCTAAAAGTATTAACAAAAGTACACAAAAATCATGTCAGAAGCATGTAATGCTAAGTTATAAAAACCATTAACAATTTTAGGGACAAAACACGTTACATGCACGATAAGAAAATATGCCACGTGCATGAAAAAGATGCTGCTATCTGTTTTGGTGGATTTTATTCTCTTGATTGTGCAAGGGGATTGCCGGAAGGATGCTACTGGTAGTTGCTGGGAGTGACCAGCCAAGTGTACGTGTTGCAAGCTGAGAACTGACCAATCACAGGATTGCCAGTCATAGCCATTGTTCCTTGAGGTGGCTGGTGCACTGGCGCGGCCTTAGCGCAAGAAGCGTGAGGATGGAGCTTCCAGCTAGGAACCACCAGCCCATGGTACTAAAAGGGCCATCCATAACTGCACCTATGTTGTTGATCCCTGTCGCTTTGAAGGTTTTTTCCTTAGCCACAGCTGCAGCAATGCCAGGGTGAGGGTGCACAAACTCACCATGTGGAAACTGAGTTCCCGCCCTGTCTGGCTCACGTGGTTGCACACTTTGCACTTGTGTAGAACACTCTACATGTCTAGCTTTGCCTTGCCCTTCTTCTTCGTGATTCTGTGATGATTAGTAATATGGCCTCCCAGCGCCTAGGTGTGGGGAAGAATGTGTTCTTACACATAGGGCAACTGTACACCTTGGCACAACCTTTGTTGCTCTCACCTCGGAGTAGATGTGTTGTAGGTGTGGCTACCACTGCTATATCCAGCAAGACCTTTGCCTCCATAGCCGGCATCGCTATAGCAAGCAACTCCATTTCCATAATCGATATTGCCTTAGCCAGCAAGAGATTTGCTACAACCATTGCTATACCTAGCAACAACTTTACCATTGCCACCATATCCCTAGCAAGAACCAGCTTTACCAGAGCCTATGTTCCCCTTCACTGGGCGATCAGGTGCGGTTTGAGTGGCCACACTCATAGCGGTGGCGAGAGCAGCTTTTGTGATGGTCGCCGCTGCCACAAAAGCAGGAGGTGGTGGAATTGTCAGAGCCGCTATTGATGCAGCAGTAGGAGCTCCTCCAATGTTCACAGATTTAGTGGGCGCATGAGGTGCAGGCGGCGTAGGAGTTGCCACGGCCACCTCGGGAGCTCCACAAGACCTACGATGGCGATGAGAGGATTTGCGTCATCATCGTCGTCGTCTTCGATGACGATCACGAAATTGCCATCGCCGCTGCGCTCGTTCTCTGTGACCTTGTTGCTGTCGTGCATGGCGACCGCTATGTTGTGAATAGTGACATTAGACTAAGATCCAGAAACTTTTACCTCCAAGTTCTCATCAACAAGTGAGACGACAGCGTCGACCACCCCAAGCTATGTCACCATCAGGTTGAGTTGGATCTGCATGACGAGCGACCTGTCCGGCTGTTCTTCACCAAAGGCGTCTCTAGGGCTCCCATTGCGGCGCGTGGCATTGCCCCATGTCGCCTCTGGTAGCTTCATGGTCCTCAGCTTTGACTTCCGCTTCTTCCTTCTCCTCTTCGGTGTGGGTGCATCCTCCTCTGACTTGGAGGAGAGGTGGTCGTGCTTGTGTAACCTCATGTGCCCACTGCCGACACAGCGTCATCTCCCGACCAAAGGTCATGGAGCAATTGGTGCAAGCATAAGGTCCATCATCCATCATAGCAACAGTGCCAAGACCAACTAATCTGAGCCTAGGCACCTCATGCGAGTGCTATGGCTGCAAACCACGCTGCTTGGCAGTTGCCTGGTCCCTACCAGGACAACCCACCAAAGATCCACACATGTATACAACTAACGTAGGTTGGGAACAAATCACACTTTATGTTATATTATATATTAATATAACATAAAGTGTGACTTTTCCTAACCTCTATTATTTACCAATCTTTCTCATGTGCATGTGACGCATTTTCTTATCATGCATGTAATGTGTTTTGTCCCTATGTGGTTATACCATTTTGAGATGGTTATACATGTGTGGAAATTCCACTTTCAGTTATAGTAATAGGTATGTAGAGATACCACTTTGAGTTGTATATATTAATGTCTTTTGTCCTTTCTCTCCATCTGCCACCTTTGCTTTAGCTACTTAATATTTTTGTCTTTGCAATATCCTTTTTTTTGCTGGTAGTCTTCGTAATATTATACTATAGGTCGATAATGAGCCCATTATATCATACATATGCTCACATTATTACCGTGCTCCAATCTCATATTTGGTGCAACTGAGTATACAACGTCAATAAATATATGGTCAGTTGGATGTATTCTTGCAGTACTTCTTGGTCAGGTGGGTTTCTGTATTTGTTTTGAAGTTTTTGAAGGGTTTAGGTTTCTTTGCTTGACCATGACACCAATGATATTGTTTTAATTCTTTTGCATGTATGTTTGCAGCCATTGTTCGTAGGTTAGAGTGCAGTTGAAGTTGTAGAGATAATCTAGGTATTGCACACATCACATTTCTCTATCCTTTTACTTCTGCCTTGAAATTGCCAAAATAGATGTGATCCTCACGCATGTTCTTCATACATACGCCCTCCCGTTAGGATATACAATGCGTGAACCCAAACTATATTGAGTTTAGATTTCCACGGATAAAAAGCCCACCCTTGGCACAAGGTATGCATGTTATCTAACGAAAAAATGCTTGTTCATATGGAACATTTTTTTATGCATAGCCATCTGATCAATTAACATATTTTTGTTGTAGTCTTAGTTTTCTAATAGGTTGTAATAATTCCATTGCTGTTAATATTATGCGGTTTCTCATTTATGTTATAGTAATACACATGTGTATATACCACTCGCATAAACCTTGTTTTTGTATACCAAAACTTTCTCCTCCGCAGTCCACATCGTTAAAAAACTACCATCGTCCATTCCCTGCTATACATGCAGGATTACCATCCGTTCCTAATGGCCGGCATAGGAATAAAAGCATTGCACGTTGCTGAAAAACTACCACCGTCCATTCCCTGCTATACATGCAGGATTACCGTCCGTCCTACCGCGGGCATAGAAAAAAAACAACTCGAACCGTCCGTTCCATGCGAACGTCAAAAAAACTCCTTCCTCCCTACTACTGCTCCCAACACCGGCACCGTCGTCGGTCCGCTCTCCATAGTGCCACCGCTCCCTACTACCAGCGCTACTGCTCTGCCCTCTACAACGTCAATGCCGTTCTGGCTGCTCGACCCCTCCCAGCACTATCACTGCTGCTCTGCCCCTTCCAGTGGCGATGTCCTCACGAGCACCTCCTCTTCGACAGCAAATCAGAGACTCCAAGACAGAAAGGTTGCCTCCTCTTTCTATGTTACTTCCTATTTTAGGATCGGATATTCGTGAGTTTATGTTTCTTCGTCTCCACTCCTGCCTATTCTAGGGTTAAAATTTAGGGTTAGGATTTTAGAACAAAGTTAGGGAAGAGTTGTTCCCTCAAATTTTAGCATGCTGTATTCAAAGATTTGGTAGATCCATTCTTAGTTTGTCATATTCCCCCTCTTTTGGCTTGACCTATGTCTCTTCTCACGCTCTTTAACTGTCACCGGTGCAGCAAGGCATTTTGCTCCCGGTTGGGAAACCCCTTTAGTCCCGGTTTCCCAACCAGGAGCACCAATCCGGGACTAAAGGTACCCTCCTTTAGTCCCGGCTTAACGTCCGGGACTAAAGGGGGACCTTTAGTCCCGGTTGAAAACACCAACCGGGAGTAAAGGGGGCCTCCAAGCCTGGCCTGGGACCGCCACGGGGCAGGACCTTTAGTCCCGGTTGGAAACACCAACCAGGACTAAATGTCCCTCTCTTTTTTCCTTTTTTTGTTTCTATTTTTGGTTTCTTTTTTCATTTAATGATTAGTTTTGATATTAAAATACATTTTCGAATACGCTGCTAATAGTAATATATATGTGTACTTCGCACGCGTAAGTTTTCGTTCGAACTTTGTGTGTATATATATGTGTGTGTGTGTATTGCTCATGTAATTACTTATACAAATGAGAGCAATAAAGAAATTGTAAATATACGATCGAAATAATATAAAGGAAAAAGTATTTATATACGTACTTTGAGTTGCTCTTCAGGAGTTCTCTTTGAGTACGCCATGATGAACTCGTAAACATACTATCCGCAGTAGTTGTTACCCTGCTCCTGCCTTAGAACCCACTTTTACGACAAAAAAATCAATTAGGGTGAATTGAAATCATCATATGGTGTTAATTGAATATAAATGTGTAGTTATAGTACTTACTTTGTGTGCGATTACACCCAGTGGCGCTTTGCAATGTTTCATTTTTTGTTCCTCAATGAACCTTTTCCAAACCCTGCTCCCAATAAAATAAAAAAATAATTTAACCTTTAATAATTGTTGAGAGATCGACGCCATTATATATATATGTTGTTATAGAGAAACTAAATTAATTACCCTTGTATAATATCTATCATGTCTTGATACTCCGTTTACGGTTTTCTCAACGAGTCTAAGATTTTCAATCTACTATTGGCCATATCGATGACCATCAATATATATATATATATGTGTGTGTGTGTGTGAGAGAGAGAGAGAGGTAACTAGCTAGTAAGGAAATATTGATGTCCCATATATATGATCGACATTAATTACTTATAATAATACTCACTTGAAGTTGTAGGGGAAGAGTATCTCCTTCTTGTCGCGTTGGTTCACTAAGAAATTCATGAGATTTCTCTCAGGTTGAGGCTTATAATCCTTCGGGGGGTTAGGGTGTTTGTATACGACATACGGATCAACGAACCCAACATCATTACCCTTTCTGTTTCTAAGTTCTGTTATCTCATATTTGCATACATGAAAATTGTGAATATATAATAAAGAAATTGTGAATATAGTAGAAAATAATCACACTTATAGACAATAGCAGCTAATGAGATTTTTGTCGAGAGAGTCCAGGTGGCATAGTTGGTGTAATTCTGGAAGCTCGACATAGATAATGTCATTGCCACGGAAGTAATGGTGGTTTCTAATTCCGACAGAAAGATAGATTTGTCCCGCATCAGACGCCGACATGTACCACCCGTTTAGCAGGTACATTTGCGTACCCAGTTCACCTAATTTCTCTGGGTTGTATAGACTCTGGCCTGGTACAAATTTCTTGTAAGGATCCACTTCCGGAGCAGATGGTCCTTCAGCGAACACTTCGGCAAGGTTCAAACCAGTGTCCTCATAAAACCAAAGAAACGACTCATAGCCGCCTACCTCTGCCACTAAGTTTAAGTTTGAACCATATTCGTTAGGAACGACAAGGGGGGATTGATTGTTGCGATTGTTGTCCGAGTTGTGCAACACCTTTCCCTACTCTCTTCTTTTTTTGCGCCGCCTCATGACTTGGTGAGAGAGCGGTCATAGTCCGATATCGGTTGTTTCGCGGCGCTCTTAAGAGAATCCCATTTTTTTGTTCCAACTTCTTTCTTAGCTGATCTGGAGGTAGGAAGAAGTATGATGGTTCCGGGTTCTCCCTCGCTCGTCGTGCCTGTTTTGCACCTTCAAAGAAATCTGTCACTTCTTTTTGTACTGCATCCTTTAATTCCTGTTCACTTTTCTCATAAGATAGTTTTTGGGGAATAACTGGATGAGTATTTGCTTTCTGCTTCTTTGCCGGTGGGCAGGGCAACGACTTCGTTTGCGGGGTGGACCTCTTAGGGGCTAGCTTCCTTGGAGGCAGGGGATGCGTTGGAGACTGCCTTGGAGGCAGTGCAGACTTTAGAGGCGGCGGAGGCGTTGGAGACCTCGGTGAAGGAGTTGTGGACTTCCTTGGAGGCGGCGGAGGAGTTGGAGATGGTGGGGATGCAGTAGTGCCTTCGAAGGCGTCATCATTGCCCTGAGCACTGTGATGGTCGGGAGAAGCAACAACTGGACTTTGGTTGGCGGAGGCCATGCTTTGTGAGTACAAAAAATAATGAGATATAAGTAAATGCTTATTATTAGTCATGCCCATAGAAAATTATCATAAAATTGTTTTGTTAACTTTTGTCCGCACCTAATGTCTGCTGGCGGTGGAGCAGACGCCCCAGGGATAATGATGTAGTGCTTGCGCCATAGTATATATGCCTTCTCTGCTTTTCCTAGAGTCTTCTCTCCATCACCTCTAGGAATGTCAAGAGCTAGATCCTCATAACCTTTGCTCACTTTATCCACTGCGACCCTAGCATATCCAGGTTGTATTGGTGCCCCATGGATTCTTGGTGTCTTGGTAGGGTTTGGAGGAGTAAAAACACCGACAGCGACCTTGATTGTGTCATTCCCCCTTGGAACATGTAGCTCAATTGATGTCATTGGAGTAGTGACATCATCCACGGGGAAGCGCAGCGCTGCGTCATCTTGCTTTGGCAGCTCAGTGGAAGCGTAGCTGCTTTTCAACTGACCAGGGGGGCTAATATTAACATTCATTCCTGGCTCTGATGCCTGCCTTTGGGCACTCATTGCTATCTGCACTTGCTTTCTGATTTCTTCCTGCATTCTTGCTTCCATTGCTTTTTCTCTCTCCTTTGCTTCAAGCACCATTTCCTCCAACATTGTCACCCATGCTGCTTGCTCCTCCTTGCTTCTCTGGCAGCTTCGGTAGGTTTCCCTGTCATTAGGGAAACCATGAACTCATGGAGTGTTGCGTCCTAAGCCTCTGGTTCAGCCAGTGTGTTCAGCAGTCCCGATGGCATACGTCAGCTCATCTTTCTCTCTATTGGGCTTGAACACACCAATCTCTTTAGCTTCTATAGCAATAGCCAATCGGCGTGCTGCTGTTTCAAGTTTTTGCCCATACACTGCCAGACCGGTCTGTGGGTCGAGTCTTCCCCCATGATCGAAAAACCAATTCTTCGAGCGTGGGGGCCACTTGGCTTATTCTGGTTCGATCCCCTTGGCAATAATGTCCGCTTCCATTTTTTGCCACTTCAGAATGGCAGTATCGTAGCCACCTGATCCCATGTCATGGTGGTATACCTTTTTTTAGGCATTCTCTTGGTTCCTTCTCACTCGTGCCTCACCCTCTGCTGATGTCTTGTACTCTACGAAATCATTCCAATAGGGCCTCTGTTTCGAGATCGGGTCCGTAGCAGTATTGAAATTCGGTGTTTTGTTCTCCTTGATGTATGTGTTGTATAGGTGTTTCTTCCAAGTCTAGAATTGTGTGGCCATCTTCTTCATAGCCCACGATCGAACTAGCTCCTTCAATTCATCATCGTTGATATCATCATAATCATCCGCTTGCAACGTGAAATGGGCAAGGATATCATTCCAGAGCAAATTCTTGTCAACATCAGAGACAAAACTAACATTAGGTTCATTGATCTTTTTCTTCCATTCACGGATACTGATCGGAATTTTGTCCCTTACAAGGTACCCACAGTGTTCCACGAATTTCCTTTTATGTGGACCAAGTGGTTCGCCTGTCTCGATGTTGAATTCCGATATTATGTACCGGCCCTCCAGTGGTTTCTTTGGTCCTCGAACATTTTTGCTCTTCGCCGTTGTGGTCGCCGATCCAAAGGGCTACATATAAAAAAATAATAAATAAATATCTTTTGTACATAGAAATATATACAATATTCACATATAATATATATTTAGTATATATACCTCGCCTGTATTTTCTTGCAAAACATTTTCTTGCTCATTTTCAAGAGCTAGGTATTGACTTCCGTCATCAACATCCTGCTCACCAGCATTGGCAATAATATTCATCATTTCTTCCTCCATGTTGTCTCCCGGGGCAGCCATATCTAACAAATTTAATAAAATTTAAGTCACATATATAAACAAGTCATATATATACAATAAGTCATATACAAATTTATCTAAGTCACATATATATAAACAAGTCATATATGTAAACAAGTCATATATGTACAATAAGTCATAAACAAAATAAATCTAAGTCACATATATAAACAAGTCATATAAACAAGTCATATATATAAACAATTCATATATGTAAACAATCATATATGTCAGCAAGTCATATATGTAAACAAGTCATATATGTAAACAAGTCATATAAACAAGTCATATATATAAACAAGTCATATATGTAAACAAGTCATATAAACGACGAATTCGCCCTAGCGAGAACGGTGAATTCGCCCTAGCGAGAACGACAATTCGCTCTAGCGAGAACGACAGGGCGAATTCGTCGTTCTCGCTAGGGCGAATTCGTCGTTCTCGCTAGGGCGAATCGTCATTCTCGCTAGGGTATACAACAACAGGGCGACGTTGCTCCGCATATACAACAACGGGGCGGCGTTGCTCCGCATATACAACAATGGGGCGATGTTGCTCCGCATACAACACAACGAGGCGGCGTTGCTCCGCATACAACACAACGAGGCGGCGTTGCTCCACATACAACACAACAAAGCGACATTGCTCCGCATACAACACAACGACGACGTTGCTCCGCATACAACACAACGAGGCATTCCTCTGCATATATCACATACAAACACATATCGACATACGTAGGGGTCGGTGGTGACGATCGACGTACGTAGGGGTCGGCGGTGATGGGCGTCCGGAGGCAGTGATGATGAGGCGGCGAGGGGCGTGGCCGGCGGCCGAGACTCCTCTTCCTTCCTTCTCCTTCCTCCTCCCTTCTCCTTCTTCCTTCTCCTCCCATCTCCTTCTTCCTTCTCCCTTCTCTCCTCCACCTCCCTTCTCTCCTCTACTGCCCTGCCCCTCCTCTCCTCCAATCCGGCGGTTCAGGGGGCAGGGCACCAGTCCGGTGGCGGAGCGGGGCCGGGTCGGGGACGGCTGCGCCGGAGCGGGGCCGGGGCGGGGACGGCCACGGCGGAGTGGGGCCAGGACGGCCACGGTGGAGCGGGGCTAGACCGGCCGTGGCGGAGCGAGGCCGGGGCAGGGACGGCCGCGGCGGAGCGGGGACAGGCCGGGGTGGTCGGGGGGCAGCGCATTGGCGAGCGCGCTTAGTCGGGGCATGCGACGTCGGGGCGGTGGGGCGCCGGTGCGCGTGCGGGCGCTCGCGAGGTGCGGCATCGGCGGTGGATCGGACGAGCGGCGGCGGGTCTGTTAGGGCTTGGCTCGGCAGTGGGGAGGAGGAAGAAGAGGGGCCGGGGCGGGCGTAGAGGCTATATAAGGGAGAGGACCTTTAGTCCCGGGCGTCACCACCAGCCGGGACTAAAGGCCCTTTAGTCCCGAGCCCTGTTATCGCCCGGGACTAAAGGTCACACCTTTAGTCCTGGCTGGTGGTGGCGCCCAGGACTAAAGGTAACCTTTAGTCCCGGCTGGTGGTGGCGCCCGGGACTAAAGGTTTTTGGCGGGCAGCCGAACTGCAGTTTCGCTGCCCGCCAATTCATTAGGATTTTAATATATTTCTTTTTACACAAATGATAAAAGGATAGTTAATTGCACAGAAAATTAAATAAAAGACATAAAAATATTTTTTAAAAATATAGATTTTATTTTGCTTTATTGCACATAGGAAAATTATGTGACCTAAAGTTTTAATTTTTTTAACAAGTTTTAAAACACAATATAGTGTTTAAATTACTATTTCGATAATGCAAAAATATAGTGTTTAATTAAATTCAGAAAAACTCTTGTGTTTCGACTGGAAATTTGTTTTCACATCATTTGAATGTGACATAATCCCACCATCAAACATAAATTTGTTTTCACATCATTTCAACGTGACATAATCCCAACATCAAACATAAATTTGTTTTCACATCATTTTAACGTGACATAATTCAACATCAAACATAAATTCACAATTATTACATAATATCTCTAATACACACTATTGAACAATAATATATATATATATATATATCAAGCGGGCACAGTAATGAACTTCTTCTTGACATATGTCCCTTGGTTATGATCGCGCCGTAACCATGGAGTGTCCTCATCGTTTAGCTAGATGCTAGGGTCTTTGTTCACTGTGAAGGGTGAAATTCGGTCATCCTTTTCATAATCTTCTGACATGTCTGACTTGTCTTCGATTCCGACGATGTTCCTTTTTCTTGAAAGAACTATGTGGCGCTTTGGCTCATCATTGATTGGGTGGTTGTTGTTTTTCCCTCTCTTCGGTTTTGTAGACATGTCCGTGACATAGAACACCTGAGTCACATCCTTCGTAAGGACAAACGGTTTGCCTTTGTACCCAATATTGTTGAGGTCCATTGTTGTCATTTCATACTGGTTGTCGACTGCTACGCCGCCTCCGGTCGTCTTTACCCACTGGCACTCGAACAAAGGTACCTTAAAATAAGATGCATAGTCTAGTTCCCATATCTCCTCTATACGGCCATAGTATGTTTGCTTGTTCCCACTAGGGTCGGTGGCATCTATGCGGACACCACTGTTCTGGTTGGTGCTCCTTTTATCTTGTGCTACTGTGTAAAATATATTCCCATTTATCTCATACCCTTTGTATGTGAGGATATGCCACGATGGCTGCCTAGCCAATAAATACAGCTCCTCATCAATACTCTCATCACCCTGACATTCTTTTCGCAACCAGTCGCTAAAAGTTTCCATGTGCTGACACGTAATCCATGCTTCAGACTTCCCTGAGAACTCAGATCGGAGGAGGTTCTTGTGTGTCTCGATATACGGATCTACCAAGGAGGAGTTCTGTAGAACTGTGTAGTGTGCTTTATTGAAATAATCATCACCCTTACCAATATATGTTTTCTTCCCTAGTGTCCCCTTTCCACTTAGTCTCCCCTCGTGTCGCGATTCAGGAACACCAATCGGGTTAATATCAGGAATGAAGTCAACACAGAACTCAATGACCTCCTCTGTTCCATAGCCCTTGGCGATGCTTCCTTCTGGCCGAGCACGGTTGTGAACATATTTCTTGAGGATTCCCATAAACCTCTCAAAGGGGAACATGTTGTGTAGAAACACAGGACCAAGAATAGTAATCTCCTTGACCAGATGAACTAGGAGGTGTGTCATGATATCAAAGAAGGAAGGAGGGAACACCAACTCAAAGCTGACAAGACATTGAACCACATCATTCTATAGTTTCGCTAGATCCGTTGGATCGATTGCCTTCTGAAAAATTACATTGAGGAATGCACATAGCTTCATGGTGGCTAGACGTACATTTGGTGGTAGAATTCCTCTTAATGCAACTGGAAGCAATTGAGTCATGAGCACGTGGCGGTCATGGGACTTTAAGTGTCCAAATTTCTTCTCTGGCACATTTATTATACCCTTTATATTCGAGGAGAATCCAGACGGTACCTTAATGCTATCTAGGCATTCAAACAAGCTGTCCTTCTCTTCTTTGCTAAGAGGGTAACTGGCAGGACTTAAGTACTGGCGTCCATCATCTGTCTTCTCTAGATGCAGGTTGTCTCGTTCTTTCAAACACCGCAAGTCCTGTCGTGCTTCAATTGTGTCCTTAGGCTTCCCATACACACCCATGAAGCCTAGCAGGTTCACACAAAGATTCTTCGTCAGGTGCATCACGTCGATCGTGCTGTGGACCTCTAGGACTTGCTAATAGGGTAGCTCCCAAAATATGGACTTCTTCTTCCACATGGGTGCGTGACTGTTGGCGTCCTTCGAAACAGGTTGGCTGCCAGGTCCCTTTCCAAATATTACTTTCACATCATTGACCATATCGAGGATGTCCTCACCAGTTCGGTTGCGAGGCTTGGTCTGGTGGTCTGCCTTACCTTTAAAATGCTTGCCTTTCTTTCTTACGGGGTGATTTGCAGGAAGAAATCATCGATGCCCAAGGTACACGACCTTGCGACACTTTTTCAAGAATATACCTTTCATGTCACCGAAACAGTGCGTGCATGCATTATATCCCTTGTTTGATTGTCCTGAAAGATTACTTAGAGCTGGCCAATCATTGATTGTTATGAACAACAATGCTCGCAGGTCAAAGTGCTCCTGCTTGTGCTCATCCCACACGCATACACCTAGCTTGTTCCACAAAAGTAGAAGTTCTTCAACTAGTGGCCTCAGGTACATATCGATGTCGTTGCTAGGTTGCTTTGGGCCTTGGATGAGCACCGGCATCATAATAAACTTACGCTTCATGCATAACCAGGAAGGAAGGTTGTAGATACATAGAGTAACAGGCCAAGTGCTGTGACTACTGCTCTGCTCCCTGAAAGGATTCATACCATCCGTACTTAAAGCAAACCTTAAGTTTCTTGCATCACTTGCAAACTCGGGGAATTCTCTATCGATTGCTCTCCACTAGGACCCATCAGCAGGGTGTCTCAACATATTGTCTACCTTATGGTCTTCTTTGTGCCATCGCAACAACTTTGCATGGTCTCTGTTTCTAAAAAGATGTTTCAAGCATGGTATTATAGGAGCATACCACATAACCTTAGTAGGGATTTTCTTCTTGGGACGTTCGCCCTCAACATCACCAGGGTCATCTCGCCTGATCTTATACCGCGACGCGTGACATACAGGGCATGCATCCAACTTCTCGTACTCCGTGCCATGGTAGAGGATGCAGTCATTAGGACATGCATGTATCTTCTGGATTTCTAATCCTAAAGGGTAGACTACCTGTTTTGCTTCATACGTAGTGCTGGGCAATTCGTTATCCTTTGGAAGCATCTTCTTTTGGATTTTTAGTAACTCCGAGAATCCCTTGTCAGATACACCATTCTTTGCCTTCCATTGCAGCAATTCCAATGTGGTACCTAACTTTTTCTTCCCCGCATCACAAGTTGGGTATAGCAATTTCTTGTGATCCTCTAGCATGCGGTCGAACTTGATCTTCTCCTTTTCACTTTCGCATTCTCTTTGTGCGTCACGAATGGCCTGACCAAGATCATCAGCGGGCTCCTCCTCTGCCCCTACCTCTTCTTCAGCGGGCTTCTCCTCTGCCCCCACCTCTTCTTTAGCGGGCTTCTCCTTTGCCCCCACCTCTTCTTCAGCTTCCCCCATTGCAGTATCATTGAAGGCACCATATTCAGCAAAAATGTCATCATCGCCCCATTGTTTTTCTTCACCTTCTTCTATTACAACTCCGGTTTCTCCGTGCTTCGTCCAACAAATATAGTTTGGCATGAAACCCGACTTGAACAAGTGTGAATGAAGAGTCTTTGAGTTTACATATTCCATCGTATTCTTACATACGACACATGGGCAGCACATGAAACCATCGTGTTTGTTTGCCTCGGCCGCACGTAACAAAGAATGCACGCCGTCCATGAACTCTTGGGAGCGACGATCAGCATTGTACATCCAATGCCGACTCATCTACATTACATGACATAAATACTGTATTAAAACCTAGAACATAATTAGTTAATTATACAACATGCATACCACCACAAAAGCTATAAATTTAAGAAAGCCTCGCTACAATGTAGACAATCCCAACTACCACTAAAAACACTAAAGCTAAAATGCACTTCAGCAGCACAAGGATTTTGCGACCAATCCCAACTAAAACAGACAGATCCCCCGTTTGTTCAACATCTTTGGGCTTCTTCGGCTGGATCACTGCCTCATTAGCCGCCATATCTGTCTATTGTGCAAGATATTTTTGCACGAGTTCAACATACTCTTCCTCCCAGTAGAAGCCTGAACATCCAGTGCCATCCCACTGAAATTAAAACAGAAAATTAGAACTTTAATCACAACCATCGTGAAAATAGGTATAAACTAACCATAGTCATTAAATACGATAAAATAACTCACATTGCGATCCGGACACTTGTAGAAAATGCGACCCTTGTTGGGACCCTCCTTCTTCACTCGGTACTCCATCACAATCTTTGTCTCATCACAACACTTGTCGCATGCAATGAGTGGGAGGCCCGGCCTAAGTCGCTTTGGAAACCCATGAGAGGCCGAGGACCCGGAAGCAGTTGCCATCTACTCTCTATACTCATTTTTTAATACACTATAAATTTCTCATTTTATAAACAAATAAAATTAAAAAAACTCTAAAATTCTCTATATCTCTAAACAATGAAGTGTGCTATGCATGCTACAAATGAACGGTGAATACTAGTTTTTAATAGCTACTTTAACCTTCCTTCATGTAAATATGCAAGCTTGAAGTGATTTTGAGCTCAAATTGCTTACAAATGAAAAAAAAACCACAATAAAGAACCATATATATATAGTGAACAAAATGAGATAAGACAATGGTGAAACATGAGAGTATGAAGTTGGTAACCTTTAGAACCGAAGAATCGACGGAGGAATCGAAGAAATCGATGGAGGAATCGAAGAATTGATGGAGAAAGAGCAAGAACACTGCTTAAATTTGAACTGAAGCTCTCGGGCGGGCTCGGGGAGGAAGAAGACGGCCAGCAGGATTTATAGGGGGGGCCTTTAGTCCCAGTTGGTGGATCTCCAACCGGGACTAAAGGTCACTTTCCAGTCCTGGGCCACGCCACTAGCCGGGACAAGAGCTTTACTCCCGGTTGGAGCCACCAATCGGGAGTAAAGGTCGACCTTTAGTCCCGGTTGGTGGCTCCAACCGGGACTAAAGGTCCCCTGCCACAACGGCCTGGCGCAGGAGCCGTTGGGCAGGGACCTTTAGTCCTGGTTGGAGCCACCAACCGGGACTAAAGGTCTCTCTAGTCCCTGGCGCAATATTTCTCGGGACTAGAGCCTGGTTTGACCTTTGGATCAAAGGTCTATTCTCTGCTAGTGTGTTCGACAAATGGTCTTTGCAGGCCATGGTTGCGCTCGACTGTTGGATGAATTGTCTTTGCAGGATATGGTCGTGTAGGTCAAGTTCCAGCTGATGTCGTCCCCGGCCAAGCTCCCAGGAGAAGGATCCGTCAGTTCTTGTTCCCCCTTTCCCTACTGCTTCCTATTGTGTTTGGTTTGTATTTCTTTTATTGGTGTTGACTTATTTGTATATTGCGTAGCTAATGAGTTCCACAAGGCCCCCCTCTGCTCCCCACTGCTTAAGCCAGGCCGATCCCTTGAGGTGCCACCAATCATCTCCAAGGCCCTTGAATATGTTTTGATGAGGTATTTGTTTCTCCGTTGACATCATCTCTTTCATTAAATGAATAGATAAATGAATGCTGACTAAAAGCCTGACTCTTCACTATCACTCCGGACTAGACGACTGTACCTAAGGCCAGTCTCAGTGGAAGTTTCATGAGAATTTCATTTGCATTTAATAGCTTGCCACGTATGCATTTTCGATAACATGGCAGTGTTTTAATGAAGAGAGAGAAGAAATGAGTTTCATGGGGATAAAACTCTCTTGGCACGATTACCAACTCTCTATGAGTCTTAGAATTAAATGTCTATAAAACCATGGAATGAAACTTTTGCATTGAGAGTGGGTGTGTTTCATCCAAGTTTCATTTCATTCTATATGACATGGCAATCTTGGAAACAACGCAATAAAACTCTCCACTGAGACTGGCTTGGAGTGTAGAGAGGACATAAACTAATTATGTCAGAGGCACTATGTAATCATACGTTGTGCCCTATGCCTTCTTAATTTATCTACCTGCTCATATAGTGTGCTCTCTTTATTTATATTGGTAGCTACATTCTAAACTATCCTCTATCTATTCTTAAATATATTATTCTATTGTTTGTTAATCTTCACTTTTATTGTTAATATGGACTTTGGCTACATTGCAGCAAGCATAGAACTACTCATCACTGAGTTTAGGGAAGACTAAAACAAACAATATTTTATCGTCCCCTACTTTTCATCATTGATTATTTGCCTCTTATTTTCTTTATTTCTTTTTTCAATGTTGATTCAGAGATAGGAGGATTGCACTTGTGGCCAGATTTCACTAAGTGAGCAACTAACCTCCTACAACCAAGAAGCAGAGTCTTACCAAGGTTAGTCACAATGTGCATCCCTGATGTAATGACTTGCAGCCTTGGTTGATTGATACATTGTGATTGTCCTATATTATCTACCTTTGCTTACTTTTGCTTTAATATGTGCTCCCTAATTTCTATTTTCCAATGGCAATTTAACAAAGATGCTTTTTTTTTTGCTTAACTAGGTTCACAAAAAGATGCTGGATTTTCAGCACTACTTCACTATAATCCGTGCCTTTCCTATTTATATGTCACTGTTAGATATGTTCAACGTTCAAATTATATTTCTAGCATCTGCTCATGGTGTGTTAGGCTACGTCAGTGCCGGTGCCGGCATTAGATCTAGCAGACAAGGTTTGCTTACACGTTTTACATGTAGCTTTAGTGCAAATCTTCCTACCATTCACAGTCTCATATATCTCATCAAAATCAGCCCACACAGGTGATTTACGCTTACCAATATTAGAGTTACCAGAAACAGATGGAGCAGACCTGTTGGAGTTGGAGCCTAGCGGGTTCCCAGTCTTCGTCGCCCCTTCACCACCATCGCCGTCCAGATTGATCGGAGTCGAAGCAGCAGAGCCGCTACTGACATCAATACCGAACAACGCAGCAACGTCCTCTCCGGTGTCATCGTCGTCCTCAGCGGCCAGGCCTACCGCGATCAAGTCGTCGTTGCCGGTGAACGGCCAGACGATATCGTCATCAGCAGCCGCCATGGCGGACGGCTCTCCAGCACCGTTCCTCAATGGTACGCGGGGCCGCCTTGGTCGCTCTATGCCACAGCTAGAGGACGACGCATTGGCTACTGACCTATGCAAAGAGATAGAGAGGATGAAAAGATCACATCAGAATAGATCAATGGAAGAAGATAGAAGAGGAGGGTTAGGGTTTTACCTGCGCAACCGGAGCTCGGTGCGGGAGAAGATGATGGCCACCTAGAGAAGATGACACACCGGTTAGAAAGGACGGCGAGCGGCGGAGGAGGGATAGACAGGGACAATGAACTCACATAATCACCGAGATCTAGAGGGGAGATAGGGAGATGGAGAAGGGAGAGGCAGAGAGTGGGGATCAGGGGAGGTCGCCAGCGACAGGCGGAGGCGGAGTCAGCGAGGTCAGACTCCAGCAGACTGCAGACGAGACAGCGAAGTGTCGACCGTCGAGCGGTCGAGGCAAGAGCTAGGCGAGACTGCGAGAGACGAGAGCGGCGAGGCGGTGGTCGGTGGGGGAGCCAGCCATCAGGGAGGAAATGATTTAGGGTTAGAGTTGAGGAGGGAGAGCTAGGCGAGACCGCGAGAGGCAAGACCGCGAGGCGCGAGCATAAGAGCAGCGAGGCGGTGGGGGAGCCGGGAGGGAGGAAATGATTTAGGGTTAGGGTTGATGAGGGACGCCCGCGGCCGTCGCTTTATACGTGTCGCGTGGGGGGGTGACGGACGCGTGGGTGGGCTTGGCCGCTTTGCGCCTTCGTCGTTGTCCACTACGCGCCGGTGCTGGACCGCTTCACCGCTCAGGCCGCTGTCGGGCCGACCCCTTAAAACTGGGTCGTGTCGTGCTAGCCCGCGGGCTTGAGTATCGGCCCAGGCACGACCTGCTCTACCGGGCCGGGCCGTGCTTGGGCCAGGCCAAATTTGCGGGCTTTGTGCCGGGCCGCCAGGCCTCAAGCTGTATGGACATCTATACTCAGCTCCGACGATAAGTTCCGACTACTTGGCCACAACAACCGACTGCTCCATCGCGGTGACCGACTACTCGGCTAAGATGTTGGACTACTCGGACTTGACGACTAAGCCGGTGCCCGAAACATCAGGATCGCGCTTTCTACTCGGCCATCAATCAAGTAAGTCAAATTTTAATATTTTTCTAAATATTCTTTAATCATATCTCTGGATATTATACATGTGCTTCCGTGGTTATACCATAATTGCATTCTCGACTACCCACGCAACTCCGTGCTAGTAGTCAGGACAACATGCACTCCACGCGTATTCTCTTTTTTCACGCAGCGCCGACTGCTCTAGTCTCCTCTTAACGGTTGTGAAATTACTTGAGTAGTACGAACTCATATTTGTGGCGCATTTACTCGCACGGCTTATTCGGTCACGGTCATGAACCTCACGACCATACGCTGGAGATACAAGTGCTTACACATATGGGATCAACTACTGGGATCCGCTCCCGTCCTATTATTTTACATGCATGGGACCTGCTCCCAACTTGATATCCTGAATATCAATAACTATAAAATTTTGTATTTTTATCTTGTAGGGGACCAGATCTGGACCATGCTGCTGGATGAGGTACGCGCCTCCACGGGCTACCTTACTCAGACCACTACTTCGTTGGGCGAGGCACGCTCTTCGCGCTGCTTTACTCGGCTATTACTTCACAAGCTTGTTCACCTCCACTACTTAGCCCTGTTCGCTTGAACTTATCAGCCATGATAGTGTTTTTCTCTCATAACAAATCAGCGAACAGTACTTTTCAGCGAAGCGAACATGGCGGCACTAAGCCCGGGGGCTCAGCCATTATCACGGCCTACTCGGCTTCACTCCGACTACGCTCAGGTGCTCGAATTCAAGAATGGAAGATCAAATTCACAAGCCTTCAGCTACTCGGCAACAAGCAGTCACTGACCATTGTCCTAGGAGGTTACTCAGTTGCACCCTTGAGGACATTTACAAGATCCTATAATCGACTACCAAATGTCGGATTGTAGGCTCGGGGGCTGCAGGATATATATCCTCAAAGGATACAGCCAAATTTCTTCGAAAAGGAATTGCAGACAAGACCCTCCAACTCTTTGTTCCAAACAGCAAGAGGCTCAGAGGCTACACTCAGTGAGTGCACTTTTGCGAAAAATGCACGCCATTTGAAGATTTCAAGATGCACTACATGGTTTCTCTTAGAAAGCACTCGGACGAAGATTGTTTCTACTCAGCAAGACCTAGAGGAACAAGAAGGCTTCCAAAGATCAACCATATAGAGCTCGGGGGCCTGTGGGACATAGTCTCCCCGGGTACCCCGCAAGGAAGGTAGAAGATCTAGTCCGACTAGAAATCTTCCACATGTAATCCTAGTTACATTACTACCCTATAATCCTACTAGGACACTTACATTGTAACCGACTAGAAATCCTGCCCCCTAGACTATATAAAGGAGGATATGGCTCCCTAGATCGGTAGAGGAACAGACCTAATGGTCTAAACTCCAAGCGCAGGGCGCAATATACTATTCATCCCAGACTGGCCGTAGGATGCTATTCTGACGGACTGAACAAGTATAAATTGTTGTCTCTGCGTTCACCGTCGAGTTCTGCATATGCCGAAGCCCACCAACCATTGTCCCGGGTAACCCCGTGACGAGTTGCCGGTCATCAAACACCGACACCCTTAGCTCTCGTCAAAATCTTATAGTAACTCTATACCTTCTTCATATATGTTAGAGAGCAACATTTGGCTTTTTTTTTGCAGCATCAATTATTTCAAGGGCCCCAAGAACCCCCAACTTTGCGAGCTTGATGTTAATAACATGGGCAAGATTCCCATTTATTATTTTCTGAGCATCAAGTAAACTCCAACAGCTTTCATCAGCAGCAACAGCGACTTTGTATTTCTCCATGGCCACAGAGTTAACATCTCGGAGATCGTCCCAATCCGGTTTCTGTGAACTGGTTGCTCAAAGAGCACAGGGGTCACTCCCGTTTCTGAAACCAATGAAAGAATAGAAACATGTTAACTTAGTTCAAGCCTTGGAAGAAGGTCGTACAGTTCAGATGACAAATAGCTAACAGGTTCAACATATTGAAACAACTTTAAAATGAGAACTCTAGCAATTTACAGTATGCAGGAGTAAGCACCATTTAGTCTATCAAGAACTTCAATTGCTTGATTTGCTGTGTATCCCTCATTTGCATCCAAAATCACTTCAGTAGTTCAGCGCCCGAAAGCCATATACATCCATTTCTAGACATTAAACTGAACCATCAATATCGGGTACAGCACGTTCGACAAATTCAGATTTGCAAACAACCTAGACTTCTTAACTCGAATCACGTTCCTATGTTCCCTACGTATCAATGATCAAACACTTGTCAATCCACCGCGCAACGGAAGGCAAATTTTATTTGGTGAGTCAGGACGAGAAGCTGCGGATTCCTCACCGAGGCGAAGGCGTGTCATGGGAGTACACTGGCAACATCCTGGAGCAGCACGCCGAGAGGCGCCGCGGGGGCGTCGGCGAGCGCGGCGCACGCCCGTCCCGCGGCGTCGAGCGCTGCGGGCTGGTCCTCGGCCGTGACTGAGGACAGCACAGGCGCCTCCCCGCACCCGATGGCGCCACTCCGGAGCTCGATGCGCATGACGACGTTGGAAGAGGGGTCGGGGAGGAGGGGTCCGACCCGGACCTAGCCTCCTCCACTGCCTTTGCTAGATCTACGCGGTGCCGCCGTTCACCGGGGACGGGTGAGAAGGGATCGCGTGCCCCAGCCCCAACCGCTGCCGCCACCCTCGTCCTCAACGCCACCGGCCGCCACAGCACACAGAGAACGACTGTCTTTCTAGCCATCGGATCGCTCCTCGTGGAAGGCTGTCTTTGCATTACAATATCGCACAGTCAATGCGTACTAAACTATTGCATAGAAGATCCTTACAGAAAACCATCCCCACAGAGCTTTTTATAGAAGATATAACAAGTAAGCACTTGACTTTCCTGTTTTTTGAGAACACATTTACTTTGGTCAAACATATCAAGCTCTATAGGCTCGAACTCTCATTTCTCACGACTAGTAATTCGACATTTACATGTATAAAAAATAAGACAACAAAAAGAAAATCAGAGCACATTGATTATCACTGGAAATTACATCATATACATTTACTGCTGCAGAAAACTTGCCAGAGTGACTAATAGACACACTGTCAGGCTCATAGTACAACATACACCTTTGGTGAGATGCCGGCTCCATATGAACAACTCAACTTCTTTAATATCCTCTAGACCCGGTTTCTTTTACTCTTGCCTAATTAAGGTGGTGACGGCGAAGGCGAGGACGGTGGCTTGAAATCTGGATACTGCACACAGATCGAAGAATGATGGGCATAGCTTAATGCAAATGGTGTTTTTACACAGATGGCTAAGAAGTTTCAGTTTACACTCACATTAGGGTAAGGTGACTGAGGTCTGGGGGTAGGAGGAGGAGATGATTCCGTGCTAGCGTCTGCTACAGGTGCAGAATTGACCGCTGCTGGGCCTTCAGTCACGGTGCTGCCAGGGGGTGACGGCGGTTTGAGATCTGAGTACTGCATGGAATTCCAATTGCAGAGTAATGAGCATGGCATGGGCATTCAGGCTCACTTGTGCAATGGCTATAAAGTATCAGGTTTACACTGACATTTGTATAAGGTGAAAGAGGTGTTGGTGTGGCAGCAGCAGGAGCAGCTTCTGTTGGTGTGGCAGCAACTGGAGTCGCTGTTGCTGGTTGGCTTTTAGCATCACCAGGTAAAGGTAGTAGAGCCTGCCCAATTTCCTATAGATGGAACAAAGGAATTTTGTAAACCATAAATATTTGGCATGACATATTCAAAAACCATTTTCTATGGAAAACAATGTTGGCTGCCTCAACTCCAGAAGGAAGGCACTTCAAAAACAATAATTCTAACTGAATTTCACCAGTAACAGTTCCATTGCCAATGGAGTTTCCTGGCAATATTTTAGTAATTTCACAGGAAATGTATGTGCAGTGTCTAGGAGCACTGCCAATTATTAATACTACATATAGGAAAACAATTCATGGAAAGATTACAAATTATTATATGGGACAATGTTCAATGCCATATAAAGACCATTTTAGTTACACCATATACATATTGCTCAGCACCAATAGTAATACATCACATTTGGCCAGACAATATATTACAAAATATCACATAGCTCGAAATAAAGAAGGAACCTTTGAATAGGTTTTACTTTGTTTGTAAGAAAACTCCAAAGTTATTGACAAATTTAAGTGATCATTATTTTCTTGTACTTCAGGAAAAACATGCATTTTCTCTTCAAACAAAGCGGTGAGATAATAGATTTTTAATAATAAAACAAATGTCATGGGTCTAAACGCAACATTAAACAAAATTATTGCAAATCATCAATAAAAATTCCTATCTGAGAAAGGGACTATAGCGGTGCTGGATAAAACTAGATATGCAGCCACAAGTGTTCAGTGTAACCCAGTGGCCATGCATTTCAAATCTATCAACAGGCAACCAAGGTCTCCAGCTCAGATAGGCACTTCAAATTCTAATTACTATAAAGTCATTCGACCATAAGAGTACATAATCCACAAAAAATGGTTTGTACTCTGCAGATTCCATTTTCAATGGTACTAGCAATCTTCAGATAACTCATTTATGCATAGCCATACACTCTTGGAGAAGTGAACATGGATCTATGTGAACAATATAACATTTCAATATTTAACAATAACTGCTCAAGATGATGGCTAGCTACCTTTATTTCGTCAACAAGCTCCTTTGGAGCAACCTTCTTGTTAAAGAACTCATCGATCTGTTTAAGTGTCTTCTGTCGATCCTGTGAGCATAATAAATAGATGTAAGGTTTCAGGATTGAAAATAATCTTCTATTCAGACCTCAATCAGGGAGGAAGGACATCCCCTAACTTTGCTTTAAGAACAGGTCCACTGAAGTCTGGCTGGGGAAGTAACAAGAGAAGAGAGGAAATAAATATGTACCTCAGCATACAAGAGCTTGGTTACCACTAGCTGAACAACAGCAGCTGACCCCAAAAACTGTAGCAAAGCCTCAATCTGCAGGATAGATCACACATGATGTGTATGGAAACAAAGCAACACCTGAAGAAAAGAAACACACCAAGAGTTACCTCTGTGTAGGCAAGTACTCCCAGACCAGTAGCTGCAGCGAGACCAATTGTCACAGGCAAACCGTCTGAACCATCCTGTAAGTTACTTAGTAGATTCAGCATTCAACAGTCACAGAAATAAAAGTTTCCAAAATCAATGCATTGAAACCTTATAATTTTTACAATATAATTTCAAACAGAGTAACGAAAAAAGGTCAAGATGATAACTTACCCCAAATAGCTCGCCCAAGTCTAAACTGAATCCTTTTGCAGGAGCCTTCCAGGGAAGGTTACTGCTCTGCAGTGGGACACTAGCAAATGGTGAAACTTTGTTGAGTGGATAAAGATGTTATACGGCAGCAAACACAAGCCACCTAAAGCATCAAATACCTTCCATCCTCGGCTTCCTTCTGCACCATCCTTCACTGCAAAAGCAGCTTTGTAACCATTGGCTGTGACAAGCTCAGCAACTAGTCCGGAGTTCCCATCAAATCTGACTTCCACAATATTCATATAAATGTTAAGAAAAATATTGTGACACTATACTAGTGATGGTAGAATGACGAACCAACAAGTACTCACAATTTAATACGAAAATACAAGCTCAGTCTTCTTCTTGAGACAGAGGTATCACTAATTCTGAATATAACACCTTGCTGGTCTTTTCAAGGACAGGTATCTAATTATTAACTCTCCATGTAATTCACATGTCCACTCTTTAAGTGATATACAACTGCAGTAACTATTTACTTGCTATAATCCCAATCCAACAGATCAGTTTGTTCAAGTCATCATCTAGAATACTTACTACATTTGCGAAGTACTCTGTACATGAGAACTGTTCAGCTTTCCAGATTTGAAGCATCATTTCTGGTTTTCATTAATAACTTTCTTTTGCATTGCTCTATCAGCAAAATAATTTTATAATGGTTAAGAAAAATCAACTATCCGCTGATTCCGTGACAGTCAAAATTTTCATAATTAGGAGGATTTGAGACGACAATCTTTGATCCCCAAAAAGAAGTGAAAACAGACTAAATTTCAAGTTAATTTAACTTTTGAAATTTTGACACGCCAAGAGTGCATATACCTACTCTGCAGAATTGGTTCTTTAAAATCGATACGGACTCATTACCATAGACTAATCAGAAGTGGCCATGCTGAGGATCTTACACCATAGCTATTCCTTGGTATGCTGTTTTGAATGAAATGCAGCAAAATTGGTTCCTTAAATTGTGATAACGAGTTAATAAATCCAACCGGGGAACAATTAGAAGCACATAGCAGTTATTAACCAGGATCTGAGGTTCTCACTTATCAAGGATGACCAGCGTGGTGTTCTCCGGGTCCTTGAACCTCAGTGTCAGCTTCTTCAAGAATCCGTTCTTGTCCTCCCCGTTGTACGGCACGGCAGCCGCCTTCTTCTTGGCCTCCTTGAGATCAGGCGTGCCGGCCTCCCGTGCGTCCTTGAGCGGCCTGATGTCGACGAGCTGCGCGTCGGGCTCCTCGAGCAGCCGCTGGTAGGCCGCCCTGGCGGACACGACGGCGTACGGCTTGGAGCCGCCGCCGCCGCCGAGAATCTGCGCGAGGAGCAGCGGTAGCGCGACGGCGGCGACGCCTGCCGCGACGACGAGAGGGTTCTCGTTGACGAAGTCGACGAGCCCGTAGAGGTTGAGGTTGAGGTCGAGGTCCGGGAGCGCGAACCCGGCCCCGTCACTGCCGGAGTCGGACGAGAGGCGCAGCGCCTCCTCGTAGGAGAGCGGCGCGGCGAGTGCGGCGCCGGCGCCGGCGCCCGCGTGCGCGAGGCCGAGCGCGCCGGAGAGGCGCGCCGCGAGGCCCCCGCGGAGGCCGCTCGTCCTTGGCTGCCTCCTGGGGCGCGCGGGAGGAGTCAGTGTCGTTGGCGCCGCAGAGGAGAGGATGACGGCCATGGCATAACGGTGGCGGCGGCGGCCTCCGGCGAGCGGCGGGGTTTACGGGGCGACGAGGCAGTGGGCAGTGGCACAGGGGAGGGGCCGATGGGGGATGACCGGATGAGGAGGTGGACAGGTGGTACCGTGGTGGTGAGCTGCCCAGTGGGAGGGCGCCACGTGGATAAAGAGATCAGAGACGGCGGCCGTGGGCACGAGAGGCTGGAAATTTCTCGTGGCTGAGATGGAGCTCTCATCCGGCGCTTTTTTGATGGAAAAAACAGCGATGCTAGTGTGTTTCTTTGATAATAAAGGAAGGCTTTTTTATTAGTCACAATCATTGCCAGGCTGAGACGCTGAGTACCGTGGCGTGTCCTGCTCGGCTGCTCGCCGTTGTGCCGTGGCCATGGCCCATGGGCTTTTGGTACTCTACACGAACCACAGACTAGTTCAGACTTCAGAAAAGTAGTAAAACTTTCAACATTAAGCTTGTCGTTTGAAGGAACTGCCTCTGTACCATATGCTAATTTGATCGAGAGAGTGTATCCTGTGCTGCCAAGCCATCGCATGCTCGTACTCCCATTTCAACAACAAAAATGTGTATGAAAAAATCAACGAAAAATATAAATGGATAAATGATGCAATGATCTGTGCTCATCATGCAAAATTACAGATTCAAAAAATATTTTCTTTACAGCGAAACAATAAGAAGATAATATCAGCATATAACTGGACTCGTTATACTTTAATCTACATCTGCAACCATTCCAGGTCGAGTGAATGTTGATTTTTGTCCTCTTTTTCTCCTTGCACAAAAGCTTCTTCAATCTTAAATCTTGTATGAACATATACATATCACCGTATCCTTTATACATCTATCATTTTGATTTATTTTTGCATCTGTATCTTGATGGTATTTCTCAAAATAGGAACCACTATCCCAAATCTAGCGATCATTTTCGCCTCAAAACTGGCTTGCACTACCAGATTTTGATCCAGTATAGTGGGAAATTGAAAGTGTGTGACGTTAGTGTTTCACTGTCAGCTCCTCACCCGGCCGTGATGCCCATTTTACAAAACAAAAAATGGAAAAAATATTGTGCCCACAGTGGCCACGCCTCGCACACTAAGGTGAGGCGATGGGAGGAGGAGAGGGGAGGGGAGGATATCTGGAGGAGAGAGACATGCCTACGTCCGAGCCACCTACGCCCATCGTCATCGTGACCCATGCTAGAGCCAAAGAGAGGAGAGCGGAGGGGAGTCTCAGAGGGTAGAGAGCTTGAAGCCTTGAATGGGATCAGGAGAGGGGAGAGAGAGACATGCATACATCCGGCCACCTACACCCATCGTCGCCGTGCCCTATGCCAAAGCCAAGGAAAGGAGAGACGAGGGGAGTCTCAGAGGGTGGAGAGCTTGAAGCCTTGAACGGATCAAGAGAGGGGAGAGAGAGAAGTGAATCTAAGGAGGGAGAGTGAGAGAGGTGAGAGACAAGGATAAGGATGCGGACATACATGTTGAATAAAAATTTTGAGTCCTAGTACTAGGGATCACTGCTAGTTGGTAATACGACCTAACAGTGATAATTATTTTATCGTTGTTGATTGGCTTTAAAATCCGACAGTAATATTATTTTTGCTTACAAATCAGCAGGGGTATCCCTATCTATGTCGGGTTTTTTTCAATTCAAGCAGTGATGGCCGGTAGGGACTATGGTTTATGTGTAGTATTGAACGCATAGGATACACTCTCTCGTTTGATGTATAGACCCATATGTTTTCATGCTGATAGAAGATTAGGAGCAATGCAAGCTCCAATTGCTATCATGGTCCCCTTATGTAGGATGTTGCGACTATAGCAACTATCATAGCGTGTATATTTTTTCAGATAATGTATCTAAAAACAATAGATTATTTGAGGGCTCCCATTTTTTCATTAAATCCCTAGAGGCTTGCTAAGGGGTTGGGTTTACACAATTTTATGGATTATTAGGTTGTGGCTCTAGCTTTCTTTTTGATGTGTCGAAGTGGGTATTTGAATACCTAGGTCTCTGTGATCTTGGGCCTGACGTCCCTTGAGAATAAAATCACTCACCAATGGACACTCTTTTTTTGGCTTGCTAAAAGGGATGCCAACACCTGTTTCTTCCACCTACACATGTGCTAAAGAGAACCCAAGAAAATTATCACCTCCTTGAACTATGATGGCGCTACAATGGTGGAAGTTGAGGTTACCTTCTTTGTGGTCATGTATACTCAGGGTCCATCACACTCACTCTTTGGTTTTGGATCGATTTGGCCACATTGGGAGACTGTAAGGATCTGGCTAGAGGGGGTGAATAGACATTAAAATTTTCTCTATAATTCCACAAATGCTAGAGCAAAGTGATTAGTATAAAATTGGAACCTAATAGCCACTACTTTCCCTAACCTAATGCACCCAATGCAGGCCTCCAAAACAATTATAGTAATGAGGTGATCGACCACTAGAGCACTCAACTAAGCAAGGGGCTAGCAACTAAACAAAGCACTCCTAGTGATCTAAACAAGGAGAGCAACTAAAGCTAGCTACTCTACTAACTAGAGCTACTACCACACTAGAGAGCATCATGAACAACAACAACAACTACACAAGCTAATGAACAAGAAAGTAATGCACAAGTGTAGAGTTGCAAACTACCGTGGTAAGAGGGAGACCATATTTATCCCCAAGGTTCAGTTGCTTGCCGCCAACCTACATCCTCGTTGAGGTGAGTCTCTAGGTGAATGATTCATGCGCTAACAAGCCTCTCAAATAATGTTCACCCTCAACTTGGGTGCTGCAAGAATCAACTCAACAAAAAGCACTCCAACTAGCCTTGAGCATTCCACTAGAGTTGCTCTTTGCAATCTCCTACACGGACGAGCATAAGAGCCCTTTACAAATCAACCGAGCGAGGCACCCAACAATCACCAACAAGGCCCTCAATTATTGTCGGCCCCTCAATTTGAGAGTCCTAAGTGCATCTGTATTTGCGCTAGGATCACGCACAAATACGCACAAAATCACAAAAATGGTACGCAGATATGTAATAAAAGGTTCCAAGCTTTTATTGATATCTAGAAATAAGGTCTTACAACAGTGGGCCAAGGGGCATGGTCATAGGCTACATATCTAGTGGAAGACAACGGTCGTGAAATGACATTATTGGTGGTCTTTAGAGCGGGATTATTATATATCGAAGTAGTGTCCTATTCCACAGGCAACATAAGCATGGCCGAAACCCTAGCCTCGATATCATACTCCTACGAACGTATCTCCTTACAGGAATCCTAGTACTCATGGTATGCTTCCTTGTTGAAGTCATAGTCTTCTTCTGTGCCGAGGTCTGTGTGTCAACAACGGGTGAGTACATACGTACTCAGCAAGCCCTAACCATAGGGTGGAAATATAAATGTGGTGGTGATTATAATTAAGGGTTGGGTCCTAGCGGAGTATTACCATTCCCACTAGTACCCGAATTAGCATCAATTCCATTACCCTTTTTATTACACATAAAAGTAAATCTAATCATAGTATTCCATCCTAGCATTTGCTCATTCAAGGATGTGGCTATTCGAATAGGTTTAAGTAACTCTACAGAGGTGTACAAATTTCTCCACACGATAGGTGCAACCTCATCCATTATTAGTGGACGAAATAGACCTAACGAGACTTCGTACCCGAATGTACGCGACCTTAGATGTCCATATAACTCTACTATGGCTTCTCAGGGGTTGGAACACAAAAACCGAGAAGATACCAAATCCCCCCAACGTGATGATACCAAATCATCATAAAAGAAAATATGGCTCGAACACAGCCAAGAAAATCAAGGGCTTGAACGTAGCCAAAAACCAAAAGCTTAACATGGAAGATCACATAGCATCCACGCCAACCGGACCACGGAAGAAAACCTATTCCCCATGTCGGCTAGTGATATTCCGCTACCTACACCACCCATATAGACATTTCCAATATTATGCTCAACTTCTTCTCCTTCTTCATGTACTTCTTCTACAATAGGGATATTATCTTCTAGTGGTTGCTCATGATCATGCCTACGATTACGATGTTCAAGATTGCCTCTGCTCTGCCTGCCTCTAGGTTGTGGTGCAACTGGCTCTTCTTCCTCATGAACCTGCCTTTTGATGGCCCTTTCACGGCGATCCCGAATCCTATCAGACCTCCTTTTCATCTATTGCCATGGAGCGGCAAGGATGAGAAGACATCCTCTAGGATTTCGATGCAAGAAAATAAAATAACAAGCAAGCAAAAACACCCAAGCATAACAAACACACAATACATATCACACGAACAGTCATACAGATATGATACAAGGGTGCATCATACATCAACTGCTAGAGTGATTACTACACAACAACTCGTACTTCTAATGACATCGAAGCGACACTAGGCGTACTACTACTACTCGGAATACTAGACACTACACTAGTCACTACAGTTCCCTTATTTATTATACATGAATTGTATCCCATGAAGGTCCCATCATGAGGTCCACATGCATATCCTTTAGCATCCAAGTCCTAAGAAGCACTCGAGAGGGTCTGATGGTATTTGCATCCCTAGTGGTCTTCTTGTTGTTGTGGGTGGTTGATTCTTCAGTAAGCTCTCCTTATTCTTTTCCTCGCCTTTGGGCGCTCAAGGGCCTTCTGTAGCTCTTGCTTGCATTGTTCCTTTTCTTCTCTCATGGTTGATAGCTGTGAGTTTAGCATGAGTAGCTCTGTCCTTAGTGCTTGTACTTTGGCTTCTGCTTCCTTGAGTTTAGTGTTCTTTATCTTCAGTTTCACTTCCTGATTCTCATAGAGAATGTCGAGGGCATGTAGGTACTTGGTTGTAGTCATGAGAGTATATTCTGGCGCTTGTGGTTTCGCCTTTTCCATTGCCTTAATCTTCTTATGCCAAACAAGAGAAGACCGATCCATCACTAGGAAGAACTTTGCATGAGTGTTGTTGACTTTTGCTTCATATTCCTGACAAATGTCCATGAGAGCCTGTCATGCTACAATCTAACATGTGTCCCTTAGTTCTCTTCCTATTGCTAGGATGCACCTAACTCTAAACTCAGTGTTTATTGGATGCTCGGTAATATGCAGGTGCATCTCGCACTTGAGTACACCCTCCACATCGCACTCGCAATAGTAGTACATGGGAGGCTCAGTGTAACTCAAGCACTAGAGTGTCTCCTAGAGGAGCGTTGGGAATCCTCCAATGGTCAAATAGTCCGAACATTCCCATATGTCGTCCATTGCTACAAAAATTCACCATAGGGGTAAGAAACATTTTGCGACACAAATGAGAAACGACAATGACAAAAAGTTCATCAGCTATATTGTTATTAGGTCTACAGCTGTTACTATAACTATAAAACTACCTAACACGTTCCAATCCTAGGGCTTTGTCCTACAGTCATGCTTGGCTTCGATGCCACTCTGCCGGCCCCTCAATTTGAGAGTCCTACGTGCATTCGTATTTGCGCCAGGATCACGCATAAATACGCACAAAATCACAGGAATGGTGCGTAGATATATAATAAAAGGTTCCAAGCTTTTATTGATATCTAGAAATAAGGTCTTACAACAGTGGCCCAAGGGGCATGGTCATAGGCTATATATCTAGCGGAAGACTACGGCCATGAAACGACATTATTGGTGGTCTCTAGAGCGGGATTATTATAATGCAAAGCGGTGTCCTATTCCATAGGCAACTTGAGCACGGCCGAAACCCTAGCCTCGATGTCATACTCCTACGAACGTATCTCCTTACGGGAATCCTAGTCCTCGTGGTATGCTTCCTCATCGAAGTCATAGTCTTCTTCCGTGTCGAGGTCTGTATGTCAACAACGGGTGAGTACATATGTACTCAACAAGCCCTAACCATAGGGTGTAAATAGAAATATGGTGGTGATTATAATTAAGGGTTGGGTCCTAGCGGAGTATTACCATTCCCACTAGTACCCAGATTAGCATCAATTCCATTACCTGTTTTATTACACATAAAAGTAAATCTAATCATAGTATCCTATCCTAGCATTTGCCCATTCCAAGGACATGGCTATTCGAATATATTTAAGTAACTCTATAGAGATGTACAAATTTCCCCACATGATAGGTGCAACCTCATCCATGATCAGTGGACGAAATAGACCTAACGAGACCTCGTACCTGAATGTACACGACTTTAGATGTCCATATAACTCTACTACGGCTTCTCAGGGGTTGGAACACAAAAACCAGGAAGATAACAAATCCCCCCAACGTGATGATACTAAATCATCATAAAAGAAAACATGGCTCGAACACGGCCAAGAAAATCAAGGGCTCGAATGCGGCCAAAAACCAAAAGCTTAACGTGGAAGATCACATAGCATCCACACCAACCGAACCATGGAAGAAAACCTATCCCCCGTGTCGGCTCCTGATATTCCGCTACCTACACCGGTCTCCTAGTAGAAATTATACTCATATCTAACGGGTGTGAGATCAAGCCTACCCATATAGACATGTGGTTGTACGTAATAACTCACTAGGCGAGAGAGACTACGATCTGGTCCTTGTATGACCGAGGCGAGTATCTCCCACAGGAATCCTCTCTAGGCATCCCTGCCATGGTAAACTACCTCCATAGTTTACCACCACTCGCCCCATGTTGAGGTTTAGTTTCAGGTTTAACAATTTTAAGTTCCATTATTATCCCTAAGTCTATTCATGGTGTAGAGCTCATAAAATAATAGGATTTATCTTAATTCAACAATAATCATATCACATTGACCGAGCTCATATTCTAGGGTAATAATCTTATAGTCATTGTTTAGCATTTTAGTGGCTTAAAGCAAGATGGTAGGGACAGGAACTAGGACTTGCCTTCGTCGTTGTCACCTTCCAGCATGTCTACGAAATTCAGGTCCTCGTCCTCCTAACGATTATCGTCGTCTATCGGGCGTATCGATCGAAATAAGACTACCGCTAACCACAAAAGAAAAGGCAAAACAAACATAGAACAATATGGTGGTACTAGGTGCAAATGATGGGGTTGGATTTTAGATGAATTTTAGAGGTGGTTTCATGCAAAAAGGAGTTAGGGTTTAAGTTATATATTTTATAAGTTTATCCTATAGCTATTTAACTAAGTGGAATTTGATATGCATTTTATGGTGCATAAAAATATGTACAAACTACATGATTAAATTCCCTAGTGCATCTAGTTTATTTACAATTTTTCTAGAAATTTTTCTAAGTCAGGAAAATAGGTTTTAACACTCTGTGTACACTAACCGGGTGTACCTAGCAATTTCCACTGTGTACCCAACACTGTATGTGGTGTGCGTGTGTGTGTATATGACAGGTGGGCCATACTGCTACGTCAGCCGAAGATGGCGTCGGTGGCGTTAAGGCCGTGGCCCACACGACAGAGAGAGAAAGGGGGAGGGGAGGTAACGGATGGGGGCAGACGGCAACGGCGAAGCCGTTTTGTCCTGGTCACACCCATCAGAGAGAGAATGAGGGGAAGAGGGAGACGGTGGCCGAATGGAGTCGCCAACGCCTAACCGGAACAGGGGAGGGGGCCTGGGCTCGTCGGAGTGAGCTACGTCGGCGGCATTGGGCCCTGGTGAAGGTGTCTAAGTGGTGGACGGTGCCCGAGGAGGCTCGCCGTGGCCGGTGGTCAGGTCCACGACCGCAACGAGTGCCCAAGGCGGTGGTAGCTCGCTGGAGCCAATGCGGTGGCGGCGAGTGATGAAGGTGCTCCTAACGAGCCTATCCTACTCAACTAACTGCATGTGCGTGTGCGCGGGGTGTGGGGAGTGCAGTGGAAGTAGCGTGAGGACCAGCTGAGTCTTGCCGACGGCTAGCCGGCGGCCATGGCGGCTCGGTGGTGCACGACACACGTGGACAGTGGAACACATAGGCGAGGAAGGAAAACTAACTACACTAGATAGTGAAAAAGGTTCTGGGGAAACTCATCTGCTGCTCCAATTGGCCGGGGACGCGGCGAGAGGGAAAGAAGAAGAAGAAAGCTCCAATGGCGTCGTCGGTACCCGACTTGGGGGAAACTAACCTAGCTCTCTATAGAGAGGGAGGAGGAGGAAATAGAGGGGGAGATGGTATGTTCCAGCTCATGGCAGAGCTCGTAGCGATGATGGTTGAGGCAGAGGCTCACCGGCCAGGCCCTTTTATAGACGGGCAAGGTCGGTGGCGGCGGCGAGATATTTTCTCGCCCGCACGGTGGATATTTTCCACCTCACGCACGTGCTCGAGCTCGGTAATGGTGAGCTAGACGCCTCTGCGTCCGTTCGTACTCCGGCAAGGTCGGTGCCATGCTTGGTCACGTCGGTGGTGTTTCCCTTGCCGGCTGCCATGCCGGTGTTGACGCACTGTGGGCGTAGAAAGAGGAGGGAGAGGGGAGAGGGGGAGATGGGACGGCTCGAGGCGTCGTCAACCTCGCGACTGTGCGCTCATCTTCCTTGGCGCCAGGATGGGCCACGACGGGGCCGGTAGGGCGACGTGGACGTAGCTTCGCGTGAGGAGGAAGAAAGAGCTAACAGTCGGGCCCCACCTATCAGCGAAGAGAGGAGGGAGGAGGGGGACGCGGGCTACCGCTGCTGCGTTGGGCTGGAGGCTAGCCCACGCGGGAGAGGGAGAAGGGGAAGGAGGTGGGCTGCGATGCGGGCCGAAAGGAGAGGGGGAGGGAGAGGGAGCCCAGTAGTTCTTTTCTATTTCATTTCTCTTTTCTATTTTCCTTACTTCCTATTATGCTAATTTGAAATGGTTTGAATTCAAATTCAAATGCAACTTTAAAATAAAGTACCACCATATATTCAACAAGCAAGCAAACACTCAAGCACACAATGTTTCACACATCAAATTTGTTTTCCTATGTTAGTTTATTTTGTAAATATTACCTATGTTAGTTATATATTCTAGTTCCTATGCAAAGTTTTAAAAAGTTCAAATTTTTAGTGGTTTTTAAACTAGGTCAAATTTTTAGGGTGCTACAATAATCCTCCAATCATTGAGCCATTTAGGTGGCGGCAACCACCAAGAGTAACAAGAAATCCAAGGCTCCAACGATGAACTATTGCCAGTAGATGCAAATCAACAAAGCAAATGCACCAGATCTCTCCCAAATCTCACTTTGGATGGGCAATCAAGCAAGGGAGTGAGTAGGAGGTGTTCTTGAGCTCACAAGAGATGTATAGTTCAGTTAGAATGTTAAGAGAATGCTCAAAGGGCCAGCCATCCCCTATTTATAAACCCCCACTCAAAACTAGTTGTTGGACTGTCTGGTGGGTTGTTTTAAGGGTCACTGAAAAAGTTCAGTGACCACCGGAAAACACCCACCGAAGGAACGATTATAAGGATCCAATGTCCAGATTAAATCTGATATAACCATTGGTGACCGCTTCCTCCGGTGCCTATTAGAGAGGTACTATCGGACTTATTCGGTGGCTCCTCAGAGCCTCGGCTCCCAGCAACTAGCCGCTGAAACTCCAACGGCTATATGCCATTTACTCCTGTGCTTCTCCAATGAAGGTCACTGGATTAATACACTGACCCCAGAACCTCTCAGGTGCCAACACCAAGAGCTCCAAGGCACCACTGAAAAAAAAGTCTGGTGGTGACCACCAGAAATCTGGTGCCTCCACTGTTCATTACGTGTGTGTACCCCATTTTAAAAACTCTATACGCATTCTCCAGTGAGGGTTAGTGGGTGACCACCAGATAAATACTATGGCAAACCCTAGCCTGTTAAACACTCGGCTTTCTTCTGTGACCTGCCCACTAGGGGCACCAGATAAATCCAATGCATGCAACCATATTGCACTAAGTCCCATTTTCCGCAAGCTAGCGTTTCAAATTTGCTAACTCCAATGTGTTTCAACATGAACATCTTCACCTTAGGCACTGAGTTAGCTTTTCAGAAACAGTTCTCAGTTCCATCTCAGTGTGTCACTAGGTCGAATGCATATGCAAAGTTAGTTCAAACCTAATGGCACTAGATAACCATTTTTGCATTAGAGTTCCCCTCTTAATACTAAGACTTTCTATCCTAAACCTGACCACATTCTATTGCATCTCAACAGGCAAAATGAAAACCCCTTGCATATACTTCTTCGGGCCTGTTTTCGTCTACTCATCTCTCCAACGTGTGATATTGCTCTATATGGCACGATCTTCCTCTTATCCATCTCCTAGCCTTGCTCACCACTCCATGTGGACCCTAGCTCAATCACAATTCAATTGAAAGCATTAATCTACTGGTTGTCATTCAATTACCAAAACTAAACTTAGGGCTTTCAAGCTCTTCCATTTTGGTAATTGATGACAACCACACAAACATAGGATTAAATTTAAATTTCAAGGTAACTTGGTAAATATAAACTTCACGCATGTGTAAATTGCTAACTTGGTTGGGACCTTGTGTTGCTTATCCAACATGGATACCACTTGAGAAGGATGGGATATTTTTTGAATGATTTTTAGAAGAGGGTGCTTAAGTCAACTGCCTGCGAAAATGATTTCTATAGGAGGTATGATTAAGAAAACCGTCACTAGATGGGAGAAAGGAATGATTCTTGTATTATTATCAGTAGCATCTATGTAGTGGGATGGCAGGGACGGATCGAGCAAGTGTTAAGGTTCTTTGATTTGATTCGAATCCTGGAGAACGCACAACTTTGGATTTACGACAAAAAATCATATAACGTTGTTGGTGAAAGGCGTGGCTGAGGGGTTTGGGCCCAAGTTCAATTTTATTTTTGTATTTTTTACATCGAGTGTTTAGAATTTGTTTCTAGGCGGTAGACTGCCAGTAAAAACCAATTTGGGGTCACACTGACGGTAAAAAACTAACAACATCAATAGAGATCAAATTATATCGTCAGTAGAAATAGTTTTTGTACTAACGAGTAGTACATGTTTTAAGGAACTCTTAACTAGCAGCACAGATTTTAAGAAACTTTTAAGGGCACCCGCAACAGGAAGAATCGGCTACTAGCTCTATGCCAACCTCTTCAATAGTATTAGCTTTTAGCAATGACTCATAATATGATTAGGCCTACATGACACTCTCACATGTTATTAGAATGTGTGTATGAGCCTAGTTCTTGATCAAGAGCTAGCTTTTCTCTCTCTTTTATTAAAATATAAAAAAAATGCTTAGAGCTAGCTTATGAGCCACCCATCGCGGGTGCCCTAATAGTAGTGGAGTACTTCACTAGCTGTTATTTATTATCTGTGGGCAGAGTGTGAGTGAGTACTAAACTAGTGCACTACTACCAATTCAACATCATGAGATTATGCATCACACTAGCTGATTTCTTGAGATAAGCATGAATTAATTATATAATTTTCCTTGATAAATCTGCTATTACAAGACTACAGATACAAGAAACTCTTAATTATGAAGCATATTAGATGGCATGCATTAATAATTGTTTAGATTAGATATGCAACCATTACTTTAAAATTCACCAACTAGATCCTATTTATACCCCCAAAACTAAGCTCATTTGCAAACCAAAATCACAGTAGAGCTGAAAGGTCGTAGCAAACAACATTATGGCAACCAGAGCGGCATATTTTGCTCTTTATTACATTCTCCTCGTCACATTGTGCTCAAGTTCGTTTCTTGCCTCAGTACAGTTACAATTTATACTCGCTTCTGCATACCAACTAAACTATTACTATTGCTCTATTTATGTTCGAGGCGTTGCTGCAAGTGCTACACCATATTGTGGCAGAAACTTCATAGCCAGCCAGGGCAAATGTGATGATACTAAATGTTGGTCATCGTGCCATGATAAATATTTCAGGCTTCCCAACGTCACTCATGTAGGTGGCGCTTGCGAAACTCCCACCTGTTGCCTTTGTGAGGTAGATTGTGAGTGAAATACTTAAGTCAGCCTGTGCTGATGGTTTATTTTGACATGATGTACCATGTAACAGATAGAAATAAAAATACTCTATCTCAAAATAAGTTGCCATTCTAGGATCGGGGGAGCAAACCAAGGCTAGTAGTAAAATGATGCTGCTACCCTACAGCTGACATCTAGCAGCTTTTTTTTTTCTAACTTGTAATCGTCGCACAAATTGAAATAGTGCTCGAATTTTTTAAAAGAAAACATGGCTACCTCAAACAAAATCCAAAAGAAAATGGTTTTGGCACTTGAGCTCAAGGACTATCCGCCTCCGTGGGAGGATGTGCCGTAGTAACCACCCCTCAGGCCCTCAACGAGAGGATGTGCCCTACATACCTGCCCACGCGGGAGAGGGAGAAGGGGAAGGAGGTGGGCTACGATGCGGGCCGAAAGGAGAGGGGGAGGGAGAGGGAGCCCAGTAGTTCTTTTCTATTTCATTTCTCATTTCTATTTTCCTTACTTCCTATTATGCTAATTTGAAATGGTTTGAATTCAAATTCAAATGCAACTTTAAAATAAAGTACCACCATATATTCAACAAGCAAGCAAACACTCAAGCACACAATGTTTCACACATCAAATTTGTTTTCCTATGTTAGTTTATTTTGTAAATATTACCTATGTTAGTTATATATTCTAGTTCCTATGCAAAGTTTTAAAAAGTTCAAATTTTTAGTGGTTTTTAAACTAGGTCAAATTTTTAGGGTGTTATAATAATCCTCCAATCACTGAGCCATTTAGGTGGCGACAACCACCAAAAGTAACAAAAAATCCAAGGCTCCAACGATGAACTATTGCCAGTAGATGCAAATCAACAAAGCAAATGCACCAGATCTCTCCTAAATCTCACTTTGGATGGGCAATCAAGCAAGGGAGTGAGTAGGAGGTGTTCTTGAGCTCACAAGAGATGTATAGTTCAGTTAGAATGTTAAGAGAATGCTAAAAGGGCCGGCCATCCCCTATTTATAAACCCCCACTCAAAACTAATTGTTGAACTGTCTGGTGGGTTGTTTTAAGGGTCACTGGAAAAGTTCAGTGACCACCGGAAAACACCCACCGAAGGAACGATTATAAGGATCCAATGGTCTAGATTAAATCTGATATAACCATTGGTGACCGCTCCCTCCGGTGCCTATTAGAGAAGTACTATCGGACTTATTCGGTGGCTCCTCAGAGCCTCGGCTCCCAGCAACTAGCCGCTGAAACTCCAATGGCTATATGCCATTTACTCCCGTGCAGGGACGAAGCTAGGAAAAAATTTAGGAGGGGCTAAACAACGGCAATTAGCAAGAAAAGAGGTTCAGCAAATCTCAGCCCCTCCTACCTGTACATCTACAGCTGAAATTTCAGACGGCGGCTCTACGGGGCTTCGCTTGCTCGCGAGCGGTAGGAGGGGCTGAAGCCCCCCTAGCACCACCGCACTGACCCCAGAACCTCTCAGGTGCCAACACCAAGAGCTCCAAGGCACCACTGAAAAAAAGTCTGGTGGTGACCACCAGAAATCTGGTGCCTCCACTGTTCATTACGTGTGTGTACCCCATTTTAAAAACTCTATACGCATTCTCCAGTGAGGGTTAGTGGGTGACCACCAGATAAATACTATGGCAAACCCTAACCTGTTAAACACTCGGCTTTCTTCTGTGACCTGCCCACTAGGGGCACCAGATAAATCCAATGCATGCAACCATATTGCACTAAGTCCCATTTTCCGCAAGCGTTTCAAATTTGCTAACTCCAATGTGTTTCAACATGAACATCTTCACCTTAGGCACTGAGTTAGCTTTTCAGAAACAGTTCTCAGTTCCATCTCAGTGTGTCACTAGGTCGAATGCATATGCAAAGTTAGTTCAAACCTAATGGCACTAGATAACCATTTTTGCATTAGAGTTCCCCTCTTAATACTAAGACTTTCTATCCTAAACCTGACCACACATTCTATTGCATCTCAACAGGCAAAATGAAAACCCCTTGCATATACTTCTTCGGGCCTGTTTTCGTCTACTCATCTCTCCAACGTGTGACATTGCTCTATATGGCACGATCTTCCTCTTATCCATCTCCTAGCCTTGCTCACCACTCCATGTGGACCCTAGCTCAATCACAATTCAATTGAAAGCATTAATCTACTAGTTGTCATTCAATTACCAAAACTAAACTTAGGGCTTTCAATCTCTTTCATTTTGGTAATTAATGACAACCACACAAACATAGGATTAAATTTAAATTTCAGGGTAACTTGGTAAATATAAACTTCACGCAAGTGTAAATTGCTAACTTGGTTGGGACCTTGTGTTGCTTATCCAACATGGATACCACTTGAGAAGGATGGGATATTTTTTGAATGATTTTTAGAAGAGGGTGCTTAAGTCAACTGCCTGCGAAAATGATTTCTATAGGAGGTATGATTAAGAAAACCGTCACTAGATGGGAGAAAGGAATGATTCTTGTATTATTATCAGTAGCATCTATGTAGTGGGATGGCAGGGACGGATCGAGCAAGTGTTAAGGTTCTTTGATTTGATTCGAATCCTGGAGAACGCACAACTTTGGATTTACGACAAAAAATCATATAACGTTGTTGGTGAAAGGCGTGGCTGAGGGGTTTGGGCCCAAGTTCAATTTTATTTTTGTATTTTTTACATCGAGTGTTTAGAATTTGTTTCTAGGCGGTAGACTGCCAGTAAAAACCAATTTGGGGTCACACTGACGGTAAAAAACTAACATCAATAGAGATCAAATTATATCGTCAGTAGAAATAGTTTTTGTACTAACGAGTAGTACATGTTTTAAGGAACTCTTAACTAGCAGCACAGATTTTAAGAAACTTTTAAGGGCACCTGCAACAGTAAGAATCGGCTACTAGCTCTAAGCCAACCTCTTCAATAGTATTAGCTTTTAGCAATGACTCATAATAGGATTAGGCCTACATAACACTCTCATATGTTATTGAAATGTGTGTATGAGCCTAGCTCTTGATCAATAGCTAGTTTTTCTCTATCTTTTATTAAAATATGAAAAAAAATACTTAGAGCTAGCTTATGAGCCACTCATTGCGGGTGCCCTAATAGTAGTGGAGTACTTCACTAGCTGTTATTTATTATCTGTGGGCAGAGTGTGAGTGAGTACTAAACTAGTGCACTACTACCAATTCAACATCATGAGATTATGCATCACATTAGCTGATTTCTTGAGATAAGCATGAATTAATTATATAATTTTCCTTGATAAATCTGCTATTACAAGACTACAGATACAAGAAACTCTTAATTATGAAGCATATTAGATGGCATGCATTAATAATTGTTTAGATTAGATATACAACCATTACTTCAAAATTCACCAACTAGATCCTATTTATACCCCCAAAACTAAGCTCATTTGCAAACCAAAATCACAGTTGAGCTGAAAGGTAGCAAACAACATTATGGCAACCAGAGCGGCATATTTTGCTCTTTATTACATTCTCCTCCTCACATTGTGCTCAAGTTCGTTTCTTGCCTCAGTACAGTTACAATTTATACTCGCTTCTGCATACCAACTAAACTATTACTATTGCTCTATTTATGTTCGAGGCGTTGCTGCAAGTGCTACACCATATTGTGGCAGAAACTTCATAGCCAGCCAGGGCAAATGTGATGATACTAAATGTTGGTCATCGTGCCATGATAAATATTTCAGGCTTCCCAACGTCACTCATGTAGGTGGCGCTTGCGAAACTCCCACCTGTTGCCTTTGTGAGGTAGATTGTGAGTGAAATACTTAAGTCAGCCTGTGCTGATGGTGCATTTTGACATGATGTACCATGTAACAGATAGAAATAAAAATACTCTATCTCAAAATAAGTTGTCATTCTAGGATCGGGGGAGCAAACCAAGGCTAGTAGTAAAATGATGCTGCTACCCTACAGCTGACATCTAGTAGCTTTCGCTCTGTTCGTTTGGCTTATAGGTCGTACTTTTTCATCCAATGAACAATATTTTTCTCTCACAATAAATCAGCCAACAGTACTTTCAGCTATAGTTTATCAGCCAAGCGAACAGGGCATTTTTTTCTAACTTGTAATCGTCGCACAAATTGAAATAGTGCTCGAATTTTTTTAAAAGAAAACATGGCTACCTCAAACAAAATCCAAAAGAAAATGGTTTTGGCAATTGAGCTCAAGGATAGCCTCCGTGGGAGGATGTGCCGTAGTAACCACCCCTCAACGAGAGGATGTGCCCTACATACCTGCCCTGTGTGAGGCCATGAATGTCGCATCCCTCCATGGACCATGGGAGGTCGCTCGCTGGCCGTCCTATGTAATATTGCGATTCTCACCAATGTTTTTGTTACTCAAGCCGACAGGCTTCATCGACCCTCACTTTCACGTTTGCTTTCCTCTAAGGAAATAAGATACAAAGATATCCGTTTCAGGAAGTTGCGAACCTAAACATTGTCCAAAATTAGATATCCCCTTTATGTCTGCTCCAGTCACCATGAGAGAGATTATATCTTTTTTAATAATAGAATAAAGTTCCAGTCTCTACAATCCGACGATGGTATACAACTGAGCGTCAAACACAAAACAAGCCATAAGGCTCAAGGTCTTACAAGACGTGGAATAAAGCAATACAGTTTTAGCCCATCTAGGACAAGCTACCAACGACCAGAAAATAACTAAAAGCTATGCCTCAATCCTATTCCGGAAGCGCTGAACTTTGCAAAGACCGCCATTATCATTGTCTTCATGTCTCTGCAGCCACGCTTGAACAATGGATGCACCTCCTTCTATATATGAATTTGACTTTCATGTTATTTTATTGTATCGAATCTGGTAAAAAATCGGTAATCTAATAGAAGAAAAATTTATAGAATATTTTATCACATTATAGAAGAATAGGTGATGAAACAGATATCATATATATATATGACTTTACATTAATAGATTAGATGATGTGGACATTTTTTTTGTAATTAATAAGGGATGACATGGATAGATGTTGCGGCACTATAGTTTTTTTATGCTATTTATTTTAGAGAATGACTAAATTCTAGTTTTAGAATATATTTTTACATTGTCTCTTGGAGTTGCTCTTAATGGGACATTCAGTGAGGAATGATGTGAACACCTTGCATTAAGACATAAAACATTCAGTGAAGTTTAGCTTTATAAGAGTATATAGATAATAGTTTTTTTTATATATATTAGGGCACTCCCGACTAAAAAAACTAAGTTTCTATATTCATTTATTACGGTGCCAACTAAAAGAAAGATGTTGTAGCGTGGCAATTAAATAAAGAGAGAACAAAATAGTTTTTTAGATAACAAATTATGTTTACACGAGAGTGAAAATATAAAGAAATATGATAGGCAGAGGATGGAGAGAAAATACATAACTTGAAAAAAGGTCATTTTGTATATAAATTAATAGACATAGAAATTATACGTGATTTTTAGTATTATAGAACTATTCATATTAAATTCAAAATTATTTAACTTCTCTAGAAACTGGAAACGAGACTCATTCTTTTCATGAGGATTCCTTTCGTGGTGAAGTTCAAAACTTGAAAACTTGTATTTAGAAGTTGCACAATTAAAGTTGCCCAGTTGGGCAATGAAAAGCAGCAGCAGCCAGCGCCCATCGGCCAAGGGGAGGTGGCCTCACGGACGCTCGTCGTGTCATCCTGCTGTTCACCTTTCTCGAAGACCATAGAAGAATTCCCATATTCTACTCAGCAAGACAGCAACACGAGCATGACGAATCAAAAAGTCATTCGTGTCTCTTCACCTGGCGCTGCATGCATGCTGCCACGTATCGCCATGGCCGCCACCTCGAGCCAGCGCGCGCGCTTACCAAACTACTCGTAGCTAGGATGGTGACCAGACCACCAGGCTGCCTTCGTTCTCCTTTCTTCTATCCTCGCCGTCCGTCCCCGAGACTCCGCCTAGCTACCAATACCACCATCTCACCTGCACTCCATTTCAGTGAGGCTGGTCAGGGGCCGCACAGCCATGGTGAAGCTGGCGACGGCGCGCGAGTGCCGCGCATACAGCCTCGGCGCCGGCGCGGGGTCCGGCACGGCGTTGCGCAACCGGTGGGAGTACATCAACGCCGGGGTGTACATCTTCGCGGTGGTCCTCCTGGTTGTCGGATTCCTGGCGCAGCTCCCGCCGTGGGGCGGGTGGTCCAGCAGGCCGGGGCTCGTGGTGACCGCGACCGGGCTCGCCGGCGTGCTGGCCGTCAACGCGCACGACCTCCTGGCGCACGTCGCCGGCGTCGATTACCGCCCCGGGATGGTGGCCGGGCTCGACGCGCAGCTGGCGCTCGTCGAGCTCGCCGTCCCCGCCGTGCAGATCGTCGGCACCGTGCTCATGCTCGTCGCTGTCATCTTCTTTGAGATTCAGGTCAGCCTCTTCTTCTTCTCTGAATCGGGACTCCGAAGTGTTAAGCGCAGTCTGTACAAATCGATTCAGATTACGTGAACATGATTGTATGGTTGCTTATTTTGAAATTTGAACCATATATGGCTGAAATGGGAGTTCTGTTTATTCACTTTTTGAACCCACTAGATGCAGTGGCATGCATGGAACAGAGCATCTCTGAACCTAACACTCTTGTTCTTGTTAATAAAATTCATGTAATATTCTCATGTTCCAAAGAGGCTTAAGAGATGCATTTTCAATTATTGATGAATGTACCGTGCACCATATAACTCCGATCGTAAGCTTCAGTTCTGATCTGTCTGAGAAACACGATGGTCAGGGTTAGGTTTGATCACAAGTAGTTTCAGTTCACTCAGCTGGTATTTGATTTCATGGTACAGATGGAGAGAGGGTACAGGCACAGTCTAGCCATTCACGGCCTGAACCTGCTCATAGCCGGGCCGGCGCTGTGGTGCCTGGGGTCCGTGCACAACATCTGCCAGGTCTATGAGCGTGCCAGCGGGCACGTCCAGCTCCTGCAGAAGAGCGTGCAGATCCCACTGCTGCTGGGGAGCACCCTCTTCCTCATCGCTGGCATCGTCAACCGGCACGACCCCCGCAGCCGCCACTCCGCCTTCGTGCTACTGGTAATTCAGGAATAATTGAACTGTCAATTTTGGTAATTTAGTAGTAGCAAATGACAGTAGAGCCAGCTGACGTATTTATATGTGGAACTCTGCTCTGGGTCGTCGTCACTGATGATGCTGATGAGTGCAGGGGAGGAGCTGGGCGTGGTTCTGCCTGTTCGGGAGCCTCCTCTTCCTCGCCGGCGGCGTGCTTAACCTGCTCAAGGTATTCAAGACGCAGCAGATGGGCGGGCGGGGCCTGGAGAAGCTGCGCGGCGGCGCGCAGGAGCGGCTGGCCCTGCAGAGGGAGGGCAAGGTGCCCCTCATCCTGGAGCACGGCCACGGCGGCGGCCGGAGGGGCCCTGCGGCAGGGGCGATGCCACCGCCTCCGCCTCTCGGGTCTTACAAGGACGCGCTCGTCAGCAGCGCCAGCTAGGAACACCGATGATGCTTGATGGCCTTGTAGATGCTCAGGATTTCACGTGGAACTGTACTCTGTTTTTGATCATCAATCACGCACGTTCACGCCTGGGTTTGGTTGAATAAGCTTTACTACTGCAGGTGTGCTGACATGTCGGTAATAAGCGAATAATTGCTATCTCTGCAATAATATTGGGATATTTCGACTGTTTGAACCTCGTAGTTTTGAGAAAGAATCTATAGTTTAATCAGGAGGAGTGAGCGCCGAAAACCTCTTCTAGTTTATTTAAATAAAGAATGTTTAAAGTCGGAAAAGTCGAGTCGATTTGCTGGCCGCCGAGTAATCAAATTGGACGATTCATCGGGGACTAATTGAAACTAATCGATGGCTACTCGCCAGTCGATTCGATTTGCTATAGGTCTGCACCAAGCCACCAAACAGGCCAACATACGGTAGGTTCAGCATTGTTTTCAATTACAGAAACTATGTAGGGTCAAGTATGTATAGTCAATACTTATACACCTATGCATAATACATTCTGTAATTGAAAACAATGCTGAACAAATAATCAGCACATAGATTAAACAAATGCAGAATGTACAGTTCTACCAGATGAGTAGATGACAGAGTATGGGATGAGACTTTGAGACGAGAGGCATAAGAGTAGCATCTCATCAGAAGTCAAAAGAAGGTGGCAATCCAGTCCAGGTCCAGCAACCAGAGTACCAAAGCCTTGCCACCAGGCCAGCGGCCAGCGAGAGCAGAGCACTCCTGTGGGCTGGAATTAGCTGGGCTTGTGTTGGGTCAATTTGGACCGGACCCAGCTCACGAGTGTGATGTCGTCCACCAAAAAAGAGAGAGCAAAGGATTTTGAATTACATAAAAAAAAAGCCCCTAAAACACGAGACACGTGCACGCACCTAGATGCATTGTGAATTACATATAAAAATTTTTGTGTTGTCCAAAATTCGTCCACCTATCAAAAGTGATGGAGCTTAACCTACGATTTGGGAGGAGGGGCATGCACTAGGCTGTAAACTATGGTAAGATAACCAGCTAGTGCTTAGAAGTAATTGAGCTTAGGCTTGCTTAATTACTAATTCTGAGGCCCGAGGCCCTGTGTGGTCGCTCCAGTTGCGCCGTGCAGTATATGGCCTCATATGCTGTCACTTGGCAACGCTCTAGCTAGCAGCGTTGGACGACCAGATAGACCCAACAACCCTCCTCCCCCAACAAACTCGCCATAACTACTCTCGACAAATCATTTAATGTACCTATTGAGGGTCCTTTTTTATTCTCTAATCTAAAGTTTAGTTGACTAAAGTTGAGGATTAAAGTTTTAATTCATTTTAGCAATCTTGGACCATGGGATCCAAACACGGGCTAAGCTAAGATGGGGATCACAAAGCGCTCGTAGCTATTTTTTAGGCGGCTATGTTTAAGGTACCTAATTTTAAACATGTTGTCCTCAGTATTGATACGGAATTGCAGAACACCCGACGAAAAAAAAAAACGAATAGAACCGCTACGAAATGGTGAGTAGATGAGGCCAGTCTCGTAAACAGACTACAAAGGAACCCCAAAGTATAGCATGCATTTGGCATTTGTCAAAAGCTAACGACTAGTAAGGTGTTTCTTTAGGACACGGATCGAAGAATAAGGTCCCGTTTGGATCCAAAGTGATAATAGTTAGCTGCTAATAATTAGCTCCTTAAATCCAAAAAAAAAGTGTACCTAATAGCTTAGCTAATTGTTAGCTGAATACCAAACTAACAACTACTCCCTCCATCCCAAATTGTAAGTCATTCCAAGAATCTTGGAGAGTCAAACTTTTTCAAGTTTGACTAAAATTATAGAGAGAAACACAAAGATCGATGACATCAAATAGGTATAATATGAAAATATAACTAATGAAGAATCTAATGATACTTACTTGGTATGATAAATATTATTATTTTGTTATATAAATTTGGTCAAACTTGAAAAACTTTGACTCTCCAAGATTCTTGGAATGACTTACAATTTGGGATGGAGGGAGTATTTCATTAGTTGAAAAAACTAGCTAATAGCAGCTAATATTAGTTGCGGTCTATCAGGTAACTAGCTATTAATAGCCAATGGGTCCAAACAGATGGCCGAAAGCTTAACAACCTTCCCCAAACGGCTAGGCTGGAATCATCAACAGCTGGAACTGGCATGCGACTGTGTCTGTCTTTTGCCTCGATAACAAAGGTTGTTTGCTCCAAACGGAAGGCGAGGCGAAGCAGGGCCTTTTCGTGCACCGTAGTCGTGGAATATTACTTGCCCCGGCGCGTCTGTATCCTCCTCCTCCAGTCCAGGTTCCTCCTCCCTCGCTTTTGCCCGCACGGGGAAAGCAAAGCAAAGCTGCGCGCAAGATACTTGGATTAGCGCAAAGGCAAAGCTTTGGAATCACACAGCCATACAGGAGAGCCTCGTTCTGCAATAGGAGCGCACAGCACAGGAGGGATGTTTTGACCACCAGCCACCGGCATGGCAGCGCGACCAGAAAAAAGTGGACGTCGGCTCCCCCGTCCTGTCCTGTCAACTGTCATGGCATGCAAAGCCGGCTTCGGCCTTCGGGAGACCGCGACCACCCGAACGACGATTGACGGGGAGGAGCGATGAATCCAAACATACGGAATGCCGTGGCCTGCGACCAAGTCATCGCGGACCCCACACCACACCTGCCTCGGAAGCTTCTTCTTTTTTTTGAAACATTGGAAGCTTCTTTGAGACGAGGTGCCCTGCCTCCACCTACCCGCCTCTGCCTGCTGTTGCTGCTCCTCATGATATTCCCCATCATTTCATTATTATTATTATTATTATTATTATTACAAATACTCTAAAAAAATGATTACTCTAGTACGTATTTGACGGGAGTGGTAGTATTACGTTACGTGCGCGTGTACTACTGGGTCACGTGTGCTGCGCATCGCATCGCCATCGATACCCCATCCCGTGGTCGCCGAACCCCAGTTGGCACCCTCACCGGCAGCCCCCTGCTCACCGGTTGCCCTTCTCGTCTCTCGCAGTCTCGCCTTTGAAATTCAATGCCCTCATTTCTTCGTCTCCCAGCACAGCAACCGCCGCGAAACTAGCGACGCGCTCTGACGCGTAGTACTGCTAGTTGCCATGACTACGGCCAAGAACCTTAAGCAGCAGCATGTGTTGCCCATGGCGGCGGCGGCCGCCCCGCCGCTCTGGCCCGTCAGGACCAAGCTCCTGCTCTGCGCCGCGCTCGGCTTCACGCTCGGCGTCGTCGCCACCGCGTCCCTCATGACCTCCTCCTACGCGGCGTCGTCCGCCGCCTCCGCCGCGCTCCGGGGAGGAGGAGGAGCGCTCGGCCTCTTCTTACCGCCGTCCGCCACCAGGAACGCCGTCCAGGATCGCACCCCGCCGCCAGCAGCACGTTCGCAGCCCAAACAAGGCGCAGTGCCGCCAGCGCGTTGGCACCCCAAACAAGAAGGCGCGGTGCCGCCAGCGATCCGCCGCGCTCGGACGCCGGCCGCGGCCACTGGCACGGGCATGCCACCACCGCCGGCTCCTCCGGCGGCGGGCATTACTACTAGCGCTGCTGCTACCCCGCCGCCACCGCCTGGTATTGGCGGCGACAAGCCGGGACCGGCAGCGCCTCGGGTTACTACGACTGCCTCCGGTGGCAATGGTAGCAGCAGCAGCATCGGTGACGACGACGACGACGACGAGGAGCTGATGGCCAGGGCGGCGGCGGCGCCGAGGGAGGTGCCGGCCGGGACGGTCCCCAGGGTGGCGTTCCTGTTCCTCACACGCTGGGACCTGCCCATGGCGCCGCTGTGGGAGAAATTCTTTGACGGGCACCGCGGCCTCTACAACGTCTACGTGCACTCCGACCCGGCGTTCGACGGTTCCGAGCCGCCGGAGACCTCCGCCTTCTACCGCCGGAGAATCCCCAGCAAGGTGCGTGCGCTGCATTCCTTCTATACTACTACTGCTGCCTACTACAATTCAGTATAGAATTCATTCACTGCTCCCATGTTTAATTCGCAGAAATTTCCTTGTCACGAACTTTTTTGGTACTAGCATATAGATGAATTCTTAATTTTGAATTACCATCTGATCGTCTCATGGATCGCATTCATCCGTCTTGCACATTACGCGTACTATAAAGTATGGTTTAATGATCTATTTGCATTTGCAAATGATGAATGAATGCTTAAAGCGATGGAATTCAGCTCACTAGAGACTAGACCCACATTTTAATTGCTAATACAATAATTAATAATACTCTAGACGGAGCAATCCGGAATCCAGATCCATATGCACCAGCAGAGAACAGACCTTTCATCCGAGGCTAAAACGGGCTCTAGTCCTGGCATTTTTTGCGCCAGGGACTAGAGAGACCTTTAGTCCCGGTTGGTGTCTCCAACCGGGACTAAAGGTCCCTGCCCAACGGCTACTGCGCTCGGCACAGTGGCAGGGGACCTTTAGTCCCAGTTGGAGACACCAACCGGGACTAAAGGTGGACCTTTACTTCCGGTTGGAGCCACCAACCGGGACTAAAAAGTCCTCAACCTTTAGTCCCGGTTGGTACCGGTTAGTAACACCAACCCAGACTAAAGGTCCCCAGATGGGTTAGTTCAAAAGGGAAGCATCTCATCCATTGTTAGATATGTTGTGTAGGTGGGGTGGTAAGCTACGCACGAGGTAATGCATGAGGTCTTGGGTTCGAATCTCACGGGACGCAGTGGTGGGAGGCATTATTTTTTTTTAAAGTTGGGAGGACCTTTAGTCCCGGTGGCCCCCCTTTAGTCCCGGTTGACTAAAGGACCCGGATGCTTACTTCCGGATGAGGAATAAAGACCTATCAGTGACGGAAAGTAGCATCCTAACTTGATTAGGTGTACGCCATGATTTAGAAATCGACACATGCAAAACGGCGATGACGCCACGACGGCAAAGGCATAGCGCCCGCATAGGCCATAGGGTCCTCCTGCCAATTGTCAAGTGGCTCTATAGCTCCTCGCGCGATCGACGAGGAGGAATTTTTGTTTCCACACGTGCAAAGCACGGATTCCACAGGGGGCCGGCGATGGGTTCGAAGCCTAGATCGAGACCGGTGCCGTTGTTTTCATCGTCCAGAACTCGAGATGGCAGAATTTTTTTTTCTTGTACCATTGCCTATTGGTCCTCGACTGTGTCTCAACTCTGAAGCAAACAAAAGTCGAAGCTTCCCTACTAGAATCCCCTTTTGCTTGTGACGCGGCTGTGTGCCTTAATTGTGCATGCACTTGAAACCACTGCAGCTGCTTCGGAGGTGCATTTGCCAACCATGGTCACGGTGATACCACCTAGTGTGGCATCGGAATAATGGTAACAGAAAAATAGCTAGCGTACAAATGCGTTCTCATATAACAGTTAATAAGTGTCCAACTAATAATTAGCTTATTTGATCCAAAAAGATCCAACTAATAGTTTAGCTAATTTATACGCAAAAAAATAGTTTAGCTAATTGTTAGTTGGACGCCAACTAACAACTACTCCCTTCATTTCAAATTATAAGACATTTTAGACTAAAAAAAAGACTTTTTGACTATTCTAAATTATTGCTTTTATTGTATCTAGACATCGTGTATATCTAAGTGAATAGCAAGCTATGTATATAGAAAGCCAAAACCTTTTATAATTTGGAAGGGAGGGAGGTGTATCTTACTAGTTAGACAAAACAACTAATAATTAGCTAGCTAATATTAGCTATAAACTATTAACAGTTAATGGATCTAAACAGAAACAAATTATCATCTCTACTACTTAAAAATTCGTACTAAAAATTTTGCAAGGCAGTCCTCGAACCGTCTTTAAAAGCCTTACGTTCTAGGCATGATTTTACTCCTATAAATATCAAGGAGAGGTTAATAGGGGTGCTTATTTCTTATTATACCCATATTAAATACTAGGGATATTATAGCTAGCTCTATATCTAACCAATAAATAATTGTATCTTAAAACATCTTCACCAGATCTCCTATATCTTTCATATCCCTTGAATAGGAGATGGAATATATATATCTCTCCTATATGATCTCATTTTCCTATATTTTTTTAGAGATATCTCAAATTCTATCTACTCTCCCCTAAAGACATGAGAGATAGAGAGGTCTCCTATCTGCTAGGTCCCACTTCAACTACTGCCACAACAGATGTGGCATTGCCGCGCTACACAACCTACCTCCGCTCTTGTGTGTGAAGAGAGGAGAGGAGGGTCGTGTGTTTAGAGTGGATAATGAGCCAACTGTATTTTTTTAGCTTTCTTTGAAATTGATATAATCTTATTTACCATGCTTCCTTAAATTTTTGAGACTCAACTTCAAGCCGAGCCTAACCAGCCGAGTCGAAGTCGAAAGTCAAACTCAAAATCAACTCATTTATTTTGAAAGAAAAATGAGTTCAGTTAGAGCAATTTCTAAACAAACCATCGAGCCACCTCGATGAGGTTTTTTGCTCAGCCCTACGCATGTTGTCCGCCACCTGCCGACGGCCCGTGTGCATATGAGAGAGGAGAGATGGAGAGGCACCGTGTGTGAAGACGAAAGGCCGTGTCAATGGTGGGGGAAGAAGATTACATGATAATGGGTCCCACTTGTCCGGATAGAAATTAAGATCTTTTTGGCAACCTGAGGAAGCCATGGTCCCTTGCTTGTATGCAATAGTTGCATTTGAAAGATTTCTCACAGCTGGTTGTATGTATGAGAGAAATGATAAGAGATTTGGTGGAAACGCTCTTAGCTAATGTGACAGGGAGCCGAAAGCCCGAAATCCCATAAAGCCCTGCCGCCAAATGAGCATTTGGCGTGCATGTCGGTGCGTAAGGCTATCCCAACACCACCACCTAAAATACAAGACTTATTTGTCCTTTGGGTAGCGCTACAGGCAAAAGGTTTAATACTTATTCGGCATCTTCTCCAACAACAAGACCCAAAAGAGAATCTTTTCTGTAAATGGGTTTTCAGGAGAGAGGATACTCATATTTGGGTTGTGCCTCTCAGACAACCTAAAATAGCTCTCCCGTATATGTACTCTGTTGGAGGCTAATTTTAAGTCTCTTCCTATCTATTTTGGGTTTGAATCTCCTTATCGGAGACCGTCTAAGACGAGCAGATATGGATATCCCATGCCGGTGGAGAGTAGACCCTCTGTGACTCCTTTTCGGTGCATGGACCTAACTTTCCTCCTAATACGTACTGCCATGGATGATTTGATTTATTATGGCTGGCATATAGTGATAGTGGCATGGATGATCGAGGAGGATGTGCCATGTGCGTTTTTTCTATAACATAATACTGATATCTGGAAAGCAGGAAAGGGCTATTGTTGTCGGTGTCGGCTCGTATTGTGACGAGTCTCAGCTGGGTGGTAAATGAAAACAAAACTGTGAAAATATAAAAACCTATGATTGAAATATAAAAAAAAATACTTGTGAAAATTGTGCACTACTCTCCATTATTAAAATGCCATTATAGACAACAATATATCTTTTTTGTCACAAGACTCTTGTCCTAGTTAGTACTACGAAACAAAATGCACATCGCATGAACACATGGAGGGAAAATTAATTGTCCTAATTAGCACGTTCATTATGCTTTGTATAATAATGCAGGAGGTGAAATGGGGCGAGATCAGCATGGTGGAGGCGGAGCGTCGTCTTCTGGCGCACGCCCTCCTAGACGACCACTCCAACGCCCGCTTCGTGCTGCTGTCGGAGTCGCACGTCCCGCTGTTCGATTTCCCCACGGTGCACTCCTACCTCGTCAACTCCACCAAGGTGTACCTCGAGTCCTACGACCAGCCGGGCGCCACGGGCCGCGGCCGCTACCACCGCCGCATGAGCCCCGTCGTGGCCCCCTGGCAGTGGCGCAAGGGCTCCCAGTGGTTCGACCTGGACCGGGCCCTCGCCGCCGACGTCGTCGCCGACCGCGTCTACTTCCCGCTCTTCCGGCGCTTCTGCCGCCGCAACTGCTACGCCGACGAGCACTACCTGCCCACGTTCCTCAACATCCGGCGGCCGTCGTCGGCGGGGGCCAACCGCAGCCTTACGTGGGTCGACTGGTCCCACGGCGGCTCGCACCCGGCGCGGTTCACGAGGATGGAGGTCACCGTCGACTTCCTCCAGTGGCTCAGGGGCGGCAGCACGTGCACGTACAACGGCAGGACCACCACCGTCTGCTTCCTTTTCGCCAGGAAGTTCCTGCCCAACTCGCTCACCAGGTTCTTGAGATTCGCGCCCAAGGTGATGGGTTTTGGCTAAACCATCAACGACGGAGGGGGCGGCCGGCATTAAAAATTGAATTGAGGCTTACAATTTTTTTTTAAGGATGGGATCGGCTGATTGTTTTGTGAGGAACCTCAAATCCATTCATGTACAGTTATAATTTAACGTCACTCTTTAGTTCTCTAGCTGCGTGTGCAAATTCCTTTTGAATTCTTCTTTTGTAAAGAAAAGTGTACAGAGGACCGGAAAGGGTGAAAACCAACAAAAGCTCATCATCGTGGCTGTCATGCAGTAAGATTATCTAATTCTTTCCCTATTACTAGCTCGACCTATTGCTGAAAACACACAAAACGATTTCTTTTGGACAAAAAATAGCTTGAGGTTGAATCTCCCAATAAAAATAATCAAATGCCTTGCTATATCTCAGACAAATAGAATAAATGACATTAATGTGAATATACATTTAATAAGTGGATTTTGAAATCCATATAGGCCATGTTCGCTTGGCTGATAAGCCATGGCTGAAAGTACTATTGGCTGATCTGTTGTGAGAGAAAAATACTGTTTGTTGGCTGAAAAAGTACGACTTATAAGCCAAGCGAACAGGGCGATAGTTCTTGAAGAATAGAAATCGCAACATATGGAAATTAAAACACATATAAAGTATTAAGAAGTCTAAGGTGAATATATTCCTAAATGAATATATTTTTGACAACATTCCTCAATGAATATTGAAGTCTTTGAAAAGATTTAGTACCATAAAAGGATAAATTTTGTTTGTATTGCACAACTAAGATGTTGCCATTGATGCATCAAGTATAATGCTCATATTTTCTCATTTTTATAGTTCTCAAAAGAATTCTGAGCAAAGTCATTGGCATACATAGTATTATGATATTGTATACCATTAATTATGCACAAAATTATAAAAAGTGTGATTTCAATGTTTTGAACAATAAATTCAAAGCATGGCTTTGTGAGGGGGATTATTTTTTGAAACTATCTTTAAGTTGAATCACTAATATTACAAAGGTCAAGAAAATCGTATTTGCTAAAACATTTAAGTTTTTACATAGACCATGAAGGTCGAGATAACTCCTGAAAATATAAGATTAAGAAGGTTAAGTGTTTTACTCTTTTCTCCGATGTGAATTTTTACATGAAGATTTTTTTAGACGTCTTTAATGAGGCAATATGTGTAGTTCCACTTGTGAATGCAATGTACATTTTTCCCCAAGAGCCGTTTTATCCATTGATTTTTTGATGTACTTTTTAATAAGACATGCATACGCATCTGTTGTAATCTCCCAAAGAAAATGTTGTAAAATATACAGCTTTGAACCAAGAAGTAAAGGAGGAGGAGGGGAGGAGGTGCTATGTAGTCCGTTCACTATGGGTCTGTTTGGTTTCCTTCTCAGGCCTTGTTTAGTTAGGCGAAATTTAGGAATTTGGCTACTGTAACACTTTCGTTTTTATTTGGCAATTAGTATTCAACCATGGACTAATTAGGCTCAAAACGTTTGTCTCGCGATTTCCAACCTAACTGTGCAATTAGTTTTTTTCGTCTATATTTAATGCTCCATGCACGTATCGCAAGATTCGATGTGATGGCTACTGTAGCACTTTTTGGGAAAACTTTTTGGAACTTCAGGTAGCCTGCATCGCATCTATACATCCTAGCTATCTTTGGACAGGTTGTGGCTATGCAGACCATTGTCATTTGGTTGCTTTGATCTACAAAACTAGGATGCAAAGAGATATTGTTTGGTTGACTCGTAGTTGCGCTTGCTATGTCTTAGCCGAGTCACGAGGCGCGCGCTCTCGCGCTCGCTGGAGCCTGGCTCCGAAGTCCGAAGAAACGAAAACGAGACTCGTTTCCTGGGACCAGTCTCGGCGGGATTGTTTGCATGTCGCCGGCCAGGTTCCCATGTGCAGCCATCCAATCACCGCACGCCTGCACCCCACGAACCTGGGCTGCTCAGAAACTGGTAACCAAGCGCGCCCTACTCCTAAGTCCACTGAAAATGTCGTTTTTTATTTCTAGACTTTTTATTTGATCGTTCGTCTTATTTAATTTTTTATACAAATAATAAAATAAATAAATTATTATTAAAGTATCTTCAATGATAATAAAATAAATAATATTTATATAATTTTTTTGACTTAAGTAAAAAACGACAGTTTTGGAGGGAGTACCGAGTACGTGATATCTGCTAACATTCAAAATTTGGGGCTTCATGTGTTTATTATTAGTGGACAAGTTTGTTTCTTCCCTCTCACCACCACATGTACATTCAATTTTTTTTGACATTACATCTGCATTCGTTTTCTTTTTTGTCATTACATGCACATTCGTTTTGCCATGTAGATGCAGCCCATTGTTTTTCCGCACATGTACCAATTCCAAAAAATTTTGGATTTTTACTCCTCACGCCCAGGATTACGTCCTGGGTCATTAGATAAGAATCCAAAGATAAAGAGGGAAACAAAGAATATCACTACTGTATAAACAAAAAGTTTGAGAGTAAGCATTACATAATCTCCAAAATTTTTTTTGTTAAGGAATAGATTACCCATTTTTCCTTACCACACGGATCCACTAGGATGGGTTTTCTTTATTTTGACACCTAAAAATGCAAAAATCAATTCTTAAAAAAATTGCAAGAATTGCTTTATAATAAGCACTCTTATCCATGCCAGACTAATATTTTCTGCTAGAACTTGTGTATTTGTTTTTCCACATGCCAGACCCACCATGTGGCTACTGTTTTGCCTTAAAAAAGCATTGTTACTCCCGGAGTCCCGGTGATTCTTTGTATTTAAGTATTAACTACTCTCTCCATTCTAATAGGTTTTCAATATACACAACTTAGCTATGCATCTAGAAATGGAAATGCTATGTGTCAGACGTCCGACGGATCGCACAATCGCCTTTTTACCCATGCCCGCATATTTGTTAAAAAATATTATCCCTCGCTTCCTCCTCCCCATCCTTATCCCTTTCGCGCTCGCGCCATGCCCAACCCCGACGCGCGGCTCTCCCCCATCCCGGCGGCCATGGCGCTCCCCGCCCCCATCCCCCACCGTCGCCGCCGAGCCAAGCCCGGTGCCTTAGCGCTAGTGGTGGGGGTGCTCACGCGTAGCCGCTCGCTGCCGGCTCCCACCCCGTCTTCCGGAATAGACCGGCCCAGGCCTATCTGCCCTATGTTGCAAATGTACGTTTCAATTGTTTCAGACATTTTAGAGGCATGTTGCAATCGTTTCATATGGATGTTGCAAAAGTAGATCGAGAGATGTTGCACATGTTGCATATGTTGCAAGTGTTTTTAGAGGAATGTTGCAAGCGTTTATTCAAATTGTTTCATCTGTTTCTAGACGTACGTTGCAAGCGTTTTGATCTGGATGTTGCATATGCTTTCACATATATGTTGCAACAATATGTTCCAAAATGTTTCGTCTGTTTCAGTCTTCTCTTGCAGAGAGTGTTTTTATGTTGCAAGTTGCAAGTGTTTCTATCTGGATGTTGCATATGTGTTTCACACAATGTTGCAAGTGTATGTTCTGAATGTTTCGCCTGTTTCAGACGTATGTTGCAAGTGTTTTATCTGGATGTTGTATATATTGCAGTGGTTATACACATATGTTGCAAACATATGTCTTAATTGTTTCACCTTGTTTTCAGTATGTTGCAACAGGTGCTGCTCCCCTCGCGCGCAAGCACGCGCTGCACTAGGGGCCCTTGCACCACCAGCCGTGGTCCTCCACGGTGGAGCATGCAGCTGGCTCAAAACACATGTGCATGCGCACCGTGCTCCCTCCCTCCCTCTCTCGCATTGGGACCGCGTGCTGTGATCCTTCTTTCTCTCGCAAATTGCTCCTCTTCAGTTGTGCCTTGTATTTATACTTGCTTGGTCATTAATTACAAGGGTAATTGGGTAAACTCATCAAGGACACGCAAAGCTTTTCAGCCAAAGAGAAACAGATGGCTTTTTTAGAGGAAGACACGGTTAGTCGGTTGGGACAAAAAAAAAAAGAAATGAGCAAAGCTTCAATTAAGCCCAGTATGAGAGCACGCAGATAACAGTCCAATTAAGCCCAAATATGGACCAAGCACTCAGAGGCAGTTCAGCCCAACAACCACAAAACTCGAGCCCGCGAGGTTGGTCGGAGGTCAGATGGGTTCCGACCAAGCAGACAGTGAACACGTGGGCTGCCAACCAGGGCGGGTGAACGAGCCGTTGTGCTGGGTTGATGTGTGAAGCACTAGAGGCAGGCAGTAGCACTCTAGCAGCCCAGGAAAACTACCGTGTTCAGGAATTTGGCCAGGAAAAGCAGTTTTTTAAAGGGCACAGGTAGAGTTGGAAATGGATCGACGGATAGTATTCGAAGAACTGTTAATTTGCAGAATTTCAATATACAATCTACGAATATGATAGCTCCGACTCCATACTTGATTTAATTGATATCAGACATCTTTATTTTTCATCGAAAGTTATGGAAGAACGATATGGTTATACAAGTAGGGATTATATGAGTATATAACACACTTTGGCAAAGATAGCTCATTAAAAATAACTCATTTATCAAACAAATATTTTAATTATTAAATATATGAAATTTAAAATCTATGACTAAATAATTGTTTCAATAATATATAAAAATGTTTGCAAATAAATAAATAGATTAAAGTATATATAATATAATGTACAACAACACACAAATAAAATAGAGTATTTTTATATAATTTATAAAAACAAATAAATAATGCTCAAACTAAATTGAAACAGCATTAAAATTAAATTTTATATTATATATGAATTTTGAATAAAATAGAATTACTCATGGATCATTGCTATAGAGATGAATTTTAAGTAGTTTAAATAGATACATCAATAGTAAGATTAAAACTAATATTATTAGTCATAAAAATAGTGATTGTGCCCCTCTTCTTACTGAAGCGCTGAACGATGGCTTCTTTACCGTGTTTGAGAGAGGAGCCCACTGTCGGATCCTCGCCCTCCTCATTACCGAATTCCACTGCCCTCCTCATCGTCGTGAGGTCCTCCCAAGCCACAACTTCCCTCACCGGATCCTCTACCCTAGGCTTTGCGTCGCTCGTGACATCTGCTGGCTCAGGCTTCGCGCCATGGTCGGCCTCTGTTTGCATCTGCGAGTGCGAGGCGGAGTTACGAGCGGTGAACGAGATGTCCGAGAGGATAAAAGGAGCTGCCTCGCTCCAGCTAGGAAGAGAACCGCCGATTGACGAGGGATTGGTGCTGCGCTGTCATCTGTTGCTGGGGCATGTAGGCCGGCCAAGAGGGAGAGAGATCAAGGAGAAGCCAAGTGGTTAGATTTAGGGAGAGAGACAGAGAGGTGTGAGTGAGAGATTATAAGAGATAAAAAGAAATGGCACATTTAGCTATGGATCCAAACAACACCAACTAATTTTTAGTTGGACTAATTTTTAGTCATAGTTAGCAACTAGCTCTAGTCAATCCAAACGAACCCTTACATACCAACTAAATTTTAGGTAAGCCATACTCAGATATACTACACTACTCTTTGCACATGGAAGAGAGAAGATAGAAAGTGATAGGTGGGAGTGTATTACGTCTTTTGTTGTTCTGGGTCAGCTTTATGCTAATTTAGCATCTTTGGTAACTAGTAAATTAACAACTAGTTAGAGTTGTACTAAATTTTAATCTAGGTATTAGGGAGTAAAATTTGGATAACTAGCAGTTTTTCTCGTATCCCAACATGTATAAAAACAAGTATGGGAAATGGATGTAGGTGGCCTTTTATGTAGATGTGGAGTGGGGGAGAAAAGAGAAGAGAAGCTGTTTAAAGACAGCTTAAAGCAAGTATAATAAAAGATTGTTAGTAGGCCGAATGCTAAGTTGGAGAGAGAGGAGGAGAAGAAGGGTGAACTGTAAGTTTATATTCAGCTGATGCAAAAGAATAAGAAACTTTGTGAGAGAAATAGTGGGCCATAGGCTCAAGAGGAGCGGATAAAGATGCTGTTGTCATGTTCGCTTATCTTATAATTCATCTTTTTCAGCTTATTTTTTTTTTCAGCTGGAACAATATTTTTCTCTCACAACAAATCAGTCGGAATAGTATTTTGGTTTATTTTTTCAGCGAAGTGAACGAGGCCTGTAAGTATATATATATAAACAGAACGTACAACAACTAATATTTTTTGAGTGAGACATATGGTAGGCTGATAGATAGGCTGTAAATGTAAATTAAACCTGCACTATTAGCTTTGCTCTAATCAGCCTATCCAAATCTGTCGCCAATTCACACGAATTACGAATCTCGATCTTCGCATTTGAATAATGTTCGGCTACCGTTCATCAATGCTCGGGTACAAAGATCAATCCATGATGACGTCACTGCATACGCAAATTGAACTACCGAACGTAGGGAGGGCAGTTTATTTTCAACGGTGGTCGGTGGGTATAACTGGTTCTCTCGGTCACTGGGGACTCCTTTCTTGGAGACAGCTATTGTGAAATCATTTCTTGCATTAGCATTTATTATGAATTTATTTAGAGTTAGAGCGGAAGCTGCTAAAAAACCCCACTCAAATAGAACCTTAATATAATAATAACATATTTTCAAAAATCTCAAAGCACTTTGGATTAACAAAAAATACTGCTCATATTTGACTTTGCACAGTTTTTAATGCATATCATTGACCATTAGTTTTTTTCTTTCTGAAATATATTCTTAAAAAAATTTAACTTTACGAGATTACAAATAATTTTCAACACAACTATAACATGAGGAAACCGCTTGAAAATATATGGGTCCTTGATTGCCATCAAAACTGTTTGCCTTCCCTGTGTACACTATTTGGGAAATTTGTGTTTCCTCCAATAGCCCGTTTGACTTTCAGCTCCCCGGTCACCTCATCACCACCTCATGCACTGTGGGTCCCGCAATTTGCCTACAAAGGCAGAAGCTGACCCCCGCCCGGCATCGCGTCGCAGTCACCGGCTCACCGCGTTCCCCTCCCGAGCACGCAACCATGGCCCGCCCGTCGGCCACCGCCGCGCTCCTCCTCCTCCTCGTCCTCTCCCTCCTCGCCGTCGCGCACTGCCGCACCGTTGCAATCGCAGCAGACCACGCCGCCGAGCCCGAATCAACCGCCGCCGTCGCCGTCAGCGACGAGAATGGGCTGTCGTCCAACCCCACGCTCCCCGCCGAGGCGGGCGCCAGCGCCACTGACGAGGAGGCCCTCCCGGTCCCGGCGGAGCAGCGGCATGATTTTGAATTCCTCCGCCTGCCGTCCCACCGGCTCCACCGCCACCGCCCTTGCAGCCTCCACCACCACCTCTGGTGGAAGCGTCACCACGGCGTCTACCGTGACGCGCCGCGCAGGTTCCATGACCATTATTCTGGCCACGGCGAGAAGCGCGAGGCGGTGAGCCACCTTGCCATCTTGCCCGCAGCCGCAGAGGAGGCCAGGGAGGCGGAGGAGGTGAAGCCCGTGGCCGAGCCGGACCCGGATCGTTCTCTCCCGGACAGTGACGGAGAGGGGGAGATGGTGGGCAGGGAGCCGTCGTCCTTCGCCGACGCCGACGGGCACGACGGCCAGCGCGCGGCGTCGGTCAGGCCGTGGAAGAAGGAGATGCTGCGGAGGTGGTTCCACTTCCACTTCCACCACGGCATGCGCCGCCACCGTCTCCACCACGTCCACCACGACGAGGAGGGCCAGGAACTGGAGGAGGAGGAGGAGGCTGCCCCAGAGGGCATGAACAGGAAGCGGTTCCACTTCGTCCACCATCAGCATCACGACGAAGAGGATGAGGAGAAGAATATGATGAGGAAGCGGCTCCGTGACGCTGAGCACGGCGAGGACAGCGACGAGGAGGATGAACAGGTGGAAGAGATGGTCCGGCGGTTCAGGAAGGCGATCATGAAGAGGAGGTTCGGCCACGGCCACGGCCGCCGCTTCTTCCACCACGACCACAGGCACCGCCATGCCGAGGAGGCCGAGAAGCAGGCGGGTGGAGACGAGCAGAGCGGTGTGATGGCTTGGATCAAGGGCCTCATGAACCGGCTCTAGAGCTGTCTCGTTCGAGCGATCCGTCCACTCACGGTCATGGCTGCTTTGCTTCTGATTACCATCCGGCATCCTGCTGTGTTATACTACTAGTGTGTTTCTTCTATCTATCTATCCACGGTGTGTCGTCTTAATTATTACGCACTTGTATGACAGTACGTAGTACCTGCTTGTGTGCTTGACATGGTGTTGTTTCATGTGATTCTATGCACGCATATGCATTTTGTTTTTCCAGAGATCGTGATATATTCAATAATACGCAGTGGTTTTAGTTGTTTATTGCTGCGAGTTTTGAATTTTGAAACCCCATCTCCTGTCAACTCTCTGATGCTTGATGTTTGCTGCTACCAGCGCTTCGACATGCCTAATTACCGCTTTAGCATACCACTGGCCAATGAACTAAGAGAGTTGTTATATTTCAGGTGCCTTAATTTTTAGGCAACAATATTTGACAAATAATTAAAAAGATAATTCATATATGTTTAAACAATGGCAAAATTACATGTTACTAAACAAACTCTCTTTTATTTGGGCCTTTTCATTTCTCGATAAGTCAAACACTTTTAATTTTAACCAAATATATAAACAAGAAATTATTATTATTTTTTTATGCAAAATAAATATTATTAGATTAATTATTAAATATACTTTTATAATAAATTTATTAAATATACAAATGTTGCTAATATTTTTTATAAATCTAGTTAAACTTTAAAAAGTTTGATATGAAAAAAATGAAAACGACACTGATTTTGAGACGGATACTAGTTCATATGCCTACGACACTTGCCTTCAGATTTGATAGTGTCCGCACAAGTGAGATGGGCGCCTTCCTCAGACTCTTTTGCCTTTCAATTGGGAGCGGAGCATGCTTGGAGGGGTTTTAATTTCAAAGAGGAGTGTTTCCGAAGTGGAGTACAATAACATCGTGCTCGTGATTCGGGATCGCTTGTCATCGATGGCCAGGCCACCAAGTCGGTGCCGTACAGCAGTGCTCCAAGTCTCCAACGATCACGACACATGTGCCGCTGATGGAGGACTTCTCCGTTTATTATATCTATTTATTACATCAGTATATATGGAACGTATCATCATGCACTCAATCTTCACATGCGTGGTGGTTTGACGCCCCATGCTTCATCGATCATCAGTGCATATCCCTGTTCTAGTGCCGTACGTCACTGCATGCGCAATTTGAGCTCGACAAAACAACTAATCAATCTGATTCTGATCTGTGACCGTATGTACGACGAGAAAACTTTGTCGTTGAGTATTTGAAAGATGCAACATGCACCGCTGGAAACGGGATCTTTGTCGAGTGTCAAAAATCGAACACTCGGCAAAGTGCCGCACTCAGAATTGCACTCGGCAAAGAGCTCTTTGCCGAGTGCCAGGCACTCGACAAAAAAGGCTCTCGGCAAAGGACTTCTTTGCCGAGTGCCAGGCTCTCGGTAAAAGTGCGGCACTCGGCATAGGCTGCCCCGCGTAACGGTGTTCGGCCACGTCCTTCTTTGCCGAGTGCCTGCTGTTAGGCATTCGGCAAAGAAGATTTTTTTTAAAAAAATTCTTTGCCGAGTGTCCCAGATCTGGCACTCGACAAAGATTTTTTTTTTGGAAAATACTTTGCCGAGTGCCCTTGACACGGCGCTCGACAAAGACATTTCTTTTTTTTGGCACTCGGCAAAGAGGAAATTTAAAAAAAAATTCAAAACCCTCTTTGCCGAGTGCCTTATTCTTGGCACTCGGCAAAGACCCCTTTGCCGAGTGCCATGCCCCGGCACTCGGCAAAGTTTTTTTTTTTGCCTCCAAATTTTTTGTGCAACCCTTTTAAAATACCAGGAACTCCTAGTTAGAATTTAGGGATTTTTTGTGGCTTTTTCATATATTTAGTTACTTTATTTCGTTTACTTGAATTTTTTCAAAAAATATAAATTTGAACTACACGTGGTACGAATAATAGAATTTAATGATTCAAAAAGTGATAGTCATGTTACTGAGCGTAGTATGAGGCCATATCCAGGAACGGATCTGAAATTTCGGACATCTTGTTCACGAAACATGATCGCGAACTTACGTGCGAAATATTTTTAAATTCTATAAAAAGCAAACGAAGTCCAAAAATTATGAAACTTGTTGAGATGTCGTGATATCGTATGTGGAGGCTATGATAAAAAAATTGAGAACGTTTGGTGCACGTTATCACGTACGATGCTTACAAACCAGGACATCTCCACATGAATTTTTTTTAAAAAAACCTTCTTTGCCGAGTGCTAGGCCAGGCGACACTCGGTAAAGAGCGGTTAAAAAAATTAAAAAACCCTTTGCCGAGTGCCAGATCGGGGGCACTCGGCAAAGGGGGGATTTAACCCCTGGGCCGGCCACGCACCCCGCACACACGACACACGCACGCACCACCGCCTGCTCACCTGCGCCGCCACCGCCCGCGCGCCTGCCTGCCCGCGCGCCCACGCCCTGCCCCCGGCCGCGCCCCGTGGACCGCCTGCCCCGACGCCGCCCATGCCCGACTCCGGCGACCCCGACTCCGACCCCAACGCCACCCGCCCCTACCCCCGGCGCCTGTCAGGTATGCCTTCTCTCTTGTTGTTGCCGTGGTAGTGATAGTTGTAGTAGTATTAGTTGTACTAGTAGTGCTAGTGGTAGTAGTAGTATTAGAAGTAGTGGTAGTAGTTGTACAACTAGTGGTAGTAGTAGTAGAATTAGTGGTAGTAGTAGTAGAAGTAGTGGTAGTAGTAGTAGTAGAACTAGTGGTAGTAGTTGTAGCAATAGTGGTAGTAGTAGTAGTGGAACTAGTGGTAGTAGTAGTAGCAATAGTGGAAGTAGTAGTAGAAGTAGTGGTACTACTTGGATATATTCTTCTGCATGGATTGATATCCAAACTACATGGCTTCTCTTGAGACATATGTGCTTGTCGGCCATCGTGCCGTTGTTTTTTGTAGGTTTTGGAAACCTCACCGTGCAGGGGAGGTTCTGTCGATTTTTTTTAAATGACAGTATTTTGTTCCATTTTTGTAGAGAAGAGCCCGTCGGAGCCGAGTCAGAGTTCCCGTCGCCGTGCCGGTCTGCCTGCACCGCGTCGCCTCGCCACTGCACCGACCCTCCACGGCCCCGCTAGCCTGACTCCACCACCACCCTAGGTATAACCCCTCTTTCCGTATCATGGTCGCAGACCGCGTAACCCAGTTAGGCATCTCCCGTTCGAAAGAGATACGGTTGGAGGTATGCAGATCTTTGCATATCTATGATCGTATCTGTTTTGGATTGTCCACATTTTTTGGACAGCCCGTGGATGCGTAGATGGGTTAGTTTCCATGGTATGCTTTGGTCCGAGACAGAGTTTCGGCATCACCTCCCTGTTGTTCTCTAGATACACACTCTTCTTTGGCAGGACGTGTATCTAGAGAATAGCAGGGAGGTGCTACCGAAATTCTGTCTTAGATTGGAGTAGAGCATGGAAACTAACCTCATCTACGCATTCGTGGGTGGGATTAGGACCTATCCTCACCTATTAGACAGTAGGAACACCATGTAGATGCAATTGATGGTTACATTACTCACTGATACATATGTTAGAGGATGGATGACCGCCAGTGGATGTACACGGGATGGAGAAGTCAGAGTGATTACACCACGAAATGGATGAACAAGACCGATGCTTTCTTGAACAGTGCATTTGGCAAGGCTGCTAAAAGGACATTGCCTAGTTTTGTGTCCCTGCAGCAAATGTGGAAACAGGAGAAGGGTAAACAAGGTGGAAATGGGTAAACATATTGTGAAGAATGGATTTACGCCAGACTACACCTGGTGGGTCCACCATGGTGAAGCCCATCATATGAGAGAGGAGGTGGTGAGACCACGGGTGGAGGCTTTTGATGCTGATGCCGGGGTAGCAGACATGTTAGATGACTTTTACCAAGGATAGTTCGATGAGGGACGTGAGAAGGAGGAGATGGAGGCAGCCACACAGGCGTTCTACGACATGATGGACTCGGCACAGAAACCCCTTCACGATCGGTCAACGGTGTCTCAACTGGATGCCATTGGATGCTTAATGGGGTTGAAGTCCGAGTTAAACTTGAGTGGACCTAGCTTTGATAAGATGTTGGCCGTGATTGGCACCCTGCTTCCGGAGGGCCACATTCTGCCAAAGAGCATGTACGAGTCACAGAAACTCCTTCGTGCACTTAAGATGCCGTATGAGCAGATACATGCTTGTCCGAAGGGGTGCGTCCTATTTAGGAAAGAACACGAGCATGCAAAGTTCTGTCCAAAGTGTAAATCCTCTAGGTACCTGGAGGTAGACTCTGATGATGGCCAGAAGAGTCAACTTACGATCCCCGTAAAAATCCTACGGTACCTTCCGTTCCTACCGAGGATCCAACAGCTATACATGACCAAGGAATCCGCGAAACAGATGACATGGCACAAAAATGACAAATGGTACAATCTTGACAAGATGGTACATCCATCCGATGGTGAAGCTTAGATCCGCTTTAATGACAAACATCATGACAAAGCAGATGAGGCTCGTAATGTACGTGTCGCGCTGGTAACAGATGGGTTCAATCCTTATGGAATGATGGCTGCCCCATACACATGTTGGCCCATCTTCGTTATCCCCCTTAATCTCCCCCCAGTGTCTCATTTCAATGATATAACGTATTCTTGTCGTTGATAATTCCTGGACACCCAGGGAGTAATATGGGTGTGTTCATGGAGCCCGTGTTTGATGAATTGGTCCATGCTTGGGACGAAGGGGTATGGACATACGATCGAGCTCTTCAAAATGCACGTTTGGTACCACTACTCCCTGCATGACTTCCTGGCGTATGGGATATTCTGTGCCTGGTGTGTTCACGGGAAGTTCCCATGCCCAATATGCAAGGAAGGTGTGAGGTTTATTTGGTTGCAGAAGGGTGGCAAGTATTCGTCGTTCGACAGACATTGTCAATTCCTACCTCTTGATCATCCATTCAGACAAGACATCAAGAACTTTACGAAAGGTGTCAAAGTGACAAACCCTGCATCGTGGATGATGACTGGTGTCGAGGTTCATGCTCAAATAGATGCTCTCGTGCCCAATGAAGAAGGTGGTTTTGTGGGATATGGTGAGCAACATATGTGGACTCATATCTCGGGCATGACGAGGCTCCCCTATTTCGATGACCTTCTTCTTCCACATAACATTGATGTAATGCACACTGAAAAGAATATCGCCGAGGCACTTTGGGCAACACTCATGGACACTGAAAAGTCTAAGGACAACCCTAAGGCTAGAGTGGACCTGGCAACGTTGTGCGATAGACCAAATCAAGAGATGCAGCCTCCTAGTCGTGGCAAGACCTGGAGAAGGCCTAAGGCTGATTTCATCTTGAAAAAGGACCAAAGGAGGGAAGTACTTGAATGGATCAAGACGCTAATGTTCCCTGATGGGTATGCAGCGAATTTAAAGAGGGGAGTGAACTTAGGCACTCTGCGAGTCAATGGAATGAAGAGTCATGACTACCACATATGGATTCAGCGGCTTCTTCCGGCGATGGTTCTAGGCTATGTCCCGGAGCATGTCTGGCAAGTGCTGGCAGAGTTGAGCTACTTATTCCGCCAGCTTTGTGCCAAGGAGCTCTCTCAGACTATCATTGATGACTTGGAAAAAGCAGCACCCGTGTTGCTCTGTAAGTTGGAGAAGATCTTTCCACCCGGCTTCTTCTTGCCAATGCAGCATTTGATTGTGCACCTCCTGTATGAGGCACGGATGGGGGAGCCCGTGCAGAACCATTGGTGCTATCCAATCGAGAGATGTCTGAAGACTCTTCACAAAAAATGTAGAAATAAAACCAAAATTGAGGCTTCCATTGCAGAGGCATACATTCTAGAAGAGGTGTCAAACTTCACAGAGAAATACTACACTAAGAAACTTCCTAGCGTTTATAATCCACCCCCTCGGTACAATGCTGGCAAAAATGAATCGAACCTCAGCCTTTTCCAAGGGCAACTCGAAAACGCAAGTGCATCGACCACTAAGCAATTGAAAAATGAAGAGTGGCGTAGTATCATGCTATATGTGTTGACCAACCTTGTCGAGGTGCAGCCGTTCATTGGGTAAGTTCTGAATGAACTTGTTTTATTTTGCCGTATGTCCTTGTTTCTTCGTCCAACCCCCTTGTTTCTCGTTGGTACAGGGAACTTCTTCGTCAATCCTGGCATGGATCAAGGCAACCTACCCCGCAAGAAAATGATACCCTTCTTTCATAGGGTGCGGGACCAGGGAGCCCTGATTTCATTTATTGGTTCAAACAGAAAGCCCAAACTGATGCGCCTATAAGTGACGAGCTGAGACAGGTTGCAAACGGCTGTGCCGTTAGGGTCAAGTCATTTACCGGTTATGACATGAATGGATATCGTTTTCACACAGCAAGCTACGAGCAGAGTCAGCCCAATCGAAAAACCACAAACAACAGAGTTGTTACGCCCGACACTGATGGACTCAACTATTATGGAAGAATTAAAGAAATCTATGAACTATCATTCTATGGTTCCAAACCTCTTACTCCTGTCATATTCAAATGCCACTGGTTTCATCCTAAAGTAACGAGACGGACCCCTAAGCTTGGGCTAGTCGAGATTCGATAGGATTCTGTCTATCCAGGAAAAGATGTCTACATTGTGGTTCAACAGGCCGTCCAGGTTTATTATACGTCATATGCATGCAAAGACGTTGAGCATCTTAAGGGTTGGTCTATTGTGCACAAGGTATCGCCATACGGTAAACTACCTGTCCCAAACGATGAAGATTATAACTTCAACCCAAACACATATGATGGAGAGGTCTATCAAGAAGAGAGCCTACAAGGGAGGTTTGACATAGACTTAACCAAAGAGATAGGAATGGAAGCAGACAATGAAAGGGATAATGACGAGGACGCTGGAGACAAGGTGCGAAATCTAAAGGATATACAAATTCTTGAGCGATTACGTTTAGGCAATGACAATGAAGATAACATTCCTCCTTCGGATAGTGTTGATGAGTTGGACAATGTTGATAGTGATGACGAGACCTATGATCCAGATAATCTCAATCATGAAGATTATTTCTAATACATGTAATACTATGTTTTTTGTAATTATGTTTTGTTCATTTTTGCACCTATTTCTAAATACGTCTTGTTTTTCTTTTTTATTACAGGTGATTGAACAAAGATGGCGGGCGACCATCATAGGTCCATGAACTTGATTTACCAAAGACCACGCCGGCTGCAGGAGGAGGCGGAGGGGGCGGCAGAGGGATCGGACAGGAGGAGGAGGAGGACCGCCAGACACAGGAGGGGGCCGTCTCCTCCCATGCCACGTGAGGAGGAGCCGGAGGAGGAGGTGGCACCCGTGGATGAGTCGGATGATGAGCTGGTTCAGCAGACGGACGAGGAGGAGGGGCCGCACGAGGACGATGAGTTGGAGGCGGCACGCACGGGTTCCACTTCCTCTGACTCCTCTTTGAGTGTCTACTTGCGAGGTCCCGCGAGCCTCCCATAGGTTCGGCTTCCTCACCAACGCCCAGTGATTCGCCCCGAAGGGCAAAAGTAAGTAACTTTATATGTTATCACCACTACTTCATATGATATGATGAAAAAAACTAATAATTTTTCTTAATCACTTGTGCAGGAACTGGGTGGTTGTGTCAGGTGGTTGCGCACGGCTAGTCAACGACATCCTAGGTTTTTTGTGTAGGCAACACTTCCCCGGCATTGTCACGTACGCATCGAAGATGGAGCCAGCCTACTCGTTTGACCACTACGCCGTCGCCACCGATGCGGAGTACCCCAACAAGGCGGCGCGGGTGAAGGCAGAGTTTTGGGTAAGTCTCCCTCGCACAACATTGCTCAATACGTCACATTCATTGGACTTTTCTTGAAATAATGAATGGATACATCGCTTTTGTATGCAGACTTATTACAGATGCGAGGAGAGATTTGAGGCCAGGGTGGAGCAGGTGACTACCAAAGCCTGTAAAAAACTTGTCACTGACATGCATCACGAGGTGTGCATCTAGGCCATCGTAACCTACTACGGGTCGAAGCTTGGAGAGAGGAAAACCAAGAAAGACGCAAGAGAGATGCAGCTGACCCGGGAGCAGTACCTTGAGGTAAATGAAGAACATCAATATTGATTCGTTTTGAGATTAAGTTGGTTTAATTTGATCTTCTTATATGTCTAATACTTGATGACGTGTAGATGATTCCCTAGTGGTGCCAAGCGTATCTCAAGTGCTGGGCGATGATGGTGGAGAGGTGGTTCACGGAGGAGTACCTCAAGATGCACAAGGATGCCTGGGACCATCGTTTATAGATGCAAGGTCCAACACACCATTAAGGCAGCCGCAGCCTCGCCGGATACAAACAAGCATGGGTACGCAGAATTCATTTATCTATTGTGATGCTCAGTTCTTCCTGATTTCTAATCATCGTGATGCCTTTCTCGCAGTCGGCGTCACATAGTGGCCAGACTTGCTTGGACTTCCAGGCATGGTGTATGGCCCACAAGGGCAAGGCGACGTCCGACGTCTCCTTCAACCTGAAGGACCCACCCGAGGCATACACGAACCTGAGCGTCCACTCTCGCATCAGTGAGTACACTGAGGTGGCGAGGTCGCTCCACGGGTCAGACCACGATCCGAGCACCCAGGACTTCGATGGAGAGGCCGTCATGAGGGCGGGGCAAGGCAAGAAGTATGGGCGGTTCTAGCTTGGCGACGGCGTCATCGACACGGCCTCTACTCCCTCTCTCTCCGAGATCCGAGCACGGAGCACGAGCGAGAGCCCGGCCATTCGCACACGGCTGACTGCTGCACAACACCAGGTCGACGCACTCAAGGTTATTCCTGTTTTACTTGTCATACATTGATCTTTACACACCTTAATTAGCTTTGCATTACTGAAACATTGGCGTGAAATATTACAGGCCCGGCTGGAACAAGAAATGAGGCAACGTCATGAGCTGGAGGCCGAGCACCAGAGGATGGTGGCCCAGCTGGAGGCCGAGCGAGCCAAGCGGGAGGCCGAGCGGGCCGAGCGGCAGGCCCAGGCGCAGAGGCTGACGGACATTACGGAGTTCCTACAAGGACTTAGGCAACGTGTGGGCTTCTCTCTGCCAGTTGGGCTATTGGTTCCACCTCCGCCTCCGCGTCCTGCAGCTGCAGCTATTCCTGTGAGTATGAAAGTTTTTTACTTTCGCTTGTGCTTTGCTTGTATGGCCTCTGCCTTCCTAGATTAGCTATCCAAATAATCTTGTCTCACATGCAATCTTTTCTCCTTTGTGCAGTCTTCATCTGACGGTGGTTCGAATAATCCATCTCATGCACCTTCGAATGATGGACCTTCACCACAGTCGCAGTGGCCGAGATGAGTGCACGTTGTATTTTTTCATTTGTTGTTCACTTGGTGATGGACTTGTGATATATTTGTGATGCACTTGTGAACTTTGATGGACTTGTGGATTTATTTAGATGGACTTGAGCACTTATTATTATATATGTGATATATATTGTGATGGATGTGATATGTGCGGATGAATGTGTGGATGGATGAGATATATATGTGATGGATGAGATATATGTGTGATATATGTTTGTATGAATTTATTTGTCATGATATAATGTAAAAAAAATTAAAAATTGCCGTTTTGGGTCACTTTGCCGAGTGTTGCACTCGGCAAAGGACCCCGTTGCCGAGTGCCATGGTCACAGCACTCGGCAAAACTGGAAAAATGAGCGCTCGGAAAACCATTTTCCAGCTTTGCCTCGGCAAAGAATTAAAAAAAAATCAAACTTTGCCGAGTGTCGACCAGAGGACATTCGGCAAAGAATTTAAAAAAAAATCAAACTTTGCTGAGTGCCGGCAAGAGGGCACTCGGCAAAGATTTTTTTTATAAAAAATTCAAACTTTATCGAGTGCCGGCCAGAGGGCTCTCGGCAAAGAATTTTTTTAAAAAAAAAAATTCAAACTTTGCCGAGTGCCGAAAAGAGGGCACTCGGCAAAGATTTTTTTTAAAAAAAAAATTCAAACTTTGTCGAGCGTCGGCCAGGGGGCACTCGGGAAAGAATTTTTTTTTAAAAAAAAATAAAAAAAAATCTTTGCCGAGTGCCTGCAGGGTTGGCACTCGGCAAAGCCACTGTCAACGGGGCCGGCGCCGTGACGGTCGCTCTTCTTTGCCGAGTGCCCCCGGGGCTCTCGGCAAAGCCTTTGCCGAGTGTCCGATAAAAGACACTCGACAAAAAGGTCTTTGCCGATCAATTTTTTGCCATGTGTTATTTACCGAGTGCCGCACTCGACAAAGGCTTCTCCGAGTGCAATTTGACCTTTGAACCTGAATCTAGTAGTGATGCTTAGGTCACGCAAAAGAATACTGAAGCTTGTACCACTGTTATTTGCGATTAATTAAACATTGAAGCAGTTGATACTTTCTAATATTTTCTTTATCCAAAAAAAAACAACTAACCAATCATGATGAGCGTTGAGCCTATACTACATAGAAGATAAAAATTGCCACCAGACTGAGATATGCTTCATTATCGATGAAGCGGTGGAGGATGAAATTACCAGAGTGGAGAGTGATCCACACGAAGAGAGAACATATATATGCATGGTAGTGCCCATGAACTTCGACACGAAGAGAGTTGTTTAAGGTTTGGAACGCCTGTGTGCGTGTGTGCAACATATACTTGCTCAGAAATGTAATAACTTTTCTGAGTAATATAAAGGTTCATCGCAAAAAAAGACCAATAAATAAATGCAATAATCTAATTAACTATTTAGATTTATAGAAAGGTCCGTTTGAATGTCATCTCACCACCCCACTTCCTTTCCTAGAATATAATCCTAGCCTTTTCAGCCCATCCTAGCAGCATACTGCATACTTCTCTCGCGTCCCGCATCAACACCACCAGAAACCATCAAGTTTAATTTGTTGGGGGATAAGTAGGAAACTAGGAGTATAGGAGCGAAATGCCAAAAATCAAACGTGTCCTATAATATCTCCTATGGTCGGCTTGTGTTCTTCCCAGTGCAGTTAATAGAGGTTCTTCTTCTTGAAAAAAAGAGTTTATCCTCCTATAGAATTTTAGAGAGCTCTTAACATTTAAATCACGTCATAAATTCAAGAACCATGTGTCTTGGGCAGCCATATCTCTTATTTATGGGGCCATTACACAATTCCAAGAGTGTCTATAGGTTTAGAATTGAACCACCTAGCCACCGAGGGTGAAATGGTCCTATTTGAGTTCCATGCATTAGACAACCATGTGCCCTTCATGAAGTTACTTTGCCTCAATGCAAGCTCTCCTATGATGCCACATGTTGACCTAAGCCTCTTCTAGGTTTTGAGGCACAAACCGCAAAACAATTGTGCCTATGGTTTTGAGGCCCAAACAGCCAAAGCCTCAAAGTCGCGTAGCCGTTATGCATAGCCTCCAATGTCTGCACTAAAAGGATCCAAATGTCTTAAGGGGGTGAATAGCCTATAACAATTTCTCTACAAATACAAAAACACTAGAGCAAGGTGGTTAGTAAAATAGCAAGCCCTAAAAGCCACTACTTGCAGTAGCTCTATTTCACTTAAGCAAGTTATGAATGCAATGAACAAGTGTGAAGCTTTATACCGAACCGGGCAAGAGGGGGACAATCAATTTATCCTAGAGGTCCAGTTGCTTGCCGGTAACCTACATCCTCGTTGTGGCGAGTCTTAATGTGGTAATTAATGCGCTAACTAGCGACTCAAGCGAGATCCACAACACGGGTTCTGCAAGAATCAAACACAAGAAGCACTCCAACTAGCCACGAGCATTCCACTAGAGTTGCTCTTCGCAATCTCTTCTGGGGATGAGCACAAGAGCCCCTTACAATTGCTTGATCCGAGGCGGCAACAATCACCACAAGCCCCTCAACGATCCTTCAAGCTCGAAGCCAGCTAGGTGAGGCAATCACCAAGAGTAACAAGAACAATCAATGCCGCCACGCTCAACTAGCGCCATGAGAAGCAAATCGACGATGCAAATGCACTAGAGCCTCTCCAATCTCACCCAAATGTGATTCAATGCAACTCAAGCTCTCAAGGGTGTGGGCATCAGCTTGGGGTTGCAAGAGCATGGCCAAGCCCGACCACAAGTCCTATTTATAGCCCCACACCAAGAGCCAACCATTACCCTCTTCAAACAGCTGTTGCGGGCTCATCAGAGACATTCGGTGGTGCACCGGAGTTCACACCAGAGGGCTCCAACGACTAGTTTTCAATGGCTCAAAAACTAGTCATTGCCTTGTATGGGTACTCCGATGATGAGTCCGATGAAGCACTGGATAGCTCCAATGAACTCTGGCTGCCAAACCTTGAAAGCAGGCTCTTTGAATTGAAGGTCCATTGCCACCTTCGGTGATGCACGGGACGACTCTGGTGAACATTAGTGCTCAAAGTCCCATTTTACACCCTCTCTGGTAGAACAATCCGGTGGAACCTCCGGTGAGGCCACCGGACGTCTCTGGTGAGGATTTTTGAACAACCCCACACTCAGTTAAGTTCACACCAAATAGCAATGTGAAGCACTCTAGTGGGGCACCAAAAATGCAAGGTGTTGGCGCCTGAAAATAACTCAAGTCAACGCACAGGTCTAGCACTCCGGTGGCACCACTGGTGCAGCACTAGAGCACTCTGGTGAGTGCAATGTAGCACCACCGAGTGCCTTTCGTTCCCCTCTTAGCAAGCATGTCCACTCTCAATTGTTTTGCCAAACATCTAAGGAGTAAGGATTGAGTTAGTATTTTTCATATTGCATTTTCGCTTGCTACTCACCATGTCACTAGGTCTAATGTATATGCATGTAAATCAACACCTAGTGACACTAGATAACCATATTCGCATTAGAGCTCCCCTCTTAATAATTGAGAAAAGAGGGAAGGGAGAAAGAGGCATCCAGGACCAACAAAGGAAAAATGAGTCACTTACATGTGGGTCCCCACGTGTGAAGGAAGGTAAAAGGGTATGTATTTTTTTTTCAATGTGATGTAACAACCATCTCTCAACATCGGAAATGATGTTTTCTCATCCCCTATAGAAATCATTTGTGGAACAGAATATTTGGACAAGCACCATTAATTAGCCATGCAAGCAAGCATGACATTGGCATTGATAACTTGGCTTCGAAGGAACTAGTAACAAATTAACAAGAACGTAGCCACTCGCGTACTACCACGCATCCTTGGCCAATAAACTTGTTTCTTCGTCTAATTTTCGTTGGTCCGATGAATGAACGAAGGTGTAGAGGTAGATACTTGTATAAAGAAACCGATGATCAGGCCGGCCGGCCGGTCGCTGTCGTCGGCACCTGCTTAGTCGTTAATCACGTTCGGCTTGCTGAAATTTAGCTAAAATTGGCTGAAAAATACTGTTCTAACTGAAATGTTGTGAGAGAAAAACACTATTATAGCTGAAAAAAAATGAATAAACCGGATTTAAGCTGAACAGGGCACAGGTCGTACGTGGTGATGAGCACACAGACAGTGCACTAGCTGCAGCTAAGGATGAAAACGGACGGAATCGAACGGAGAACTCCTCAACCGTTTTCTACTTTTACATTTGAATACGAAAACGAAAACGAAAGCGGACAAACCGAACACGAAAACGAACACGAACTTACGGAATATCAAGAATTTCGAAAACGAAACAATTCGAGCGGAATTATATCGAACACGGTCGGTATACGAAAACTCAATACGGAATACCGACCCGTAGACCAAGTGCATGACTAAGTGCATACATGATCAAGTTCAAGTGCATATAATAATTAACAAGTGCATATTATAGAAACATGAACTCGAACTGAGTCAGAATAATTTTATTAATCTTTTTAGAATAGATGTAGTATTTTATTTTAAAGATTTATTCAGATTTTTCTTTTGAGTAACAAAGATTTATTCGGCTGATGCAAAAACTATCAAATGATTGACTTTGCAGGTGGGGGTTAAACCGATGAGCTTGATGGGCTATGGCCTAGGTGGGCTTTCGTGTAGATGCTGCCGGTTTCCTGACATTTAGCACCATCTCATGAGGTGAAGAGAGACGAGGCTGAGCGCCGTCTATAAGAGAGGGCAGCTGGCCACCAGTAGAAAGAACACAGCTGCGTGGTGAACAACCTGTAATTGGGCTGTATGACCTGTGCAGTTGGCCAAATTCGGTTTAAACCGAATTTTCAATTCGGAATATTTCAAATTAAAAGTAGAAAAGTAGAAAACGGTCGGAAAAATGTCTAAACCGTTTTCTACTTTTACATTTGAAATACGAAACATCTGAAATGCGAAAGCGAAAACGGTAAAGTCGGACAAGAAAATACGGATTCGATCGGATTAAATATAAAAAAACGATGCGGTTCGGTTCGGGATATTTCCGTTCCGTTTTCATCCTTAGCTGCAGCCTACCGGGTTTCCAGTTTTCCACAGGTGAAGGCCGTATGTGGTGATGAGGGCATGCTCTAGCGGTATGTACTTCTATTCAGTCAGTGCCTAGTAGTTGGCGTGTGTGTTTTTTTAAAGGATTGGGGTGGAGATCGAAAAGGAATCGGCAATTGTTGCAACCAGTTTTTTTTTAGTGGAACTGTTGCAGCCAGTAAGCAAGCCGTTTGACTTTGACCCATCTGCAACCGAGTCGCGAAACTAGGCCCACGTATGTATGTGGGACCCACACTGCCTCCCTGCTCCCTCGAGGCCTCAGCTCGGTCCTCTTCATCTCTGCATCCTTATCCAGTCCACAATCGCATTCCATATTTCCATTCCCCGTGGCTGGAACTGCCGCAAGCACGCCTACCATGGCCCTGGGCGTGTCGGCCACCATGGCCTTCCTCCTCTCCTCCCTCATCGTCGTCTCTCACTGTGACGCCCTCCAAGCCGACTCCGCCACGAACGCCTCGTCCTCGTACAGCGCCGTCGTCCCCGCCAAGGTGCACGCAGTTCAGGAGGATGCGGAGGGACTCCTCCGCCTGCCATCCAGCGTTGCGGAGCCAGACCCGGATCGGTCGCCAGTGGAGCCCGTTGCGGAGCCAGATCCAGATCGGTCGCCGGTGGAGTCCGTCGCGGAGCCAGACCCAGATCGATCGCCGGTGGAGCCCGTTGCGGAGCCAGACCCAGATCGGTCGCACCCGGACAGTGACGAAGACAAGGACGAGGATGAGGAGGAAAAGGAGAAGGCAAACAAGAAGAAAGAGGGGAAGAAGAAAACAAAGAAGCACCACGACGGCGACAACAAGGGGAAGAAGGAGAAGCAGGCAAAGAAGCACCTCCGGCAAAGCGATGACGAGGACAAGGAGGAGGAGAACACGAAGAAGCGCATCCACGGTCGTCACCACCACGTCGAGGACGAATCGGTGAAGAAGAAGAAGAACAAGCTGTCGCATCAGATCAAGAACAACAACAAGGACGATGATGACGAGGAGGAGGAAAACATGGCGAAGCGGTGGAGGAAGGCCATCAAGAAAAGGTTTGGCCATGGCCACCGCTCCCAACGCGAGGAGGCCGAGAAGGAGAAGGTGATGAACAACTAGTTCTGTGGCAGCCACGTACGTACTCGGCCAGCTAGCTAGCTAGCTCTGGTGGTCAGGTGGTGCTGCCCTCGGTTCGCTTTATGTCAGTATCATGCTTCTTCTCCCTTCAGCTTACAGTCGTCGTACGTGTCTGTCTCTCTAGCCTACTGCTGTAGATCGTTGTACGGTTGTAGGTGTGTCTCTAGGCTCTAGCCATGGATGTTCAACCTATTGTTGTATGTTTCGATCTGCTTGCTTTGAGAAGTATTGTGTGTTGATCATGTGAAGTGGATATGTTGTCGTGCAAATAAAGTCAACAGAGCTAGCTTGATTTGGTCCTTTTGCTTTCTGATAACCTGTCAGCATAATCAAGCAGATCTTCTCACGCCAAATACTGACTGCGATATTACTCATCATGTAGAGATGCACTAGAGATATAGTTTTTTTTCGGAAAATAAAAACATGGATACAATTAATAACTCGATGGTCGGTTGATTTTACAAGTTTTTCAAAGCTAGCGTAGAAGTACGTTGTACTTGTATGACTCCGATCCATATTTCAAAAGAAAAAACCCTTCATGTTTTTCTATCTTTATTTGTTTTGAAAATCTACCGGCAGACCTTTGCCGAGCATGTATCAATAGAGACGAGTAAGTTAGCCAGTTGCATCTGCCTTTCTTCATGGAAATTCTAGTAACAATATGTTGGTCCTTTACCGTCAAAAAAACAATATGTTGGTTCATCTGGTCAGTCTGTAATGATCTCATTTTCAAAGGCATTCAACCTTCTTTGCAGCGCTGCAGGACAATCTTCAAAAAGGAATTTGCTCAAGTTATCCTTAGAGCAAAAGCAGCATACCAACCTCTCATTAGTCAATGGCTAGAAGCTTTTGTGTAATTTTTCTTATTTTCTTTGTTTCCTTCTTTGTTTCTTGAACCTCTTGTATTAGGATTCACTTTAATAAAGCTTAATAAAGGCAGTAGGGGCAACCCCTCCTGTTTCCCTAAAAAAAACATCGTTTCAACCCAAACTCAGAACCTTTTCTCCATTATATCCTATGCCCCGACGTATCCATGGGCAAATTAGTCTTCCCATACCGCTGGCTCGTCTTCAGATCTACAATGGTATCCCCACCCCCTCGGTCCCACACCTCCAACCCACCATAGTTTCCACTCACCCACAAACACACCCTTAATCTTTATTTGATTGATACTCCCTCCATATTCTTTTATAAAGTGCACATGCATATCGAGATTTAACTTTAAAATCGTTAACAAGTAGTTTAATTAGCTAACAATTTTTAACTGTTATAATACAAACTTGATATAGTTAGATTTGTAATCAAATGTACTATCCAATTACCATAGATTTATAAGCATAAATAATATAATATAAAACAAAAAATAGTTAAAGTGTAATTGAAGAGACCGTATCATGTCAAACTGCATATTATAAAAGCAATGTAATAAATAGCGTATAGTGGGTTGATAGCGGATTGACGTCGACGTAGCGGATTATGGATAGCAGACGATATTGCGGACGATAAGTTCCAATAGCGACACCTGATATCTCATATAATTTTAAGTACATATATCATGAATAATGAGTATAAATAGACACTTAGTTCCACTCAAAGAACTCATGACTCACATACTTAAATTAAGAAAACAAACATTGTGTTCCATGCATTAAATCATCACATTAAGAGTTTGCAAACAAACATATTATGACTTATCAGCCATAGTTCACAAGGCTATCACTCATTGTCATTGTCAGAAGCAACAACATCATCGGCCTCATGGTTGAAAATTGCAAGTTCTGTATCAATATAATCACAAAATCTTGCAAAGGTTAGTATTCAATAAGAAAGTAAGATGAAAATTTGATGTTTTTTTTACATCTGATGCGCGAGTGTGTGAGTTGGGGGGGGGGGGGGGTGAGTCGTAGGGCTGGGCTGGTTAGGGTTATTTGTTTCCACGCTATTGCCGCCTGCTACGTGCAATTGTGGCCCGCAATATCGCCCGCTATTCAGAATTGCGATCACAAAGTTAAGAGCGCTACCTCGTAGACCGCCATTGCGTCTGCAATTGCGGCCACTACCGCCCACTATTTATTACCTTGTATAAAAGAAAACGGAGGTAGTATCATAGATTTTTTTTCTCTTTGAGGATGATTTGTAGCACTCCAAATGAAAGAGGTGCAAATTATGGAACATAGTTGAAATGTCAGCTGTCAAACTTTATACATAGCTGAAATGTCATCCGTCAAACTTTATACATATACTTCTTTCAGTCTCTGTTCTACATATATTATGGAACATAGTTGTATAGACAGGATCATCTACAGTTATTATCGGGGAAAAGAATAAAAAATAGCTACTTATTTCTACCTTTTTTTTTGCGAGAGTTACATTTCAACTAGTTTATGACGTGCAAGGTGCTTACGTGTGCTATGTGCAGAGATTCTTTTGTCATCTCTAGAATGGTAGTATGACAAAACACAGACACCTACACTGGTGGCAGGGCTTCGTCAGCCGGCGGTTCCGCAGCCTCAGCTGTGGGCGCGGGCGCCGCTTTGGCAGCGACTTTCCTCGGCGGTGTCAAGAGGTTGCACCGGCACACTGGGCACGTCCGGTGCGAGTGCAGCCACATGTCGATGCACCCGACGTGGAACAGGTGCTTGCACGCCGGCAGCTGCCGCACCATCTCGCCGGCCTGGACGTCCTCGAGGCACACCGAGCACGGCTCGCCGCCTGCCGCCTCCGTCCCGGACTCGAGGTCGCCGCCCTCGCCCTCGGCGCCGTCGGCGCCTCTAATAAGGCTAAGCTCGTAGGCGAACGTCGGCAGCGCATTGATCGCGGCCTTGGGCAGCCCGAACCTGCGTTGCGTCCTCGGTGCGGCTCCTGCTGCTGCTGCTGCCTCTCTCTGGGCGCTCACGCCGTCGCTGCTGCGGTTGGCCCCCCGTGCGAGGCAGCCGGCGGCGCCGAAGGCGACCAGGGCGAGTCCGCCGAACGTGAACGCCATCCAGAGGCTGACGGAGACGGCCAGGGCGCAGAACAGGAGCAGCGCCACCGAGCACGCCGCGATGCCATAGCACGCGCGGTTTCCACCAGCCCCACCGTCGGCGTCGGCCGCCTCGCCGCCGCGGTTGTTGCCGCGGGACCTCGCGGAGAGCAGGGTCGGCATGCTCAGCAAACTCGGCTTGTTGAGGTAGGCACACACACGCGTGTCCTAGCTATGCGCACTCCTCTGTCCTCACTCCGTATGGGCTTGTCGCTTGTTGCCGAGTGCCGACTGCGCTGCTGCACAAGTCGTTTGCCGTGCCGTGTAGCTCGCGGAGGGAAGAAATTTATAGGTATCGGGTCGCTGGTTGCTGGAGGTCGTGGATTAGTAGCGCGCGGCGTGGCATTCATTCTACTGTGGAGAGCGCCGGCTGCGCGGCAGAGAAATACGGTGGTTGTTTGACGGGGGACGGAGGATTGAGGCGTCAATTCTGGTACGGTTTCAGGCGCCCGCCGCCTGCTCTTTTTTTGTCGTGGAAGATCAGACTGGGATGGTAAATGATTGTTAACAGCGACGGGGAATGTTCGCCGATGAATACACGCAATGCCGACTTGCCGTGTGGTGGAAACTGAAGGCAACAGGCCTGCCTCTTCTTGTAAAAAAAGATGCAACCGAGAAGGACCCCAGATTTTGTTAGGAACTAACAAAACAAAAATAACACTACTGTTTGCGATTCCAATATATCTTCACATAATGACAGCAGAGTAGCAGTAGTATCCTGTGCAGCTGCAGTATGCTACCCAGAAAGCCAGGAGCTCGAGAACAATCTAAGGATACATCCGACGAAGACGAAGTTGAGATAGACACAGAAAGGACAGTTGAGGACCCTATTGTTGCTATCACCGCGGCAGATGGGCCCACTCAGTCTATTGATGAGATGAAGGCAGAAGAGCCAAATGCACCAGATGATCCACCAAAGGAGGACATGGACACCATCGACTTGGAGATCGAAGATTGTAGAGGCCCTCCTGTACATGCACCACCACCAATGACACCAGCGATGGTTTCCTAAAAAATGACACCAGCGATGAGACGCCGACGCAAATCTTATGACAAATCATTGGTTCCACGAAGCACCCGTCTTGCCAACAACAAAGTTCTAAAAAACTTAGGGATTATTAGGAACGATGGGAAGCTCAATGAGAATGCAATCCAACAATATGCAGAATGCACAAAAAAAAATTGTTGTCACCGTGAGTCGCTCATGCGTACAGAAGGTTGTGCTTTCTGGGAGGTTGTTGTAGCGGGGATCTCCTTGCCTTTTCGCTAGACTGCATTGTTTTTTTTTTTTGAGCGGTGCTCTCCGCGCTTGCCACGTGGTAGACTATGTTGTTTTGTCGAGCCTTTTTCCTATTGCTGTCAGTTTTTGTCGTCGTTGTGGTTGTTAACCTTGGTGGTTGCTTTGGGATGCTTGCTTTTTTGTTGTTGTAGTGGTTGTCTTCGTCGTCTTGCCTTTAGCTTGTCGTTGGGTACCGTTGTTACTTCGTTGTATTGTCTAGTCTAGGTTTCTCCTTTTTAATATAATCGGCAGCTCTCTTGTCTGGTTTCTTAAAAAAAAAAGAACAATCTAAGGATACGACGAAACGCAATGTTTTTCTTTAACTAAACTAAACGGAGGTAAATATCCAGGTACATATGCACCTAGATTATTTTCATATGAATTTTTTAAAAATGACTTTGCATCTCAATTTTCATACAATATACATCTATAGAAGCGCTATGGATGTGCATCATTTCAAAAAAAATGAAAGCTTGTAAGTATGTGTTTCAATAGGGATCGAATGAGAAGTTTGCACCGATTATTTAGACAGTAAATATTTGGTTGTAAACTCCTTGTTCGGTGCATCCATACCCCATTAACAGACATACTTATAAGTTTTCATTTTTTTAATAATGCATACTAATAGTGCATCTATAGATGTACATTGTATAAAAGGTGAGACACAAATTCAGTCTAGAAAAAAAATCATGTGAAGCAACAAAATTCATGTGCATGTGCACTAGAGGACAGAAATCCTATGATTTTGTATTCTAGTACATATGCACCTAAAATTTGTTATTTCCTATGAACTTTTAGAAAATAATTTTTCATCTCAACTTTCGATACAATGTAAATCTTTAGATGGACTATGGATGTGCATCACCCCAAAAAAAATTGAAAACTTATAAGTACGTGTTTCAATAGTGTTTTCAATAGGATTTTATCTTACCCATTTGGTGCAAAATCCTCATTAGGTGGAATCTTGAAAACCCTATTTGAAGCACATACTTATGAGTTTTCAAAATTCTTGAACTGATGCATATTTAGGCCCCGTTCGGCTTGCTGAATTTTGGCTGAAACTGGCTGAAAACACTGTTCTAGCTGAATTGTTGTGAGAGAAAAATATTGTTCCGGCTAAAAAAAGAAGCCAAACAAGCTGACTTTTGGGTAATCCTTGACCAGCTCGAGCTTTAGCAGGCATATATATTTGTGGCTCTTGTGTTCTTATCCTCATTTTGAAGTCTAATTCTGCTTTTGTCCTCATTTATTTAACTTTGTGATTTTGCCTCTACTTTTTTTAAAACAAACACAGATTTCACCCCTATTCCGTTTAGAAGAGTTGACAATGTAAGTTCGATAAAAAAGATTAGTTTTCCCATATGAATTTGCCCCTAGGTTTTGAGTACTCTATGACTTTAACCTCTATTTTGACATTAGATATCTAGACAACATTCTAAATAATTTTATAACAAAATTTGCAAATATTTCAAATTTAAGCAAAATTTAATAACCATCAGCAAAAGCCAAGAGGGTTAGGATAAGATTTAGGGTTACTACCATCATTTATTTATTTTATTTTTATTTTTATTTTATTTAATTTATTTATTCAGCATTAAACTAACAGAGTCTAAACACAAGGCTGAATGGTGGCTTCGAATTCAAAGACTAAGGATAATCACAAACTCAAAAAAAACCAAGGTTAAAATTGCAATGACCTTGAGCTATATATTTTCAGCAGGACATAATGCGAGTCTCGGTGGATAGTTTCATGTCGTTGTTTCCAAAACTGTTGTGTCATATATAAAATGAAATGAAACTTGGATGAAACACCATCTCTTGATATAAAGTTTCATTCTATAGTTTTATAGGGATTTAATTTCATGACTCATAGAGAGTTGGTAATCGTGCCAAGACAATTTCATCGAGATAAAACTCATTTTTTTCTCTTTCTTCTTAAATATACTATCATGTCATCAAAATGCCTATGTGACAACCTATTTAATGCAAATGAAATTCACATGATACTCCTACTGAGACTGGCCCGAGGCCTGCTAATTCACACTTGCAGGCCTTTGTAACCGGGCAACCTTTCTAGACAAAAGACAATTTAGCCCATTCCTTTTTGAATTGCGGCACAATCTCCACCCCGTCCCCCTATTTTCCCTTATCCTTGGGTCATATTCATAAACTAGCATTTGTTAGTAGAGTTTCTTTATGGATTCTTTTAGAAACAGATTCGTTTAAACTTCGTCAGTCTGAGCTTTCTAAACTTCTAGTAATGTTTGTTTTCATTCTATATACCCTTAATGAAACACGTGCACCAAAAAAATAACAAAAAAAGTTTCAGAAATTATTTCATAAAAAATAATTCAGAAAAAAATTCAAAAAGTTTAAACGCATACTGTAGCAAAACATTTTACCCAAAGAAAAAGCAATAAAACTTTCAAGGAAAAGGAAATGGTCATAATTTCCTAGGAGAAATTTTTGCACACATGTCTAAAACTTAATTAGAAAAAAGGATCATGGAAAAAACACAGAAGAAACAGAAGAGATTCAAATATAGCGTGTGCTATCTTTGTGATCCTTGACGATCCTGTTTACACAAAATTATCAGGCCTACCGTTTTCAAGAGCAACTACCACTATGTACATGCAGTTGCAAGTCACTACTAGTTACACAGGCGGCAAGTCATGATCGTCATCCGAAGACTCCGGTGCCTCTTCTGCTGAAGCTTTAGGTGTCACTGCAGCCACCGGCGAGATCACGCACCGGCACATCGGGCACGTCCGGTGCGAGTGCAACCACATGTCAATGCACCCCACGTGGAAAATATGCATGCAGGCTGGCAGCCGCCGCACCATCTCGCCGCCGCGCACGTCCTCGAGGCACACAGAACACACCACGCAGCTCGCGGCGGGCGGCGCCGGCTCACGCTCACCCCCGCCACCCGCCTCGAGCGCCGGGCACTCGAACGCGAACGCCGGCGGCACATTCACTTGAGGGCACGGGAAGCCCGGGCGGGCGGCGCCGCCGGCTGTGACGGTGACAACGAGCTCCGTGCTCGCGCCCGGCCGCTGGCTCCGGTGGTGGAACCACCTCTTGGGCGCGAAGCAGCCGGCGACGATGAGCAGCAGCGCGGTCAGGGCGGCGGAGGCGCACGCCTTCCAGACGCTGAAGGACGACGAGACGAGCACGCTGAACACGAAGATGGTCACACAGACGACGGCGATGCCATAGCCGAAGGAGGCGCCGTGGCGGTCGACGTCGTCGTTGTCATCAGCGTCGTCGACAACGGAGCTCGCCTGGAGCTGGAGCCTCGGGTACATGTTGAGCATGGACATGGTGATCGCCGTGAACGTTTACTAGAGTGTACGAAGCTGATTCCTCGTGTGGAATGTTACCATGAACGAACATACATTTTCGTGAAATTTATAGTCTTCGCCTTGAGGCTTTGTCAGTAGGATTTAGAGAGTCAATAATGCTGCAGTTTGGTCAACTTTGTAAGAACAAATTTAATTAACAAACAGTGGACAAGCGATCATGGTCTTGTTAGACATGTGTTGCTTTATCTGAATGATGAATAATCAATGGGATAAGAGTATATTATTTAAGAGTTTGTTTAATCACCACCGCACGGCAGAACTGATGAGAGACCTACGGCGGCGTCGCCGTGGCGTGTTCACTCTGCCGTCGAGATGCCGGCTGTAGGGAATTGCATTTGCATGACCCTCTTGTTTTCCTAAATAGGCAACTGACGAAGAGTTTTGACAAATGGATAAGTATCATGAAACCAGAAAAAAGAGTGATTAGGGGGCGTCACTTATTGTTTCTATACCTAATACTAAACAAGTAAAATTTCTGACATACTTTTTTCGTCCGGTCTGCCCAAATCCGGCTCGGTCTCACTCTCACCCGTGTCCTGTACTCTGTATGCCGATTTCTTTTCTATTTGCGTTAACCGAACATAGATTAGAAGTAGAGTAGAGAATAAAAAGAAATACGAGGGTGTAGATGTAAAGAAAAAGTGGAAGGACATTAATAGTTTTAAAAATATATCAGCGTTCCTGATACAAAATGTCTAGAACTAAGTGGGTCTCTCATGGTGGACTTCTTTTTCGGCTTGGGCTTAATCCTGTAAGTTGGGCCGGCTTCATTGTGGGCTGGACCAAACCCATGCAAACCTCTTTTTTTCCATTTCTTTCGTTTATCTCTTTAACTATAAAAACAGAGATCTTATAAAATTCGCAAAAAATCATAAAAAAATCAAAAAATACCAAACCAATTTTATTAGCTTCATAAAAATGTGATCTATCCATAGATGTTATGAATCTTCTTAGGTTGTGCTTTTTCTATAGGTGCGTTAAATCATCCTTGCATATGTTGCATGCATATAGGTTTAGCGATGATTGAGACGTGCTAGAAGCAAACCCGGAATACGCGGAGGTGGCTAAGGAGTACGAGGAGGAAGTCCTCGTCATTGGTGTTCCTAAAGCCATTACTAACTTTCTATTGTTGTAAGGTCCTAATGGCTAAAGGGGGGTGAATAGCCTATAAAAATTTCTACAACAACACTTAAGACAAGTGGTTAGACAATTATGAAGCGAAGAGAGTGTTGCGCTAGTCTACTCAAAATGCAAGCCTCCTATCCATAATTCTAGTTATCTATGATCTCTAAATCACACAAGAGGCTAAGTCACTACCACTAAGTTAGTGAGCTCTCAAAGACTAACTAAAAAACCTCACTAACCACTAGACAAGACATACGCTTTGGCTTAGCTCACTAGGTCGCTATGTCAATAAAAATGGCCAAGAGAGTTAGCCCAAGCCAGTCAAACGATATTTATTGACACCCCAAACAATAGAGCCGTTGGCTCAATTATTGGGCAGTCTGGGCACTGACCGGACGCGTCCGGTGTGGTGACCGGACACGTCCGGTCATAGCATCTGGTCGCTCCGTGAGAGCCACATGTCCCCTTCAAATGAGTTAGCCGTTGGCACCCCAACGGCTCTCTCTGTCACACTCTGACACTACTGATCGAAAGCACCGTTAGAAAGTGATGGGACGCAGGAGAGGCAGTGTCAGGTCGAGTCCAGAGAGCTCTCAGAGCTGCTCGAAAGCGACAGGACGCGTCCGGTACTGCCAACCGGACACAGCCAGCGTCAAGTCACACACCCTCGCGCGTGCTGCCCTCTCTGACCGGAGGCGACGCTCTGCGTTAGGTCACTCGAAGTACTGAGCGTCCAGTCATGTCGAAAAATACACCGAGAGGTCCAGAGCATGACCGGACACGTCAGATCACTATTGAATGGACACACGCCAGAGTTCAGTCACCTCTGCCTTAGTCGCTCACCTTGGGTCCAAATACCGGACATGTCTGGTCCCAATTCCGGACGTGTTCGGTCACGTTTGCAACACAAGCCCGAGCCTAGGTAACACACCGGACGCGTCCGGTCCCAAAGTCGCACGTGTCTGGTCACCCTGTGACCAGCGCGATCAACTCATTTTCAACTCCAACTTCTCCACCCTTGCTCAAATGTGCTAACCACCAAGTGTATCACCTTGTGCACGTGTGTTAGCATATTTTCATAAACATTTTTAAGGGTGTTAGCACTCACTAGAATCTAAATGCATATGCAATGAGTTAGAACATCTAGTGGCACTTTGATAACCGTATTTCACAATGAGTTTCACCCCTCTTAATAGTACGACTATCTATCTGAAATGTGATCACACTCGCTAAGTGACTCGATCACCAATAAAAGCTCATATCAATTATAACTTTACCTTGAGTTTTTTATTTTTCTCTTTCTTCTTTTCCAAGTCCGAGCACTTGATCACCATGGCCATCACTATCTTCATGATCATCATCATTTGCTCCACCACTTGGAATATGTTACCCTATCTCATGATCACTTAGAGCAAAGGGTTAGCACTTAGAGTTTCATCAATTCACCAAAACCAAACTAGAGATTTCAATATCCCCCTTTTTTTTATAATTGATGACAATCCTTTCACAAAGATATGAATTGAAATTCAATTGAATTCATGTTGCTTGCCTAAGCATATTTACCATATGTAAAAGGATTTGTACAAGTTTCATGAATTCAAATTGGTAGCATTTGCTCCCCCTACATACGTGCTAAGAGTTTGAATTAAAGCTTGCACATATGCATGAATTAGAGTTGTGGGAGAGTAATGTCAACCAAATGATGCTAAGGTATAAGAGATGGATCTTTGAAGCGTGATACCAATCGGAGTGTGCCAATATACCATCCTTAGCACCATGGTTAGTTAGATACCACTTGCAAAAACAAACACTAGATATCTCATGAGATCAACATTATATGAAAGGCTCTAGTACCACTTGTGAAAACAAAGCAAGGCATATCTAACTTTCATCCTATGCATGCTAGTGTTTCATTTTATCAATCAAACCTACAACTAGCATACACCACACAAGCGTGGAAATTTAATTTAAAACTTGTGCCATGCAAACAAACATATGAAATGCACATTCAAATGCAACATTCAAGTTTATGAGCTTGCTCCCCCTACTTATGTGCTTAAATTTTAATTGATCCCCTTATTTTCATATTTCTCCCCCTTTGTCAACTTTTACTTATTTTTGTTTCTCTCCCCCTATCTTTGTGAGTTACTTCTCCCCCTTTATCATCAATGACCACAAAGGTTCAATTTTAGATAGTTTAAGATTATCAATGTCAATCAATGGGGTGAGGATTATTTTCCCAAATTTGGTTCAATCTAGAACACTTGTAAAAAATATTTAACTCGGTTTGATCCAAGGACAAGCTTCTTCACACCTCATTTCAAGGGATATCTTGACCATGTTGAGTTAAACACTTATAGCTCATTTTCTAGATCAAACACTAGGTTCATAAGCCCATAAACATGTCATATGCTACCTCTAGATCAAGTCAAGCATAGAAGCAATAGTAGTACCATACAAGCATCAAATTCATTTAATTTTCATGAATGAGCCTCTAAAACATGAGGAATGACTAGATGCACTAAACATGTCCTTAGCAAAGGATGTATGCATGCATGCCAATCAACTTTTATCTTGGATTGCTCGAAGGAGAGGCATGTCATGTAAGTGGGGGTGCATCAACACATATTTGAGAAATTCAATATGTTCAACTCATTCCTTAGCTTGCAAAACCTTTTCTCATCAAGTGGCTTGGTAAATATGTTGGCAAGTTGATCTTTGGTGCCCACACTCTCAATTGAAATGTCCTATTTTTGTTGATGATCTCTTATGAAATGGCGGCGGACATCAATGTGCTTTGTTCTTGCATGTTGAACTAGATTGTTGGTTAGCTTGATTGTACTTTCATTGTCACATAGCAATGGCACGTTCTTGAACTTGATTCTAAAGTCATTCAAGGTGGCCTTCATCCAAAGAATTTGTGCACAACAACTACCGGCGGATATGTATTTGGCTTCGGCGGTTGATAATGCACAACTATTTTGCTTTTTTTATGACCATGAAACAAGTGATCTTCCCAACAATCGACAAGTGCTCGATGTGCTCTTCCTTTCAACCTTGCATCCCGCATAATCCGAGTCAGAATAATCAACTAACTCAAACTTTGTTCCTTTGGGATACCACAAACCAACATTTTATGTATACTTTAAGTACCTCAATATTCTCTTTGTAGCCTTCAAATAAATTTCTATCGGTGAGGCTTGGAATCTTGCACACATGCACAAACTAAACATGACATCCGGCCTTGATGCGGTCACATAGAGTAGGCTTCCAATCATAGAGCAATACAACTTTTGATCCACCATGTTGCCACTTGCATCACTATCTAAATTTCTATTTGTTCCCATTAGTGTACTAATGGCTTTGCTTTCATTCATGCCAAACTTCTTGAGCATGTATTTGATATACTTGTCTTGACTCACGAATGTACCATTCTTCAATTGCTTGATTTGAAAACCAAGGAAGTAACTCAACTCTCCAATCATGGATATCTCAAACTCATTAGCCATCATCTTCCCAAACTCTTCACAAAAGTCTTGATTGGTTGATCCAAACATAATATCATCAACATAGATTTAGAACATAAACAAGTCCTTGCCAATCTTCTCGGTGAAAAGAGTGGTGTCAACCTTTCCCATGATGAACCCTTTATAGAGTAGGAAGTCCCTCAACCTCTCATACCATGCTCTAGGTGCTTGTTTCAATCCATACAATGCCTTCTTCAACTTGTACATATGGTTGGGCTTCTTGTCATCTTCAAAACCGGGAGGTTGCTCAACATACACTTCTTCATTGATGTAACCATTGAGAAATGCACTCTTGACATCCATTTGATAGAGCTTGATGTTGCGGGCACAAGCATAGGCTAGCAAGATTCTAATTGCTTCCAATCTAGCAACTGGGGCATATGTTTCTCCAAAGTCAAGACCTTCAACTTGAGCATATCCTTGTGCTACTAATATTGCTTTGTTCCTTACTACTATACCATCTTGATCTTGCTCATTTCTAAAGATCCATTTGGTTCCAATCACATTGTGGTTCTTTGGTCACTCAACTAATTCCCATACTTGATTTCTAGTGAAGTTGTTCAATTCTTCATGCATGGCATTTACCCAATCAACATCCAATAATGCTTCATCTATCTTCTTTGGTTCAATGGATAACACAAATAAGAAGTGCTTACAAAATGAAGCAAATCTTAATCTTGTTTGTACACCTCTAGAAATATCTCCAATTATAGTGTCCAATGGATGATCTCTTGCAATATTGGTTGGTTGGAGTATTGGAACTTGATTGCTTGCACTTGCTTGGCTAGTTGATTGATCCACTTGAGATGATGAGGTAGCCACTTGATCTTGCACATTATCATGAGTGCCACTTGTACTTGCTTGATTTGTATCATCTTGCACATTTGAGTTAGAGAGCACTTGCACTTGATCATCTTCATCATCAATCACTTGTCTAGGCCTTAATTCACCAATATCCATGTTCTTTATGGCATTTGAAAGTTGAATGCCTCTAACATTATCAAGATTCTCATTCTCATCTTGGGAACCCTTGGTTTCATCAAATTCTACATCATGAACTTCCTCAAGAGTACCACTAGCCAAATTTCAAACTCTATATGCTTTGCTTGTCGTGAAATAACCAAGCAAGAATCCTTCATCACATTTCTAGTCAAACTTACCCAATCTAGTGTCTTTATTCAATATGTAGCATTTACAACCAAAGACCCAAAAATATACAATGTTGGCCTTTCTACCATTCAACAGCTCATATGGTGTCTTCTCCATCATGGGTTGACAATAGAGGTGGTGCTATAATAGCAAGCCATGTTGATTGCTTTGGCCCAAAAGGATTGACTCACATTATACTCACTCAACATTGATCTTGCCATGTCAATCAAGGTTCTATTCTTCCTCTCAACAAGGCCATTTGATTGTCGAGTGTACTTGGTTGAGAATTGATGTCTAATTCTAAAATCATCACATAACTCATCAATTCTAGTGTTCTTGAACTCACTATCATTGTCACTTTTAACTCTCTTGATGGTTGTCTCAAACTTATTGTGTATGCCCTTGAAAAATAATTTGAATGTTGCAAACACATCACTCTTGTCTACTAAAAAGAATTGCTAGTGCTCATTATGCTCTTCTTAGGATGGGTGTTTTCAACTTGTTTGTTGGCTTGACAAGAGCTACAAAGTTTGTCCTTCTCAAATACCACATCTTTCAAGCCTCTAACTAGATCATGCTTAATCAATCTATTCAATTATTTCATTCCAACATGACCAAGCCTTCTATGCCATAATCAACCTATGCTAGACTTAGTGAACAAGCATGTTGACAATTGAGCTTCACTAGTATTGAAATCAACCAAGTATAGATTCTCATATCTAAACCTTTAAAGATCAAATTAGAGCCATCTACACTTATGATCTCTACATCATCTACTCCAAATATGCATTTGAATCCAAGATCACACAATTGAGCCATGGATAGCAAATTGAAGTTGAAGCTCTCTACTAGCAACACATTAGATATGCTCAAGTCATTGGATACTGCAATCTTATCAAGCCCTTTTACCTTGCATTTGCCATTGTCACCAAATATGATACTATCATACACATTGCTATCATTGGTGTTGATTGAGTTGAACATTCTTGCACCACTGGTCATGTGTTGAGTGCACCCACTATCAAGAACACAATGCCTTCCTTTGGCTTTATAATTGACCTACAAAATAAAATCAATTCTTTTTAGGTACCCAAACTTGCTTGGGTCCTTGAAGGTTAGTTACTAAGCTCTTTGGCACTCAAATGACTTTCTTTTTTGAGCCCACAATTGGTGTACCAACAAACTTAACCTTCACTCTATTTACACCCTTGATAAGCACGTAACAAGAATCAAACTTAATTGAGGATACATTTGGTTGCTTGTTCTTATTCTTACAATATTGCTCTACATGCCCAACTTGTTTACATCTATTGCAAAAACCGACCATTGTTCTTCATAAAACTAGTCTTGTGAGGAGCAAATGCTGCCTTGCCTTTCTTGGGGGTATAGCCCAATACCTATTTGTTGAGAGAAAACCTTTGGCTACCAAAGCACTTTAGCAAGCGGCCTCACCACCATAGGCATTGCCTAAGGCGCGAGTGAGCTTATTTACCTCCTTCTTGAGGGTCTCATTCTCAACCATTAGTGAGGCATCATAAGTGAAACCATCACTACTAGATGAGGTAGAAGTGGATGTGCTATAAGAAGGGTTAGTGGGAACAACAACAATAGGCTTATAGAATGATTCATCAATTATGTCACATGTTAAGCCTATGTCACATGTTACAATTACCCTCTCATTTTGGTCAACAAGAGTGGAATGAGCTTTTTCAAGCTTTTTGTGAGCCTCCTCATGTTCTTCCTTTAGACTCTCATGAGATGCATTGAGCTCATCAAAGGCTTGCTTAAGGGCTTTTAGTTCCTTACGCAAGCCTTTGCATTCCCTTCTCTTGATGTCAAAATATTCTTTAGCATCTTCTAACATGTCAATTAGTTCATCTTTAGTGGGTTCATCATCATCATCACTTTCACTTTCATTATCATGTTCCTCATCACATCCATCATTATAAGTTTGTACCTTAGTGGCCTTGTTCATAAAGCAAGTCGATGGAGTGTCAAAGAGATAAGGCTTCTCATTTATGGCAATGCTTGCAAGGGCCTTTTTCTTGGTGGTCTTGTCATCATCACATCATCATCATCACTTGAGAAAGCATCACTATCCCAAGTGACCACATATGAACCACCTTTCTTCTTCTTGAAGGTCATCTTGTCCTTCTTCTCCTTCTTATCCTTCTTCTTACCTTTATCATCATCTTTATTTTCACTATTGTAGGGGCATTAAGCAACAAGATGATCTTTGCTACTACACTTGAAGCGCCTTCTTGCTTCATCCTTGCTCTTGGATGATGACTTCTTCCTTCTAGCATGATAGCCCTTCTTCACCATAAATTTGCCAAATCTCTACACAAAGAGAGCCATCTTCTCATCATCAAACTCATCAAAGCTTGAGTCTTCATCTTCACTTGCTGATTCTTGCTTTCCCTTGCCCTTGGATGATGTGGCCTTGAATACCACACTCTTCTTCTTCTCATCCTTCTTCTCATCTTTCTTCTCCTTCTTCTCTTCCTTCTCATCATCTCTATATGTGTCATCGGTCATCACATCACCCAACACTAGGTTTGGTGTCCTGGTGTTCAAACCACTCCTCACTAGAATAGTGACGAATGTGCCAAACCTTGATGGCAAGCATCTGAAGAACTTATGGGAGAAGTCCTTGTCCTTCACCTCTTCTTCAAGTGCTTTGAGATCATTGACAAGCACTTAACGCCTATGGAACATCTCTGGCACACTCTCATCTTCCTTCATCTTAAAGCTAGCAAACTTCTCCTTAAGGATATATGCCTTGGCACCCTTCACCGCTTGTGTGCCCTCAAATGATTCCTCTAACTTCTTCCATGCCTCATGAGCCATCTCAATGTTCTTGATTTGCTCAAATGTTCCCTCTTCTAATGCATCATGAATGGCACTAAGAGTAATGCCATTGTTTTGGAGAAGCACCTCTTCGACGACGGTGGGAGTCTCTGGATCGGCTATCTCAATCTTGGTCTCTACCACCTTTCACACCTTTCTATTGTTTGACTTGATGTATGTTGTCATCTTAGACTTCCAATAAGGATAATTGGTGAAGGCTGACGTACACTGATGTAAGGTGGTGCACGTGGTGTGTGAGGACCGGACGCTGGCCTGCGTCCGGTCAGGGTCCAGCGGACACGTTCGGTCATGTTTTTGATGCTCTAGACCCTCTCTAGAAGTGATCTAATGTGAGGTGGCGCAGTGTCAGGTGAAGTGACCGGTGTGTCCGGTCAGTGCTTGGTGGCATGGGCACGTGTGCGCGGGCAGGGCTGGCACCGGCACATCCGGTCTTGTCAGCTATGCGTCGGTCATCACTTGGGCGCTGGCGTGGGTGAATCTGACCGTGGAGATCATGCTGATGACGTTGAACGCGGGGGACACATGGACGACATCTAGCGATCGGATGCTGGAGACCGTGCATCCGGTTAGTTGGACATGCGTGTCTGGTCGCCCCATGAAAGCAGGCAGTGAGGAGCCCAACGGTTCTATTTCATGTGGGCTTCTATTTAAGCCCTATGGCCAGCTCTAGCTCACTCTCTTTAACACCTCTGGTGTTACGAGCTTGCTTAGCACCTAGATTAAGGCCTAAGAGAAATTATCAAGGCTGGTTTCTCGGGTGTTAGAGTTAAAACTCGTATATAGGTGTTAATAAAAATCCCGACAAGGAAATAGATGGGTAGTTTTAATCGTTTGGCACGAAAAACATTTTTTATAAACAAAAATAGAGTATGACTTGTAATTGGTACTTAAGTAAAAATTGAAGTACAAGTTGTGTAGAGGAAAAACACAACTTTGGTTTTGGAGAACGAATATTGTTAACTAGGGTTTTTGCCGGCTCAAAAATTGAATTTAAAATTTAAAGACTAGCTTCTCGTGTCAATGGTAAAAATCGGAAATTATATTTTAAAGCGTTGTTTGTGGTGATTTGTTTTGCGCAAAATAATAACATAACACCCTAATATTTTGTTCCATGGCATGGTATGAAGTATGAGTTATCGCGTGAAATGTTACTGGTGGAAGTCAATAGGGTTTAGATCTTTTGGAGTTGCCAACAACGTATCGCTGTTCACATCCGCGCCGCGTCATCTCACGCGTAGGCACACAACCAGCAAAGCCACGCGATGCCCATGTGTTCGGCTGCAGTGTGCTCCCTCGCGTCCTTGCTCGGGAGCGTCTTAAAGGAAATTTCTGAGCTGCTTTCTCCCTCCCTGCTCGCTTTCGACCGTTCATCCCACCTACTCACCAAGCTGCTATCGCTGTTCTCGTTGCTTCGTCCCTCCCCATCGCTTGATCAGTAGTGCACGTTGTTTCTAGAGGAGCACATGCAGCACCGTCCTTACCGTGCTATTGCTCTGTCGTGCCCACGCCCCGCTGTTCCCTCTCCCTGTACTCCTTCTTGTCCACGCCGAGGCCAAGCTACTGCTGCCACTGCCGCGCTAGGACGCGCTCGAGCTACATCTGTACGCGCGTCCCTGGCCGCCGTGTCCGTGGACGGGCTCCTCACGTGGGTCGACGAGGCTGAGTGCCGGTGCGACTTCACGGTCGTGGCCGCTTGCCTCGTGTCCGCGCTGCGTCAACCCCCATGCCGCCGCTCTCCTCCCTCTCACCGAAGCCCGCACGTGGCTCCACCTCGCCTCAGTCTTCCTCACACCCTGTGGCTCCTTTCGCTACCCCACAGCACCTGCCGTGGCCGCGCCACCATCGTGCCCCACCATGGCCGCTTCCACCGCCACCATCGCGTGCGCGAGCGCGCCATGCCTGCATGGTGCTGAGTAGCCGCCCTGCCAGCGCCGCCCTTCTGTGCTCCTTTTCTGGCCCCGCTGCACCCCCACAGCGCCGCAGCCACTATTGCTGCGTCATCTCACGCTGCCTGGCTGCCTTGCCCATCGTCAGGTCATGGCTGCCACCGCCTTGCCCGTGCACTCCTCCCCGCGTACACACACCACCGTTGAGTAGCCACCCGTGCCTGGATGCCCCATGCCGCCGCCCGCCTGGCCCGCGCCATAGTAGCTAGCATGCCCGCCACCACGATTCACACGGCAAGCTATCGAGGGCTGGCTCAGGTCTTGCCGCGGCTAGCTTGACATCTCGCGGGCTCCCGTGCACCTCATCGGCAGGTTTCCCTCCACCGTCGTGCCTTCCCCGGTCGGGATTGACCGCCATCTGGTGCTCCTCTGTTCTGTGCTATTCTTTTGGGGAGGGAGAAAAGGTGAGAAAGGTGAATAGAAACTAAGATAGGGTTCTACGTGTAAAATACGTGACTCACATGAATAGTGCTTTGGTATTATGGGTTGATTTGAGGAAAACTCAGGGGGCCTCATGCAAGTTTGCCATCGCGCTGGGCTCGTCCACGCGTGGGCTGGCCGCTTTCGGTCGCTGGGCCGCTGATTGTTCCGCCTGGGCCGCTGGTCACATGCCCCGTCTAGGCCGGCCTATCGTCGCTGCGCCTGGGCCCCTCGCGCCCACGCGCGCGCCCTGCCCCTGCCTAGGCTATGGCCTGTCTGCCCGCCTTGTGCCGCACGCACCTGGGCCGCGCTCGCCGGTTGTGGGCCACGCTGAGGCCGCGCTCGCCGTGGGCTGAGTGGGCCGCGGTGTTCTTTTTGTTTTTCCAATGAATTAGTGAAGATTTCCTAAAATAAATTCTGAGCTGATTTTGTTATTTAAAGATAAAATTATTTAGGAGTCCAAAAATTATGGAACAAATTTCGTTGAGTTCCTAAAATCATGATCTATCTATTAGCGTATTGGTTCGTCTAGTTGGTGCTATTTTTAAGGTTGCTCTAATCATTTTAAAATGTTTAATATTGTTAAAATGTGAACTTTTGGGAATTTTTGTGGGGAAATGGTGATAGTGTTGACCCTAAAAATTTTACAGTAAAGTATTAATATTATTATCTGCTCACTGTAATTTCTATAGCTCCAGAATAATTAGTTTGCTAGATAGATAATGATGTCCTATTTCGAATAAAGATTAAATCGATAGAATGGAATAACGAAACACCTTGGAATTGTATAACTAAAACGCTCGTTGGGAAATGACACATTTCTTGATGATGTTGATGCGTAGATTAGAACGTTAGTCATTAGAGCAAGTTTGTTAGTTCGTAGTATGTACTCTGCTTTAAGAGTTGTTGTTGCCTTGTTAATTAACTGTTGCATAATCTCTGCATCGCATTGCATACCATAATAGGAACGTTGATGGATTGTGGAGTCATCGGGAGTTGCTGGTGAAATGGTACTCTTGGAGATCGTGTCGCCAAGATGGAATGCTAACTTTTTGTCATATTTTACCCAGGCAAGCCCCGATGCGTAATCCCTACTTTTTTGCACTTTAAATTATATTTGTGCACTAAGTTTTAAGGAGTGGAATGAAACCCACTTGCATAAATGTATCTTTATCCTATGAGTCTTACTAGAATGACAAGATCGTGTAGATTGCTATGCTACAGGACTCCAGTAGAAGTCGAGTGATTGCCTGTCACTCGCGATAGATAGGAAATATATTATTGTTGTTACTATATTATTATCACTTGGAATATATATGTGATTGAAAAATGGAGACTGGGCAGGGATATGATTTGGGTAATGGTGGGTGTAATGGGTTGTGTCCTGCGGCTAACAGGGCATAGCTTGGTTATACTTTTTTCCTGTCTGTGTCGGTTAAGGACCGGCCATTGCATTGGACTCTAGGCAGGTCACAGACTTATTATCCTGAGCACATACTTGTGTATGGGCGCAGGGAAGGCTTGTTATTCTCTTGTCATGGGTTCCGGCTCTTTCTGGACCGACTTTCAGGGTGGTTTTTAGGTGGAGGTCCTAGCACCGCACTGAGTCCAGGACTTAGGGGCGGGGGCTTGGAGTCCAAGTTTGGATGGGGACCTGGACCTCATGACAGGAGGGTAGTGGATTGGTCCTACTTGTGCCTGGGGTACAAGTGGGGCATGTGTTTCGGGGTACCCAGCTGGGCTCATTGATTCGCGGATTGCTGCCGTGTCATTATGACTTATCTACAATCTAGCACCATAGTAAGAACTAGAAGATGAAAGATAGTAAAAGGAAATCTGATTGCTTGCCACCTGCTTGAAAGTAGCACATGTGCTTACATAGAATGGTTAGTTAATGAACTAATACTGAATGCTAATAAAATTGAATAGAAGGACGCACGCTTAGTGTCGACGAAATATGGTCGGCAGTCTACCTAGGGGTATGCCCAAGGTAGTAGATTATTGGCAGACAGATGCGTAAGCCTTAAACAAGATGGTGACGCAAGACAGACACGAGGTTTTATCCAGGTTCGGCCGTCAAGAAGGTGTAATACCTACGTCCTGCGTCTGATTGTATTGCTATATGTTAATGAGAGATGTTTTTTAGAGGGGTCCCCTTCCCGCCTTATATAGTCTAGGGGGTAGGGTTATAGATCTGGAAACTAATCCTAGCCAGTTACAACTGCCATATGTGGCTGGATAAGGATTCCTATTCTAACCAACCAGGATCTTGCTTGATCGCCAAATCTACCTTGACTCCTTGCGCAGGACTTCGATCAGGTTGGCCGAGCCACGCGTCGTCTTTTGGTGGACCGGACCCACTGATCTGGGCTGGCCCAAGCCTAGCCATAAGGGTATAGGGGTTAATACCCCCACAGCTAGTCCCCGAGCACCATGTATTATGCTACGACACGCCATTTTTACCTTCTCCGACAAGTAAGGCTTGAGTCCTTGACATCTCTGACCACCATTGTCGCCGTAGAAGTAGGTTGTCCGAAGAATGTATGGTGCTTCTAAGAAAAAAGAAAAAGATTTCCATCCTGTGAAGTGTGCCCACTTGTATTTCTGAAAAGAAATGTAAGTGAATCTTGAAGCGTAGCATCCTTGATCATCAGAGATGTAGTGGTCGAAAAAGCAAACACATTCACCACAAGGTGAAGTGTGCCCACTTAGTCCCCGAGCCTAGCAGTAGGTGATGTAGGCACATGGTGCCAGGGTCTAAAAAGAATTACCAGTTAAGTTGAGGACCCAATTGTCGTACATGCGATACGAGATGCACTGGTAGGTGCATCGTACTGATGTTGTCCCCGGGCTTGCTAGAAGGCGAAGTATGAGCCTTGTAGCAAGGTCTAAATAGATGTCTCTCAACTGTATGTGAGTACAAATCACATGTAGCCGAGAAAAACGGTCTCCGAGCAGTAGTCGGGACAATCCCCGAGCACGATAGTAATCCTTACAATCAGTCAAAGCATAAGGGTCGATTAAATAAACACGTTCACCGCAAGGTGAAGTGTGCCCACTTAGTCCCCGAGCCTGGTAGTAGGTGACGCAGGCATGTGGTGCCAGGGTCTAAAAGAATTTCTATCAAAACTAAGAATCCAATCGTCGTGCAGGCAATACGAGATGCACCGGCAGGTGCATCGTACCGATGTAGTCCCCGAGCTTGCTGGAAGGTGAAGTATGAGCCTTGTAGCAAGGTCTAAATAAATGTCTCTCAACTATATGTGAGTACAAATCACATGTAGCCAAGGAAAGCGATCTCTGAGTAGTGGCCAGGACAGTCCCCGAGCACATTAGTAGCCAGAGCAGTCCCTGAGCACGGCAGTGGTCGGAGCAGTCCCCGAGCACGGCAGTGGTCTAGGCAGTCCCCGAGCACGGCAGTGGTCTAGGTAGTCCCCGAGCACGGCAGTGGTCTAGGTAGTCCTCAATCACGGCAGTGGTCTGGTCCATCATTGAGCACAAGACATGCAGCGAAAAAGCAAACGCCGCATGTATTATTATTTGGTGTATTTATTTATCTCCTTACTCTGTCAAGTCTAATCTGACACGTCTGGTCAAAAAAGTAGATGGATATAACATGCCACTCTTTTTTCTTGCTCTTTCTGGCAAACAGTCGCTTGTCACCTATATGGAGGTGCGTTAGTGTGGGCCCTCTCACATTACCAACGAAGAGTACACTGGTAACGAAGGGGCGCGTTTATTGGCGTAGATCTCGAGGTTGTGAAAACAACCATCTACGGCGTGTGCACACGTCTCCCAAGAATCTCGGGCGGACGAAATGACAGAGCTCTTGGTTATTTATAATATAGAACTGGTAAGTTACTTTTTACCAATCCCCATTGTCATTCGCCGCCGCAACCTTCTTCTTCCTCTTGCCGAACCCTATTCCTCCAAAAATCATCACCAATCCCCCCTCCACTGCATCCACCCCTTTAGCAAGGGCAGATTAATGGCGAAGAGAGATGCCTAGAAGAAAAGCGGAGTCATGGCAAAGGAGTGGTGGAAGTCTAGGAGCAATGAATAGACCATCGAAGACCTCATCGCCATGGGAGTGCTCCACAACAAGGCACTCGCAGGATGGCGTGCACCGGAAGGAGAAAGCTTCCCCGATCCACAACCAGGTGAGATTGTGGTTTTTGAGGATTTCTTCAAGCGGGGTTTTGGGGTTCTAGTTCACCCTTTCCTTCAGGGGCTCTGCTTGTATTATGAGATTGGGATTTGCAATCTGCATCCCAACTCGATTCTTCTTGTCTCCACCTTCATCCATCTTTGCGAAGCCTATAGTGGCTTCCAGCCCCATTTCAACCTCTTTCGCCATCTGTTCTGTCTGTGGAAGAAAGGGAGCGGCGGCTTAAAGATAGCCGGAGGCGTATACCTCAATCTTCATGATGGTATGAAGGCCCAGTACTTGCACTGCCCCTGGAACACCTCACTGGATGAATGGTACAAGAAGTGGTTCTACATCCGCGAAGAGCCAAACACGATCACCCTATGCGACATGGGGTTGATTCCGGAGAAGAAGAACAGCTGGTCGGAGAAGCTTGAGAACTTGGAGCAGATCGTAGAACTGCTCAGGATGATCCCGTGGGGAAAGCTGGATGGTCCAAGCGTGGTCAGGAACTTCATCAGCTGAAGGATCTAGCCCTGCCAGAAGAGGGTGCATCCTAGATACGAATACTAGGGGAGCACAGATCCAACGAGGACCAGGAAAGAGGCGCTTGACAAGATCGAAGTCAAGGCCAGGATTGGGGAGCTATTCAACTTAGCTGATCCCAATTATGTCAGGTTAAGCGACATCGAGCATGCCTTCAAGCTAGCCCGACCTCCCCCAAAGGTAAATGATACTTCCTTGTACCTGCGGAGTTATGTTGTAACAAAATTTGACTATGTTGAATCCTTTATGTTTCCCAGAGCAATGGTCGTGACCGGGCAGCAGTGTTCGTGTCTCCACCCCCTGGTGTGGATTGGCCGCAAGTTGCCGGCCCAACCGCCCAGACCAGTGCTAGGACCGAAGACATCGACTGGGCGGTACTCGGGGTTGGGGAGGAGGCAACGGCCAGGGCTGCTGGCAAGCATCCGGTGGCCAACAAACATCGTCAGGCCATCTTCCCCCTTTCAGACAATGAAACAGAGGATGCGGACATCTTCCGACTCATCCCTCGAAAAAGGAGGAGACAAATGGAGTCGACAGAGTAGGGTGGCTCCTCTGTGCCAGCAGTGATCGCATCACCGACCACTATGACATAGAGGACAAGCGGAGGAAGTGTCGAGCACCAAACCCCGGCGCTAGTACCGGTCATGGAAAAAGACCTGGTGGAAACCACCGAGCACATGGAGCAGGCGCGGTCGAAGAGACGCTCTTTTGCCATGTCATTCCGTGCTTCCAAGCTGTAAGTATCTGTAACCTTGATGTATGCTTATAATTTGCATTGAATACTATTGTCTTCTGAACTTTTCTCTGGTATATTAGGTCGGCGTCCACCGAAAATCTCGACCAGCTAGCCAGGTGTGGCATGGCTTCGCCAGTACTGGCGAAAAGAACTGCTCAGCAGCCAGCTATGGAGGAACCTGTAGAAGAAATTCCACCGGAACCTCAGCAGACGAGCGGCCAGACGATAGTCCCCGAGCAGTTGGTCGAGAAGAGAGCCAAGCCAAGTACAAGTGCTCCAAGCACTAACCCTGCTGAGGTGGATACCTTGGCGCCAAGGGAACCAGACCAAGCCAAGGAGCAGCAACCGGAGTTGGCACAGAGCACGCTTGCCGATGCTATGGCTCGTGGGAAAGCCATAGTGGTCGCAGAGACTACAGACTCTAGACCAGCGCCGCCCCCTAAACAAGAGGCCAAAGAGGATGAAGTAGAAGAGATCCTGGGCCTCCCCCAAGACAAGCGACAACATGTATATGTGTCGCGCTGGCGAAACGATGAGTGGGTTATGCATGAGGAAATCCTAGAGGTCGAAGAGACCCTAAAAGTTGAACGAGCGGCAAAACATCTGGTGACAGAAGTCCAGGTATGTTTGGCTTGACCACTTGACCCTGCTATGTAGTTGAACTGTTTGACTTAGCTTGTTTATATGCAGGACTTGATGAAGACCGCAAAGTACCGAAAGAGGTGCTTCGACCAGATTGAGGGAATCACGGCCAACAAGAGAGAACTGGCGACCGAGGTGGAATGCTTGTGCTGCCAACTTGAAGCTGCCGACCAGGAGAGGACAGAGCAAGAGGCACAAAACTAGAACCTGGTCGGCCAGCTCAGTAACAAAGAGCAGGAAAAAACAAGTAAGTTTTCATTTTATCATAGCAAGTGCATGACATGTATTGTTGCATTGTTGGTAGTAATAGCCGCCGAGTGTGGTTGCCTGAAGGAGGACAACGAGAAACTGGCGCACGACCAGTCTCAACTCTAGGACCGCACAACCAAGATGAAGGAGGAACTAAGAAGTAAGTATTCCAGACCACCTTTCTCATACTGTTGCCCACCTTATCTTGTCGTGCCATTACATTTTGATGTCTTGTACGGTTTGCAGTTTTAAAAGTCAATGCCAAGAAACATGTAGAAGCCGTGATGAAAGAGCGTGATGGCTGGAAGGCACGATGCCTAGAGACCACCGAGGATCAGGACACATGGAAGAACCGGTGCCAGGAAGTGGCAACTGGTATTTTGCCTGTCCTCGACCTTATCGACCCGGCGCTCACAGAAGAAGAGCCAAGGATGCCCCAGCTCGGACTGGTCGAGAGATGCATAAAAGCATGGGGATGGTTCCAAGAGTTCATGAAGGAGGCGGGTGAGTACACGGGTGCACATGTGCTAAGCATGGTGCATGCCCACTACCCCTTGACCGATCTCAAGCGCCTGGAGGGTGGATACCCGAAGGAGGTAAACCCAGATAAGGCTGAGGAACTTCGGATGGCCTAGCTAGACTTATCGTCAAAGATAATTGGCGACATTAACCTGTGTGGAGGCAGGACAGCACCTGTACAGGGTACGCCATCGACAAGTCAGCTAGGAACGCCATCAGTTGCAAGCCAACCGACAAAGCCTGCGGTCTCGACCAGCCAGGCATCGGCAGGGCCATCCCCTTCAGCTCGACCAGCACAAGAGTCCCCGAGACTCGAGTAGGATATCGGGAGCAGCGAGCAGTAGGTGCCGCGTGCCCCAACCAGCCAATGTAATAGGCTTAGAGCTGTAGAAGGAGGACATAGTTGTGTTATTGTAAACTTAGGCCTCTTCAGGCAAGCTTGTAATAGCGTAACTGTATATCATCATAAGCTTGTTTGCTTTGTATAAAACGTATTTAAGCTTGCAACTCATGTTGGTGTAACTAAGTGAGAACATGTTAACGTTCTGTTTAGTTGTACCATTTTGCTCGACACATCATCCTGAAAAAGTTTGTGCGGCCCCAGTTTGCCATGTGGTCGGAGTGTGAGGTGCGTGACCTGTGCACACGTAGACGCAGACAAGTCAAGCCAAGGGGGACCTACCGATCACCCGTAATGTAGAGAGCGGATCCCATGCACGTGTTGGGAGGAACCAGAGATAGGGCCTGCTCCGAAAACCATAGAAGGAGTGGTGGTCGGCTTTTACTGGCTAAGTTAGAATAACCATAAAATTCGAAGTGACACATTAGAGTGGTCGAAGAAATCATAATAGTTTTATTGAAGTAAATCAAAAGTACAAGAGGAGTACATATCTTAGTAGTTAAGCATAGAAACGTCTAAGCTTGTCGATGTGCCACGAGTTTGGTACGTCCGTACCGTCCAGGTGAGCTAACCTGTAAGACGTTGGTCGTGTGACTTCCTTGATCACGAAGGGCCCCTCCCATGGGGTAGCGAGTTTATGGACACCAGCCTGGTTCGTCTTCCACTTCAGGACCAGGTCCCCGACCACAAAGAACTGCTCTTTAACGTTCTTGTTGTAATACCTGCGTAAAACAGCAAGGTATTTGGCCGTACGTACACAAGAATCGAGCCGCTTCTCTTCTGCGCTATTCACTTCTAGCTCCCGTACTTCATTGACCTTGCCTTTGTTGAAATTCTCTACCCGTGCTGATCTGAAAGCTATATCTGGTGGGAGGACTGTCTCAGTGCCGTAAACCATAAAGTATGGTGAGACGCCGGTGTTTCTATTGGGCTGAGTTCTGAGGCCCCAGACCACTGCTGGTAACTCTTTGAGCCATCTTTCAGGAGCTTTGTCATTTTCTCTATACATCCTCTTCTTCAATGCATCCAAGATCATGCCATTTGCCCGCTCCACTTGTCCATTAGCTCTAGGGTGCGCCACCGAGACGTATTTTACTACTATGCTCCTTTCATCGCAGAAGTCCTAAAAAGCGTTCCCGGTGAACTGAGTACCCAGATCAGTGATGATGCTGTTGGGTATGCCAAAATGGTGGATGACCTGGTTGAGGAACGTGACAGCCTTTTTTGAGGATGCCTGTACCAAAGGCATGTATTCTATCCACTTAGAGAATTTGTCGATCAGCACAAAGACGCATGTAAACTTCCCTAGAGCCGGTTTGAAGGGCCCGATCATATCTAGTCCCCAGCATGCGAAGGGCCAAGAGGCCAGTATTGTCTAGATCTCATGTGCTGGTACGTGGATTCTCTTGATGAAGAACTGACAACCCTCACAGTGGCGGACTAGCTTCTCTGCGTCGGCTACTACTGACGGCCAATAGAACCCTGCTCGGAAAGCCTTACCGACCAGCGTTCTTGAGGCCGCGTGGTTGCCGTAGGAGCTAGAGTGGATTTGGTCCAGGAGATGTTCGCCATCCTCCTAGGTTATACATTTCATCAAGATTTCCTCCTTTGCGTTCTTGCGCCATAGCCTGCCATCGACGAGCAGGTATTGCTTACTGCGACGCATCAAGCGCTCATTTTCTGTCCGATCAGTGTAACCGCTGCCATCTGTTAGGTACTTGATGAAAGGTATTCTCCAGTCGGGCTTATGAGTGGTCGGAGGCGGCTCGGCGGTACTTGATGCCGGAACCGTAGCCACTAATTGCTGGTCTGGAGGCTTGTCTGCCATGGAATCTTCCTCTTCGATGGAAGGCATGAGCAGGTCTTAGATGAATACGCCATGTGGGATTTTAGCTCAGGATGATCCTAACTTTGATAGTGCATCCGCTGCTTGATTCTTGTCCCGGACCACGTGTATGTACTCGATGCCATAGAACCTGCCTTCCAGCTTTCTGATCGATTTGCAGTATGCATCCATCTTTTCGCTGGTTGTGTCCTAGTCCTTGTTGAGCTGGTTGATGACTAGAGCAGAGTCTCCATAGACGTAGAGACGTTTAACGCCAAGCTCAACCGCAATGCGCAAACCATGTAGGCATGCTTCGTACTCGGCGACATTATTAGATGTTGGGAAATAAATCCTGAGGACGTACCAGAGCTGCTCCTTGGATGGTGACACGAAAAGGACTCCTGCTCTCGCACCGTCAATGTTGAGAGAGTCGTCAAAGTACATCGTCCAATACTCGTCGGATCCGGGAGAGGCAGGCATGCTTAAGTCTGTCCACTCGACGATGAAATCGACGAGTGCCTGAGACTTGATTGTAGTGCGGCTTGCAAACTCCAAGGAGAAAGGGCATAGCTCCATTGCCCATTTGACGATGCGCCCATTCACATCCTTGTTGCTAATGATGTCTCGCAGAGGGTACTCAGTCATGACCACCACACGATATCCGTTGAAGTAGTGTTTCAACTTTCGGGATGTTATCAGTATGGCGTAGATCAACTTCTGAATCTGTGGGTACCTGGTCTTAGACTCATTGAGTACCTCACTGATGAAATAGATTGGTCACTGTACCTTGTAGATGTGGCCGGGCTTGTCTCGCTCGACCACCATGGCCGTGGAGACCACTCGATTAGTAGCCGCAATGTAAAGCAGGAGTGTTTCGTCTTCTCTTGGAGCAGTGAGGACCGGAGGTGATGTAAGGTATTGTTTCCGCTGTGTGAAGGCAGCGTCTGCTTCCTCTGACCACTCAAACTTTTTGGATGCTTTGAGTAGTTTAAAGAATGGTAATCCTTTTTCACCTAGTCTTGATATGAAACGGCTGAGGGCGGCCATGCATCCGGTAAGCTTCTGAACATCCTTCACCTTTTTGGGTGGCTTCATGTCTAAGACAACTTTGACTTTCTCCGGGTTAGGGCGTATGCCATCGTGACTGACGACATTGCCAAGTAGTATGCCAGAAGGAACACCAAAGATGCACTTCTTTGGGTTTAACTTCCACTGGAATGTGTTAACGGCTGCAAAGGTGCGTTCCAGGTTGTCAACAAGGGTATGAGCTTCCTTGGTTTTGACAACTATATCATCAACATAAGCCTCGACGAGGTCGTCTTTTATCTCATCTTTGAGGCAAGCTTGTATAGCGCGTTGGTAGGTAGCCCCGGCGTTCTTGAGCCCGAACGACATGGTCGTGTAGCAGTAGACGCCGAAGGGCGTGATAAAAGATGTCTTGATCTGGTCATCCTTTTTTAGAGCGATCTGGTGATAACCAGAGTAGCAATCGAGAAAGGAAAGGAGCTCGCAACCTGCGGTTGAATCTACAACCTCGTCTATGCGAGGTAAGCCGAAGGGGTCCTTAGGGCAGTGTTTGTTGAGATCAGTGTAATCAATGCACATTCTCCATTCATTATTCTTTTTGCGTACAAGAATCGGGTTGGCTAACCACTCTAGATGATACACTTCTTTGATAAATCCAGCTACCAAAAGCCGTGTAACTTCTACCCTAATCGCCTCCTTTTTGTCGCGAGCAAACCATCGTAGCTTCTGCTTGATAGGTTTGGCCTTGCCATTGACATTCAAGGAGTGCTCGATCAAATTCCGAGGTACACTGGGCATGTCAGCAGGTTTCCATGCGAACACATCCACGTTGCTCCTTAGGAACCTGACGAGCGCGTCTTCCTATTTGGGATCCAGGTTGGCCCCGATAAGGGCCGTTCTGCTAGGATCACCATCGACCAGCTGGATCACCTTGTGCTCCTTGGACTTGATGTTCTTGCATGGAGCCTCGAGCTCCGGGATCTCTAGGTGGTTGGTCGAGGTCTTCTTGGCATCGTGCATGGTCTCGGCCATGCGAATAGAGAGGTCGTGAGCCTCTGCTATTTTGAAACTGTCGTCTTCACAGGTATAAGCTACGTACACGTTGCCTCAGAGGGTTAGAACTCCTTTCTTGGTAGGCATCTTGAGCACCAGATACCTGTAATGAGGTATGGCCATGAACTTGGTGAGCGACGGTCGACCAAGAATAGCATGGTAGGTGCCGTCGAAGTCAGCGACCACGAAGTTGACGTAGTCGGTATGGAAGTGGTCCGAGGTCCTAAACTGCACAGGTAGCGTGATCTGCCCGAGAGGTGTAGAGCTCTATCTGAGGAGAACACCCCAGAACTGTGCCTCATACGACTTGAGGTCCGCCTGAGCTATCTTCAGGGTGGGCAGACTATTCTTGAATAGTATATCAATGGAGCTACCGCCGTCGATTAGTACTCTGTCGAACTGAACCTTGTTGATACAAGGATCGAGGACCAGGGGAAAACACCCTGGCTCAAGTATTGCGACCCACTGGTCGTTTCTGCTGAAGGAGATTTCGCGGTCAGACCACGGAGGGAGCCACGGATCGGTGAGGAGGTTGTCGGTGTTGGCAACGTTCAAGCAAGCGCGGGCGAGCAGCTTGCGTTCTCGTTTGGTCTCGATGGACACCTTGCCTCCGATGATGGTGTGTACGTGATCGGTTGGCTTGACGTACTTGTGACGAGGGTCTGCATCGTCGTCGTTGTTATCCTCGTTGCGTTGTTCCCCTATATCGTTAGGCTTGTCGGATGTATCCGGAGCCTGTTGATGTGTGTAGATAGACTTGAGAACGCGGCAATTCTCCATGGTATGGTTTGACTTAGGATGGAGCTGGCAGGGCCCTTTCAATGCTTTGGCGTAGTCGTCTTCGTAGTTACGACGTCCACCACCCTTTTTAATGGTGTTGACCTCGCTGTCGTCTTCCCGAGCATGCTTGCTCCTATAATCGTCACGGCGGTTACGCCGCTGATTACGTTGGTCACGATGGTCGTGGGAGTCATTGCGCTGGTTGCGGCGGTCAAAATTGTCGTTCCGACCACGGTTGCCGTGGTAGTCGTCGCGGTGTGGGGGGTGGTCGGAGCGTGAAACCCTTGCTGCTTCTTCAATAATTATCTTTTTAGCGTCGTCGGCGTCCGCATATTTCTTAGCGGTGGCCAGGAGCGCTGTGACCGATTTGGATCTCTTGCGAAGGAGCTTGTCCCTTAGGGCGTCGTGGAAGCGGAGGCCAGTGATGAAAGCCTCGATTGCCTTGTTGTCAGAGATTGATGGGACCTTGATGCGCATCTCCGAGAAACGTCGGACGTACTCACGCAGTGGCTCATCTTTTCGATCTCGAATCCGTTGCAGATCGTATTTGTTGCCTGGTTGTTCACAAGTAGCAATGAAGTTGTCGATGAAGGCTTGCTTGAGCTCCTACCAAGAGTCAAAGTAGTTTGCCAGCAAGCTAACCAGCCATTGGTGACCTGCATGGCCAACAACGACTAGGAAATAGTTAGACATGACGTGCTCGTCAGCCATGGCTGATCTGCACGCAGTTTCATAGAGCATGACCCATAATTCGGGGTTTTCCTTACCGTCGTACTTCTGAAGTTTCTCGAGCTTGAAATTCTTGGGCCATATGACTTGGCGAAGGTGTGGAGTAAACTACTTCAAACCCAGTGGGCCGTGGGCAGTGTCATATTCCATACGGCGATAACTTTTGTGGGATGCTCGATCGTTGGCTCTCTGGTTGATGCGAGCGCGCAGATCGCGTCCATTGAGGTAATGGCGGAGATCGTTATTGCCATCGCGGCGATCTCGATTGCCATCTGGATTAGCCCTGTGACCGTGGTTATCGCAGCGATTGTCGTGGTTGTTTCGGCGGTTATCGTCCCGGACGTCGCGGCGGTTGTCGTCCCGACGGCGGTTGTCATCCTGGCCACCATCATGGCCACCGTTTCTGCCTTGCCAGTTGTCTGATGGGTCGTTGTTGCGCGAGCCACGTTGGTTGAGTGGCTGTGAGCGACTTGGGTGCTGGCGGCTGTGGCTTGACTCGACTGAGACGGATGGAGCCCGGGCTTGGTTTACAATCTCTATGGTCCGGGCCATAGCAGCTGTCAGATAGGCTTGTATTTCATCGTGAACCACTTGGGTTTCCGGGGTGTTGGGTAGCCGTTGCATTGTCGCCATGGCGACGGCTATGTTGGCGCTTGGAGTCCTGAAGACCTATTTGTCCCCCACCCTATCGAAACATCATTGAGGTCATGTGGCTGGACCCATATGCGTCGTGCCTCCTGGTCTACTTCGGCTTCGATTTGTCGGCAATTAAACCGGTCAATATTGTGTGCTTCGCATGCAGTCCTTTCTTGTTCTATTTCGCCAACTGCTGGCGGTTCATCATTGCTGACAACATGGATCAAATCCCCTCATCTTGGCGGGAAAGACGAGAATTGTGAGAACCCTGGGGCATGGTCTGGGATATCCAGATCGTATTTGACACCTTCATCTTTGTGATGCTGAAGCTCGGTGTGGACAGATGCATTAGATGCAATACCAGACGAGGAGCTGGAGTCGCCCTCTTGGACTATGTGGACGGATCCTTCTTGATAATCTTCAATCCGGATCATGTTGACGAAGTTGCGTGGCTTCGGCCAAGGTCGGTGCATAAAACACAGATCCAAGCGGCGTTGTAGGTTATACGCATAGCTGGAGGTAGCGTTTTGTAGGCCATAGGGCTAGACCTGGTGGTTCTCTGTTGAGGCTTCGTACTCAGAGAGCCGGAGACCCATCGCGAAGGCTAGCCGACGACGAGCGGAGCGCCTTTCAGGAGTAGATATGACCACGAGATCTGTACCAAGTCGTGCAGGACGACTGGTCCAAGCAGGTCGGGTAGATCTATTGTGGGGAGTGGTTACCTGCTCATTAGGTTGACTTTGAATCATACTTACCAGAGCTAGGGTTTCAGCGAGTTTGGTGCTGACCCGATCGATGGAGTCGAGCAGGTCGGTGTTGTCGATCTGCTTCCCTTTGTAGCGGGGAAGCGGATGATGAGTTGTCGGCGTGGCTGAAGATGGTGTAGGTGTGGTCGGAGCCAGATGTGTTGTGGTCGGAGCCAGATCCATCATGGTCGGAGCCGTATCCGTCGTGGTCGGAGCCGTAGCTGATGCAGGTGAAGCAGTGGTCGGCACAGACTGAATCCACGCCTCCTCCGGGGTCATGGCGATGAAGTCGTCGGAGCCGGTGGTCCAGGTGATCTAGCCAACGGTGAACATGAGGCCGTTTGGCGTAGCCATGGGGCTAGAGATGATGACCATCTTGTTTGCTTGGAGAGCAGTACGCACACCCCCTACCTGGCACGCCACTGTCGATGAAATATGGTCAGCAGTCTACCTAGGGGTATGCCCAAGGTAGTAGATTGTCGGCAGACAGATGCGCAAGCCTTAAACAAGATGGTGACGCAAGACAGACACGAGGTTTTATCCAGGTTCGGCCGCCAAGAAGGCGTAATACCTACGTCCTGCGTCTGATTGTATTGCTGTATGTCAATGAGAGATGTTTTTTAGAGGGGTCCCCTGCCCGCCTTATATAGTCTAGGGGGGCAGGGTTACAGATCTAGAAACTAATCCTAGCCAGTTACAACTGCCATATGTGGCTGGATAAGGATTCCTATTCTAACCGACCAGGATCTTGCTTGATCGCCAAATCTGCCTTGACTCCTTGCGCGGGACTCCGATCAGGTTGGCCGGGCCACGCGTCGTCTTTTGGTGGACCGAACCCACTGATTCGGGCTGGCCCAAGCCTAGCCGTAAGGGTATAGGGGTTAATACCCCCACACTTAGTAATGCTTTCTGCAGATGCAGTAAACCCACAAGCCAGATAGCCTTGCATACCCTTAGAGTCTTTTTCTTTCCTCCTGTAGGGTAAGTCTTGCTGAGTACAATTAAGTACTCAGGGTTTTATTTCCCTCTGTTGTAGGTGATAGGTGGATGCTAGAGCTGACCCTTGTGTGTGGATTCCTCCTAGTGGGCTCAGAGAGGATTCCTTTACGCTGCGATCATAGTTTTTATTTATAACTCTCCCTAAATGTTTTTACAAATGGAAGTTTTATAATCTGTTGTCATAGTTTATATATCAATGCTTCATCATATCATGAATAGATATTTATTTCCGCTATAATTCTGATCACATGTTCATATTTCACTATTATAAATAATAAATATTATACTCTGATGTTGCTTGAAAAGTGATGTAAGAAATGGCTAATAATAATGTAAGCTTTATTCCCTCATTTGTGATCCTAATGGAAAAATGTGGATCTTCGGGTTCTCCCCTGGGGTGTGCTCGATGGAGCTGCGTAATTTGGTGTCCTCCCTTGAGTACTTAGTGTTTAATGGAAGACGAGTACTCCTAGGAGGCATTAGATTAGGCGCATTTGTCACACTCTCTTGGCCATTTTCATTGACATAGCAACCTAGTGAGCTAAGTTAAAGCCCTCCCACTCATCTCCATCATTGATTCATCATCTTTGTGAGATTGGGATTGAATCCAAGTGCATTGTTTGAGTGATTGCATCTAGAGGCACTTGGTGATTGTGTTTCGCTGTGGGATTTCGCTTGTTTCTCTTGGTTGTTTTCACCACCTAGACGGCTTGGTGCAGCGAGGATCATCGAGCGGAGGAAGGTGATTGTCTTTGGCTCCGATCGTGGTGATTGTGAGGGGTTCTTGACCTTTCCCCGATGGAGAGCCAAAAGGTACTCTAGTGGATTGCTCATAGCTTATGGATCCCCATCTTGTGTTGGTTGTGCGGCACCCGTTTGTGGGTTAGACGTGTGATGCCTATTAGCACATGAACCTCTAAGTGGGTGAATCGCTACAACGAGGACGTAGCTTGCCAGCAAGCAAGTGAACCTCGGGGATAAATCATTGTGTCATTATTATCTCTAAGGATTTCATTGGTATTCATTGTGATTGATTGATTGTCTCTTGCCACGGTAGTGTATCTTCACTACCTCACTCTTGTGCTTATCTTTCTTAGTGTAGCTAAGCTCTTTAGTGTAATTAGTTTAGAGAGCTTGTGTGTGTCATGTCCAATGGTTAGTGAGGCTCTTTAGTTAGTCTTTGAGAGCTCACTAGCTTAGTTGTAGTGACATAGCCTCTTTGTGTGAATTAGATATCATAGCAACTAGAATTGTGGATAAGAAGCTTGCATTTTTAGTAGAATAGCGCAACACTCACTTCGCCGTTTAATTGACTAATCACTTGGCTTAAGTGTTGTTGTAGAATTTTTAATAGGTTATTCACCCCCTCCTCTAGCCATTAGGACCTTTCAAGTGGTATCGGAGCCAGAGACAAACACCACCCTCCACTCGATGATCCTCGCTGCCCCAAGCCGTCTAGATGGTGGCAACCACCAAGAGAAACAAGCGAATCCCGTAGCGAAACACAATCACCAAGTGCCTCTAGATGCAATCACTCAAGCAATGCAATTGGATTTACTCTCAATCTCACAAAGATAATGAATCAATGATGTAGATGAGTGGGAGGGCTTTGGCTGAGATCACTATGTTGCTATGTCAATGAAAATGGATAAGCGAGTGAGTCCAAGCCGGCCAAATGATATTTATAGACACCCCAAACAATAGAGCCATTGGCTCAATTATTGAGCAGTCTACGCACTGACTGGATGCGTCCGGTGTGGCGACCTGACATGTCCGGTCGCAACATCCGGTCGCTCCACGAGAGCCACGTGTTCCCTTCAAATGAGTTAGTTGTTGGCGCCCCAACGGCTCTCTCTGTCACGCTCTGACACAACTAATCGGACGCACCGTTAGAAAGTGATTGGACGCAGGGGAGGCAACGTTAGGTCGAGTCCAGAGAGCTCCCAGAGCTGCTCGAAAGCGACCGAACACGTCTGATATTGCCGACTGGATGCAACCAACGTTAGGTCACACACGCTCGCGTGTGTTGCCCCCTCTGACTGGACGCGACGCTCAGCGTCAGGTCACTCAAAGTATTGAACGTCTGGTCACGTCGAAAAACTACACCGAGAGGTCCAGAGCATGACCGGACGTGTTAGATCGCTACTGAACGGACGCACGCCAGAGTCCGGTCACCTCTGCCTTAGTCGCTCACCTCGGGTCCAAATACCGGACGCGTTCGGTCAACCTGTGACCAGCGCGATCAACTCCTTTTAAACTCCAACTTCTCTACCCTTGCTCAAATGTGCTAACCATCAAGTGTATCACCTTGTGCACGTGTGTTAGCATATTTTCACAAATATTTTCAAGGGTGTTAGCATAAACTAGAATCTAAATGCATATGCAATGAGTTAGAACATCTAGTGGCACTTTGATAACCGCATTTCACGACGAGTTTCACCCCTCTTAATAGTACGACTATCTATTCTAAATGTGATCACACTCGCTAAGTGTCTCGATCACTAAAAATAAAAACTCCTATCAATTATACCTTTGCCTTGAGCTTTTTGTTTTTCTCTTTCTTTTTTCCAAGTGCAGCACTTGATCACCATGGCCATCACTATCTTCATGATCATCATCATTTGCTCCATCACTTGGAATGTGTTACCCTATCTCATGATCACTTAGAGCAAAGAGTTAGCACTTAGGGTTTCATCAATTCACCAAAATCAAACTAGAGCTTTCAGTTGTCCGGTTCCTGCCCAAGGCAAGACCCGGTACATAACCCATACTTCTGGGCAATTATTATGTTTGTTTGCTCATTAAGTTTTGAGAAGAAAGATTTACACCATCTGATATAGTTTTGATTAGAAACAAAACTTTTTTTTATTAAAATATGGATTAGTTAATGGTACAACTAATTATTTCATCAACCGAAATTTTGGGCAGGTTATTGTCTAATGAAATCTAAACAAATGTATTTATGTAATTCGTGACGAGGGTTGCCGTGTGAAAAATCAAGAGAGGTCTCCCTCATAATCATGGGCGGCAGACAAATCCTTGGCATATTGATAAAAAAAAGTTACGGAGGTTGATATGATGCGTCAAAAAGGCTACAAATGTCGATATTGAGTCAGAGAAACATATGGGTAGTATGAAAAAATAAAGTTATGATATATTTATATCTAAATATTTATGCACTTTGCAACGGAAGAAAAAAAATATGCCAAGTTGTATTTTAATTCGATATATGTTTAATAGGACATTGTTATTTATTGACAACATTAACTTATATTATGGATATGATGGTCATCAAAAAATAAATTATAAAAGCATAAAACATAAGATATATACCGTTTATATTATCGTTTTGCATGAATATATAATAGTTTTCTCTCTCGTTGCAACACACGGGCATATTTGCTAGTAACTATTAATTTGCAGATTTAAGGTCCGTTTGGTAGGGATTCGAATTCTTCTATAAATGTTTTGGATCAAGATTCTCTTAGGAAACGTTTGAAATGATGAATCAGAATATGTATGCTGGATTCTGATTCACAAAATGGTTTTTCATATAAAAAATCATATGAATGAAAATATGCTTCAAAAGAGTTTCAAACTTTTTTTTGACAAACAAACAACATAAATACAACCCATTTTAACTTCTTGTACTTAAAATTGATTAACTGAAAGAAAAATACGATGTGAAAAGGAAGAATCTCAATCACTATGAAACCATATTTCACCGCCTCAGACTATCTCCAACAACATCACACAAAATACAAGAATCATTCCATGTTTGGGTAGCGCTACGGGCAAAGGATTTAATACCCATTTTTTGTCATCTCCAGCAACAGGACTCAAAAGAGAACTCTTTCTATAAATGAGTCTCCATGAGAGATGATACTCATATTTGGATTGTGCCTCTGCTGTAACCCAAAATAGGTATCGTATATAGGTATTCTGTTGGAGGCTAATACAGTACCATCCATGACTCATTTTGGGTTTGGGTCTCCATATGGGTCATCCATTGGAGACAGTCTCACATCGGTAGGCGGCGTATCGTGAATCGTTCCAAACCGTTCAGAGCTGAATCTTTTTGTTTCTATGTTGTTTGGCCATGATTCTACCGATTCTTGTAAGAATTGGAAAGGATTCACGGTGCCAAACGCACCCGCCTTTAATCTCAAACTTGAAAGTGGTTTGAGCACACCCCTCGTGAAAATATTAACCATTCAAGGACTTGAATAATCCTCATGAACAGAATTAAACAAAGAAGCAAGGTGCACCTTCAATACCCAAATTTGATCCCAAGCTCACACCAATGATGTACTTTATCATTCAGAACAATATTGCCATCAGTGTACCACAGATATTTGTACTAGGATTAAGCACACACCGCAGTTAATTAAGCATTCTGAACGATTAGCAGAGGAAGCCTAAAGTAATCCAGTGAGGCACGGAGAGACAGACAGACATCAGTCTCACAGACAAGTAAAACAAAGCCCAAACTTAAAAGCACACCCATCGTCAGCACTTAGCTAGGCATCACTAATTAGCTGCATGACGAGCCCGCGGACGCGAAGCTGGTGGCGAGCTCGGCGCAGGGTGACGGCTGCACCCCGAGCGCGGCGCCGCGCACGTCCCTGCACCTCCAGGCCGCGTCGTTCCGCCACCCGAAGAGCTTCACATTGGAGAGGCAGATCCGCGTGAATGGCGAGCTCCTGATGCCCTCCAGGGACCCCGGGTGCTGGACGTTGACGCCCCACACGTTCCTGATGCGCACGGCGTCCACCAGCGGCACGGCGAGCTGGCTGAAGTGCGCGTCGGGGTGGTCGCCGACGTCGCCGGCGATGCGGACCCCTTCGCGCACGCCGCTCATGCGCACGTTGTCGACGGTGACGTTCCGGATGTAGCCTCCGCGGCCGACGTTGGTCTTGATGTGGATGCCGTAGCCGCTGTCGAAGATGCTGCAGTCCTCCACCAGGACGTCGCGCACCCCGCCGGAGGCCTCGCTGCCGATGGCGATGCCGCTGAACGGGGACGAGCCCCGCACGCGCCGGATCGTGATGCCCGAGCTCGGGCGTCCGTACGCGATCCCGTACTCGTCCCACCCGCTCTTGATCGCCACCAGGTCGTCGCCGGTGGATATGTACGAGTCCTCGATGCACACGTTGGAGCTAGAGTCTGCATGCACCAGGAACTTCAGTGTTGCTGTCGTCGTCTGAATTGTCATGCCGGCTTAGGCACCATGCAAGTTTCTTTGAGCATGTGCCACAGACAGGAGCTGTAGATGCGTAGCTTACCTGGATCGATTCCGTCTGTGTTTGGGGAGTCATGTGGCGCCAAGATCATCATGTTGGTTACAACCACATTGCTGAAAGAAGAAATGCATGCATAGCATCAGTGTTTCTTCTCTATTTTACCAAAAGGTAGTATGGATTGGAACCGAACATCGTCCAATTTTGGTAGCAATGGTTCAGGATTCTTGATTTTTGGCCATGGACTTTATTCAAAATTCCAATTTTGTTTGCTCGTGGAATTTTCGTGCAAGGCTGGCTGAATAGAAATTCTGTTTCCAGAACCACACTGACAGTAAAAGCTGAAATTAAGTCACCACAAGTAAATATTTTCAGGTAGTAGAAAGTGCGCTTACTCGCAGTAAACAGGATGGATGTTCCAGAACGGTGAGTTCTTGAGAACGACGTTGGAGATGTGAATGCCGGTGGAATGCATGAACTCCACAAGGTTTGGCCTTGTGTGCTCAAGAGTCCTCCGCCTCCACATGTTCCACCACACCTCACCTTGCCCGTCGATGACTCCCTTGTCACCTAAAAATAATGAGAAAAAGGGGCGGAATCACAATCCCAGATGATAGTGAATTAACTTGACCATTTCAGTTCTCAGAATTGGTGCGAGTTAACAATTCAGCATGGCACCATGATAGTACAATTAATTTAGGCTCTGCTGTCTGCCAGTACTATAGTATGGGCTTGAAGCTTACACATATTCGGTGTAACTTATAAATCGGCTGATGTTGTTTCGTTGTAAGAGAAAAACACTGTATCATGGCTGATAAGCATGGCTGATACGATCAAACGAACAGGGTGTGACTTTGATCCGGTAGTAAATAATTTAACAAGCCACTGACAAAAGTGCTGTCTGTGACTGTGATCCAGTAGTAAATAATTTAATCAGGGGTACCATACCACAAGACATCTCCCATCTGAACTTGTGCTACCTAATCCGCCCAGTTTCATGCAGTGCGCATTTTAGTTTTAAAAACCCTAGATGTTTGTAACTTCTCCTCGATAGGAGTAAGCTTCAGTTTTGTTGTCACGAACTCTCATGCTGCCTTGTGAACCTTTTGCGTGGACGCGCGGTACACACTATGTCAGTAGCATGGCAAATTTGTTTGTGCAGGTCTGCAGGATTCGGTCTTCTCCGATGAGGAGACCTGGTGTCTGTCTGCCTTTGTCCTCCCAGATACTCACGGGCACACAGTAAGCAACAGCGCAGTAAGCAGAGGAGGTAGCCGAGCGAGCAAGGGAGGCTCAGGTCACCTGTAATGACGACGTCGCGGAGGCCGTTGCCGTGGATGAAGCTGGCGTACCTCGGCCCCGGCAGCTCCCTGCCCCGGCCGTACGACGGCAGCGGCTCCATCAGCGGCCACCTCCTCGTGTCCTGCGCGCGCGGCCGCCCATGCATTGCACACATCACTTTCGTCAACGAACTCGAAATCGACACATCCATTGCACACGGTGGCAATGGCTCGTACTACCTACTAGGCTACTACGCACCTGGGTGGCCTTGAGCACGGCGCCTCTGGCGAGGAAGAGCGTCATGTGGCTGGTGAGGTTGAAGCTGCCGGTGAGCCAGGTGCCCGCGGGGACGTGCAGCGTCGTGCCGCCGCGCCGGCGCTGGTGCTGGATGCGGTACACGGCCTTGCGGAACGCCCACGTGTTGAGCGTCCGCCCGTCGCCCACGCCGCCGAAGTCGGTGATGGATATCACCTCCGGCCGGTGCTTGGCCGGGGCCACGCCGGCGCACGTCGCCGCCGCCGCCGCGGCGTCGCACAGCACTACCGCCACCACTGCATGGAGCGCGGCGAGTGCACAAAGGACGGCCACCGCTGAGCCGCGCCACGACGCGGCGGCCATGCTGCCTGCCTTGCCTTGTTGTTTGCAGTTGCAGCGAGAGGGGAGAGCAGGGAGAGGCCAAGCAGAGGGCTCCAAGAAGAGCTTTTTCTTCCCCGGCGTGTGGCGAATGGCTGGCGATCCCTAGGAAAGCTTCGTGCCGGTCCAGGGAGGAGGGAGCAATCCAAATCTCATCGATTGGGTTTGGGCTGGTGGTGCTGGGGGGTAGAAGAAGGGAAGCTCCAAGTGCAAGAATCCAGGACGGGGCGAGGAGAGCCAAACAGATGAGTCCACAGCAAGGGATGGCACGAGGGAGTGCTTTACTTGATAGAAAATTACACAAAATTACAGGATCACTCGCCATAGATTTAGCACGTAAATTAGTATTTGATGAAGTGTAAATCCTAAAACATATACTAGTACGGGATTAACAGATAGAGTGAGAGAGATAGGGATCGAGGAGGTGCAAACCATCGGCCGCCTTCCTGAAAGACGAGCTGGCCATGGGGTTGCTTGACGGTGGCGCGGTGAAGACCGACGGTGAAGGCGATGTCGCGGTGGCGGTGGTGCAGAGGCGACGGTGTTCGGTGGCGGTTTTTCCATCGCTGGCAGCACCCCCTCTTACATCGTTTAGGGTTTATGGACTGTAGGTGGGGCGTCTGGCGGCTCAGGTGAACCTCGTGCCTTGTGTCCCGGCCCTCACCTACATTTTTATGGCACTGTGCGACGGGGGCCCACCAACCATGGAACAGTTAGGCGTCTCCGATCAGGGCGTGGATCCAAGGGCCCAATTGGCTGGCCAATTGGTTGGAGATCATCTAACATTCTTCCCCTTGATCTTACCTTATGTCTTAAACTCAACTTACTTACTTTATCTTGTTCTCATTCCATCATGGTTCAGTGCATAGAGCGTGACTCATCGTCACGGTCAGTTGCTATTATATTAAACAGCTACAATGCACATCTCTGTTTTGAAATAGATTCTCAACTAGGCCCTTATTATCCAGGAATCATAGGCTTTTTCTTAAACCCATGCCGGCTAAGTGTTCTCTGAACACGCTGGGTGGTAAGCCTTTTGTAAGCGAATCCATGAGCATCTTTTCTATTCTTATATGCACAAGACTAATTATATGATCCCGGAGTTTGTCTTTCACAACATAATACTTTATATCAATGTGTTTGGCAGCACCACTTGACTTATTGTTGTGAGCATAACATACTGCTGGATTATTATTGCAGTATAGCTTGAGTGGTTTATGTATGTCATCTACCACTTTCAACCCGGACATGAATTTCTTCAGCCAATTCACCTGCCATGTGGCCTCATAACATGCTACAAACTCGGCATACATTGTGGACGATGTAGTGACGGTTTGCTTTGAGCTTTTCCACGATAGTGAATATGTATCCTGACATGGACTTTCTGTCATCTCCCACATAATCAGAACCTGTATACTCCTCTATGTGCGGGGAATCAGATCTTCTGTATGTTAGCATGAGACTCTTCGTACCTTGTAGGTAACGCAAAACTTTCTTTACTAATTTTCAGTGTTTTATTCCTGGATTACTCTGATATCTGCCAAGTAACCCGGTAACAAATACTAAGTCAGGGCGAGTACACACTTGAGCATACTGTAAACTTCCGACAATTGAACTATATGGAACCGCTTTCATTTGATCGATCCCATATTGGTTCCTAGGACATTGAAATTTTCCATACCTGTCGCCCTTGACTATGGGAGCAGGTGAAGACTTACAATTTTGCATACTATATTTCTTTAGAAGTTGTTCTAAGTATGCCTTTTGTGATAATCCTAAAACCCCCTTTTCTCTATCTCGGTGAATCTCTATTCCTAGAACGAATGAAGCTTCACCGAGATCCTTCATATCAAACTTAAAGGATAAGAACTTCTTTGTTTCTAGTAGTAGATTAACATCACTGCTAGCGAGCAAGATGTCATCCGCATACAAGGCAAGGAAAATGTATTTCTCATTCTTGAACTTTGCATAAACGCAATTGTCCTCTATATTTTTTTGAAACCTAAACTTTCTTATTATACTATCAAACTTCAAATACCACTGTCTTGAAGCTTATTTTAATCCGTAAATGGATTTCTTCAGGTGGCATCCCATACGTTTTTTTCTTTCCACAACAAAACCTTTCGGTTGCGCCATGTAAACATTTTCCTCCATATCCCCGTTTAGGAACGCCGTCTTTACATCCATCTGATGTAATTCTAAATCGTAATGTGCTACATGCGCCATTATGATTCTAAAAGAATCCTTACAAGAGACTAGAAAAATATCTCATTATAATCTATGCCTTCTCTTTGCGTGAAACCTTTCACCACAAGTCGTGCTTTAAACCTTTCTATATTCCTTTTGGAGTCATGTTTAGTTTTGTAGACCCATTTACAGCCTACTGTCTTGGCTCCTTTAGGAATTTTTTCTAAGTTCCAAACACCGTTGGTTTTCATTGATTTCATTTCATCTTCCATGGCTTTAAGCCACTTGGATGAGTGAGCGCTTCTCATGGCTTCTTCAAATGAGGTGGGATCACCCTCTATTTAAAATTTCTCACATTCATAAACTTCGTAGTCATCGGAAATGGTTGATCTTCTGACTCTTTGAAACCTTCTAGAGGCCTCGTTAGATGACGCTTGTTCTATATGAGGCTATTGTTGCTCTCCCTCATGTGTGACAACGAGTTCTAGGAGATCCTGAAGGATAGGTTCCTCATGTTCATTCATTGTTGCCACAGGAGAACTAACAACAGGTGTTGTTACTACAGTGTCTTTCACTGATGGTACAACAGCAACAGGTAGCGTGAAGAATGGCTCCTGAACAATAGGAGTGGGCACGTATACCAGCTTCTCTTCAAAACTAATTTCTCGCGCTACCATGCTCTCCCTGATGATATCATCCTCCAAGAAGACATCATGTCTTGTTTCTACAAACTTCGTTTGTCTATCAGGACAATAGAAGCAATAACTTTTTGACTTTTCTAGATAGCCAATGAAATGACAACTGACTGTCTTGGAGTCTAGCTTCTCTATGTTTGGGTTAAATTTTTTTGCCTCAGCTGGACAACCCCACACACGTAAATAGTTAAGTGAGGGTTCCTTTCCAGTCCACAACTCATACGGTGTTTTTGGCACCGACTTGCTTGGCACTCGATTAAGAATATGAATGGTGGGTTTTAACGCCTCCATCCATAAACTTATCGGTAGGGTAGAGTAACTTATCATGCTTCTCACCATATCCATTAAGGTACGGTTGCGTCTTTCAGCTACTCCATTCTGCTGAGGCTCGCCCGGTGTAGAATACTGGGCTACTATGCTATTTTTCTATAAGAACCTTGCAAAGAGTCCAGGAACTTGGCCATATGGGGTGTGTCGACCGTAGTACTCTCCCCCATGGTCGGACCTTACTACCTTAATCTTTAAGTTGTGCTGATTTTCTACTTCAGCCTTAAATATCTTAAATTTATCCAATGCTTCTGATCTTTCCTTAATTGGATAAATATAGCCAAAACATGAATAATCATCTGTGAATGTTATAAATGAATCATAACCATCCACACTCTTCACAGAAAAAGGACCACATATGTCTGTGTGAACTATTTCTAAAATTCTTGCGCTTCGTTTGACATCTTTCTTTATTTTCTTAACGTACTTTCCTTTTATGCAATCTATGCACTGTTCTAAATCTGAAAATTCTAAAGGCAGAAGAATTGATTTCTTAATCAATCGCTCTATTCTCCCCCTCGAAATATGGCCTAAACGACAGTGCCATAATTTCAAAGATGCATCATACACTCTCTTCTGCTTATTTGTTGCATTCATAGATGAGGAAACATTCTCATTCTCAGTGCTCACAGCATTCACATTCTCAGAAAGTGATAATACATAAGGCTTGTCTTGTCGGAAGGCAAGACCAACACACTTATTATTATACACAATCCGACATTTGTCATTACCAAAATGGCAATCATAACCATCATCGTCAAGTCGTGAGACACTTATCAAAGTTTCTACGCAAAGAGGATACATAAAAAATATCTGAAAGCTGAAGTCTAAATCCATCATCTAATTCTAGAGAGAGATCTCCAATGGCTTCAACTTCAGCTTCAACTTCATTTGCTACTTTAATCCTTCTTTCTCCTCTTTGCAGGGTTCTCCTCGTATGAAATCCCTGTAATAAATTTGCAACATGAACAGTTGCACCTGAATTAATCCACCAAGTAGATTTTGCATAACTTAAATACAAGGATTCACCTATGAATATAATGAAATCATCACCTCTCTTCAAAAGGCTCTCCAGGAAGTCTGAACAGTCCCTCTGGTAATGTCCATGCTTCTTGCACCATTTACACTGATCCTTTTCAACTTGAGCATTATTGTTCTCCTAATGGTGATCATTCTGAGAGGCTTTGCCTTGAGGTTTGGCATTCTTATTGAAGTTCTTCTTCTTGTTGTCCTTCACAAGGTTAGCAGAGTCACCCTGTAAGGATTTTAGCCTCTTCTCTTCTTGAACACACATTGCGATGAGCTTCTCTATATCCCACTTATCGGGCTGCATGTTGTAATTAACAACAAAAGTTTCATATTCCTTTGGCAAGTAAGCAAAAACCAAATGAATCAAGAACTCATCTTTGAGCCCCAAATCCATTGGCTTCAGCTTCGAAGTCGTGTTGCTCATCTTCAGTATGTGCTCTCTAATACCGCTACCAGTATACTTCTCATTGAACAATTTCTTGATCAAAATACTGGCATAAGCCTTTGAAAAGCTAGTGAACTGACTCTCCACCTTCTTAAGATACTATGTGGAGGTATCACAATCTGGAATAGACCCTCTTATTGCATCTGAAATTGTGGACTTAGCCACCATCAAGCACTTGCGGTTTGAAATGTCCCATTTCTTGCGTTCGAGATCATACTTCATCTGCACTTCTGCATGATCTCACTGCCGAGTAGTGAAATCAGCATCAGTCTCATTATCTTCCCTCACCAGGTCCACTGGCTCAGTCGGACACGGGAAGGTAAGCGCTAGGTCATTTTCAGACAGCACAAGTGCTAGTTCATACTTCTCTCGCCATACCCTGTAGTTGCCCCCTTCAAGAGGCGGTATGTGCAAGATAAAAGCCATTGGATTGAGTCCTGAAAAATAGTGTCAGAGAAAGTGAGAAAACATGACATAAAGATTGCATGCCTTAATTTAACGTTGGTCAAAACTAAACATACAACCTTCTTATACACTAATTCTACATCACTGTTGGGCAGAAATATAATTAATGCAAGAAAAAACATATGAATAATCATTATAATATTGCTATTATCAACGTTGGTCAGAAAATAATAATATTATAATTTATTGAATAAAATTCAACTGCTCTTCAAATTAAATTCTCCCGTTGGTTCAAATTTAATTAGAAGATAATAAACTTTAACATTGCAGCGGAAACATGGAAAAATTCTTTATCTATTTTTTTCAGAAGCATTCATCTACTCTGAACAAATTATCTCGTTGGTTCAAATTTTGAACGAGATTTAAACTAGTCAAAAAATCATCAAAATTTGCTTCTAAAAATTAAAAAAACAAACAAAAAAGTTACTATGCAACTTGGGCCGAAACTGCTTGCGCGCTGGGTACTATCGCGGCCCAGCAGCGAATCCAGCCTGGCCTGCTCTGCTCTCGCGCAAGTTGTGCCTTCCCAGGCCACAACCCAGGCCTGGGCCGGCAAAGTCACTCGCCGCGCTCCCGCCTGGGCCAAAACTCGGCCCGTTCGCTCTGCACCGTCCATCTTAGATCGACGGTCAAGCGCGCTCCTCGGCGGAACAAAAATGGCACGCGGCGCCTCTCCCTCGAACCCTAGGCTCATTCTGTCTCCCTCCCTCTTCCTCTCTCTTCACAACGAGCAGCAGCCACCGAGCGAGAGCCGAGAGGTGATGGCGCCGTCGCCGGCCCCCTCGTCGGGTCATGCGCTCCCCAGCGGGTGAGCACACCACCATCGAGCGGCCTAGCCGCGGCGCCCTTGGCCAGAGCTAACGCAAGCCCGACAAGCAGCAGTGGCTCGGCCTTCTTCTCGCGCGCCGACGGTGCAGCAGCGAGGTAAGCCGTCTCCCAAGCCCTTCCCCTTTCCCCTTCTACTCTCTGATTGGATCTTGCTCTATTCTTCTTGGATCTTGTCCAATTGGGGTTTAGGGTTAGGGTTAGGTCGAGTTAGGGTTAGGGTTTGAGTACTGTTCTTCTTCCCCGAGCTGTCTACGCGGGTTAGGGTTTGAGTTCATTCTCAAAACCGAGACCCTTTCTTACTCCTTTTCTTCACCCGATTTGGGTTTAGGGTTCGATGAACCCTCTGCTTAGATCCGAATCGAATCTCTCAACTCGTTCTAATTGCTGCTACTTGGTTTTCTACTCCGATAAGCTAGATCTACGCCTAGTTAGGCCTCCGATATCATTGATAGAGAATTACAGGATCACTAGCCATAGATCTAGCACATAAACTTACATTTGATGAAGTGTAAACCCTAGAACATGTACTAGTATGGAATTAACAGATAGAGTGAGAGAGAGATAGGGGCTGAGGAGGTGCAAACCATCGGCCGCCTTCGTGGAAGACGAGCTGGCCATGGGGTTGCTTGACGATGGCGCGGTGAAGACTGACGGTGAAGGCGCTGTCGCGGTGGCGTCGGCGCAGAGGCGGCGGTGTCTGGTGGCGGTCTTCCCATCGCTGGCAGCACCCCCTCTTAGATCGGTTAGGGTTTAGGGACTGTAGGTGGGGCGTCTGGCAGTTTAGGTGAACCTCGTGCCTTGTGCCCCTGCCCCACCTCTTTTTTTATGGCGATGTACGACGGGGGCCCACCAACCATGGAACGGTTGGGCGCCCCCGATCAGGGCGTGGATCCAAGGGTCCAATTGACCGTTGGTTGGAGATCATCTAACATTACTTTCACCACCAGCTTTCGGCGAGCGATGAGAGTGAGGACTGAAGAGAGTGAAGAGGAATGTGCCTTGTCATTTGTGAAGAGAGCCAGTTTTGGTCAGCATGCAACTTTATGCACATCTTGTTGGTGCACGCACATATGACAGACAGGAGCAGGACTGACATATACATACCCCAGATATCATATAAATTATATGGATGATCCTACCCACCGCACTTTTGAGTGGCCATCCTCAGGGTTGCCAATTTGCCAAGGTAGATATCAAAACAACCCAAAAAATTCCTCTTGCAGCAACATCTACATCATGGTGTATGGTGTCCCAGCTCTTGTACTAGCTGTTTGGGTAACTACTAACAACCTTTTTGTGAATAATTTGTAACATGAACTGATCTTATCTTGGCTACTCCCTTTGTTCGCCTTTCACACCTCAATGCGCATGCACATCTGCTTTATTTTCCCTTGCCTTTTTGGGCATATGGCAGCATATGGTAAGGAAAAGATAGGGCGCTCCATCTCTCTCATATGAGCACTACATATACTCCCTCTGTCCTAAATTATCTGTCGCTTTTTGTTTTCATGCCGTAAATTTAACTCGATTTGTAGAAAAAATTATGTAACATTTGTATCTCCAAAATAAATTTATTAAAAAACTAGATTCAAAGATCTTTCCAATGATACCATTTATGTACCATAAATATTATTATTTTTTAAAACCAAACGGAGGGGAGAGATTCCCCACCAAATTTTCATTTCAAACGAGGACAACACTCCATTTAACTGGAGTGAGCTGTAGCGTTACAGGAGAGGAGATAATTGCGCCAGTCGTTTAGACTGTTTACATGGTCAGCTTTCAGGCGCTTGCGCCAAACTACAAAATCATTGCAAACTCTAGAGATTACAGCACGGCTGCTAGAGGGTTCGTTCCTGAAGATTTCGCCGTTCCTTGCATCCCACAATCGCCACAGAATTGTCAGCAAGATGAAGGGCCAAATGCTTGCATCAAGGCCGGGAGGAACATTGGAGTTCCAGATTTCAGCATCAGAAAGGGAAGCTGTATTGCTTAGTCCAATTTTCCCCTAGAGATCTGCACTCGCCGAGCAGGCGAAGAACACATGGTGTCGGTCCTCAAGTGATGCTGAACAACGCTGCCAGCGGTCATCATCCACAACATGCTTAGAGTGAAGATTAACTCTCGTACTCAACCTGTCTTTTGAAGTACAACCAGGCGAACACTTTAACCTTGTTCGGCACACGAGTCCCCCAAATGCGACGCCCGTGCACATCTGGAGAGTCGTGTGTGCAGTCAAGCGCGGCGTAGGCATCTCGGGCTTTGTAAGGCTTGCCGGTTAGCTTCAGGAGCCTAGAGTCAGTGCCATCTCGGAGGTTGTATTCCTGCAGACAAGAAACGAGGATGCCTAGCTGTGCACTAGCAGCATTAGTAAGCCGTGGTCGTAAGCACAAATCAAACCCATTTTGAAAAACATATTGCACCGAGACGTTAGGCCCAGTGGTATGGGAGAAGAGGGCGGCGTGGGAAGAGCAAAGGGGACCATCAGGAAGCTAATGATCAAACCAGAAGGAAGTAGAAGCGCCATTATATACATTAACAAATGTAATGGATCGATATGTGTTGAGCTCATCAGTAATAATTTTTCAGAGGTAGCTATGTATTTTTTAATATATATTTTGTCAAAGTTGTTTATCGCAAAGGAAAAACGACCGATATTTTGGATGGGAGGGAGTATACGGTTTCTTCTCGCTCAGGATTCACGGGCTCTAGAGGCCTGGAGGGACGACGAGAGACGACAGCCGAGGTCAGGTGCTCCGCAATCTTATGTGCGTGCCGTGTATTGTTTGATGGACCACAGCCAATTCCTGTAGTTATCTCTTCTTGGACGCTTGCGCGCATGCATTTCACAGTAACAGGCTAAACCCCACGGGTACTCCCTCATATCACAAATATTGGACGATGTAGCAGTGACATGGGCAGATTTAATTGATCATGTGTAACTTTCTACCATGTATTTCCTTGGATCGTTAACATACGTTTTAAAGGTCCTGTTGTGTCCAGAATCTTTTGATGTGTTTGGTTGGGGAGCGAGGTAGAATGGAATGGTTCTATTCTAATTTTTAGCACCGGAATGGTTTCATGTTATGTTTGTTTGCAAGGATGGAACGGCTCCTTTTGTACGTTTGGTTGGAGGGATGAGATGAAATGAGATAACAGATTGGTTAACGTCGTCAACTGTAGGGCCCACATGTCATAGAAATAGGAGCTTCTCCCTCCTCCGTTCTTTTCCAACCAGCACCACCGGAACTCCTTGCTCATGCTGCCCAGCTAGCACCGCCACCCACGCCTGCTGCAGCCCCACGTGAGCTCGCGCCGCCGCCCACCTGCGCGAGCTCGTGCCGCCGCCCGTCCGGCTAGCTCGCGCCGCTGCACCCAGCCCACCCACCGCGCGCCACCGCTCGCCAGTTGGGAGCCAAAGGGAGCGAGCGCGTCCGACGTCTCAAAAGGAATATTCTTAGGTTGGATGGCTCCATTCTCATGTCACGTGAAGCAAACAGCCTAGAAACTGGATGGAATGGCTCCATCCCACCCCCATTCCATGAACCAAACCATCCTAAGAAAACCAACACTTACTAATATCCTAAAAAATAATAGCCTTTTTATGGCCCTTACGAGATACGAAGCGGTTCACCAAGCTATGGCTTTTTTAGGTAGACACAAAATTTCAGTACCTACTCCCTGTGTAATTTGGTGGTACATTTTGGTCCCACCTAAGAACCATAAACTGAACCTTAAAAAATATACTACCTTCAAATCCTTGATAGAGTTGTCTTAAATCAAGCTTTTTAAAATTGATTAAATTTATAGGAAAGTGTGCAAAGATTTATGATACTAAAATAGTATCATTTGGATTGATACACCATAAAATATATTTTTTATAATGTGCATGTTTGGTTTCATAATTTTTATTTATTATTTTCTATAAATTTAGTTTAACATAAAAAATAAATTAAGATAATTTTAGAAATTAATTATTATTATTATTATTATTATTATTATTATTATTATTATTATTATTATTATTATTGTTGTTGTTGTTGTTGTTGTTGTTGTTGTTGTTGTTGTTATTATTATTATTATTATTATTATTATTATTATTATTATTATTATTATTATTATTATTATTATTATTATTATTATTATTAAGTGAGTAATATAAGTGAGACAGGTTACTCCAAAAAGGTCACTACGGTTATGGCCAAATCCCATTAATACTAGAAAGTGCTGCGCGGCCTTGCCGCGCAGGCCCAGTATTTGGCCTCGAGCGGCGTCCTTGATGTCTCCCTGGCCATCGTCTTGCCGAAGGCCTCGTCGAGTGTCAATAGGTTTATATAGTCTAGGCAAAAGTGGCTTTGGATTAGGCCAAAGCTTCCATTTGTTGCAACGAAGGAGCATTGAATCAAGAATACAGTGATAATCATAATGTCGGGCCAGGCCTTGAGATCTTGCAAGTATATGTTGCCTCCTACAGAAGACTGGCGAAATAGATCAGCCAGAGAATAAGCTATAGTGGCAACCATTTAACGGTAGAACTCCACGCAAAGCAATGCGATTGAATAACCTTTCTTAAATACAAGCTTACAGATTTGGACAAATGTTCCATCACTGGAAAAAAAAAAAAAACTACTGTACTTTCTTGTGTTTTATATTTTAGAATGGGAGCTTGTATTGTGAACTTCATAGCCAAATGGGAGGTTGTGGCTGTCCCTTTTTTTCATCATATTGCTTAATTAGAAGTACTACGTAGCTATTTTACTTAGAAGTCTTCGTTTGAACCATAGCATTCTGAAAAAGTGCATGGCATGTGTCTGAACCTGCAAACAGGAAGTAGATATGTAACTAAAATTGTGGACTTCAAATCTCAAATTAGTTTGGAGGATGCGGGAAAATAGCTGCTCTAGGTTATAATTGACGGAAATGTTGCTTAAGAAACATTCAAATTGAAGTTGATAAATAAGATTAGGCCTTTCCAGGACAATTAGTACAAAACATTCCCAGTATATGCATGGGTGATGACACTTAACACACCTGGATGACAGATCATGGCGTGTGCACTTCAAACGAGACTCCAGCTGCCTCTGGTATTGATTAGTGCTACAATCCATCCTCTGCATGGTTACGGGTGTATTGCTTCAAAGATCAGTAAGATGAAATCTTATTTTATAACATTGATCAGACCATTAACAGTAGGAACCACAAGATGTAAACACATTTTAGTCTGCATAGGCCAAAGGGATGAATACAGACCTCTGATGCCTCTATTGTCAAGTATCAGAATACACAGGACAACTGAGAAGGCAGATGAAAATGTTGCATATTGCGATGGCACACATCCTTCTTTATAGTATCCCAAATTACCATAATTGTTTTTATTCAGATTTGCACCAAGGTAATAAGTTTGCAAAATGAGCGAGCTGCTAATTTTTGGACATTGCACGGTATGATAGAAGACAAACATCACAGATTGATAACAAAAGGAGAGGAAAACATGGCAACGACGGGACCTGCAAGGCTATATGCAAAAAAGATATTAAGAACAACTCATGCTTATGCCCAATTGAGTACCTGAGGCTTTCTCAGTATCAGTAAACACAAATAGTCACTATGCAAACGGAACCTTCTGCAGTGTTAGCGGATTAGTGTACGCTGGGGCCGTTGGCCTGCTTGTAAGCCCGTTTGTAATGCGCTGGACGCGGTCACCATGATCCGATAGACATGGTCGCCGCTCTCCCGCAACGCTCGCCACGCCACGCACGTCCCCGCTCTGCGCTAGCTCGCGTAGCAGAGTCCGTTGAGCCCAAGACTCTTCTGTACGTGTATAAGATTGTACACCAGATATCAATACAACTCGTGGTTGATCATTCTTCCTCTTTCATGCAGGAAGGCAAGAATAGAAATCATATGTCCTGAACTATCGACAAAGGATTCATCAGGAACCCTAGTTTAATTACAGATTATATGGAGTTTCCAATCTTTAACCCATTACCTTGCAACACGGGAAGTTGTATCTTCTCGTGGGCTTTACTGTGCTCCATGGCACCCCGGGCTGCTCGGTGCTCCGTTGGTTTGCTGAGCTGCGCCGGCCATCCGATGTACCTGTGCCATTCATTCGCGGCGCCCTGCTCTATTTTTTTCTATGGGTTGCAGTGGAGGTTCAGGTCCCTTTGGATGGGTGACGCCGCCACTTCTGTCGCCGGAGCCGCAAGGCCGAGGCAGTACGCTTGCCGTAGTTGGCGGAGCGCATGGCGAGGCCTGACTCGCGGAGCCAGGCGGCGGGTGGCCAGTGCGGCGAACAGGGCGAGGCCACAGCGGCACACAGTACGGGGGATAACGTCGTGTGGGAGGACGGCCGCGGTGGACACTCCCAGCGGGACATCAGCGACGGGGGGCGGGGGGGTGGGCACTGGTGCGGCCGACCGTCTACCTGAGCCCCGCCTCGGCTTCCCCATATCCGCGCGCGAGGGGCTGCAGAGGAAGGAGAGGAGGGAGAAGGGAAGACGAAGACGTGCGGAGGGAGGAGCCAGCGGCGTGGGCATGGGGAAGGGAACGGGAGGATCGCGACCGCAACGCCAAGGGCGCCAGGGACGCCATGGCAGGGGCGCAGCGGCAGCGGAGCAGAGGACCGGCTGCCGCCGACCGGCCTGGGGCCGACGGTGGGCGATTTTTAACTTTTTGCCATATGTACGCATGGCACCTCTCGGATTGCTAGTTTTATATGTTGAAACGTCCAAGATTTTGTCACTTTTTCTGATGTGGCACGCCACACGGGCATGCCAGCGTAGCAGCGCCCATGAGAACCACTACTAGGCATGGAAAAAGACAGTTTCGCTCCTGTTGTTTCTCCTCTTCCATTGGCTGACACGTGGGCCCCATATGTCAGCTCCTCCCTCAACCTCCGGCCATCACCATGCCGCTAGGGAGGGGAGGAGCTCGTGCAGCCAGCCATCACACCGCAGTTGCCCGCGCTCGTCGGAGCCAAGGCCACGATGGGAAGGGGCCACGCGGTGGGGCTCAAAGGACTGTAGTAGATCGATAGATCGAATGATCAGGTTTAATTCGACCAAACGCACTACTTTGGACGCAGGCAGTAATAAGTTCGGTAAACATGCTTGTATCTCGTACGAAATGGGTTGGGTCACAGGCCAGAACAAACGAACGGAAGTGAGGTGAGGTTAGGCAGGCGGCCACCCCGTGCCACCACGGGCAGACGTGGACGCTGAACCAGAGGCGGACGAGTTAGATACGTTCCGCGCCGCGCTTCGGACCAGGGAAAATTTTAACGATGCGTACGAGCACGCGATCGACGGAAGGCCGGTCCGCGCCCTCTCAATCACCAAGCCATTCCCGCCACGCGGCGCGCGGGGCCGCGGCGACCCAGCTCAGGCACGCTACGGCCGCCGGCCGAGACGCCCGCCCTCCGGTTTGCCATCGTTCGCTGACTTGTTTGCCCGGGGCGTGCGTGCGTGTATACAGGATACAGGTCGCGGCGGGCTCGCCAGCGGTGGAGCTCGCCCGCGGTGACTCGCGCGGCAGGGCTCGCGTGCGGCGTGCCATCACCGGTGAAGCAGACACCCACAGGCGCCGCAGCAGCGAGAGCAGAGGACGAGAAGCAGCGGAGGCAGCGGCATGGTGACGGCGGGAGGTTGAAGGAGGAGCTGACATGTGGGACCCACACGTTAGCCAGCACAGGGGAGAAACAACAGGGGCAAAACTGTCTTTTCCCATGCCCAGCAGTGGTTCTCATGGGAGCTGTCGCGCTGGCATGTCCGCATGGCGTGCCACGTCAGCAAGGGTGACAAAATTTTAGACGTTTTTGCGATAATAAATCTGTAGGCGTACTTACAAAACTAGCAAGGGGAGAGGTGTCATCGGTAAGGATGGCAAAAAGTTAAAAAATTCCTACAGTGGCGGCGACCGTGGGACAAAGGTGGGGAGAAGGGAGCGAGGCAAGGCGAGGCCCACGCGGGATCGCTTGCCGGCATGCGTCACAGGTGGGTGCCTGGGTCATGGGGCCAGGTCTTTGCTAAACTCCTGCATCCCCTTGACCATTGATGCCCGATCCGACGGCCTAGCTTTTACCGTAGACGTGGCCCAATGGGAAGACCGGGAATGGTGCACGAATCGTATTGAGACTAGTCACTACTGTAGCAAAATAGGAGTAAAATGCCTAGAGCTATATGATTGTTAGGCCAATACATATTACATCCTATATAAAGCAAATTTCCATTTGTGCATGTGAAAAAGAAGAGGAAATGTAAACAACAATGAGCAAATATGTATGTACAATTTCCCATATGTAAAGCAAGTACAAAAAGAAGAAAGAATCGATTCTAGGCTGAGATATCAGTGCTGTCAGTCTCCGGGCGCCCAACAATGCCAGCGTGACCGAGCAACGCCCACAGCACGGTTATGAACTCGCCACCGTGGTAGAGCGACTTCGAGTGCGAGGTCACGTTCTCCGACGGCGCGAGGTAGAGGATGAGCTCCGCCCAGAAGTCGGCGACCACCTTCCACAACAACGCCTCGTCGCCGACCACCTCCACCAGCTGCCGCCCGAGCTTGGACGCCTTCCTCAACGTCGCGTTCATGCTCCCACCAAGGCACGTCGCGGCGCGCTCGTACGTCACCACCGGCCCCGCGCAGCGCGCGAGCACCCTCGTCACCTCCTCCACCACTCCCTCGTAGAGCTCCTCCGTCCACGCGCGGTGGTCCGGCAGGAGGGCCGGCTTCAGCGCCACCAGGTAGGCGCAGTAACGGGACAGCCGTGTAGCAACAACCACCAGGTCGAGGTCGCTCTCCCCATCTGTGTCATTATTGTCGTTGTCGAGTTTGCCACCATGAGCTCCCTCGGAGCGCTTGAGCTCGACCAGCCTCGTGGCGAGATGCCACACGAGAATCTGCTCGGATAGGCTGTCCACGGCATTGTCGTCGCCGGCTTTAATACGGCAAGCCCAGAAGAGGTTGCCCGCGACTCCGTTGCCTTGCAAGGACAGCTCGCCGTTCCCGAGCCTACCCTTGTTTGTTCTGAGCGTCACCACAATGGCGGATTTCACCGCCGCGGGCACTGCGACGGTCTTCTTCACGATCCGGTCGACTTGCCGTGAGACGCAGCCGCAGTAGCAGAACCGAAGCTGCAGGATGGTCACCTGGCAGAACCGGTCGTCCCATTGCTGCATGGGCCGGAGCCAGAGCAGGCGGCTGAGCTTACGACGCGCCCACGGCGACTTCCGCCACGTCGGCCGTCGCGCGTACTCGCAGATGGCGGACACCTTGATCCAGTCGGAGCAGACGTAGTTGGCGATCTCCCACCCCTCCGTGAACACGATGCAGACGATGAAGGAGACGGAGACGAGTATGTCGAGGCCAACGATGACGTGGAACACCGTGTCGTGGTGCTGCAGGTAGTTCCGGAGGTTCTGGTAGTCCTGGGCGAGCGCCGTGCCGGGGTTCGTCATGTCGTGCACGATGGCGCCGCCGGCCGCGAGGCAGCTGATCCACGTGGCAAGCACGAGGATTGAGTTGAGCGCCGGGAACCACCACCCGCTGGCGTAGAAGACGGTGAGCTTCGAGTAGAGGAAGTCGGCGAGGAAGGACAGCTCGGCCTGGACCACCCGGAACACCCTCTCTGGGCTACCACTACCAGCAAGAAGCCCGTCCTGCACGAATGCCATGGCACGGTGGCAACCGGCCTCGGCGAGTGGGCACCCAATGAACCGCCGGAGCTGCAGCTTGAACAGGGCAAAAGAGAGGCACAGGTCCTTGATCTGCGGGCAGGATGCGAGGAGAGGGTCGCCGGACGAGGAAAGCGACCATATCCTGTCCACGGTGACGACATGCCCCGCGTTCAGGTCCATGGACAATGACGGCGGAGCTGCAGTAGTCCTGTCAATGTGGTACCCATGCGGCCTAGGCTTGATAGGCAGTTTCTCCTCACCCATCACAAAATAAGGAGGAGGCACTTCTAGTCCACCTTGGCCTGCCTGACCATGCCCATGCAAGGTTTTTTTTATCGGCCGATATTCACCGAAATTTCCGAAATTTCCTTTCTATCCACAGGGTCCGATAAAATTTGACATAGGCCAAATTTTTCCCTTCTTTCCTGCTCCCACACAGACAACCCAAATTCAGCCGTGCGACGGTCCCACACTATAATGTTTTATTCTTGTTTTTATCGGTGAACAAGTGATGTTTAATAGCTTAGGAATAGTTTCAAGTCAAATTCTACGAAATTTTTTTAAAACAATTTGAATTTTTTTTTGAATTTGGTCCGATATTTCCGATATATCTTGCTTATCCTGTTTATCCATGACCTCCGATAAATTTTTATTTCCGATAATGAAAACCTTGTGCCCATGCCCATGGAGTTGCTTCATGTAGTCGGCGACGAGGTACGAGTTGAGGCCGACAGCGAATGAGTTCTTGGCGAGCTCGGCAGCGACGAGCCTGTGGATGAGCTTGAGGAGGCTGAGCACCCACAGCCACAGCAGGACGCCGGTGAGCAGTGGGCTCCCGGCGGCACCACCACTGCTGATGATGAGGAACGCCACCCACCCCATCCTCGCCAGCTGCTCGACCGACGGCCGGAACTTGCTTCCGTTGGAGCCGCTGCTGCTGATGGTCGAAGTGGAGGAGCGGGCGGTGTCGATGGTGTTGCGCAGGATCTGGAGGAAGACGATCCAGGCGAGGAGGAGCGGGACGCGCGCTGATGCGTCCCACTTGGCCGCCGCGGAGACGGCGTAGGACACGAGCGGGAGAAAGAGAGTGGACGCGGCCCAGACGAAGAGGCGGAGTGCCGGATGACCGGAGCGGCGGCGGTAGGAGCTCAGCACAACCAGGATTGCGAGCAGGACAATGCTGACGATGGCCGCCACCTCCATGAGCAGCAGATTCACGAGGCTGGAGGCCATGGGGGTGGCTAGTTTTTTTTCCTCCCTTTGTCCACCTCTCCTTGTTCGCAATGAGCAAATATGGAGAGAGAGCTCTGCAGGCTTCAAAGCTAAATGCGGTATATATAACAACACCTTTGTTTTCATGCATGTGATGGCTCATGGCTGACTACGCTGCAATGAAGGTCAGGTGGATGCATGTGAGGACTGATGAGGAGAAGGGTGGACGACAAGCCAAGTTAAGACACGATTCTGTGTGCTACACAGAAGCAAAGGCATCGCCTTTTATGATGGATGACAGAGAGTACTTGCAGCTAGGGGCTACATACCTGTATGCACAATGCCATAAAAAAGAGTCGCTATAGTTTATAAAAAAACTAGAAATCTTGGGCGCAGCGTTGCCGCGCACCATCTTTTAAGTAACCATTGTTGATCTTCAAGTTTGTAATCAGATAAATCAAATTTTGGATTTTGCCATGCCATCTCTAATTAAGGTGACCATTGTTAATCTTGTAGTTCCTGTAATTGGATAGCTAGATTAGACATGAAGAAAATAAATTGAAGTTTGGGATAGCAGATAACGCATGATGTGGCAATGGAAGGTCTATCTAAAAACATCCATATCCCTTATATACTAGTACGTGACAGCCTATTTTCAGGACAATTGGTGATTTAGATATGTGTAAATATAAAGGTAAAATATTCTCAAATACAATTACTATATTTGCGTATTGGGCACTTCTATCTTTGTTTCACATTAAAAGTATGCAAGTGAGAAATAAAAATCAGATAGCTTGTTATTTTATTAATATTTATGCTTTTGTACCTGTGTATCAGAGGTAGCAGAGATAATTAAATAGCATTTCATCTCATCATGTTACTCATCGAAGCACAACCAACATAGCTAGTGTTTTTTGATGGGCATGTAGAAATCTCAGTTATGGAAACAAACAAATACTATATTGGGTATATGCCAAATTTGTACTAAATTGCAACTTGATTGTTAATTATTTGAAGTCTTGAGAATTTGGTATGTAGTGAACATCTGAATATATAAGCATTCTATAATACTCCTTCGCGGTACAAAATAAATCAACTTCCAGATACTTACGTAGACAAGTGCTTATCTAGGTATGTAGCTAAAGGGAGTAAGTGAAGATTTACCTTAGACCCCCTTTGGCATGGTAGGTGGGAGATGGAGCCAGGAGGATCCGTGCCAAAGAGACCCTTCATATAGTGCACAAAACCACCACTAACACATTTGCTTCTACCAGGACTTGAACCAATGAGAGCTCCCAACTTAAAGATTAGGTAGGATTCCTTGAATCAATAACAAGTATATTATATAGCTTTTTCTCGAACTACAAGATGGGCACAACAGTGCCCGGTGCTTTCAGCATCTTTTTTTTGTTCTATAATTTGTTTTATACGAATTGATTAAGCACAAATACTATGTCGTTGGTTTGTAATTTTGGACTGGAGAGCGGCACATAGCAAAGATATATAACAAGTTTTAGAATTTTAAGATGTACGATTATTTTTCTATGATTTTAGAAATTTTCTTTTTATGCACAAGTGTTCACGTTACGTGTCTGCACAATTTTGGATTGGAGAGCGGCCCGGCACCTAGTTAGCTTCTTCGCTGTTCATTTTTCTTGACTGCATTCCATCCGCTCTTCCGTCAGGTGCATGCACAACAGTGCAAGCAATTGCCTGTTGCCTCCACCGCAAAAGCCGATCAACAACGCTCAGGTGAGCCCAGCGCGAGGGGCATGAACGGAGGGAGAGCAGGCGTGCACCAAGTACCTTGTAGATCTCGTAAGAGTTGTCACGGTCTCACGGAGTGGGAATGTGGGATCCAGGCATCCAGGCGGAAGCGGGTGAAGCAGCAACGATCTACTACTTCCCTTGCTGCCGCGCGTGGGCTGGGAGGGAGGCGGCGGTAACGGACCGAGCGAGGTGGCAGTCGCGAGATATAGAACGCGGCGGTCGCAACATACAGCGGACAGCGCTAGAGAATGATCTAGAAACGCTGGAAGTTACGTCCAGTTTCAAACGGCTAGATCAAAATCCAACGCTCCAAAAAAAGAGGCGACGTGGCTAACTGAGACGCTAGAGACGTGGCTAACTGAGATGCCAGAGAGTTTGGTACCAGATTCGTTCTCTAAATGATCGCAACGAGACGAGTGGCCAAAGCCGAAGTCATACACAACAGCCCGGGGCTAGCACATACACACGGCCGTGGGCTTTAGTGGTGAGCCGGCTGGTGGTCATGTTACTCCTCCTAGGCCTCTTGCTGGGCCCAGAAAACTTGGAAATTTCGTGGACTCGTGTGCATATATTTTCTGTTGGAGCAACTCATAGTATGACGGATGCTGGTCCTCGAGAGTAGTGTGTTTGGCAGTGCCAAGCCAATGTTCAGTGTCGACCACTTTGGTCTCGGTATACTCCCTCCGAGAATGCAATTTTCACTTTTCATAAAGTCAAACAATTGAAATTTTGATTAAAATTATATTTAAAAATATTAAGATGCATGATTTAAAATAAGTACCATTCATTTAATTATAACATATATTTTCATAGACATAAATAATAATACTACCATTACAAATTTGATCAAACTTAAACTAGTTTCACTGTCACAAATCTCATAGTTATATATTTTTTTGGATGGATGGACTATCTTTTAGCTATCGAGACTTAGACGTTGACGTAGAGGTTCTCTCTACTTTCCTTCTTTTCAATAATAAATGCATGTTTGGTTGGACGCCTAAGAAAGTTATTTGACCCAGACAACTCCATTCAATCATAAGCAACCAAAATTGGACGTCTGAGATTATTACTTGACTAGGCAACTTCCTTAGTGTTGGGGGTAGAACCGGCTTCGGGGCTCCCCAGTCGGGTCCCGGCCGCCGCCATACTTTCTCGAGAAAAGGCGCGCCTAGCATTTCGCTCGAGCGAAATGGCTTCGCGCCGATGGGCTGTCTGTCGGCCAAAGCGAAGCGGCGGCGGTGACAACAGCGCCCTCTCCCAATATTGCCTGCGATCCACGATTGACCCGGCCATTTCGCTTGGGCGAAGGCGACGGCCACGCCGTTGGGAGGAGATCAGTCTTTTCACCTTGACGAAAGGAGGCGGCCCGACTCGGAACGAGCGCGGCCGGTGGAGTTACGATGACTCGGGCTATTCGCCTGGGCAAATAGTCTGTGATTATTCGCATGACTGGTTTTGCAGGTTTCGCCGGAGGAGTAGCCGGCCATCTCCGCGGTCCCGACAACCCCCGCTCGTCGGGACCCACGCGGTCGGCTAGGAAGTGACATGAGGCAGGGCCGGTCAGGCCCCCCAGGACCGGCACTACCCGAGGCGGGCGGCAACTCCGAATGGTGGGCAAGCCCGTGGTGTCAAGGAATATTCCCCGAATGTGTAGTAGTTAGAAAGGCATTCTAGTCCGATGAAAAGCCTACGGGCTTGTATAAATAACCCCCGTTGGGGAATGGAAAAAGAGAGGAACAAGATCAATGAAATTGCCCGTTTTGTTTCGCATATGTATTCCTTTCACTTCATTTCGCATCTGAGTTCGCTCGCGCGACAACCTGGTGTTCGAAGGCTGTGGCCTTGAACAACATTGGTGCCCACCGTGGTTGTTACTCAAGCTTATCATGCCACCTAAGGAGTCGAAGGTATCAATGGACAGAGCAGGACCATCCACGCAAAATGACGGAGCAGCAACAACGGCAACGGAGCCGCCCGCGCCGCAGCCACAACCGGAAGGTGGTGCAGTGACCCGATCGCGGGATGAAACACTAGAAGGCGACGTTGAAGAGGTCGAGCTCGACAAAAACGGCAAGGAGGTTGAAGAAGATGAAGACGGCGAAATCACCGAGCAGGCAAAAGATTTGAAAAGTTGGACCAGTATCAATAGGACATCCTCAGACTGCAGGACGAAAAAGGAATCATTGTTGAAGTAGGCTGTGGCTCGAAAAAATAGGGTAGAACAAACGCAATGAGCAATCAGGCAAGCCGAGATTGAAAGAGAGAGGCTGGTACGGAGCAGCGGCAGGCGGAAGCGCCGGTCAAGGAGGTGGAAACACAATAATACCAGACACAATCCTGCTAGACGAAGATGAAGAAGCATATGATCCCACTTCGCCCTTGTCAATGAGCTCCAGCTGCACCTGTGGCCCCTGGGATACAAACCACGCTCCAATTTTCAACAGAAAGACAAACCCAAGAAAATTCATCGCATGATATGAAACCGCCATCACCTCAGCAGGAGAAGACGCTCAGACTCTCGCCAAATCTCTAATTTTGGCACTCGAAGATATCGCGCATGATTGGTACACCTCCTTGAAGCCCCTCTCCATCCACTCATGGAACCAGGTCAAAGCGGAACTTTTATCCACATTCCAGGGATATCACCCAGGAACGAAAACCACAAGGGGCCTGCTAAACTGTATACAACAAGATGATGAATCCTTGTCCGACTATTTAGAGAGACTCATCCAAATCAAAGCACAAGTGCCAAACGCACCAGAAGAAATGGTGATAGTGGCAACTGTCAAAGGATTGGCCATAGGGCAGTGTGCAGCTCATTTCACTAGAAATTACCCCACAACTGTCAAAGAGCTATTCGAGAAAATGAGGCAATATGCTAGGTCAGATGACGACCTAAAGAAGTGAAAGGCAACACGCAATTTGTGGAGGCAAGCAGGTAGGGCCCCTAGGCCACCTCCAACCCCAGGGCAGCGAAACATGAAACCTTTTCGTGCAATCAACAATTTGCAAGAACAGCCAGAGCATAATCCAGCGGAGCAAGGTTTCCCTGGGCCGCTGCCAAACCAACAGTATAGAAGCTTCGATCAAGCTCCACGCGGTGAGCGTGGGGGTCGAGGCCCCCGTGGTGGACGCGATGGCAGAGGAAGGAGAAGAAACCAGAGGACACCTTATTGCGCCGTGTGTGGCAAAAATGCAGGTCATTTCACAAAAGACTGTAAAATACAACAAAATGGCTAGAGAGCTTAAGAAGAAAGACGAAGCTGTGAAAAGCAGCGAAACATCCAACCATGTGTTCCACTACACCACTCACGAAATGGTAAACAATCAGGGTTATGGCAGCCCCTATTTAGCGACAAGCAGCAACACTCTCCAGCATCGTGGCTTTTCGCATGGGTACAACCAGCACCCATATATATGGCAACAGCGGGCATTCCTGGTGTATCAGCATTTCCCCAGCATTCAGGGCATTCTGCTGCTATGTCCTCGCCAGTACAGCAAGAGCAACAACAATCAAGCCAACCTCAGCTCGCAAAGCAAGAAAATGCCCAAGAGCAACAGGTCGTAAACAACATCTTACCCTCCTAAGGCCACATTTTCGCAATCACCAGCGAATCAAATCAAGCATGAAAACAAGAGGGCCAGAAAGGACTATGAAAGGAGAGTCCACACCGTCTCACCAAGGGTACCGCTCAACAGGCCAGCTTGGTCCATGGTACCAATTACCTTCGATGAAAGTGACTTCCAAGTGCGAGACTTCCCGTACACAGACGCTTTCGTAGCGACAACAAACATAGTTGGGTTTACTGTACACAACATCCTCGTAGACAACAAAAGCTCTGTCGACATTCTCTTCATCAAGCCTTTCGAACAGATGAACCACGATAAGCGAACAATAGAGCCAGCCGGGAACTCACTGTTCGGTTTTGGTGGGAAAAAGATAGACGCCTTAGGGAAGAAAGCAATGCCGGTCTCTTTCGTAGAAGGAGAAAAGGTTTGCACTGAAACAATAACTTTCGACATAGTCAACATGGATTATCCATATACCGCCATCTTTGGCAGGGGAGTTCTAAACAAATTCAAAAATGGTGATAAAGCAAAGCTACTTATGCATGAAGATGCCATCCCCTTTCGGGATAATTACAATACACGGAGATCAAGCTGTGTCCAGGTGAATAGAGGGAAAACCAATTCCAGGATACAGCCTCATAAATGAAGTAGCAAAGAAACCACCTAGCGAACAAACAAACAGTGAAAAGGCAGCCGGGCCAAGGGCAGAAGCTGTCAAAGACACTCAAAAAGCCCCCTTATCAAAATTAGTGCCAGAAAAGTACGTGCATGTAGGTTTCGACCTCACAAAAGATGAGAAAGACAATCTGATAGCTTTTCTTCATGAAAACCAGGACGTATTCTCTTGGTCGGCAAAAGATCTGCAAGGCGTCAGTCGCGATCTCACCCAGCATAACCTAAACGTAACAAAAGGGGCGAAACCGAGGAAGCAAAAACTATGGAAGATGTCCATAGAGAAAGCAGAAGCGACGAAAGCAGAAGTATAGAGATTACTCGATGCCAGCGTCATTAGACCCGTGCAATACCCATAATGGCTGGCTAATGTAGTAATGGTCAAGAATAAAAATGGGAAATGGCGAATGTGCGTTGATTTCACTAATTTGAACAAATGTTGCCTGAAAGATCCATATCCGCTCCCAAGAATAGACAAGTTAGTCGACATCGCGGCTGGCTATGAGGTGATGAGTCTGCTAGATTGTTTCTCAGGGTATCATCAAATCTGGTTGAACCCCGATGACAAAGAGAAAACAAGCTTCATCACTCTAGGAGGAATTTACTATTACCGATGGATGCCCTAGGGACTACGAAACGTAGGCCCCACTTTTTCTAGAATGACAGATGGAGTTTTCGACAAGCAGAAAGGCAAAAATCTTATAGCATACGTTGACGACATTGTGGTTAAGAGCGATAAGAAGGAGACCCACATTCAGGACCTCCAAGAAACATTCAAGAACCCGAGAAAGAGAGGTCTCAAGTTAAACCCAGACAAATTATATTCAGCATCAAGAAAGGCAAATTGCTCGGTTGTTTAGTATCAGCGAGAGGCATCGAAGCAAATCCTGAGAAGATAACAGCGATAGTCAACATGAAGCCACCTACAAGCAAAAAGCAGGTGCAGAAGCTCACCGGTAGGTTAGTAGCACTAAACAGATTCATCTCAAGATCAGTCGAAAATGGCTTACCTTTCTTCAGAACCCTTTGAAGCTCAGATCATTTCGAATGGGGGCCCGAGCAGCAGCAAGTTTTCGACGAGCTCAAATCCTACTTGACCAAATTAACGACATTGTCCAAGCCTTCGCCATCAACAACACTACTGCTATATCTAGCAGCGTCACCCATAACTGTCAGCACGGTCCTAGTCGAAGAGAAGGAGCACGAAAATAAGAAGAAGCAATTCCCAGTATACTTCATATTAGAGTCTTTACTAGGAGCAAAGCTCAACTATACCGAACTAGAGAAAATAGCATACACAGTGGTCATGGCATCAAGAAAGCTGAAGCATTCTTTCAAAGCTCATCACATCAACGTCCTCTCAGCTCAGTCGCTGGAAGCGCTATTTTGTGATAGCAAAGATATTAGAAGAATTGGAAAATGGGCCACAGAGATGAACAAATTTGTAGTTGATTTCGAACACAGATCAGCAATTAAGTCACAAGCACTCGCAGACTTCATCGTGGATTGGACCCCAGCAGCTTTTGACACCACACTACAATTCAAAGAACCAACTTGGACCATGCATTGCGACGGAGCCTGGGAAATGGCTGGAGCGAGTATAGCAGCAATATTAATGCCATAGAAAGGTCCAAATCTTCGCTACGTAGCCAAGCTAGAATTTCTTAGGACTAACAATATAGACAAAATACAAGGTAGTGCTCCTAGGGTTGCAAAAGCTTAGGGCCCTAGGGGTCAGAAGATGTATAGTCAGGTCAGACTCTAAGGTAATAGTGGGGCACATCGAGAAAGAATTCATCGCAAAAGAGCCCGAGTTAATCAAGTACTTGGCAGTAGTAAGAAGAATGGAGAAACACTTCACTGGATTCACTTTTTGCCACATTCCAAGAAGCCAAAACGCTAAGGCGGATGAGTTAGCAAAAGCAGCCATGCAAAGAGCGCCGATGCCAGCAGACGTATTCTATCAAGAGCTGTCAGCCAAAGCCATACGAGAAGAGGAGGAATGGCCTTGCAACCTGCATACCATCACACGCAAGGACTAGAGATCACCCATATTCGCATACCTCAATGGAACCTATGAGGTAGAAAGCAAACATGAAAAAGATAGAATGAACTCTAGGACAAAACAATACTCCATCATAGTGGGGGAGCTATGCAAAAGCAGAATCGTGGTGCTGATGTTGAAATGTATAAGCAGAGAGCAAGGAATCCAACTGCTAAGTGAGATGCATGCTGGAATGTGTGGGGCTTATAGGGGACCGCATGAAATCACCAATAGAGCGATAGGACAAGGGTTCTATTGGCTAACAATAGCAGAAGACACAAAGGAGTTTGTCTATAGTTGTGAAGGCTACCAGATGTTTGCTAAAAAGCAGAAAGCCCTAGCTAACCTGACTTAGTCAATCTTTCCCACATGGCCATTGCAGAGATGGGGGTCGACATAGTACGGCCATTGCCAATAGCGCTCGGGAATCTACGTTTTGGCGTAGTAGCCCTAGAGTATTTCACAAAATGCATCAAAGCCAAGGCATTGGCGAAGATCACATTAGGCACCCTAACCAGTTTTGTGTGGCAAAGGATCATCTGCCATTTTGGGGTCCCAACCTACATAACAATTGACAACGGGAAGCAATTCGACTTCACTGAGTTCAGAAATTTTTGTAGTGAGTTAGGAATCAAGCTAGCATTCACATCTGTCAACCACCCAGAAAGCAATGGAGTAGTCAAAAGGGCAAATGGCCTGATTTTCAATGTAGTATCAAAAGCACTATTTGATTTGCCAAAAGGAAAATGGGCGCAGGAGTTGATCTCTTCTATTTAGGGCCATAACATCTCGTGTACCCAAACAATAGGGTTCACCCCCTTTTGCCTTCTGTATGGCAAAGAAGCAATCACACCAAAAGAACTTAGGTTGGCTCTTTTCGGACTAAAATCGCAGCAACCACTCCAATACAACAATATGTGGAACTCGAAACAACAGAAAACGCCAGGTTGCGGGCCGCATTAAACCTCAACAAATATCATAAAGAAACAAAGACATGGAGGGACAAGAAGGTTCTACGAAAGAACATCAATCTAGGCAACATGGTGCTCATTCATCATCCCGACAAGCTGGGCAAATTGCAGTCCTAGTGGTATGGCCCGTTCGTGGTAGCGAATATGGTCAAGCCAGGAGTTTACATGCTGCTCAACAAAGAAGGTGTCGAGACAAGCCACACGTGAATGCAGACAACCTACGTCGCTTCTACCCTTAGCATCTTCACCCCTAGAGGGTCATAATTTTTCTTTTCGCCATTTTTCGCAAACATCAAAAAAGGATCTGCACTCTTTTTCCTCATAGGGGAAGCCTTTGCGAAAAAGGTGTGAGGTTTTTTAATGAGGCGATCCTCTGTACCCCGCTAAAGTAATGCAAACTTACTTTTCCCCACACAAGGTCTAAAAAGTCGGACGTCGAAACAAAACCTGACCTTGGTAGGTTTCGGATATCAACGATGGTAAGCACCAAGTTAGGTTGCGCCGTTACGCACTCGTGCGGAATGTCACAATCGAAAACTCAGCAACCAAAAGACAAGTCTAAAGGCTGCACAAGCTTTTTGCATCACCAAAAAGGAGTGAAAGCGAAAAATCAAAGGCCTAAGGGCCATCAGGACGTTCCGCCCTGCCAAAAGGGACTGGGAGCGAGCGTCAAAAAGCCAAACATGCATCAAAAAGATTCACACCACCAAAAAGGAGTGGCAACTAATGTTAAAGGCCTAAGAGCCATAATGCATTTAGCACCACCAAAAAGGAGTGGGAACGATGATTACAAGTCTAAGGGCGCTAAAGCCCATCTGCACCACATTAAAGAGTGGAAGCGAATGCAAGCAACACAAAAACAATAAAGCATTCACCAAAACCAAGAGCAAAGGACTAACGCAGCCAAGAGAAACAAAGAGGCGCTTACACACAAGTACAACAAAGGACAAATAAAGTTAAGAAAGGCACCAAACATAAGTGGTAAATGTCGCCACCCACCTTAACAACCAGAATTAATGACCCCCGGGCCCATAAAACCCTATAAATAAGACGCTCGGGATTCCCCAGATAGCAGTTCAAGTTTTAGTCTAGGATAAAGCTCTAGGATAGCCACCTATGCTGCATAGAGCAGCTGCGATAGCACGTGAGGAGTCCTCGCGCATGGGGTCAATGAGTGGGCTTGAGAGAGTGTTAGGGGACTCGGCTATCACCGAGAGAGCGAGGTCTTGAGTGTGGGACAGAAGGCTGCACAAGCATAAAGCAGTCAGTGGCAAAATTTAGATGCTGCAAGAAAACACGTAAACATCAGAGCACATACTATCCAAAAGGAGCATGCGCCTAGTCATCGCCATGCACGAAGCTGAAAGATGATGCAACAGGATGTGGCCGCGTCACTACGACAAGCAACATTGGAGGGGTGTTGCAAGAAAAAAAACATAACATCCCCCCATTCAGCGAAACTAGGCCTCCGAGACCCACACCTCCAAGAGACTTCATCCTTGCAACAGCTCTGTGCTAGTAAGCGCGACACCACAGCGCCGCACATCAATTTAGCTAATTCACCCCGCAATAGTGCTGATTCACTCTAGTGAGGCAACCAAGCAAGCGAGATGTTGCAAGCCAAGAAGCAGAAAGAAAGATACCAATTGTGCATATCTACCAATACACCTAGTGCCAAAACAAGTGTAAAATGCCAATTCAAAAGCAATAAAAGATTACGGCAAAAGCAATGAAAGCAATGGTGTCTTTTTGCTTAAACGATATGCCAAGGGGCTAGCAAATGAGCCTCTCAAGTGTTCTTGTCTTCGCTCATCCCCTCGCCCTAAAAGATTGGGGGACGACGTCTTTTTGCTTAAGCGATATGCCGAGGGGCTCGCAAATGAGGCTCTCGAGCGTTCTTGTCTTCGTTCATCCCCTCACCCTAAAAGATTGGGGGTACGACGTCTTTTCGCTTAAACAATATGCCGAGGGCTAGCAAACAAGCCTCTCGAGCGTTCTTGTCTTCGCTCATCCCCTTGCCCTAAAAGGTTGGGGGGACGGCATCTTTTCGCTTAAACGATATGCCGAGGGGCTAGCAAATGAGCCTCTCGAGCGTTCTTGTCTTCGCTCATCCCCTTGCCCTAAAAGGTTGGGAGACGGCGTCTTTTCACTTAAACGATATGCTGAGGGGCTAGCAAATGAGCCTCTCGAGTGTTCTTGTCTTTGCTCATCCCCTCACCCTAAAAGGTTGGGGAGACGGTGTCTTTTCGCTTAAACAATATGCCGAGGGGCTAGCAAATGAGCCTCTCAAGCGTTCTTATCTTTGCTCATCCCCTTGCCCTAAAAGGTTGGGGGTGGTGTCTTTTCGCTTAAACATATGCCGAGGGGCTACCAAACGAGCCTCTCGAGCGTTCTTGTCTTCGCTCATCCCCTCGCCCTAAAAGGTTGTGGGACAACGTCTTTTCGCCTAAGCAATTTGCCGAGGGGATAGCACCTCAAAAGGATTGGGGGGATGGTGCAGTCAAATCAAGAAAGGGGGACATCGCATGTTTTCCAAAAACAACCAACTAATGACAAGTACATGTATAACAAAACAAACATACCATATGCGCAAACAGTCTTACACAACAACATAATAGGTGAAATTACAAGCATTGTACACCGCTTTCGCACTAAACTACACTCCGCCCCCAATGGGGCGAAGATAAAAGTTGTATCGATGATTTTCCAAATCCAACATCATCTCTTTGGCTGGCTCCTCCTTGGGATCTTTTAAACCAGACATCGAGGGATTCCCACGGTCTTGCCTAATTCGTTCACGCCGGGCTGTGCGCTCTTCCAAAATAGTTGGATCAAACTCTAAATAGAAGAACCTATTAAGAATTTCTTCTTTCCTAAGCATGCGCCAGAAGCACAACCTCAAAAAACCGATCATACTAGATCCTAGAAATTTCTCACGACGGCGAGACCAGGAAGCGCGTCCAACATAAAAACCATTGCAATTTATCATTAGCGGATAGATATCCATAGGTTGTGAAGGCTCCGCACCAGGAACATGCGTGTCGAAACCACAAGAGTTTAAACTGAGTCTTACATCAACAGCCAAACAAACGCATTTTTTCTAAATTACAAATATCAAATCCTAATTGTCTACCCCATCTTGAGCAGTGTCTTCGCTAGGGGTGCCCGTGCCATCTTCCACCGAAATCCGGTAGCAGGGGTAGGCGGAGCGTCTACGTCGCACGAACCACTCCCGACCGCCGCCTCACGGGCATTTTCGCTCTGCAATGTACTTCTTCACTTTCTCCTTAATGGTTGTACACTCCTCAGTGGACTGCAGAACATATAGTAAATGAGTAAGAATGCCTTTTCACCATCCACAACAAAAGGGCTAGCAAGGCAAAAAGAAAAAAAGCCCTTGAAAAAGAATCATACCTTGCCGCGAGTCATGGCAGCCCTAAGAAGAGCGAGATCCTAGCCACCAGGGTGCCAGAACCCATCGAAGAACCTCTTCATCGCGTCATGAGCATGGCTAGGGGCGTTCCATTGTGTTTGTGGGTCCTTGATCTGGACCTTCTCTAGATGGTCGTACCTGCACTCTCCCAAAGCCTGAGTGAAGGCGCGGAGTGAGATGAAAGAAGTGTACTCTCGCCCGACGGTCATGTAGTCGCTCACGGTGGCCAGCTCATTCATCAACCACTCCATGAAATCAATAATAGGTGCATCGCTAGGCGCATTCGCCTCTTCACCCACACTCTGGATCAGCTCCTTGTATACATTTGCCGCTCTCTGGGCACCGGCCACAATCTTGTTGCGCTCATCGTGTCTCTACCAATGATACCCTTCAAAGTCCTCATGCATCTTCGCAATCTGCTCCTCGGCAGTCTTGTGAGTAGTTTTGTTCTCCTCAGTAAGCTTCTTAGCCACCTCCAGTTCCTGCTCAAGGGCCTAGATCTTATCATCCTTGGTCGCTAGTTCCGTCTCAAGGCCCTAGCAAAAGGCTAGCCCCTTCTACTGGAGCCCCTGAGCTAGGAGCATGGCCTACATGTCAAAATGCAAAATCACACGACAATATTCGAAAGCAAGAACAATAAGAAAAGCAAACAAGAAAAAATGTTATGGCACTTACGCTGGTGGCATGAAAATTTACCACCTCCACAAGAGATGAATTGGGCACCTTGAGAAGGTCCCTATCCACCTCTAGGACAGTGAACAAACTAGCGCAAGCATCAGCGAAAGCAACCGTAGCCTTGCCGGGCAACAAGCCAACAGTCCGGTGATCCACGTTGGCAATCACCTAGGAATTCGAGATGGCCCCTAAAGCATGAGCAATCTGGTAAGTCTCCTCCTTCATGGAAGTCATCTCGCCCGAGGAGCTTGATCCAGAATTGATTCGCATCACGCCATAATCCTCAGGCTGAGAACCCAACCACAACTCCCCAAGGCCGAATAGCTACCCATGAACTAAGCTCTTGGTTAACCAAATAGACTCCATGTAAAATCGTGACTTACCCTACTATTGCTATGAGCCAAAAGCGTTAGGAGACGCCATGGAGATGGTGGCCAGCCGAGTAGGAGCGGCCGTCACAGCAGAAGATGGTCTTGGCCTCTTTAGAGCGACGTTCGACGGTAGATCATCGACCTTGTGGGTTTCTTTTTGGGATTTTTGCCGAACGCATCCCCAACGAACATGGTGTCAGCTGCGCCAAAGGTGTCATTCACGTTAGCAATCTTTGCCTTGCTTCCCATTCCGTTGAAACTATTGGTGGCCTGCACATTCAAAGACAACGAGGTGTAAAAGTAAGAAGGCGAAAGTAATCCAAGATCAAGGCAAAAGCTTGAAGCAGAGAACAAAAACAGAAGCAAGAAATGTAAAGGGATGAACTACCACTTTAGTCCAAACTTGGCAAAACAGCGAGTCTATCCGATCACCACTTTTTTGTTGGTCCCCACCTTCTAGCAATTTCACGACCGATGCAAATATCGGTGGGCTCGAAGATGCCCCGACCTCGTCCACCACATTTCTACCTATGAGATTCCAAGGCAGGTATTTGCCCCATGCCCCACCATAACTTTCCTTGCACGCCCTCATTGGCCTCGAGCACCGCGGTCATGAGGGGCAACATCTTTGTTTGGAAGACTCGTATAGGGACCATCTCGGTCAGCATAACAAAGACCCATCACCTTGAATATGCGGTTCAGATGCCTCTTCCTGGCCAAACACTGACTCTTGCCCTTGTGCTCCTTTCCATAAAACCCTATGATCTGTTCGGCCTTATGCTCTATATAGTTTACAAAAGCAAAGTCCGTAGAAAAGGCATCCAACGGTGCAACCCCAAGATTCAGGTAGACATAACCATCCCTTCGCTCAAACTCAAAAAAACAAGTCTTGCTACTTAGCGGTGGGCTTTCGTAAGCTAGCCACTCCTCCATGAAGTCCCGACTAATTTGCCAGCGGGACGTCAAAGCAAAAGCATCGACAGATGCGGTGTCACCTGTTCCATCAGCTAGGATCTCAGCAAGGCAAAATCCCTTCATAGGTGTCATTTTGAAAACCAGAATGTGTGCTTTCGTCAAATCATTTGCTAGCGCCTCAGCCACATCATCATCGGAGCAAACATGATGATAAAACCAATAGTTAGTCCACCACGGCCACTTATTGTGATATGCCGGCATGATGGTCATGGTGCCCCTTGTTTTCTTCGGCACAAAGTTGTAGGAACCCTAATGGGCCACCATCTCGGTCTTCATCCATTTATCCTTGACAACCTTTTTATGTAGATGTGACTCATAATAATGAGCGAAAGTGTTTACGCTTAATTCGCTCCCAGACATCTTCATCGCCGTTATGAATACGCCGAGCCAGGTGAAAGCATTAGGAGTCAAGTGGTGAATCTGCAGGTTAAAGCACTGCAGAACCTCTCCCACAAAATCCTCATAGGGGAACCGTAGTCCCACCTCAAAGAGGTCGCAAAAGATGATGGCCTTGTAAGGCTCCAGGAGGGGCACCTCTTCTCGACCCAAAGCATGACACAAGTTGCGCATCAAAGACTTTATAAGCCCATGCCCAACATAGCTATCAAGTCTTCCTCCATCACACGCGAGCGACCTATTCGGTACATGATGGGGGTAAGATCTGGTTGCCCCCTAACAACAGCTAGCACCGGGACCACTATCTCACCTTCTTCTCCCTTTTCCACAATCTCCACGTCAGCATCTATCTCATCGGTGGCTTCATCACGCAATGTACCATGGCCGCTTTCACCAGAAGGCTTCAGCATCAAATTAACGCCCAACCTATTCGGTGACTGCCTAGCCATCTATTCACGACCACTTGGCAAAGGTGAAAGCTCTAGTTTGGTTTTGGTGAATTGATGAAACCCTAAATGCTAACCTAGTTTATCAAGTGATCATGATATAGGTAGCACACTCCAAGTGGTCAAGCAAATGAAGATCATAGCATGATGATGATGATGCCATGACAATGATCAAGTGCTTGGACTTGGAAAGAAGAAAGAGAAAAACAAAAAGCTCAAGGCAAAGGTATAAATTGTAGGAGCCATTTTGTTTTGATGATCAAGACACTTAGTGAGTGTGATCACATTTAGGATCGATAGCCATACTATTAAGAGGGGTGAAACTCATATCGGAATGCGGTTATCAAAGTGCCACTAGATACTCTAACTCATTGCATATGCATTTATGATCTAGTGGAGTGCTAACACCCTTGAAAATGTTTGTGAAAATACGCTAACACATGTGCACAAGGTGATACACTTGGTGGTTGGCATATTTGATCAAGGGTGGTGAAGTTTAGGTGCAAGGGTAAGAAACTCCACCGGCGGAGTGTCCGCCCGTAGAGTGCGGACAATCCGACGGTGCCACCGGCGCTCTAGACAAAAAAGATGGAGGTCACTGGGAGTGACCGAACGCTGGCCACGGTTGGACCGGCGTGTCCGGTCAGATGTATCAGCAAAGACGCTGGCGTCGGTCAAACGACCGGACGTTGGGTCACTCTACGACTGGACGCTTGCAGGGTGCGTCCGGTCAGTGCTGACGAACGCTGATGTGAGGCGCACAGAGGAGACGTTGCATGACCGGACGCTGGGTGAGTCTGATCGGGCATGACCGGAAAATTCATGTTTGGAACCTTACTAGAAACGACCGGACGCTGTGGTCCAGTGTCCAGTCACTTTCTAACTGACGTGTCCAGTCAACTGATGACCGTTGAAATCTGATGAATAATATTTGAAGCAGGGGACACATGGCGTGAATCATGTGACCAGACGCTGAGGGCCAGCGTCCGGTCGATTAGACCAAAGCATCCGATTACCCCGCGTTGTGCCCAGTGAAAGGGTACAACGGCTCTATTTCATGGGGGCTTCTATTTAAGCCCCATGGCCGGTTGAAGCTCATACCTTTGGCCATTTTCATTGACATAGCAACCTTGTGAGCTTAGCCAAAGCCCTCCCACTCATCTTCATCATTGATTCATCATCTTTGTGAGATTGGGAGTGAATCCAAGTGCATTGCTTGAGTGATTGCATCTAGAGGCACTTGGTGTTCGTGTTTCACTGTGGATTTCGCTTGTTACTCTTGGTGGTTGCCGCCACCTAGACGACTTGGAGCAGCGAGGATCGTCGAGCGGAGGTTGGTGATTGTCTCTGGCTTCGATCGTGGTGATTGTGAGGGGTTCTTGACCTTTCCCCGACGGAGAGCCAAAAGGTACTCTAGTGGATTGCTCGTGGCTTGTGTGATCCTCATCTTGTGTTGGTTGTGCGGCACCCTATTGAGGGGTTGGCGTGTGAAGCCAATTAGTGCGTGAACCTCCAAGTGAGTGAATTGCCACAACGAGGACTAGCTTGCCGGCAAGCAAGTGAACCTCGGTAAAAAACATTGTGTTCATCATTGTTTCCGAGGTGATTGGTCTTCATTGTTATTCATCCTTGTGATTGATTGGTTCCTTTATCTACACGGTGGTATAACCTTCTTGATCATTCTCATTACATTACCGCAAACTAGTTGTCAAGCTCTTTAGTGTACCTAGTTGTGAGAGCTTGCTTGCTTGGTTGGTGTGGCTCTTTAGTTAGCCTTTGAGAGCACACTAACATAGAGTAGTATCTTAGCTATTGTGTGAATAGATACTATCTAAACTAGAATTGTGGTAGGTGGCTTGCTTTTTGAGTAGGCTAGCGCAACACTTGCTTCGCCTCATAATTGTCTAACCTTTTTGTTAAGTGTTGTTGTAGAAATTTTTATTAGGCTATTCACCCCCCTCTAGCCATTAGGACCTTTCAAGTGGTATCAAAGCTAGGTTACCGTGATTTGAGGCTTAACAACCTTCGGTGTAAAAATGGCTCAAATCAACAACACCAAGAAGCCACCCCAATTTGATGGCTCAAATTATCCTTATTGGAAGGCTAAGATGACAACATATATCAAGTCAATCAATAGGAAGATTTGGAAGGTGGTAGAAATAAAAATTGAGATTGAAGATGAAGATGCTCCCACCGCCGCCGAAGAAATACTTCTCCAAAACAATGGCATTGCTCTTAGTGCCATCCATGATGCTTTGGATGAGAGAACCTTTGAGCAAATCAAGAACATTGAGAGAGCTCATGTGGCTTGGAAGAAATTGGAGGAATCATTTGAGGGCACTCAAGCCGTGAAGGGTGCAAAGGCATATATTCTCAAAGAGAAGTTTGCAAGCTTCAAGATGAAGGAGGATGAAAGTGTGCCGGACATGTTCCATCGGATGGAGGTGATTGTCAATGATCTCAAAGCACTTGGTGAGAAGATAGAGGACAAGGATTTCTCTAATAAGATCTTGAGATGTTTACCTGTAAGATTTGGCATGTTGGTCACCTTGCTAGTAAGGACCGGGTTGGACACAATGACACCAAACTAAATCTTGGGAGATATTATGACCGATGATGCTTATAGAGATGATGATGAGAAGGAAGAAAAGAGGGAGAAGAAAGATGAGAATAAGGATGACAAGAAGAAGAGCATGGCATTCAAGGCCACATCATCCAAGGGCAAAGCCAAGCAAGAAACATCAAGTGAAGAAGATGATTCATGGGATGATGATGATGATGAGAAGATGGCCCTCTTTGTCAAGAGATTTGGCAAGTTCATGGTGAAGAAGGGCTATCATGCTAGAAGAAAGAAGTCTTCATCCAAGAACAAAGAAGAGTCAAGAAGGTGCTTCAAGTGTGGAAGCAAAGATCATCTTTTTGCTCAATGTCCATACAATAGCGACAATGATGATGACAACAACAAGAACAAGAAGAAGGACAAGAAGGAAAAGAAAGAGAAGAAGGACAAGATGGCCTTCAAGAAGAAGAAGGGTGGTTCATATGTAGTCACTTGGGATAGTGATGCTTCATCAAGTGATGATGATGATGATAGTGATGGTGTCAAGACCACCAAGAAGAAAGTTCTTGCAAGCATTGCTATCAATGAGAAACCTTCTGATGAGGACATGGCACCCATGCATATGACCATGTTTGGTGCATGGGATGGAGGGGAAGGAGGCCAGCAAGGGTGTCCAAGTCAAGAAGGAGGCCTGAGGCTAATTCGGTTCGAGTCCCCGGGGTGGAGGCCCAAAGCAACTCAAGTTCGAGTCTGCCTCGGCCTCCAGGACCAGTCTGCCTTAAACTGGTCACCCAGGACGCATTCGGACTCCGTTTTCAATGATCCACATATGGATGGAAAGATAATTTGATAAGGAAGCCAATACAAGTGGTTTCAAATCAAAATATCTTCAGAATCAATGGGAATCATCGCAACAAGTCAGCGTCCAGAATCTGTCAGGGTGCTGCGACACCTTCTTTTGGTCCGTTGGACCGTGTATCATGTTTGGGCCCATTAGGGGGTGCGTCTAGGGTAGGTGATGACCCTAAGACCTTTATAATCATATGCCTCCGCCGTCATTAGGGTTTGGGTTTTGCTTAGATTATTCTGTCAAGAACAGTTTCGCCGTTCATCGGTTTGTGAGACCCCAACTTCATGAGATAATCATTCATCTTCAATTTGGTTGTGTTCTTTCTTATTCTTGCTTGTGTTCTTCATTGCACACTCAAGGATTAGCCTTCTTGGCGAGGTCAACCTGGTCCGTGACTTGGTTGATAACCAGAGGAGCTGTGGTGCTAAGATTGCAGGGTTCGATCTTTTGATCTGAAGCTGGATCAGTGTGTCATTCTCCACCACAACAATAGTTACCATCACCTGACGGAAGATCGGGATCCCCGTCTCCATTAAGTGGTATCAGAGCTAAGGTATACCGTTAGGTTCACTTTTATTTCCTAGTTTGAGTGTTTCACATTCGTCCCATAGTCTAGTGCCATACTCGTTTTTCCTGTCCTAGAACCTTCCGCGCCATAGCCTTTGCATATTTCAGTTTCAGAGTCTGTCGTGTTGAGTTTGTGTCCTGGTCGAGATCTTGTTGCTGATTAGGTCGTGTTAGAGTCCAGTTCGTGTGTTTTCCCCCATCGTTTCCATCAAATCTTTGCTGCTGTGACCAGTTTTGTGCACATTGTTCCCGTTTTGTCCTCTAATTCGGAGCCAATTCTTAAAACCGGTCTAGTTTTCGCATACGAACTCCAATTTCGACGTTCCATATATCAAAATCGATCAGAAAAAAATTTCGGATCTGTCCATCCCTGGTCTTGTCAGGGTTCGAAAATTTTAGATTGGTCAAAAAGTGGTCACAAGATCCTCTTTTCGTGGTCACAAGGTTTTTGTCGATTTTGAGCAAGTTTTCTGAAAATTCCACAGGCCACGTCTTACACTTGTTTGAGCTCATATTTTCTGTGGTTACTTCTTTTGTGCTCCTAAGTAAAGGAAAAATATCAAAAAAAATTCAAAATTTCCCAAAAAAAACGACAACCCAAAAAATAGAAAAAAAGAGGGGCAAAAGAGGAACAATATTTAGAGGAGCACATAGAGAAGACCAAAGTGAGCTGTGTTAGCGTGTGTTGTCTGGTTCCTTGTTTGTGTTGCTGTTTCCATCCACCATACTTGTTTTCATACATTTGTCACCTTGCTATCCACCATACTTTTGTCATACGCCTGGTACTTGGAATATTTTAGACCAGCAACGAGAACAAGTACTTTAGACTATAATTCAGCATTACTTTCTGTTACTGACTTGTGTGCCAGATATACATATTACTCTTTGTGTGCCTTCCAAGCTTCACAAACTCTTCAGATCAGTACAGACAAAGGGCCTTGCAATCTCAGTACCACTGTCTCACAGGTATCACGAACCAGCCACCGGTTGTACCGCCCACTGCTTGCGTTGGTAAGAACTTTGTAAGAGCTTGGTAAGATGCTTCCACTTGCTGTGAAAAGTGACACCACTGCAACCACGTAGTCATTTGGTAGGGATAACTTTCACCGTTTGTTCCTTGTTTTTGTGTTTACAATGACATGTTGTTCGTATCCATCGACTTATGATGGTATAGGTGCTGATGAGTACATGGAGTGGGAAATTGCCATCGATAACATATTTGCTACTCGCTTTATGTGTCCAAGGAGGAAGGTAAAAAATGCAGCTAGTGTTTTGCGACATTCTGCTTTATCTTGGTGGGAGTCTTTAGATCCTTCTGATAAACCTCAAACTTGAAATGATATGAAACTTCTTATGCGAGAAACCTTTGTTAATCCACCTCCTGTTTTGACTTCATATGCTGAGGTGCACCATTTAGAGGAAGAGTCTGTTGTTATTCCTCTTGCTATGACTAACCTTCTGCAGAATAATGTACATAAGCGAGAGGATGACGTGGAAGAAAATGAGGAGCTCACAACCTCATATGCAAATTCAGAACCATCACTTCATAATGCACCTATTACTCCTGCTAAGAACACAGGTAATGCCCATGGTCCTACACTCATGGAAGGTGAAAATTGTCTTAATGTACTAAATTTTTCCACAAACCATGCTGTCATAGAGCAATTGTTAGTGGAACCCTCTCTTGATTTATCTTTGTCCCATGATAATTTGCTTGATGTTCCTTGTGACAAAGATGAATTGGTTGAAGATGCTTCAGTTTTACATGTTTTGGAACTAGTGACTTGTGCTGAAAATAAACATGTTATTCATATTGCTACTAAAATTGATGAGTTCAAACTGTTGTCTTCTTTACATACTTTGGGTTACATTGAATTTGATGTTTTGTGTAACCTAGATTGTTTGGAAGAGAGCCTTTTTAAATATGTTGATTTGCCTTGGTTTTCTAAACACACATGTCATATTATTGGCAGATATAACAACAAGGGACAATATATGATACATCGAGTATACATTCGTAATAATATGAATTCTCCTTTTGTTGTACAAGATTATGATCGTTTAGAGGGCAGCCATAATAATACAAACATTTTCTCATGTTCCTTAAAGAAAAAAGTTCACTTCCAAGAAGGGGAGCATTGTTGGTTGCTACCTATGTCTGCTCGACCATCTATTCTTGCATTGTCTTTGGTTAGTTCTAATCTTTTGCAGGATAGTGTTGACATTCATCGTGTGCATTCGGATCATGGAGTCTACATGCTTGCTGAAATTTTTATGTGAGATGACATGCTAGAAACTTGGAAACATGGTCACGTTCCTTCTCACAATTATTTCAGTTTTCTTTGTCCTCGCAACCCCATTCTCCTTTATGTTGTGCAGGATCAGTTTCAAGCACAATCGACGCCGATGACGGCTTTTCATCAAGAAGGGGAGGATGATGAGGACATGACACCCATGCATATGACCATGTTTGGCGCATGGGATGGAGGGGAAGGAGGCCAGCAAGGGTGTCCAAGTCAAGAAGGAGGCCCGAGGCTAATTCAGTTTGAGTCCCCGAGGTGGAGGCCTAAAGCAACTCAAGTTCGAGTCTGCCTCGGCCTCCAAGACCAGTCTGTCTTAAACTGGTCACCTAGGACGCATCCGGACTCCGTTTTCGATGATCCACATATGGATGGAAAGATAATTTGATAAGGAAGCCAATCTAAGTGGTTTCACATCAAAAGCTCTTCGAAATCAATGGGAATCGTCAAAACAAGTTAGCATCCAGAATCTGCCAGGGTGCTGCGACACCTTCTTTTGGTCCGTTGGACCGTGTATCGTGTTTGGGCCCATTAGGGGGGCACGTCCAGGGTAGGCGACGACCCTAAGACCTTTATAATCATATGCCGCTGCCGTTATTAGGGTTTGGGTTTTGCTTAGATTATTCTGTCAAGAACAGTTTCGCCGTTCATCAGTTTGTGAGACCCTAACTTCGTGAGATAATCATTCATCTGCAATTTGGTTGTGTTCTTTCTTGTTCTTGCTTGTGTTCTTCGTTGCGCAGGCAAGGATTAGCCTTCTTGGTGAGGTCAACCTGGTCTGTGACTTGGTTGATAACCAGAGGAGCTGTGGTGCTAAGATTGCAGGGTTCGATCTTTCGATCTGAAGCCGGATCGGTGTGTCATTCTCCGCCACAACGATAGTTACCATCACCTGACGAAAGATCGGGATCCCCATCTCCATTACCTTCTCTCTTTGAATCTTCATCATGCTTCATGGCTAAGGCCACTAAGGTACAATCTTGTGATGATGAAAGTGATGAAGAACATGATGATGAAAAAGAACATGAAAATGATAGTGATAGTTATGATGTGAGCCTACCAAAGATGAATTGTTTGACATGCTAGAAGATGCTAAAGAACATTTTGACATTAAGAGAAGAGAATGCAAGAGCTTGAATAAGGAGGTAAAAGCCCTTAAGCAAGCCTTTGATGAGCTCAAAGCATCTCATGAGAGGCTAGAGGAAGCCAATGAGAAGCTCGGCAAAGCTCACAAAAAGCTTGAAAAGGCTCATTCATCTTTGCTTAATGAGTAAAATAAAAAGAAGCATGTTGAAACTTACAATGTAGGTTTAACTTGTGATATAATTGATGAATTATTATACATGCCTATCATTGTTGCTCCCACTAACCCTTCTTGTAGTACTTTTACTTCCACCTCATCTAGTAGTGACGGTCTCACTTGTGATGCCTCACTAATGGTTGAGAATGAGAACCTCAAGAAGGAGGTCGATAAGCTCACTCACACCTTGGCTAAGGCCTATGGTGGTGAGGACCGCTTGCTTATGTGCTTGGGTAGCCAAAGAGCTTCTCTCTACAAAGAGGGATTAGGCTATACCCCCAAGAAAGGCAAGGCGGCCTTTGCTCCTCACAAGACTAGTTTTGTGAAGAACAATGGTCGGTTTTGCACTAGTTGCAAGCAAGTTGGTCATAAAGAGCATGAATGCAAAAACAAGAGCAAAAATGCTAATGTATCCTCAATTAAGATTAATTCTTTCTATGTGCTTACTAAGGGTACAAATGGTGTAAAGGCTAAGTTCATTGGTAAACCATGGATGGGCTCAAAGAAGAAAGCCAATTGGGTACCAAAGAGCTTAGTAACTAATCTTTAAGGATCCAAGCAAGTTTGGGTACCTAAAAAGAATTGATCCTCTTTTGTAGGTTAATTACAAAGCCGGAGGAAGGCATTGGGTTCTTGATAGTGGGTGCACTCAACACATGACCGGTGATGCAAGAATGTTCAACTCAATCAACACCAATGGCAATGATGGTTATGATAGTATCATATTTGGTGATAATGGCAAAGGCAAGATCAAAGGGCTTGGTAAGATTACAATATCCAATGACATGAGCATATCCAATGTGTTGCTAGTAGAGAGCTTAAACTTCAATTTGCTATCTGTGGCTCAATTATGTGATCTTAGATTTAAATGCATATTTGGGGTAGATGATGTGGAGATCATAAGTGTAGATGGCTCTAATTTGATCTTCAAAGGATTTAGATATGAGAATCTATACTTGGTTGATTTCAATGCTAGTGAAGCTAGATTATCTACATGCTTGTTCACTAAGTCTAGCATGGGTTGGTTATGGCATAGAAGGCTTGTTCATGTTGGAATGAAACAATTGAATAGATTGGTTAAGCATGACTTGGTTAGAGGCTTGAAAGATGTTGTGTTTGAGAAGGATAAACTTTGTACCTCTTGTCAAGCCAGCAAACAAGTTGGAAACACCCATTCTAAGAAAAGCATGATGAGCACTAGTAAAGCATTTGAGTTATTGCACATGGATTTGTTTGGGCCAACACAATACACTAGCATCGGTGGTAATAAATATGGCTTTGTGATAGTGGATGATTACACTAGATACACATGGGTATTCTTTCTAGTGGACAAAAGTGATGTGTTTGCAACATTCAAATCATTTGTCAAGGGCATTCACAATGAGTTTGAAACAACCATCAAGAGAGTTAGAAGTGACAATGGTAGTGAGTTCAAAAACACTAGAATTGATGAGTTGTGTGATGAATTTAGAATTAGACATCAATTATCGGCCAAGTATACTCCATAAGCAAATGGCCTTGTTGAGAGGAAGAATAGAACACTCATTGATATGGCAATGTCTATGTTTAGTGAGTACAATGTGAGTCAATCTTTTTGGGCCGAAGCTATCAACACGACTTGCTATTGTAGCAACCGCCTCTATTGTCATCCATTGAAAGAGAAGACACCATATGAGCTCTTGAATGGTAGAAAGCCCAACATTGCATATTTTTGGGTCTTTGGTTGCAAATGCTATATCTTGAAGAAAAGCACTAGATTGGGCAAGTTTGACAAGAAATGTGATGAAGGATTTCTACTTGGTTACTCCACTACAAGCAAAGCATATAGAGTTTGGAATTTGGATAATGGTACTATTGAGGAAGTTCATGATGTTGAATTTGATGAAACCAAGGGTTCACAAGTAGAGAATGAGAACTTGGAAGATGTTAGAGGCATTCAACTTTCAAATGCCATGAAGAACATGGATATTGGTGAATTGAGGCCTAGGCAAGTGAATGATGATGAAGATGATCAAGTGTAAGTGCTCTCTAACTCAAATACGCAAGATGATACAAATCAAGTTAGTGCAAGTGGCTCTCATGACAATGAACAAGATCAAGTGGCTAGTACATCATCTCAACCCATTGATCAAGCAAGTGCAAGCAATCAAGTTCCAATCCTCCAACCAACCAATATTGCAAGAAATCATCCATTAGACACTATCATTGGTGATATTTCAAGAGGTGTACAAACAAGATCAAGATTGGCATCATTTTATGAACACTTCTTATTTATGTCATCCATTGAACCAAAGAAGATAGATGAAGCATTGAAGGATGTTGATTGGGTGAATGCTATGCATGAAGAATTGAATAACTTCACAAGAAATCAAGTATGGGAATTAGTAGAGAGACCAAAGGGACATAATGTGATTGGAACCAAATGGGTCTTTAGAAACAAGCAAGATCAAGATGGGATAGTAGTAAGGAACAAAGCGAGATTGGTAGCACAAGGCTATACACAAGTTGAAGGTCTTGACTTTGGAGAAACATATGCCCCGGTTGCTAGATTGGAAGCAATTAGAATCTTGCTAGCCTATGCTTGTGCCCACAACATCAAGCTCTATCAAATGGATGTCAAGAGTGCATTTCTAAATGGCTACATCAATGAAGAAGTATATGTTGAGCAACCTCCCGGTTTTGAAGATGAAAAGAAGCCCAACCATGTGTACAAGTTGAGGAAGGCTTTGTATGGCTTGAAGCAAGCACCTAGAGCATGGTATGAGAGATTGAGGGACTTCCTACTCTCTAAAGGTTTCACAATGGGCAAGGTTGACACCACTCTTTTCATCAAGAAGATTGGAAAAGACTTGTTTGTGTTGCAAATCTATGTTGATGACATCATATTTGGATCAACAAATCAAGACTTTTGTGATGAGTTTGGAAAGATGATGGCTAATGAGTTTGAGATGTCCATGATTGGAGAGTTGAGTTACTTCCTTGGTCTTCAAATCAAGCAATTGAAGAATGATACATTTGTGAGTCAAGGCAAGTATATCAAGGACATGATCAAGAAGTTTGGCATGAGTGATAGCAAAGCTATTAGCACACCAATGGCAACAAATGGAAACTTGGATAGTGATGCAAGTGGAAATATGATGGATCAAAAATTATATCGGTTTATGATTGGAAGCCTACTCTATGTGACCGCATAAGGCCGGATGTCATGTTTAGTGTATGCATGTGTGCAAGATTTCAAGCCTCACCAAGAGAAAGTCATTTGAAGGCTACAAAGAGAATATTGAGGTACTTGAAGCATACACCAAATGTTGGTTTGTGGTATCCCAAAGGAGCAAAGTTTGAGCTAGTTGGTTACTCCAACTCGGATTATGCGGGATGCAAGGTTGAAAGGAAGAGCACCTTAGGCACATGTCAATTGTTGGGAAGATCACTTGTCTCATGGTCATCAAAGAAGCAAAATAGTATTGCATTATCAACCGCCGAAGCCGAATACATATCTGCCGGTAGTTGTTGTGCACAAATACTTTGGATGAAGGCCACTTTAAGTGACTTTGGAATCAAGTTCAAGAAAGTGCCATTGCTATGTGACAATGAGAGTGCAATCAAGTTGACAAACAATCCAGTTCAACATGCAAGAACAAAGCACATTGATGTCCGCCACCATTTCATAAGAGATCACCAACAAAAAGAGGACATTTGCATTGAGAGTGTAGGCACCGAAGATCAACTTGCCGATATATTCACCAAGCCATTGGATGAGAAAAGGTTTTACAAGCTAAGGAATGAGTTGAACATATTGGATTTCTCAAATATGTGTTGATGCACCCCCCACTCATATGACATGCCTCTCCTTCGAGCAATCCAAGGTAAAAGTTGATTGGCATGACATACATCCTTGCTAAGGACATGTTTAGTGCATCTAGTCATCTCTCCATTTTATTAGGCTCATTCATGAAAATCAAATGAATTTGATGATTATATGGTATCACTATTGCTTCTATGCTTGACTTGATCTAGTGATAGCATATGACATGTTTATGGGCTTGTAAACCTAGTGTTTTGATCTAGAAAATGAACTCTAAGTGTTTAACTCAACATGGTACAAGATAACCCTCGTTTGGAGGTGTGAACAAGCTTGTCCTTGGATCAAACCGAGTTAAAAATCTTTGGTAAATGATCTAGATTGGACCAAATTTGGAAAAATGATCCTCACCCCATTGATTGACATTGATAAACTCTACCTATCTATATTTTTAAACTTTTGTGGTCATTGATGACAAAGAGGGAGAAATAGTGCACAAAGATAGTGAAAAGACAACACAAAGAGGAAGAGAAATAAAGATACAAGTGATAGGGGGAGAACTTGACATAAGGGGAGAAATATGACAAAGGAAAGGGATTAATTAAATTTTTGAGCACACAAGTAGGGGGAGCAAGCTCATGAACTTGTATGGTGCATTTGAATGTGCATTTCATATGTTTGCTTGCATGGCATAAGTTTTAAATTCAAAATATCCATGCTTGTGTGATATATGCTAGTTGTAAGATTAAATGATGAAATGAAATCACTATATAACTTTCTTTTCCAAGTAAGTTTTTACAAGTGGTATCATTTTCAAAGTGTTGTTTCCAAGTGGTATCAAGCTAACCATGATGCTAAGGATGGTATAATGGTGCACTTCGATTGGTATCACGCTTCAAAGGTCCATCTTTTATACCTTAGCATCATTTGGTAGACATTGACTCCTATATTTTCTATCCAAGCATATGTGCAAGCTACAATCCAAACTCTTAGCACATATGTAGGGGGAGCAATCGCTACCATTTGGGGTTCATGAAACTTGTCCATATCCTTTTACACATGGTAAATATGCTTGGGCAAGCAACATGGATTCAATTGAATTTCAATTCATATCTTTGTGAAAGGGTTGTCATCAATTACCAAAAAGGGGAAGATTGAAAGCTCTAGTTTGGTTTTGGTGAATTGATGAAATCCTAAGTGCTAACCGAGTTTATCAAGTGATCATGATATAGGTAGCACACTCCAAGTGGTCAGGCAAATGAAGATCATAGCATGATGATGATGATGCCATGACGATGATCAAGTGCTTGGACTTGAAAAGAAGAAAGAGAAAAATAAAAAGCTCAAGGCAAAGGTATAAATTGTAGGAGCCATTTTGTTTTGGTGATCAAGACACTTAGTGAGTGTGATCACATTTAGGATCGATAGCCGTACTATTAAGAGGGGTGAAACTCATATCGGAATGCGGTTATCAAAGTGCCACTAGATACTCTAACTTATTGCATATGCATTTAGGATCTAGTGGAGTGCTAACACCCTTGAAAATGTTTGTGAAAATACGCTAACACATGTGCACAAGGTGATACACTTGGTGGTTGGCACATTTGATCAAGGGTGGTGAAGTTTAGGTGCAAGGGTAAGAAACTCCACCGGCGGAGTGTCCGCCCATAGAGTGCGGACAGTTCGACGGTGCCACCGGTGCCCTAGACAGAAAAGACGGAGGTCAATGAGAGTGACCAGACGCTGGCCACGGTTGGACCGGCGCGTCCAGTTAGATGTATCAGCGAAGACGCTGGCGTCGGTCAAATGACCGGACGCTAGGTCGCTCTGTGACCGGACGCTGGCAGGGTGCATCCGGTCAGTGCTGACGTACGCTGACGTGAGGCGTACAGAGGAGACATTGCATGACCGGACGCTGGGTGAGTCCGATCGAGCATGACCGGACACGTCCGGTCGTGAAAATTCATGTTTGGAACCTTACTGGAAACGACCGGACGCTGTGGTCCAGTGTCCGGTCACTTTCTAACTGACGTGTCCGGTCAACTGATGACCGTTGAAATCTGACGAACAATATTTGAAGCAGGGGACACGTGGCGTGAATCATGTGACCGGACGCTGAGGGCCAGCGTCCGGTCGATTGGACCGGAGCGTCCGGTCACCCCGCGTTGTGTCCAGTGAAAGGGTACAACGGCTCTATTTCATGGGGGCTTCTATTTAAGCCTCATGGCCGGTTGAAGCTCATACATTTGGCCATTTTCATTAACATAGCAACCTTGTGAGCTTAGCCAAAGCCCTCCCACTCATCTTCATCATTGATTCATCATCTTTGTGAGATTGGGAGTGAATCCAAGTGCATTGCTTGAGTGATTGCATCTAGAGGCACTTGGTGTTCGTGTTTCGCTGTGGATTTCGCTTGTTACTCTTAGTGGTTGCCGCCACCTAGACGACTTGGAGCAGCGAGGATCGTCGAGCGGAGGTTGGTGATTGTCTCCGGCTTCGATCGTAGTGATTGTGAGGGGTTCTTGACCTTTCCCCGATGGAGAGCCAAAAGGTACTCTAGTGGATTGCTCGTGGCTTGTGTGATCCTCATCTTGTGTTGGTTGTGCGGCACCCTATTGAGGGTTTGGCGTGTGAAGCCAATTAGTGCGTGAACCTCCAAGTGAGTGAATTGCCACAACGAGGACTAGCTTGCCGGCAAGCAAGTGAACCTCGGTAAAAAACATTGTGTTCATCATTGTTTCCGAGGTGATTGGTCTTCATTGTTATTCATCCTTGTGATTGATTGGTTCCTTCATCTACACAACGGTATAACCTTCTTGATCATTCTCATTACATTACCGCAAACTAGTTGTCAAGCTCTTTAGTATACCTAGTTGTGAGAGCTTGCTTGCTTGGTTGGTGTGGCTCTTTAGTTAGCCTTTGAGAGCACACTAACATAGAGTAGTATCTTAGCTATTGTGTGAATAGATACTATCTAAACTAGAATTGTGGTAGGTGGCTTGCTTTTTGAGTAGGCTAGCGCAACACTTGCTTCGCCTCATAATTGTCTAACCTTTTTGTTAAGTGTTGTTGTAGAAATTTTTATTAGGCTATTCACCCCCTCTAGCCATTAGGACCTTTCAGAAGGGTGCGTGATTCTGAGCTAGAGCTGTCAGATGAGCTCCCGCTAGACGAATTGTCGCTAGATGATGACTCACTTGACATCTATCCAGGCGCATTACATACGAAAGCCCAAAGCAAACAAATAATAGTAAAGAAGCGAAAAGAGCAAAACACTAAAATAGTACAAGTGCACAATAGGAAGTAAAAGCGAATACAACAAAACAAGCAAGCTCATCACCTTATCCCACATTGGTGCAACCACCGCTGCGAAGATTGGAATCCTGGCGAGCGCGAACGAGCAACCGAGCAACTTGAGCGAAAAGCCAAAAAGCGAAAACTTGGTCAAGCAAGTGGGGGCAAGAGGAAAGACGAGCACGCACAGCTCTCCTGACTCGAGGGGGGCTTATATAGGCATCCACCGCATGGTGCAAGCCTTGAGGAACCGACGCAACCGTTCGCATAACCGCCGCGATGGTTCGAATTCCAAGAAACAGTAACCATGCCACGAGAACCGAAAAACAGAACACGGTCGCTAAAATAATAATAATAATAATAATTTTGAAAATGCTCATCACCTTATCCCACATTGGTGCAACCACCGCTGCGGATCCTCCAACCTTCACCGGGGATGGCATCTGGGCCCCGTGGTGCATCGCTCCTTTGGTGACGAAAGGCATCCGCGTAGAGATCGAAAACCTCTTCGCGCGATGCCGAGGGGCTAATGTTGGGGACAGGACCGGCTTTGGGGCACCCTAGTCGGTTCCCGGCCGCCGCCATACTTTCGCGAGAAAAGGTGCACCTAGCATTTCGCTCGAGTGAAATAGCGAGCGAAGGCGTGCCTAGCCTTTCACTCGAGCGAAATGGCTTTCACGCTAATGGGCTGTCTGTCGGCCAAAGCGGAGCGGCGGTGGCGACAATAGCGCCCTCTCCCAATATTGCCCGCGATCCATGATTGACCCAGCCATTTCGCTTGGGCGAAGGCGACGGCCACGCCTTTGGGCAGAGATTAGTCTTTTCGCATTGACGAAAGGAGGCGGCCTGGCCTGAAACGAGCGCAGCCGGTAGAGTTACGACGACTCGGGCTATTCGCCTGGCCGAATAGTCTCTAATGATCCGCATGATTGGTTTTGCAGGTTTCGCCGGAGGAGTAGCCGGCCGTCTCCACGGTCCTCACAACCCCCGCTCGTCGGGACCCATGCGGTCGGCTGGGAAGCGACATGAGGCGGGGCTGGTCGGGGCCCCCAGGATCGGCGCAACCCGAGGCGGGCGACAACTCCGAATGGCGGGTAAGCCCAGGGTGTCAAGGAATATTCCCCAAATGTGTAGTAGTTATAAGGGCATTCTAGTCCGATGAAAAGCCTACCGGCATGTATAAATAACCCCCATCGGGGAATGTAAAAAGAGAGGAACAAGATCAATGAAATTGCTCGCTTTGTTTCGCATACGTATTCCTTTCACTTCATTTCGCATCTGAGTTCGCTCGTGCGACAACCTGGTCTTCAAAGGCTAAGGCCTTGAACAACACTTAGGGTTTCAACCAAACCAGGCCCTAAAGACAGATCATCATCTTTGTGTTGAAAACAAGATATGTGGGTAACATGCGTGGAACACATAACTATACAATAACGATTTTAGAAGGCAAGCTATTCTATTTACAAATATAGTCAAAAAATATTTGTGTCTCCTAAAATACCCACTAAAGTTTAGAGACAATCAGCCCATTCATAGAGACGAACACTGTAAATTAATTCACAAAGGCAAGCTTCCTAAGAGACTCGTGTCTATAAGGCGTAAGACGTATTTATAGAGAAAATCATCTTATAAGGGCAACCTCTAACATTAGGCAACCCATTAAAAAACATGGCACCAAGTGCACCATACCCTAACTTATGCATACAACGCCTCTCTTTCTCTCTCGTCGCCACCAATGCCTCCACCTCTCTTTCTTCACCCACAGACACTATAGCCTCCCATCCTTTTCTCCTCCCCCGATCCAAGCACAACACAACGCGCACGTCTCTGATCCAAGGCACGGAGGACCTTGGTCGTGGGCTTGCCCAAACCCTAGTGTCTACCAGTGGGCGCCTTAGTAGTGGCTGGGTGTCTGACTCTAGTGAGGGCGCGTCGGCGGCGACAACGGCGGTGGTCGACATGCACAGGGCGCCATGGGGACGGAGGTTGTGAGCCAGTGTCCATATGACCAACGGGCATTTGAGCAGAAGGGCGCAACGCGCGCAGCACCGTAGGCTGCAACCGCGTGGGTCGGTCCTAGCATTGCAATGTCCTTCCTTGTCAGCAGCACAGAGGATCCGGACAAGGAGGGTCTACGGTGGCCAGATCTATGTCATGGGGCTCCATGGCGGAGATGTACATCAGAGGAGCCCAACTGCGGACCTCCTACTTCTTTCGATAGCGGAGCGAAAGATCCTGACGAGATGCAGGCCCTCCTCATCACCAAGGTTAGATCTTCAACCACTATTTTTGTATCTGAGAATTCTAGAAGATAGACTAGGCAATGGAGATTTCATTTTGGAAGTTCTATGTGTGAGTTATGGTGCCAAGATGGCCGGCAACGACCCGACCACCGCCACTGCCTAGGGGTTCATCAGAATTGGGTCTCTAGTATCTGAGAATACTAGAAGACAGATTAGACCATGAAGATTCCGTTTTTAATGTGTTTGTTGTGACCTAGGGTGTCGGGGATGGCCGACCACAATAGCGAGTTATTTTCTCTATGGAAAAAGTCTACTTAACCCCCACCTTTCATACTTGGTCTACCTGTTTTACCCCCTGAACTTTCTAAAACCGTCTATTTTACCCTGGGGCGGTTTTTGACGGCGGTTTTGCTACAGTAAAAATTTTGTACTAAAGCATACCGTATTATATATTAACTATGTAGATCTACTCATGTGGAGTCCAACAAAATTAGATTTTTTATTTTATGATTGTTCTATGATTTTTCAAAAATTCACCGAAAATAAATAGGGAAAAGGAAATTCAAAACAGACACTGTAGCAACCAAACCGTTACTGTAGCAACTGCTGTTACTGTAGCAAAATCGCTGTCACAAACCCGCCCAGGGGGGGTGAAAATAGACGGTTTTAGAAAGTTCAGGAGGTAAAACAGACGGTTTCATAGTTGGGGGTGAAGTAGACCAAGTATGAAAGGTGGGGGGTTAAGTAGACTTTTTCCTTTTCTCTATAGTCGGCAGTTCGATATGTATGAGAGACGATGACATGATTTTTTTTGAGGAAGTTGGAGGGGCCGCAGCCCCTACAGATTGAATTTATTAATTAAAGCAAAAAGCAAGAAGCAAGAGTTTACAACAGAATTTAAGAAACAAAAAAGGAAACAAAAAAATCAGGCTAAGTCTATGAATTACACCAGGGTTTGGATCCATTGTTCAAACTGGGGGGTGAGTCTTGAATTCACTCTATGCAGAAGCAAGAGAATTTCTTTCCGAAAGAGGCTTCTAGCATTGTTTACCGTTCGCTGAAGTCCTTTGAAGATCAGATCGTTTCTTGATGTCCAAATTCTCCAGCAGATAAGCACAACAGCTACCATGAAGAATTGTGATTGCAGCCTGTCCTTGAGGTAATCAGTCACTTCTAGAAAATTCTCATTCAAGGGAATGTCCATGTGAATTATCCTCCAACATTGCATTGCCAAAGGGCACTGAAGAAAAAGGTGTTGACAGGTTTCTTCTGTGTTTTGTGAACAGAGGACACAATTATAAGAATCTAGCTGCACGTTCTTTCTTCTGAGTATGTTCTTGTACTTAGCCTGTCTTTAATTAGCAGCCAGAAGAATACCTTGTGTTTAGGTTGACAATGACATTTCCACAGCCATTGGTAGACATCATGAACTTGGGAGTGACCTACCAAGACATTGTATGCCTATGAGGAACTGAAGCTAGCCCCCCAACTATATCTTCAGATATCCTTGTTTTCTGTTAACCGCAAGTTGTCTAGATCAGTTAGCAGATTTTTGCATTTGCCCAAAAGCCTCCTCTGAGACTGGCAGGTGAAAGAGTTGAGAGAAGTACGTCCTCCTGATCCAGGGCTTTTTGCATTGTGATGAGCTTGTTCTTAGTAAAGGAGTAACAGCTCTGGAGATGAGGATTTGAGATCATGAACATTCCAATTGTCCTGCCAAAAGAGAATCGTGCTGCCACATTGAACTTCAATCCTTGCCATTTCCTTGTACTGCATGAGATTCTTTATATTGTCTCTCCACCAAAAAGACCCTTTCTTTATATGACTTGGCAACTTTCCATTCTTGTAGTGTTTTTCCCACACCAGCTGAACCCAAGGGATGTCTTGTTTATTAAAAAAATTATGAAGATTTTGAGTAGCAGAGCTTCATTTTGCTTTTCTATATCTATCACACCTAGTCCTTCTTCTTTAGGCACACAAACCATTTTCCATGCTGCTTTTTGTGGTTTTGTCATTGATGTCACTGCCCCTCCATAGACAGTGTTTTCTGAAGCCATCGATCCTCTTGATTACAGTTTTTGGCAGAGATAGGGTGCACATATAGAAGGTTGGTAAAGACGTGAACACTGCATTTGTCAATTCTAGTCTTCCAGCCTGAGATAGAAAGCTTGACACACTGCCAAGTCTTCTTTCACATTTGTTTATCAGGGGCAAGTAATCTTGTATTTTTGGTCTGGTTAGGCCCAGTGGCAGTCCAAGATATGTGAAGGGGAATGACCCCTTTGAGCAGCAAAAGTTCTTGCTAGCAGGTCCAGTCTGTCCTCTGTTATGTTTATTGGCAACATCATGGATTTCTTAAAATTTACTCTTAGCCATGTGGATTCAGTGAATGTATTGATGGCTAATTTTTGGAAGAAGAGTTGTCTTGGATCCCCTTCAAGAATGATCAATGTATCGTCAGCATATTGTATGATTGGGAAATCCTTGTTTGACTCCATGGGAATTGGTAATCTTAAAAGACCCAGGTCCTTGCCTCTGTTTACCAGAGTCTGAAGGAAATCAGCAGCTAGTACAAACAACAGTGGTGATAGGGGGTCCCCTTGTCTTACTCCTCTCAAGCAATTGAAGGTCTTGCCTGGTGTACCATTTAGAAGAACAGCTGAGGTGGCTGAGAAGATCATTTCCATCCAATTTAGCCATTTCTGCCCAAAACCTTTTTCCTTCACGACGCTTGGTGTTCCATTTTATCAAAAGCCTTTTTCAAAATCCAGTTTTAAAATGACAATCTCCTTCTTTGAATGATGACACATGTGCAAGTATTCTAGTGACCAAGCTAGGCAATCTTGTATAGTTCTAGTTTTTATAAACCCGTATTGATTTCTGTGCACTAACTTTGTAATCACTGTCTGCAATTTGTTTGCTAGCAGTTTGGTTAAGAGCTTTACTGAGGTGTTCAGTAATGAGATTGGCATGTAATCATTTATAGTTCTGGCTCCCGATACCTTGGGTATGAGGTTGATGAGAGAGGAATTGATGCTTTGAGGCAAATGCTGCTGTTGTGGAAATCACTGCACAATTTTGTAGAAGTCACCCTTGATGGTGGCCCGGCAATTTTTCAGAAATTCATTGTTAAACCCATCTGGTCCAGGTGATTTATCATTTGGTAATCCCTTGGTTACTGTATCTATCTCATTATTTGAGAAAGGTTCTTCTAGAAAATTAAGATCATCCCTTCTTTCCAAAAGAGATGAAGGATCAATAGCAAACCGCGTTAATTCAGTCTTTCCGAGCCTTTCCTTGAAGTCCTGCCAGAGAAGCTGTTCTTTGTCATTGTGGGAAGAGAGGATGGTCCCTTCATGGTCTTCCAACTGAGTTGTCAGATTGCTCCTATGCCTGATTGTTGCATTTGCATGAAAAACTTGGTGCTTGCATCCCCTAATTTTACCCATTTGATTACACCCCTTTGTTTCCAATAGATCCTTTGCTGCTCAAGAAGATGAAGAAGCTTGGCCTTCAATGTATACCTGAAGTTACACTCAGACAGGCTTAGGTCTCTGTATTCCTCTAAAGTTTCCAGAAATTAGATTAAGAATTTGGTGCTTGCAATAACTGCCTTCAAGCTAGACATTCTGGCCTGCTTTTCCTTAAGTCCTTTTCTTAATTTCTCGAACTTTGCCGTAACTATCTTGGTACTGTCTGTTTGAGGCACAACTGTTGTCCAGGCTTGGTTCAGGATTTCCTGAAAGTCATCTAGTTGCAACCAGTATTTTCAAACATGAATATCTTTGATTTTGGAATTGCTGTTGAAATATTGACAATACATGGGCAGTGATCTCGAATAAAAGGGAATAGTTGGTAGAGTGTATTTTTCGTAGCCAAAACTTTTATGAATGGTTCCGAAACCATATTTAGGACTCCATTTTTTTTAGATATTGTTGGAGATGCTCTTAGACAACTGTTTTTAGCTCAAAATAATCCAGCTTAAAAAATTAAATAGATTTGTTTTATTGTTTATCGTGCCTTGAGCATAGTCCGCCAATAGCCCGAATATGATGCCCAAAGAGAGAACCCAGGGCTGGGAAAAACGATTTGGGCCTTTTGTCAGCCCACCCCACGCTCAAAAGTCAAGTCCTCCTATCCAAACATGTCCATTTATTTTCCAACTTCTGTTCAAATAAATCTTTTTTTTTCTGCAAAACGCAGGTCAAAAAGTCTTCGGTCCCCAAACTTGTATTATGCCCAAAGATGTCCAAAGATTTGACTATCCTCTTGGAGTTTGTGTGGCCAATGTTCATGATGAAACATGGATCAGCCGCCAAATTAATTTGATGAGCAACACAATGACTATTTGACGACAACCCAGCTGATTGTGGTGCTGTGCCTGTCCTCGAGCAGGTGGCCCAAGTGACAAAGTTGACAGGCAGGCTGGCAGCAAAGGCAATGGATGTGCCGACATTGAGAGACAGCGATAGGGTGGAGGGCGCCGTCCATGACCGGGACTGCGTGTGGGCGTCCATGACCGGGACTGCATGTGGGCCCGGATAGGGTGGAGGGCGCCGTCCTTGACCGGGACTGCGTGTGGGCGTCCATGACCGGGACTGCATGTGGGCCCGGCCAGCCCAGCTGCCCGGCCCGGTAGGTCAGGCAAAAGGACAAAATGGCAGCTTTGTATTTTGGCCAAACAATGGGGATCTAGCTTTATCAGCGGCATTCTTCTTTAGGAAACGAAGTAGATTATTTTATTCCTGCAAACCCTAATTGTATGTGTCGAGTTCATTTTTGTAAAGGTTGAAATGTAAAGCATCGAAATCTTGCAAGGTCAAAAGTTGCACAAATTTTTCTTCCAGGTGTTGAAAGAACTAGCATTTTATCCTCAAGTAAGAATTTGTTTTCTAGAAATTGGTTCTGTAAAGTTTTTACTTGGGACCTGACATGATGAAGTTCTTTAGATGATTAGGGAGGATCAGGCGGAGTTGACACTGCAAGATTTAGCTTGAGGTGGTGTATCAACAGCAAGATTTTTCGGTCTCCTGACTCCTGTGTAGCACGGTTGTTTTCTGGTTTAATTTTGTTGTCACTCTTGTGCTTGGTTGTAAAAACTCTTGTAATATGAACTGAACAAAGAGGTCCTGCCACTTCTCCAAAGGAAAAGGGGAACAAAATAGTCTATCCTTGCTACAGAATGCTATATAGGCAACATTTCACTCAAATTTGGGTTCTGTTTCGCCCAGGAGTGAGCTTATATATTTAGCCCAGTAGTGAGGGTTCAGTTAATCTAATATTCCCGTGTCGTTTTCTAACTAGTTGTAAGTAATATAACAAAAAGTTGAGTTCCATCGCAAAACTCTCGCGAGACTTTTTAGAAGGTGCATACGTTTTTTCACAAATACTTCTCAAATTTTAGGCGTTCTCTATAACTATTTATCAATCGTTCGTGCCACTTTGTTGATAAGTTTTGAAATTTCTATTGTTTCACAGTACTACTTCGGACAAGAAAAGAAAATCCGACCAGACCAAAGTGGCAAAAAAGGAGATTAATGACGTGAGAATAATCTCCTTCCCAAGCAGAATCAACAAAAAAAGTTATATTCTTAGTGAAACACTCATATTCTTCCGGAAGTAGAATTGCCGACTAAAAAGTAGGCAAACAAGACAAAACAGACATCACCATCAGTGCTTGCAAAAACACATCATGAAGGGTCCATTAGTGTCATTACACCAAACTTTGCTGCCCACAAAAATTGTCAAGCGAAGAAAAGGAAAACCACTCCTATTGTGTGGTAGCGAATGACCATGACGACAACCTTTCTTTTGCCGCTCAAATGACCATGAGTCACTAACACACCAAAAGCGATAGATAGCCAACAATAAACACAAAAAGCATCTCAATGGCTCCTTAAAAGTTGTGCCAAAATCAGGTTTTAGCATGGACTAGAAAAAAACTCCATCTAATAGTTTCCAATATAGGGCCTTTTTTGCAGGGTTTTTAAACGGCTTCAGCTTCTCTAAGTGAAGCCCTACCAAATATCTATGTGATACACGGCTTCTGCAACGGAGCAGCAGAGAGCTGAAGCTGTTTTTGACTTCCGCAGGTGAATCCACGAGAATGTGGCTTCTTCGGCTTCAGTAGCTTTCGCGGGCTTGTGCATCAAAGCCGCATTTTGGCTTCTCTTGCCAAAGAGGCCCATAAACTTCTAAGTTTTACGCATATATCCTAAAAGTCAATGATTGGCGCCTCACATATCGCCCCCTCACATGCGCTCCCAAAGTCCCTGGCCTCGTTCGGCTGACCTTAAGTTTTGGCTTGTTCGGTTTCTTTTTTCAGCTGGAACAGTGTTTTTCTCTCACAACAATTCAGCCGGAACAGTGTTTTTAGCCAAATTCAGCCAAGCGAACAGGCCCCGGTCAGTAATTTGCCGTTGGAATCCCCACCAGAAAACTGATCTCACTGTCTCTTGTCTCCCAGTCTTCAACTCCAAGAAGGTAAACTCTAGTTCCCTGCCCTCAAGGTGATTATGGCCAGCTATGTCTTGGTGGAGGTTGATTGGAGGTGCTTTGTCGTGGCGGTCGGTATAGGAGATGTGGCTGTTTGTCAAAATACAAAGACCGTGAAAATCATGCGCTAGCCGTTAGGTAGACCACATATGGGTTTTCAAGTTCAGGAGCAAAGAAAAGAGATTTTTTAAGGAGGGTGCTTTTTCTATTGCAATTAGTTTCTAAAAGCATCTAGAATAACAACTTTTGCGAGTGTCTTTACTAAACACTTGGATATGCTCTAAGCAACAAAAGGTAGAATACTTTAAAGAATACAGTGCTCACGATCAACCAATTTGGCATTTTTCAAGTTCACGGGGAATTGATTCTGGACAATGGATCAGAGTTTAACACCACGCTCAAGTTCTAAATAATTCGACCCTTTCCTCTTTGGATTCACAATAATGAGACATCTATGTTGCGATATGTAATCTAAATAAAAGTTGTGTGGAAGGCGTAGAATTTTTCTCCTATTCTCTGTTCCTAATAATGGAAAGGATTGGGACTAGCGAGAATCCAACAAAAGGAGGCAGTAGAAACATGACTTCTCATCTTATCTGGCAGCAGCAGAAGGTTGAGGGCACGCTTGGTTTTACTGTAGCACCTCGCCCAATTTCCTTGCCTAGCCATGCCCAGCAAGGCAAACCTTGCCAGCGCAGGTGAGACAAACCCGCTCGCCCAGCAAAGCAAGGAAATCCTTGCTCGCACGGATAACGATACAGCTGGGTAAAGGATCCAACAGAGTTACTGTTCTAAACGCGTGTTTAGTTCCAGAAAGTTAGAATTTGGGGCTACTGTAGCACTTTCGTTTTTATTTGGTAATTAGTGTTCAAATATGGACTAATTAGGCTCAAAACGTTCGTCTCGCAATTTTCCACAAAACTGTGCAATTAGTTTTTTTTCGTCTACATTTAATGCTCCATGCACGGGCCGCAAACATTCGATGTGATAGGTACTGTAGCACTTTTTGGAATTTTGGGGTGAAACTAAACACAGCGTAACTTCTTGCAGGACGAGATGCTACAGGCAAGGAAACCAAATATGCCCTGAGTTCAACTACCAAGGGAACAATTGGAAGCCATGTTTATTAATGTTAGGTAAAGTACATTTCTCAATCTCCAAGTGGTACGTCACTTCTATTTTTCATCCTTGAACTATGAAATCAAATAAAAGATACCCTCCAACTACCGAAAGCTGACAAATTTGGTCCTCACACATTGTCATAGGTGGTTTTCTATTTTATAAACATAATAATAGAAATCTGGTTTGGTCTCTAAATTTGATCATTAATTTGTTTTAGATTACAAAATTATCGAACTGGTTCTAGTTTTTTTTCCTAAAAATGTTATCTATTTGTTGGTGCTCTATTTGGAGTTATTATTTTTTTAAATAAATAATGAGCACAACGACAAGCAATAAAGCAATACAAACAAAAATAAGCAAGTACCAAATAACAATGTATAGATCATAATAAACAAATAGTAGATAACATTTTTAGACGAAAATTGGTACTAACTTGATAATTTTCTGATTTAAAATAAATTGATTATGAATTTTTAGAGATTAACCTAATTTTGTTATTTTTTTAGGAAACAGAAAACAAAACTAGCCTGAGGATCAAAACTGTTTGGAGGACCAAATTTGTTTGGTTTAGACAGTTGGAAGGTGCCCATTACCCAATTTTCTAGTTCATGATTGAAAATCGAACTAAACGGCAACTTGATGGTTGAAAAATATACTTTACCCTTTAATGTTATTGTTGTCAACCAACTTCAACAGCAGTGTCTCTGAAATGAGGCTTCTTTGTTGACTATCACAACCATAGCTGAACCCATGCACGACCCTCTAGGGAATTAATTACACACTAGGGGCAGTTCATTTACATGGCAGAGTGTGCTAGCTGGTCTGGAATGTTTCAAAAAGGGTTACATCTGGAGGGTGGGTGATGGAACACAAATCAACATTTGGGAGGACAATTGGTTACCAGGCAGTCCTGACCTGAAAGTCCAAACGCCAAGAGGCCGCAACCTGGTGACTACTGTTGATGAACTGATCAATCCGATTGATGCAAACTGGGATGTCGATTTGGTGAGATCTTTCTTTCAACCGGCTGACGCCCGAAGTATACTTCAAATTCCTCTACCCCAGGGGAGGGAAGATGTGGTAGCCTGGCACTATACTCGTTCAGGCATGTTTTCAGTAAGGTCTGCATATCACTGCCAATGGACTTCGAAGTTTGAAGATGAAGACCAAGCTGCAGTAAATGGATTGGATAACCGAGTCTGGAAAAGGCTGTGGAAGCTATCCATCCCAGGGAAAATAAAAATCCATGGGTGGAGATCTCTTAACGGCCTGATTCCTTGCAAGGGTATTTTATTTAACCGGCATGTGATCGATAATGCAGCATGTCCCTTGTGCCAGACAAGCAGTGAAGATATTAAGCATATGATGTTTACATGTGGCTGAGCGAAGTCTGTTTGGAATTTCCTAGGAATAGGGAGCCAAATTGACAGACTAGCTCAAGGAGGTCGTTCAGGCCAGCAGATGATTGAAGAAGCAATTAGAAGTGGGGGTAATGTGCAACGTCTAAACAATGTTGGCTTGCCTGAATTGATACTCACAGGGGGATGGTATATTTGGTGGGAAAGAAGAAGATTTGTCCATGGCGAGTCTATCCAGAACTCTCATAGGGCTGCTATGTCGATCGCTGCCTTGACAAGCAACTATATGAGGTCGATCCAAAAAGTTCCGAAGATATGTCGAGGATGGAAGAAACCACCTGAAGGAAAACTCATGGTTAATATTGATGCAGCGTTTGATGACGGCTGTGGAAGCTCAGGTGTGGTGATCAGGGACTCGGGGGGAGGCTTCATAGCAGCGGCAAGTAATTATTTTCCTCTAGTGCTAGATGCTCAAATGGCTGAGACATATGCTTTGAGAGAGGGTCTAACATTAGCGCAACAGTTGGGCTGCAGCACAGTCATAGTACAATCTGACTGTTTGGAAGTTGTCCAAACTATACAGGATGGTGATTTTCCGGCAATGGCTTCAGCTCCAATTTTTTTATGAATGCTATAATTTGTGGAGGGAATTTGCAGAGATTTCTATTGAGCATTGTGACACAGAATCCAACCAAGTTGCCCACAAGCTAGCTCGGCAAGCGTTTATGTCAAAAGCTTCATGTACTTGGGTCGATGAACCCCCTAATTGTATTATTCCTCTTATATTAAACGATGTAACAATGTTCTCAGATGAATAAAGCTTGCCGGATGGCTTTTAAAAAAAAAAAAATTACACACTAGGGGCATGTATTTACACAACACACACACACACACACAAAAGAAAGAAATAAATCAAGATGGAGCAAATAATTTTCTAATTTAAAATAAATTAATTATGAATTTTTAGAGATTAACCAGATTTTTTTATTAATTTTTAGAAAACAGAAAACGAAACTAGTTTAAGGATTAAATTTGTTTGGTTTAGACAGTTGGAAACTAGCCAAAGGATCAAATTTGTTTGGTTTAGACAGTTAGAAGGTGTCCATTACCCGATTTTATAGTTCATGATTGAAAATCGGGCTGACTTGCAACTTGATGGTTGAAATTATACTTTACCCTTTAATGTTTAATATTGGTGTCAACCAACTTGAACGGCAGTATCTCTATGGTAAGGCTTCTTTCTTGACTAGTATATCATAACCATAGCTGAACTCATGCATGACCCTCTAGGGAATTAATTACACACCATCCGGGCATGTATTTACACCACACACACACACGAGAAAGAAAGAAATCAAGATGGAGCAATCTAGAGCGAATCTAATTACAGAGAAACAACCCTCCAGTCCACATATTGATCTGAGAATGAAGATGTTCAGGGCCTCACAGTTCTAGATTTTTTTCTTTCAATTTTCATCACTACAATAGCACATCATATTCTGTCCTTCTCCTTCTGCGACATACAACGCCGGAGAAGAACAGCAAACACAATCGCAAGGAGGAAACAACTTAACTTTGAACGCGGCATAGCAGTAGCAGTTCCTCAAAACTCATCTTCCATGCAATTTTCCAGGAACCTAGGGGCTCCATTGGAGAATACCTCTGCACATTCTAAGGAATGCAATGATCGGAACATATCGATCGACCTATATATATCTCCCATCACCGGTCAAGAGGCTCCGTTTGATCCTTGATGACCTGTTCCTCGGACACCTCCGCGAGCGACTTGAGGTTGCACTTGAGCAGGGCCTCCACGAAGTAGCAGGTCTCGTCCTTGGTGTTGCCGTCGGGGACGTCCACCACGAAGGACTCGATCACGAGCGTCCCCGGCCGGCCGTCGATGACCTCGGGGTGGACGGTGAGGATGGAGGAGTAGTTCTGCAGGCAAAGGAAGAAGATGACAAGCAGATGAATTAGACTAGTCGTCAGCGCACATGCATGCCGCTGGCGTTCTCCCAACCAACCCAAGGGGCGGATAATAACTAAACTACATATCTATCCTCCCTTGCGTTTGCATTCAGACAAGTCACAAGTGGCATCCATCCATTATCCAAGTGCAATGCATGTGACCATGGCCACTTGTTGCCATGGCTAGCAAGCTGATGAGAGCAATAACGGATGGAGCACGACAAGCGAGTGACAGGTCCTCATGCAATGAATTTGGCATGTAAGGTCAAAGGATGGCAAGTCAGTGCCCTACTTGTTAGTCCAAGGAGTTGAGAACATACAAGCATCACCCAGTGCATAACAACAATCGGTGCTTGTTTTTTTTTGTTAGACGACAACAGTTAGTTTGTTGGGGCTATCACTTGATGAGGATGGCAGCACATCAAGATGCATCTGGCAGTGTACACAGGAGTCAGGATGAGGTGGAAAATATCTCGCTCGTCATGTGCAGCTAACCACTATGGGTTGAGCGAGGTATGTGCTTTGCAGTAGAGCACTAATCTATTAATAAGTATAGTGAAGTAAGCCCACCATTATTTGTGCATCAGCATATTATTCTTTATTATCGTTGGTGAGTGGAGCAGGGCACAACTGTTGGCCCCTAGATCTCCGACACGGGTGAGTCGACCGCTCATCTTTGTTGCCGACCACACACTATGGTTAAAGGTAGAAGAAAGGAGAGAGAACAGAACGCATATACAGCACAAGCACCAGCGTTGGCCGGAGCTTTGCAGAGGAGATGGCAAAACTGAACTCGCTCTCTTTACTGAGTTGCAGTGGGAAGCTATATATACAACTCTATCATCTAATCTGAGTGCACAGACATATCAGGCTGCCATACTGCTACAGTAACTAGCTGTGACAGTAGGGCTGACTTTGACGTCTATCCTTGCTGTGGCTACGGTGCGGCAGGAGAGCCTTTCGGCGTCTGCCCCTGCCGTGGCTATAGTGCTGCAGCAGGGGAGCCCTTTCGGCACATGCCCCTGCTGCGCGTACAGAGGAAAGCAATAAATTACTTAACAATTCTTTTCCTAATCCTACTGCTAACCCTAGAACCTCCACCATGCCGATCATTTTCTTCAACTCCGTGAACCGAAGACGGCCAAACGGCTTGGTGAGGACGTTTGTGAGTTGCCGACCAGTTTCGACGAACTCGATGACGATCTGCCCTCCATCGACACAGTCCCTGAGGAAGTGAGATTTGACGTCGATGTGCTTGCTCCGGTCGTGGAGAACCAAATTCTTCGCGAGGGCGATGGCGGGCTGGTTGTCCACCATCAGTGCTGGTGGGTGAGCTTCCACACCGGTCAGCTCGCCCAGCAGCCGGCGCATTCACTCAGATTGGCACGCCGTTGTGGCCGCCGCCACGTACTCTACCTCGCTGGACAGCGCCACCACCTTCTGTTTCAGCGACAGTCATGAGATTGGAGCCGGCCCGAGGAAGACGAGCACGGTAGAGGTGCTTCACCGTCCGTCGATGTCCCCCGCCATGTCTATATCGCTGAACACAGTGAGCTGTAGCCCACTTCCGCCGGTCTTGGGGAAGACAATCCCTTGATCCACCGTCTCCTTGACGTAGCGCAGCAGCCGCTTCACAGCAGCCCAGTGATCCTCTCGGGGAACCTCCATAAAGCGGCTGACGTAGGCCACAGAGAACGCAATGTCCGGTCTCGTGTGGACTAGGTAGCACAGACCATCGACGATGCCCCGATAGAGTGTTGCATTTACTTTCGCCGCGGTACTGGCCTTCGTCAGCTTCAGCCGCTCCTCCATCGGAGTCATGTACGGCTTGTACTCAGCCATGCTGTTCCGCTCTAACAGCTTCGAGGCGTACGCGCTCTGACCGAGCATGAGCGCCTCCTTCCCCTGTCTCACCTCGATGCCGAGGTAGTAGGAGAGCGTACCAAGATCGCTCATTCCAAAACGAGCCGCCATCTCGCGCTTAAAACTGTCGATGTCCTCCGCACGCGCGTCGATGACGATCAAGTCGTCCGCATATACGGTGACGATGAGCTCCTCCTTCCCCCGTCGTCGCATGTAAAGCGCGTGCTCGGTTGCGCACCGTGTGAACCCAAGTTCGCCCAGCGTGGCGTCAAGCTTGGCGTTCTACGCTCGCGGGGCCTGCCGCAGCCCATAGAGCGCCTTACGCAGTCGGAGCACCCTGTGCTTTGCTCCCTTGACGGCGAAACCCGGAGGTTGCCTAACGAAGACCGTCTCCGCCAGCTCGCCGTTGAGGAAGGCTAATTTTACGTCCAGGTGATGGACGCGCTAGTCCTTCGCTGCTGCCAAAGCCAGCAGTAGTCGGATAGACTCCATGCGCGCTACCGGCGCAAAGACTTCCTCGAATCCGATGCCCTCGCGCTGGACAAAGCCTCGGGCGACGAGGCACGCCTTGTGCTTGACAATGGCACCGCGCTCATCTCGCTTGACCTTGTACACCCACTTTAGGCCGATCGGACGACATCTTGAAGGTGGATCGACGAGCTCATAAGTCTCGTTTTTCTTGATCGTCTTCATCTCCTCTAGCATCGTCGTCGCCAATTTGCATCGCGCTCGGCCAGCGCGAACGTGGGTGGTTTCTCTGCACTGACGAGAGCAGCTCAAGGTCATTGAGCAGCCGACCCGCCAGGTCTGAGGACCCTGTGCCACCGACGATGTCGTCCAGCCTGCGAAACCGCACATCCTCACCATAGTGGAAGGCATCCACGAACTCAGTGATGTCGCTTGGAGGTGAGGCGAACTCGATCGGCGTCGATGGAGTCCCCTGTTCCGCCGGAGTGGTCAACACAGCACCTGAAGTGCTCGGCACCTCGGCTGTAGTGCTCAGCACTACTCCTAGACCGCTCGTCACCCCTCCTGGAGTGGTCGGCTCCCCTCCTGGAGTGCTCGACACCAGTCTTGGAGTGGTTGGCACCACTACAAGACCTCTCGGCGCCGCTACGGGAGCGTTGGGCACCCGTCCTGGAGTGATCGGCACCACTACAGGACCGCTTGGCACCACTCCTAGAGTGTTTGACACCCCTCCCGGAGTGCTCAGCACCGCGCCAGGAGTGTTCGGCTCTGTTGCTAGAGTGGTCGACACCTTCTCTCCAGCGTCTTCACCACCGTGGATGACCAAGTGCTCGACAACGAAGGTGCTGGTGAAGCCGCCAGCTTCCCTCGTGCCTAGGCTGTCTCAGTCCCAGACCGCCTTCTCGCCGAACACAACGTCGCGTGAGACAACCACCTTGCCTCCGCGTGGGTCGTAGAGCCGGTACACCTTGGTACCTTCGTCGTAGCCCAGGAGCACCATCGATGTGCTCCTGTCCTCCAGCTTGGTGAGGACCGGCTTCGTCTTCCTGACGTGGCCGATGCAGCCGAATGTCTGGAGGAAGGACACGCTCGGCTTGCGCCCGTACCAAGCTTCGAACGGCGTCTTGCCCTTCAAGGCCTTGGTGGGCGCACGGTTGAGGATAAACACTGTTGTGGTCACCGCCTCACCCTAGAACCTTACCGACATGCTCTTAGCCTTCATCATGGATCGAGCCATGCCGACCACCGTCTAGTTCCGCCGCTCCACCACGCTATTCTGCTATGGCGAGTACGGCACAATGTGGTGTCGCACCACACTCTGATCCGCGCAGTACGCCGTGAACTCCACCGAAGTGAATCCGCCACCCCGATCAGTCCGCAGCACGTGCAGCTTCTTGCCGCTCTCCACCTCCTCGTGCGCCTTGAATTTCTTGATCGCCGCCGCCGCCTCGTCCTTGCTCGTCAGGAGTTGCAACCACATATAGCGACTGTAATCATCCACGAGCAGAAGGAAGTACCGCCAACCACCGTTTGTGGTGGCATGATTGGCCCACAGAGATCGCCGTGGACGAGCTCGAGAGCGTCCGCCGTGCGATACTTGACCGCCTTTGGGAACGACAGCCTCCTCTGCTTCCCGACCAGGTAGCTGTCACACAGCTCGCCTGCGTACTTGATGTGGGACAACCCTCAAACCGAGCGCGTCGAAGCTGAGATGGTCGAACTGGGCATGCCACAGCCACGGCTCCTTAGTGTGCCATGCTGCCAGGCACACCGGCTGCTCCACCTTTAAGTCGAGCAGGTACAATCGATTACGTGAGCGTTTTACCTTCGCGAGAAGACGCCGCTCCTGATCCCAAATCTTCAGGTACCAGAACGGTGAGCACCATGCGCTGACGGATGTGTACTACATCCCGCCTTGTTGGCCCCTGGATCTTCGGTACGGGTGAGCCAACCGCTCACCTTTGTTGCCGATCACACACTATGGCCAGAGGTAGAAAGAAGAGAGGAAGAACAGAACACACACAGCACAAACATCAGCGTTGGCCGGAGCTCTGCAGAGGAGATGGCAAAACTGAACTCGCTCTCTTTACTGAGTTGCAGTGGGAAGCTATATATATAACTCTACCCATCTAATCCTAGTGCACAGACATGTCAGGCTGCCATGCTGCTACAGTGACTTGATGTGACAGCAGGCTTGACTTTGACGTCTGCCCCTGTTGTGCCTACAGTGTGGCAGGAGAACCTTTCGACACATGCCCCTGCTGCGGCTTCAGTGCTACAGCAGGGGAGCCCTTTCGGTGTATACTCCTGCTGCGCGTACAGAAGAGAGCATCAGATTACTTAACAACAACAATAGATGCCAAGCACATACACCTGTCAATTGTTTCAAGCACACTCCGGTTGCAAGTACAGGTTCACTGTACTCGATCGTTTACTCGAGGCAAAGTTACTAATGGAAAATACTGGGAATCAACCCGACCATGCAAAATGAGATAATAAACATTAGAAAGGGATTAATCCTATCATGTATTTCATTGCGTATATGTTACGACGTGCAGCAAAGACTAAGACCAGTTTTAGCAGAGTTTTACTGAATGCAAAATAAAACACACAGCAGTCGTTAGGCAAAAAAATTTGTGATAGGCTGATAGCGATGAAGGTAGGTGACAACTTATCGACATAAGTATATCTAATCAATGAACAATCCTGATGATAGTACATATGACCACTAAACTGCTAGTTTTCTAAAGCATATATGCATCAGTCACAGAATAAGTTGCACACAAGAAATCATTATCAGTTTTGATGCAAGATACCAATTCAAGAAGTCTGCATGTTGGAATTGGAACCACAACCAAGCTAGCCTTAACAGAAGGAACTGCATGTAAGATGGACAGTATATAGATACATCAAGAACAAAGCATACCTGCAGCCTGTGATCACCTCCAACAAATCTGACGCTGAGTATGTGCTCGTTGTCATCCAACAGCTCCAGCCTCTCTGTGCTTCTCGTGGCTGGCAGCCCAGACTTGACATTGACCTCCCTGACACTACCAATCTCAATGTTCCCCTTCATTTCACACCGGCTCACAAAGGGCTTGAAAAGCTGTGGTTGATCAAACCGCCTCACTAGAGACCAGACCTGAGAGATAATTACTTGATCAGGTACTTAATGTAATGATTAAGCAGGTGACCAAGATCAATCCATGTTCACTTGGCTGATAAGCCATGGCTAAAAATACTGTTGGTTGATTTATTGTGAAAGAAAAATATTGTTCGTTGATTGAAAAAGTACGACTTAAAAAACAAGCAAACATGACAAAAAGCTTCCGACAAATAGGTCTCGATTGCTATTAAGTAGTACTCCCTCCATCCAGAAAAGAATACAATTCTAGCATAATATCATGGTTTTATATCTTAAGTTCGATTAATTATAGATAAAAAAATATCAATATTTATGATATTAAAAAATATCATTATATTAATTACAAAATATATTTTTATAATAAATTATCTTGGTGCCGTAAATGTGAATAGTATTTATTAGAAATTTGATCAAACTAACTACTTTGGTTGACACACAACACATTGTTACGTTCTTTTCTGGACGGAAGGAGCATTAAATGTGCCACATAAAGACCCTAACAGGCTAACTGTACACTCTATCAGGCTGTCCTATCAAGTACAGCTGAACGATGGCCACAAATTATTGTCCTGTTCGCTTGTTAATAAGCCAAGCGAACATGTCGTGTTACATGGAAACGGCAGGAACGGTGTACAAGTCAACTAAACACGAAAGAAGAATATGACAGCTCTTCCAATCAGAGGTACAGTACACAATTATTATAAAATGAGGCCTAGAGCCCTTGAGGTTGCTATGGACTGTGTATACACATATTCACATTTGGAAATGAGGCAGCATCCTTTTGGAATATGCTGATAACTTGGGCTGGAAAGTCGGCCAAAAATGATGATTTCCTTTGAAATAATGAACTCAGTGGCAGTGCATCGCATAATTCTGCAAAGCATCTAATCTCCTGGCAAGTGCTGTGCTGAACCCACATCCAAAGGAGTGGAGTCCAAGTGAAGCATATCTCCCTCCACCACCACAATCTCTATCAGAGTCTCGTTTAGTTTCTCCTCCTAAAGTTTAATATCTATCACATTAAATATTTGGATACATATATAATATATTAAATATAGATTAAAAAATAACTAATTGCACATATTACGACTACTCTGCGAGACGAATTTTTTTAAGCCTAATTAGTTCATGATTTGACAATGTGGTGCTACAGTACATATGCTAATGATGGATTAATTAGACTTAATAAATTCGTCTCGCGGGTTCCTGAAGACTTCTCTAATTTGTTTTATTATTACTATCCGAACACTCTCGTATAACATCCCTATGTGATATCCGATGTGACACCTCTAAACTTTAACCCTGGATTTAAATACAAAGATTACTTGTAGAATAAAGCTACAAAACTTCAAAGCCTAACGCGGTGATACACAGGCCAGCCAATGACCCTGTTCGGCTTACCTTATATTCAGCTTATTCGGTTTCTTTTTTCAGTCAAAACAATATTTTTCTTCCACAACAATTTATCTAGAACAGTGTTTTTTAGCCAGCTTCACTCAAGTTTTAACCAGCGAACGGGACCCATGCATGAACACCTAGATAGAAACCCCAAAATAATCTGGCGAAAAGCAGATTTCGTGCGGGGATCTCGAGGTGGGGGAAGCATCTTCCCACGTGAGACGAGGTACAGAAAGGCGAATTTAAAAATCCTCGAGGCTCATTTGCCTTTGCCACCAATCATGCATCTCATGTCCATCTTTCTTGTAAGAGAAAGCCTTTGTTGGACTGGTGCAAAAGCTGGACGAACGAACAATACAGGAAAAATTCACAGACTTCTTGGCAGGAAACGGAAATTAAGCTTTCAGCGAAAGCGACGTGGTTCCTCCGAGCAATGGATCCGCCCGACCAATCGCATGAACAAAAAGGAGGGCGATGAGAGAAACTAGCAGGAAGGAGCAGTGCCGGTTCAAGACGGTCTCTCTCCAAATCGGGCATCCATGTTCCCGACTGAAGAAACGGGCCAAACGAGTGGGTGACTCAGAACAAGTCGGCATCTTTCCTAATCAAGGAGCGGCGCATCAGCACTCCAAAACCGGGCGGGGCCAAACAAAAAGGAGAAATCAAGAAATCGATCGAAACGATGTCTCTGCGGCGGATCGACTGGGCAACACAACAACACCCTGCTCGCCATGGAACATGGAAACGTACAGCACGGCACGGAGAAAAAGCATAGCAGCAGCAATAGCCGAGATTGATATTTGATTCAGCGGCATGGAAGAAAGAGGTTGAGAGGCAGGGGCGCTCACAAGGTGGACGGGCGCCTTGATGTGCTTGGCGACGGCGGAGGAGCACTGGTGGTCGAGGGGCTCGTGCCGGTGGAACCGCCGCACGTAGTCCGTCTCCATGGTGCGCAGGTCGCACCGCTCGTCCACCAGGCGCCACCGCCGCGGCGCCGGCGTCTGCTGCCCTCCTCCTACTACTCCCACGCCTCCGTCCATCTCCACCATCACCGCCGCCGCCGCAAGCCAGACAGCCACCACGCTCGCACAGCCCGATTATGGAGGCGACGACAGGGGCTTGTGCCGCACCGAGCAAAAGCAGACGACGAGCTTAGGTGCGGAGGAGGTGGGGTTTTGCCTTTGCTTTGCTTGGTTTGTTTATGGCGCGACGAGCACGAGAGGGAGAGAGGCTGAGAGGGGAGGGACGACGACGACGACCCCTGGTCCCCGGATGGCACTGCGGCCGCAGCCTCAGGCGTGGTTGTTATGCTATTGGGCGCTTGCAAGCAAGGGCCTACAAGAATTAGGAATGCCAGATATGCCCTCCACCACTTTTGCTTCAGTTCACGGTTGCTTGTGAAAATGATGGGTGGCCCCATGACACGAGGAACGGCATTATCTCGTTGCCTTTTCTTTTCTTTTTTTTGTTTGGAGGAGATAGGTGCAGATATGTTTCTTTTTCCCAAAACTAGGTCCCATGTCGCATAATGGTGTTCTTAAGCTATTGGAGAGCATCGTTAGAAGATGGCTAATAATTTAGCGGGTTGCTAGTTATTTGTTACTGCCATATCACCTACATAACCAATCTAGCAATTCACTCGTATAATAGTTAGATAGTGTTGTATAGGACATGTTTAGCCTATGTTTAATATTGCCGAGCCATAGCAAGAGGGGCGCCAAGACTACCGTGGATGTTTCCCTCGCCACACTTTTAGCAAGGTGTGGTGTAGAAAATAAACTAGGGCCATGTGCTCACGCCACGGCACGCCACAAGTGCCGTGCACCCAACCAAACGGCCGCCGAAATTGTGGCGCGAAATGTGCGGTGCGGTGAGGTGCGGCCGCCATCCAAACGTGCCTTATACTACACCATTAATTAATATATGGTCCATCTCATTTTCTTGGAGTGTCTTAGTTCATTGTACAGTTTGCAGCTCGTTTATTTTCTCTCTCCTTCATCTAAGTATAAATCTAAAGTGGCAACTTATGCATTCTACTTATAGTATCTTGTTGTACTTATTCTTATGGCATATATCAAGACAATAAATATGGGTTCTATAAGATACCATGTATTGGCCGACCGAGGAATTGGTTAAAAGAGACTGGCCAAAATTTAGTGGTGAAATATAGCTCAAAGTTAAAGGGAGATTTCTAGAGATGAAACATGACTTCAAATACTAAATGGATAAATACTCAAAGTCGGATTTCCGATACGTATATGGGATGGGTGTGAACACCCAACGTGTCCAACATTATTCTTATCCTGCTTTGAATAGTGATGTGTAATATCTATCGTCTATCGACTTGGGGTGTGTTTGGGGCCGTGTTTTCTGCGGTGGCGGCCAAAACAAGCAAATATCGAATCACGCCAAACACCCCGCGTCACGAGCGATCTTTTCGCTACACATGGCATCCGCACCGCGAAAATGAACTGGAGTCACGTTTCCGTGCTAGGGTATACATACCGCACCATGCAGTCTGCAGACGCCGTCCCAAACACGCCCTTGGTTTTATCCTTAGAAATTTTCATTTTCCATAGCGGGAGGTGGAGTGGGGTTCATTCTTTTGTTTTACAGGAACACAAGGGGAATACAATGCCAAAGTCTTGGTCCTTCTTATTTTGTATAGTTTGTATTGCAAGTCTAAATCTGTAATTTTGGTACTAAATAGAGCACAAATATTCAACTTTCAACCCAATAGAATATAAAGTAGAAACTAGAACGGGGCAAAATTAGGGAGAAGAAAAGGCCTCACGTTTCCTGAGAATTGAGAAGATGAGTAGTTTAGGGGAGGAGGGGAATGCCCCCTTGCGTGGTTGTGCACTTGCGCCTATGTGCTGGTGCATCATGCATCAACTATAGAGGGTGTCGGTGGATTTTGTGTTCGACTAGTAATTTGTGTATCACATGTAGCATATCAGAGGGGAAACAAATCGGAGACACATATTTATACTATAGCTTATTAGGTGCAGGGTACCCTATGACTAGTGTAGATGACGCTATTTATTTTTTGTGCGTCATGTGCTAGGGATCGATTGCAAGTAGAGGATCAAAACTATGTGTCCATGGGTTGAGTATCTATTAGAGATTCCTGATTAGTGGCTCCCTACCCCCACTTTATATAGGCTGGGGATATGGGTACATAGAGTCTTGATCGGTTTACAAATTTCCTAGTCGGTTACAAAAAGATGGGATCGGCTTCTATGTATATCTTGCTTATGTCATGTCTACCAAGTAGATGAGATACACCTTTCTGATTGAGCCTCTCAAGTAGTCAAATATATATCGAACCACCTCCACCTGGTTGGGCGATATCCTTTGAGGTGAAGGTACTCGAGTACCACGTAGTCAACAATAATAGCCCCCGAGCCTTTGTGCGATTTAGAGAATCGGACAAAACGTTTGAAAGGTCCTAAATGGCTAGAGGGGGGTGAATAGCCTAATTAAAAATTCTACACCCCCTAGAGCAAAAGGTTAGACAATAAGATGGCGTTAAACAATTTTGCTCTAGCTTTACTAAATAGGCAAGCCACCTACCAAATATGCTAGTTGCTATAATCTCTATGTTACACAAGGTAACTAGCTATGTTGCAACTACTTGTACCACTAGTGACCCAGCAAAAGATCTAAATACAACTAATTAAACTAAGCTACTCAACTAGCAAGGCTACTAACAAGCTCTACACAAGATATAAACAAGTAATGTAAAGAGCAAGTGTAGATGTGTGCAAACCGAACTGGGCAAGCATCAATCAAATAAATACCAAGAATACCAATTGACACAATGATTTATCCTGAGGTTCACTTACTTACCGACAAGCTAGTCCCCGTTGTGATGGCTGGTTCACTTGGTGGTTCATGATCTAATAGGCACCACGCCTAGCCCAACACTTGGGCGCCGTAAGAACCAACACAAATGAGGGCACTCAACATCACGAGCAATCCACTAGAGTACCTTTTGTGATCTCCCACAGGGACAAGGTCAAGAACCCCTCACAATCACAACGATCGGAGCCGGCAACAATCACCAATGGCCGCTCAACGATCCTACACACTCCGAGCCGGCTAGGTGACAACAATTACCAAGAGTAACAAGAATTCCACCAGCCCAATGCGCTCTTCTAGTGCCATAAGATGCAAGAACACTAAGGAATGCACCAGAGACTCTCCAATCTCACTCAAAATGATGAAATCAAGTGTCAAAGTGAGTGGAGTGAGTTTTCAGCTTTCAAAGGGTTTGCACAAATGTATGGGGTGTCAAGAGAGTGGCCAAGGCTGGCCACACCATCTATTTATAGCCCACACTCCAAATTGAACTGTTGGACCATTGGAGCCTGTTTCTGCGTGGTCACTAGACAGGGTGGTGTCACACCAGACAGCCTGTCCGATGACCCTAATGGTTGAATTCCAACGGTGCCAGTGGCACCAGACAGCCTGCCCTATGTGTAACACCTCGGGTGTTTAAATACTAAAATATGACATGTTATCATATGCATAGCACATCATTCATGTGTTAGTGAAAATTTTGATATGCATACACTAAAACAAGTTTACCTTTATGTTATATGTGTTGACTTGTATGGTTTGAATTGAGTTAAAATTCTTTGAATTGGATTGAAATTCCGAAAACCCTGATTTTCAGTATTTAAATCCTACCCTGAAAACCCATTTCAAAATTTAAGCACATTTTGGGGTTGAGTCTAAAAGCAAAAGTGCAGAGCTTGTCAAGTTATACAAAGTTTGTTTTTGGAGTTTTCAAAGTTGTTATGAAAAATTTGAAGTAATTTGAAAAGGTGTAAATTCTTGGAATGTCCCCTTTTTGAATTCAAATTTGCATTTCAAAATGTAGACCGAATTAGGGGTGGTTATAAAAGCAAAGTTGTAGAACTTTGAATTTGGAGCAACTTTTATTTTTGGAGATTTTTGAGTTGTTACATAAATTTGGGAGTAATTTGAGTTTTTAATCGAATGGCAATTTTGTAAATAAGATGAACAGTGCCATCGGGCAGCTGTCACCGCCGGCAGCCTTTCTTCGGCGTTCCAGGCGTTCCAGGCGCGCCCATGGCCTTCTTTGGCTTCACGTTGGTACGAGCATGCTGCTGCGTGTCGTCTCCTTGCGTCTTTGCCGCCCTATAAAGCCCAGGTGTCGTCGCCGTTCTTCTTTTCTCCTCCTCTGCTTTTCCAGTCGCCGCCGCTGCTCCGTTGAGCTTTGCCATCGCCGTCGCACGTTCCCATCCTCGGCTAAGCTTGCCACAGCTTCGCTAGTTCCTTGCGCACCCAGTCCTCCAGCCCTTGCTGCTTGATTGCGCCAGGAACCGCCGTTCTTTGCCTTTCTTCCTCGCGGCCGGTAGCACCACCGTCGAGCGAGCGCCGTCGTGGCCAGCGCTCTACGGTGAGCCACTGTCCTTGCTCGGTGTTGTTTCTGATTCTCCTTGATGCCGTGGTGCTTAATACCTTGTTGATTGAACCATTCCTCCACCGTAGTCGCCGGATCACCGCCACCGACGACCGTTGCTCCGCCGTGGTTGCTGTGCACGCCGACCCGCCCTTCTGTTGATCCTCCGGCTTTGCTCTTTGCTCTAACGTGTTCAGGGTGAGCTGCTGAACCTTCCCATGCTATTGGTTTATGATCTATCGGTCTCATGTCGCCGGCGTAGCGCAGCCGCTCCACCGTGTCCGCCATGGCCATCGGTAAGCTCGTGCACCGCTGTAATTAATCTCGATAGTACACTCAATCGATGCGGGGTGATGAGGGGAGTGTGTTAGTACTCTCGCTGTCGCTGTTGGTCTCACCGGCGGCGAGAAATCACTGGTCAGCGCCATCGTCACCATGGTCAGCGCGGAGGAAGGGGATGACAAGTGGGGTCGGGCTGTCAGTGAGCGGGTGATTTGAAAATGAATTTTCCTTTTTTCTAAAATGAATAAATAGTGTATGCTTTTGTTATTTTTGTGTAGAATTATTTAGAGCTCTAAAAATTATGAAAATTTTTGTGTGACCTCTCTGTGATGTATATTATTTAGGAAAAATATGAAATGTTATTTTTCAATACTTTTGATGTGATAAAATGGCCCAATTAATTAATAAATGAGTTTCCATGATTTTTCTAGGCTTTATTAATTATCCAAAAATTATGAAAATTGTTTTGCCACTTAGTTATCATGTGATGAACCTTTACAAAAATTTTGAGCTCAATTGGAACAAGTTGATTTATTTCATAATTTTGAATTAAATAATTAATTCATAAGAGCAAATAGTAACCTTTAATTATTTAGGTTTTGTTTGAATTTTGGATTGAGTGATGACCTTGGTTCATTAGTTGGTAATGATCCTTGGCAATGGAAGTAAGTGTTACGAAAAAGGTTTAGTTAGTTTGACTTGTAACTGTACCACGAAGGAAAGTTGTATTCAAATTGTTAATTTTGCATCCATCATCGAGCATCATATTTTTGTATCTCGCATCATGTTAAACATGGCATTATTACTACGTATAGTGAACGAAGGTGAACACATGGTAGTTAATCAAGTTGCGGAGGAAGTTAATCCATCTGTTGAGGTCGAATCTGATAATTGTGGAACGTCTCAAGAACCTGACCTTTCCGCCAACCAAGGCAAGCCCCGGATGCATTTAAACCTACCTTGTGCTTTACAAATTTATATCGCTTTTGCTTTTCAATACTGCATTAAGTGATTAGGAGTTGAGTGAAAACCTAATTGGTGCATTACTAACCTTGTTTTTCAATATCAACCTTGTTAATCGTTTCAATCCGAGAATGCTTATTTATGCTTAGCCATGCTTAGAACGATACAAGTCGGGTGATCACCAGTCACCTACGAGATATAAAATGGTTTCTAGGATATGATTGGTTACTTATGTTATCATGAGATATGAGCATGTGGAGTAATAAATCGAGACCAGGCGGACTCGGTGTATGGGAGACACAAGACATGGAGGTCTTATAAGCGGGTTCTTTTTGCCTGTGTTGATTAAGACACGTCCGTTGTTGAATTGCATGAGGTGAGACTTTGTAGTACCGATCACATACTCTGGTAAGCCTTAACTTGGCTATTCTATTACGAGAATGGCTACTCGCGCATTGGGAGTGGAGAGATGGCGAGAATAGTGTGTACCCACGTGGCCAAGGGCTGGATTGGTGGAGTACTGTATTCTCGGGTGACGTGGACCCGTTCTTGTTTTAGAGGATCTAAGGGTAGGTTGGTATATGTAGGTCGGGGACCTGCATATGTTGTGTGGTTGGGAATCCCCAGCTGGGTTTTAATCGGTTTGAATTGTCGTTGCTCCTCAGTTATGGAGACTCAACTCACTATTCATCATCGTAGTGTAATAACTGGAACTCGAGTAAGGATTGAGAAAGTGTTGGATATGAAGTTTCATGATCTCATTACGGATCATGTCAGCTTTGTATATGATCTTTTTGAAGATAAAAATGTTGATATAAAGAATCTTGTTAGAAAGCTTTTGCTCAAAAGAACTTTGACTATTGCTAAAGCCATACCTTGAGTCCCTAAGCCTGCATTCCTAAGTCTTCTCAGTTTTAATTTCGGTTAAGTCTTGTTGAGTACTTTTGTACTTAGGGTTCGTTGACCATTGTTGCAGGTGAGCCTCATGAGCAGGTCTGTTGTGAACCGTGCTGCATGACTGTTGTTCAGGTCAATGATGATAAGTGAATGTGTGATCCTTGGGCAGGATACTTTTGTTGTGTGTTGTATTATATTACTAATGCCACTCCACTACTACTATGGTTTGTAATATATATCGAACTTAGTTTGTAAGGTTTGAAACAACTGGTTTGTAAACTAAGTTATCGTAAGACTTCCGCTAATTTACTCTGATGTAGATATTTGAATAAATGTTATAATACTGCAATGACTCTGTAATGGGATCCTGCTCGGAAATTGTGGATGATTCAGGGTTCCCCGAGGACACCCGACAGTCTTCTTAAGTTACCAGGAACATATGCATAGTCATCAGAGGTCATTGGACAGTGACAGGTGCATGTGGGTCCTATAATTTAGGAGGTTCTACCACACTATGACACCAGACAACTATGGCGGTGACCTTGGCGGCGCAATTTCATGTTTTCCTCCCTCTCTGAAAAAATATGGCGGTGCACTGGATAGCCTGTCCGATGACCCCATTTCACTAAGTCCTGATTTTGCTAGCGTCTAGAAAAATAAGGCGTTGCTCTTGATGGTGCACCGAACAGGGCGTTCGGTGCCCTATCCGGTGTACACCGAACATGGCGGTGCCACCCTATTAACTTAGTCGCGCTCGGCTACTGTTTGGTTGCCTGTCTAGCACACCGGACGGCTATCCCAAGCTACCCATGTGGCCACACCGACAACCCAAACACTCCTTTGTAAGTGTTGCTAACTCTCAAACAAGTTATGAGCCAAGTTAGTGTTTCCAAAACATTTATCATAAAGTATTTTCGCTTGCTCACCGATTGTGCACTAGGCCTATATGCAATGCATAGTTTCCCAACACCTAGTGGCACTAGATGTCCGAATTGTCTAACAGAGCTCCCCTCTTAATAGTATGACCATCTATCCTAAACCCGATCACACTCTCTATAGTGTCTTGACCGGCAAAACAAAATTCCTATTTATACCTTTGCCTTGATCTCTATAGGGTTTTGTTTTTCTCTTTCTTATTTTCCAAGTTGGAGCACTTGATTCACCATCTTTTGGCCACTTCCATCACTTGAGTGCCATCTAGCTCCACATCTTGGACTTGGACCACCCTAACTGATCTATACACTTAGACAAAGGGTTAGTCCAATAGGTTTCATCAATTAGCCAAACCAAACTAGGGCTTTCAACGTTAGTCATAACAGAAGTCTGAGTGTGAGTACTTTCTATGTTCGAGTTCTTTGATCATCCTGGATGGTTCATGTCACCAAGCCCAAGTGCTTTTTTCATAGTCATTATTCATCGGGTTCGCATGAATGTACTCGGTGGGTCTAGCCCTTAAGCCTCCGAGCGATTCGAAGAATCAGTCTAAGGGTAAACTTGAATATTTTTTTTATCTCAGAGCACGTGATGAGCACACCCGGTTGGTATGGTGTGACAATTTAGGTGAGGTCTAGGCCTAGCGACGGCATGTCCAAGTAGTGGTCAGATACATTGCTACAGGTGGCATGACCAACTCGGGTGAGCCCAGTAGTGTCAAGCCTCAGTAGTCGTGGTCATAGATGTCACTTGTAGGTGTGCCCAAGTTGTTCTAGTTAGAGAAGTTGTCGGTGGTGGCATTCCCTTGCAACTATGGTCAAAGACATTACCACCGGTGGCATGACCGACTCATGGGAGCCCGACGGTTTTGTGCCCTAGCAGTCATGGTCAGAGACGTTGCCACCAGCGGCATGACCAACTTTGGGGAGCCCAACGGTGATGCGCCCAAGTAATTGTGGTCAAAGTCATTGCCACTAGAGTCCACCATTAATACATGGTCCACCTCCTTGTCTTGTTGTCTGAGTCTTAGTTGGTTGTAAGTTTGCGGCTGGTTTATCTTCTCTCTCCTCCATCTCAGCACATATACTAGTATAGAAAGGACCTATAGTCCTGGTTGGAAACCCCTTTAGTCCTAGTTTCCCAACCAAGACTGTGTATCTGGGACTAGAGGCCCCACCCTTTAGTCCCGGGTCAGTCAACCCGGACTGAATGGGACACCAAACAGAACTAAAGGGGCCTCTAGGCCACACCCAGGATGGGCACCTTTAGGTAGTGTTTGGTTGGGAGGATCAAGTGGGATGGGGATGGGATGAATCGGTTTTATAGGTGTTTGGTTGGGAGACATACAAAGTCAGGGACATCCCACCTAGAATATTTTGGCAAATCTAGGGGCAAACTCATCAGATTGAAAAGGCTAGCACGGTCATCCCACCTTCATGTTGTTGTTCCTCTACTCCTTCTTGGAAGCTCAATTGATGACTGGGCAGGCGAGCTCCTCACCAGCACGGAGATCCCCGGTGCAAGTGAACTTTTGGGCACACAAAGTGGCCTCCCTAGCATGGAGGTCCCTAGCGTGACGCCCCCGGCATGAAGGCTCCTAGCGCAGGTGACCTCCTCGACATGGAGGTCCTGGTGCAACCCCTCCTAGCATAAAGGTCCTCACCATGGATGGCCTCCCCGACGTGGAGGTCCTAGCATGGCCTCGGCATAGGCTCCACTGGCGTGGCCTCCCCGACACTGGCGTGGCCTTCCTAGCCAGTGCTGAGGTCCCTAGACGTGGGCTCTTCCAACATGGAGGTCCCTTAGCATGGCCTTCCTCGGCATAGGGTCCCCAACACAGCCTCTGTTGATGGCAGGTCCTCGACACAGCCTCCATCGGTGGGCGCAGGCAACCTCCTCGGTGCGGAACTACGGATGGTGACTTCGATATGAGATAACAGAAAGTGGGCCCACATGTTAAGGCTTCACTCTATGCGCTGCCGTGCTTTGGTGCATACATGATTTCCCAACATTGAGCACCTTGTCTGGCCGAACTACGAAAGGTTATTATGCATGTATTTATTGCGATAGAAATCCATTATCAAGGAGCCTAATAAAGAAGCTAGTCTACCTTAGACACCGTCGTTAGACACCGTCGTTACCTTCCTAGGGATCACCCTTGGAGGAAGAGCTTGGATTTTGATGGAGAAACTGAGGACCGAGATGCATCAGAAAAGTTCACCTTATAGGAGGTCCTTGAGAAACTCAAGAAGGTGAAAGATGTCTGCCCAGGTAAGCATAGTGGAAAAAGGAAATGAAAGCGTGGAGAAGAGCCGGTGATTTATAATAAAAAATCTACTTGGTGGGGGCTGTCGTATTGGAAGGACCTATTGCTACCACACAATCTTGATGTCATGCACATCAAGAAGAACATATGTGAAAACATTCTTTGGACATTGCTAAAAGTGGAGGGCAAGACAAAGGACACCATGAACGCTAGGCTAGATTTGCTTGATATGAACATAAGGCCTCAATATCAAGACGTGTAGCAAGGCACCTCGCTTAAATTCCCATAAGCTCACTATGTCATGACGAAAAAACACATAGTAGAATTTTGCAAGTTCCTTAAAGGTGTCAAGTTTCTAGATGGTTATGCAGCCAACCTGGCAAAATCCTTAAGTGCAGATGGTACCAAGGTAGTTAGAAAGCTAAAAACACATACTTGCCATGTCCTTCTCCAAAGGATCATACCTACAGGCTTAAGAGGTTTTGTTCCCAAAGATGTATACAAAGCTCTTTTAGAACTTGGGAACTTCTTCAGGCAACTATGCAGTAGAACTCTGAGGAAAGAAGTCATGGAAAAGCTAAAACGGGACATCCCACTCATCTTATGCAAGCTTGAGAAGATTTTTCCATCGTCCTTTTTTGATGTTATGGTGCACTTGGCTGTCCATCTACCTGATAAGGCACTTCTTAGGGGGCCCGTATAGTACGGATGGATGTACCCAATAGAACGGTGACTGGGCACGTTGAAGAATTTATTAAGGAACCGGGCTAGGCCTGAAGGATGAATTGCGGAGGCTTACTTAGAAAGTGAGACGTTGGCATTTTGGGAGAGGTTCATGGATGATTTTAAAACAAGATATAACCAGGACGACAATATGTCACATGATGGGCCAGCACCTGGTGAGACCTTTGTTTTCATGCATGGTGTCAAGCCCATTGGCCAGATTAGGGTAAAGGACATCAAGGATAAAGTCAAAATCAATAAGCTAGCTTGGTATGTGCTTAATAACTGTGATGAGGTTGGACCATATGTGTAGTAAGTATGATTTTTATATGCTAATTTGTTGTTTCCTATATTATGTACGAAATGTTACCAATAATAATGCTTATATGTGCTACAGAATATACAGACAAATTTTAGAGGAACAAGGGGCAAGTGATGATGTTGATAGTAGGCTAGCAGCAGAGTTTGCAGCGTGCTTTAAGTCTCATGTACATGATTAGCATATTTTAGTTTTGTTAGGTCGATCATTGGTAGAATTATATGACAACTTAGCGGTGACGGTGTTTTCATGTTTGTGTGCAGATCGAGGAGCTACGTAGAGAGAAACCAACAGAGGTCAGTGAAGGTTTGTATGCACTGTCATGTGGTCCTAATACCTGAGTCCGGGTCTATGCTGCTTGCAGTATTAATGCAGTTAGGTATAGCACTATTGACCATGAGAAATTCCTGTGTACACAGAATAGTGGTGTCATGACTGCCGTCACACATGAAGGCCAATCAATAGAATTTTATGGTGTCCTTAGAGAAGTTATTCAGTTGATGTATAACTCCAGTGTACAAAGCCATAGGACGGTGGTTCTTCTGTGCTGGGATTGGTACAATCTAGATGGCACTACGAAGTCTGCAGGCATTGAGGATGACAGGCATTTTAGATCCATCAACATTAAATCATTCTAGTACAAGGATGACCCTTTCATTCTCGCAACACAGGCAAGGAAGATTTTTTTATCTATAGGACACCTCCTTGGGCAAAGATTGGCGGGTCATGTAGAAGTTCAAACATAGGGATATGTATGATGTAATGAAATAGAGCCTATAGTGCACCAAGATGATCACTGTTCTAGCAACAAGCATGAAGTCCTGCTGGGTGATGGTGATCAGGTTATGCATGAAGCTAGTCATGACAGAGAAGGCACTATCATTGAAGCCAATTTAGAAGACCTTCTAAGAGATAAGTGGGAAGTAGTTGTCATACTTGAAGGCAGTAAGGATGAAGATGAGGATGAAGATGATACTGGAAACCAGTATTGTAGTGATGATAGTAGCTATGGCGGCAGAGATCACATGTATGGAGGTGATGATGACTTGTAGGAGATTTCATGTATAATCTTTGGGAAAACATGTATTCTAAAGCTGCCCTTTGCTTTGGATTTCTGGCTTTGTATTCTGAACATGTTTGGTATGATCAGTTGTTATAAACTTGTGCTTCAGCGGACACATAGGATTTGTCTGCCGGGGTCAGTACTGCACTATGCAGACTATCTATTGTGAACATGACTATTCCATTCAACTGCAACTAGTACTTGTTATAGGTTCATATACACTGCATAAGCCATTGATATAAAGTGTTCCTTTCACATAGCTTGCTTCAACCACTACGGTGAGATCATTAATCAGTTCGACCAGCATGCCAAGTACGTATAATGATACATGTCAGGTTTTCCAAACTAAGGCACAAAGCAACCCTTGCACAGTTGCTAATAGTGAATTGAATGCAGGAGGAAAGCCTTTGCAGTTATTTCACTCCAAAAACGTAGTTGCAACAGTTGAGGGACAGACTAAAGAGTGAAGCGGAGTTGCTTTCGTAAGCAATTTCCCTTGGTTTGTTTTGTAGAGGCATGCAAGGAGCTAGCTAGAGATGGCTACACTTTTTATTATCCGACGAGAGATCCAATGGACAGCGGTGGACTTTTTGGCGTGTGTAGTAAAAAAAATGCAACAACTATGCCTCCTCCATTGTGCATTAGATCGAGGCAACACTTATTCAGATGAACTCCTCGCTGCATGGTTCTTGCAAATTCAACAAATTTTATCGAAGACATGAGTTGGGTTCACCACAGATCAAAGCCACTCATGACTACTACTACTACTGATATGTTTTTTGTTCACCAAACCGAGGCACAAAGGTATCCTTGCATGGTTGGTAAGAGTGAGAAGTGTCCAACCCGGTCAAATGGAGGATGCTCAGACCATCAAGTGTGCACGAAGATAATGATAAACGTTACTTTGTGAACCAAAATGTTTGCACAAATGCGCAGTGCCATCTGACCATAAGAGGACAGCAGTGCCATCCCACTACTCAAAGGCATCTAGCTATTACCGCTGTAGCTTTCACCCAGAAGTATTCCAAGTATCATATCCACAGGGAAACATGTGAGACTAACTACAGTCTAACTTAACTAAGGATAGCAACAAGGTTAGGATAAATAGGAGCGTAGAGAGGATAACTAAGGTTCTCTTGTTCTAACTTCGGTAAGCTATGTCTTTTACTATTCAACTAGGGATATTACTAGGGAATGATACCAGTAGAGGATGCTTTTCTTTGCAATCAGGTCCAATAGATGGGAGGTGGACTACAAAGGATTCAACGAGGCTATAAGAGTCACCCTCGCGAGCTACCACCGATCCAAAATGCAGGGTGCATCCATGATTAACCTAAGTCTAAGCACCACATTTACACTTATGATTAATAATTTACTCCCCCTATGTAGAGAATAAAGCACTGAAAAGAGTCGCAAACCTGATGAACAATATAAACAAGATGCTTACTTGAATCTAAAGTTGATTACTAGAGAAATCTCAGAGGCAAGCTCAGATAGAACTTGGATCCGCCAAGGCACAAGCCATAGAGAGAGCACCGATAGGCCGGCACCTCCTCCATACTCTTCCCTCACTCTCTATCTCACTATTTCTATTTATAAGACTAGATCCTATGGAGGACTAATCTTCTCTTGATAGCTGGCTCTGATCTTGACGAGGATAATATGAATTAGGGTTTTAGGATGCCTCCTGGGAGGGGGGTAGGGGCTGCTATATATTGGCTGAGGTGGAGTAGGGGAAAGGAATCGAGGTGGAGTAAGGGGCAAGGAATTGCCACGCCATTGATCCACGTTAACTCCCTCGATCACCGTTGGATGAACCGACCTTGATCTACGACGGAGATGTACTCTCAAAGGCAGTGGGAAACCGTCATAGAAAGGAGACGTTGACCGGTGGAACCCATAGGCCGGCCAGCCTACAAGTGGGGCCGACCGGCCTATCTCTGTGACAGGTGGGCCCCACCCTCTGGTGGAAGCTTCAAGACTCTGTCTTGAGTTGTTTTTCGCGGGTTTTGCGAGCCAAATCTCTTTCTAATGTCGGTTTGCTTGTTCTAGATAAATCCAATTGCATTCACATATTCACCAAAGCTCATGGAATTCATTAGTTTAAATATAACACCCTAGGTGTTAGGCTTGCATAATTTCACTTGCATTGCATTAGCATAAGCATCAAGCATTCATATATGAGCTTTAACTTATGAAACATGCCTTGTTATTTTATGTTTCCATATGTATATGCTTATGATCATGTGTGAATAAGTGTAAGTGGTTGATGTTGGTCACTAAAACACCTTAGCTACACTTAGGGTGACTAATGGAACAATGTTCATGTAGATCACTTTATCTAAATAAGCTTCTAAGTGATGACATGCTTATTGACCTAGGAAGTATTTATATGTAACCAATGTATAAAATGTGTGTGGAATCTTAGGAATACCTTTAACATGTTTAGAATGTCACTATGAACAACTTTGGTATTCATGACTAAGGCTAGTTTGGTCTCTAAGTCCTAGTTATAGTGTAGGTCATCATTTTCATGTGGTATGTTTAACCTAGGTTGAACTATGTCATAGATTGTTTGCATGGCTAAGCACCCTTAAGCAAAGTTGTAGTACTTGATTAGAGCAACAACTTTTATTTTTGGGTCATGAGCTAATTCTATGCCTAGCTTGGTCATTTGTAGCTCACAAAAATCAGCAAAACACTATTTTTGGCACTTAGGAATTTTTCTAAGTCCTAACTGAGTCAATAGTTCATTGTGCCTGACTTTGAGATGATTTAACTTGCTCACCATTATGAATTAGACCTAGATAATTTAATTAATGTTGGAGCTGGTATGTAGCTCTACAAGTTTTGTTTTAGCGTCGTGCACTGATTCGCTTTGGTTTAGGAGATTGGAAGCGTTGAAATCGCTCTGTCAGTCGTTTGATCAAACCCTGATGGCCGAAGTCACATCGCGCCGTCGTGGCCGACCGAGGCAGAGTCTGGCCACCGCATGGCCACCATTGGCCAGCATCGGGCCCTCGTTGCAGCACACTGGCACGCGATATAAGAGAGGTAGCGCTGCTCATTCCGCACCCACGCGCTCATTCTCTCCCTCTCCACTGCTCTCTCTCGCTCTCGCCGCGGAAGAACCAAGCGCCGCCGAGCCGTAGCGCTGCTCCGCCATCACCTAGCGCCTGGTTCACCGCACCATCGCCACCTACACCTTGCCAGCAGTTGCACCATGTTCTCCTCTACCTCCTCGATGTGTTTGTAGTGCTAGACGAGATACGGTGAGAGCGAAATCGCCGTTCTCGTCCTCGCTAGAAAGCTCGGCTTCGTCGCGCATTCCTTCGCATTCTTCACGTTAGAGCTTGGTTAGGGTGTAGTCTAGCTTGTAGCATGAACTCACCGTGAATGGTTGCCTTGCCGGTGTGGAACACGAAGCGCAGCGTCATCGTGCTCTCACCGCCGCACCGCCGCGCACATGGACACCCTTGCCGGTGCTTCCACCCGAACCCTAGATAGTCTAGATAGGTCCGCGTCGTCACCACGGAGCTCATGCACTTCTCGCCGAGCCTTGCCATGGCTTGTAACGGCCGACGTACCTCAGTGCAGTGCCACCGTGCCGTCATGGCCGGCGACGAGGTAGCTCCGGTGCGTCCGCGCTGCTAGCACAGGTACCAGTCCACGCGGGTTAGTGAGTAGATCACGTAGGTGGGGTCGATTTTGCCAGAGTGCTCACCGTCGGTGAGATAGCGCCGACCGACCATCGTGCTCTATCTTTGGGTCACTGACGTGTGGGGTCCTCTAACCCGTGGGCCCCTGATGTCATTGAGAACAGTTCAGGGTTTTAGTTTATTCTTTTCTAGATTTTGTGCTAAATTTTAAAAATCATAAGTTGAGTTGTAGATGTCTAATTTTGGTGAACCAAATTTTGTTGTGTTCCTCATGAAGTGTAGTATTTTATAAAAATATGATATGTGCAGTTTCTAGTATTTTTATTGGTGAATAAAATATAGCTAGATAAGTGTTTTTTGAATGTTTACAATTTTGTAAAATGTGTAACTTGAGCTAGGGATGTGATAAAATTGTGATTCCAATTTTGCTGGTCTTGTGTTGACATGCTCTAGCTTGGAAAAATAATAAACTTGCAGTAATATTGATTGAAATATGATCTTTCTATTTATCTATTAATAAATGTTGTTTTCCGAGGAAAATTATGGGGATAAAAATAAGCAACATATTGCCATGCAAATTTTTGTACAGTAGTATGTCATAAGTATGAAGCTAAAAAAATATAGAATCTATTATTTGACACTTTTCTATAGGGTAAACTATTTTTACTAAAATAAACCTTGCTAGCTTGTTATTTTTATAGAGGATGTTATACATGTTCAAATGGTATGAAATTTTTACAGTAGTCTATTGGGAGCAATTGGAAGCCAATGTAATTTTATGAGAATTTATTGTGCACATTTAGTATATGTTTGTTATTTCACCTAATTATCTAATTAAATTAATAAAGGCATTAAATAAATAAATTGTGCTTGACCATGATGTTTTCTATGGCACTTGTGATACATATAAACTATTGATGTTAATAGTAAGGCTTAGAAGCAATTGGTTGTATGCAACTAAGTAATTATTGCTTTATAAATCAAATAAATGGCTACATGCATAGTTTTGGTCGAGTTGATGATTTCATGTTGATAAGGGCCTTTTCTATAAAACTTGTTAACAACAAAGTTGTAGATAACTTATTGATCTACCTTGTATTAAATTTTCATAGTCACAGGCCTTAGGGTTTAAGTGTTTTGGCTGTTAGAAGTTTGCTATCCAAAATGTTTACTTCCTAGATAGATTTGAATAACTGAATTGTTTGACCTAGGTAACTATTGAATCACATTAAGGGTATTAAAACAAAATTGTAGACAATTTCATAAGATTTTCAGAATGTCCACAACCATATTATTATGATGTATATAACTCTAGTTATGGTTAAAATAATTAGTTGTTGTCTTGTAGTCCGGTAAATAGATTACAAAAATGTTTACTTAAGTAGTAGATAAGAGATATGCACCTACTCAGTAAAATAAGATGCACTTGTTATTACTTTCATACCATGCTATTGAAAGTACTTAGGAGGAAGCATTCATCCCATTGTATCATATTACATTGTCATCGTATATGCACTCGCGATATCTTATGCCATGCTCATGCATATAGGATCGACCTAGGAGATAACGTTGTTGGAATTCAACAAAGAAGAGGAAGGGGATCAGCAGGAGACTCCTCAAGCTACAGCTCTAGGAGAAGAGGAGCAGACTCCAGAAGAGCTCCCTAAGTGCCTAGATCACCGACCCACCTCTTTCCTCAAAGGCAAGCCCCGGAGCATTCTAAGTCTCCCATGTTTTATAAAATACTATTTGAGTCCTTTTATGTTTGATGCATTAGGTTATAATAGTTGATTGGAAACACTTGATGCATGGAACTACCTTGTCTAGATACATATACCTTTAACCCTATGTAGGTCTAGGATCGAATATATGCTTAGCCATGCTTAGACCGGTAGAAGTCGGGTGATTTCCTGTCACCTGCGAGATATAGGTGGATACCAAAGCACTATTGGCTATATTTGCTATCGTGGAAAAGAACCATGGAGTAATGTAAAGTGAGGCCGGGCGGAGTCTATGTGTGGGTTGACTCATGTGATTTCGTCTGTGCCGATTAAGGACCGTACCATTATTGGCACTTCTGACAAGATTGAACGCATTCCTATCACTTAGCTGGCTGGATAACTCGTTTTGACCGCGAAGCTGAGTACATCAACTCAGGTCAGGCCCCGCTCTATAAACGTGCACACTCTGGATAGTAGTAAGGTTGTGCGGGGAGCTAGGCATGAGCCCAAGGGCAGGCCGAGCCTGAATGTCCTGGTAGCTGGTTGTCCCTAATTGTGCGGCGCTGGGCGAACCCGCGAAATGTCGACTTGAGTTATACCAAAGGTGACCTAAGGTGACCATTGATCTAGTCTACCTAGGTTTGTGTTAGGAATAAATTCCTAGCCAGTTGAAATTGATTCGAATCACGGTCTCTCCCGGATAGTGAGAAACTTGGCTAGCCCCAACATCATAGTAATTGTATTATGGAATGTGATGGTTTAGATAAAGATGGAATTACTATACCTGCTATGGTTACTATTGTATGCTCTTAAAGGATATACCACATGTTTGGCATAGGATAGTTGCTAATCTAGAGATGAATAGCTATAATTAACTTGATGATTGAACTATAATTGTATAACCGAGTTAATCATTTTTATGCAAAATGTTGTTAAGCTACCTCCACTTAGAAAGCCTTGTATAATCCTTAGGGTCAATTTATTTCTAGTTTATGATGAGTAAGTCTAGCTGAGTACCTTCTCATACTTAGGGTTTTATTCTCATTGTTGCAAATGGTACAATTTATCATGGCTATTGCAAGAACTGCTTCTATCCTACCGTGGATGAGGAGTGAGCCTTGGGCAGGCATCCTTAATAATCCCTCTTATATGCTTTTGCGGATTGTGATCATGAGTTGGCACTATATTGGAACTATGTTGGCAAATGCTAGTTTCAAACTTTAATTTGCTTCCACTACTATCTATCGAACTTGGTTTGTAGTAACCTTATTTCATACTCTGATGAATGAATTGTATCTGTGAACTTTATGTAACATGTGACATGTATGTTGAATCAAGACCCATCCTTAATTCTGGTTGTATGAGGATCATTTATCGAGACCCATCGTGGTACTCGATAGACTACCAGGTTTATATGGGCTCAAGTATGACAGTATAACTGCTTGCGGGCTGCCATTGTACTTATGCTCTTATAAATTGGTCGGTTCTATGACAGCTGGCATCAGAGCAAGATTCAACATTAATTGCCACATGTGTATTTAAAACAAAGATTTTTGTTTTTCAAAACCAGTTTCTAGCAACTAATAGCTATATAAATAGGTGGTTGAAACCCAGAGTTGAAATCTAAAGTGTGCCAGTGATCACTTCCTTTATGCCCAGTTAAGGACTCTTAGGTGGCTATTTAAGTACTTTCGTCATCCATACAGCATTCTATTGTATGGATGTCATTCGCTTGAGTGGTAATGTATGGATCAAATGCCTCTATGCCAAGGTAAGAAGGTAAGTTGATGAGTGGCATGACCACAAGATGTGAGCGTGCGGTCGGGGAGAGCTAGTTTTGATATGGCTATGTATACATGCTTGCATGTGTGTATGGCGCGTATTTAATTATGGGTAATAAATTGTCATCGAGTAGTTTTGATACAGAAATATATATATGGGTATATATATGGAAGTATTTTGATTACAACCTAGTGCCCAGATTTATATTCTACATATATAATTGTGGGGTTGGGCTAAAATGAAATTCTTATATAGGTACACTAACAGCGAAACGTGTAGCCCGACTAGCTATGCTATATATGAGAGAACGTATGTATGCCACCGTGTATGTCATTAGAAATAATTTTTCCTAAGTTTGTAAGGACGTACGGAACATGCATGCATCATGATAAATTATTATTTCATACTTGCATTGTTCCTCCCCTTATAAATCTCTTACTCGGTTATATAACTATTATCCATTATGACTTTGTCTCATGAGACTTGCACATGTTGTTGGTATGGATGGCAGCACTGGCTAGAAGTGAGAGTTTCTTGTTGATGTTCAGAACTCCTGCCCTGCTTTAGAGAGTCCTACACTATGCGGGGTATTAAAAAACCGCCCCTCTATTACTAGAATGAAGTATACCTAGAGGGACAACCATGGTATGAAGTATGGCTGACCATACCAGCTCATACCCAAGCACCCTTCTGGCAGGAATGGAGCGAAATCTAAAGGAACTCCTTGGGAAGCTGCCCAAGTAGTAGCCTTCAAGGTACTCAGTCAGATTTGTCAGAAGCACGGGGATGAGCTTACCGATAGTGCCGCTGGTACTTTTGCTCGGGTGAATCCGTCCACAACCGTGTGGGCATATCACAACAACAATGCGTTGATCTGAGATCAGGATGAGCGGGCAGACAGTTCTAGTTTCGCTATGAGCGCCATGTTTGCAGTAATGAAGATGTTCTATGCTTGTCAGGATACCAGGGACTTCTGGCAGGAGTCCTATACTACTTGCATTGATAAGCTCATGAGGTCCGAAGCTACATAGCGTAAGCTCAACAAGCGTGTGCGCAAGCACAAAAAGATAGCAAGTGAGGCTTGATGGGAAATTGATCAAGCATATGTAGCTTTGGGAAATCTCCACACCCAAATGGAGCAAGTTGATCAACATGGAGCTACCGCCCAAGAGGCAAGAGCGGATGATCAAGCGATGTTAGCAGGACTACGGGAGCAGCTGGAGGCCACCCATGCGAGGCGTTCACAGGTACACGCCAGCGGATCCTAGCAAACAACCATGCAGCTATGGTAGAAGTAGAATGAGGTAGGACCCACGCCATGAGCGTCTAGTAGGACTGTGTTGAGAGGGACTTGTGCCAGCAGCTTGCATAGACCCAAAATGTGGTAATGGATCTTCAGCATGAGGTGCATTTTCTGAACAACCAACTGCACCCGATCCTTGATGAGGAAGAAGAAGATCTAGAGATGTTAGTAGAAGATGATGGCTGGGACGAAGAAGTGGAGCTAGAGAATGAGGATGAACCTATCTCCGACCTTGATAGTGATCATAATGAAGAATAGAATCACCTAGTGACTAGTTAAAGCGCTGGATGTATCCTTGCTATTTATATAATGGACTTGTAGTTGAAGTTTGGTAATTGTGTTTGGACTTCCGTGTAATATCAGCACTTTGTATGTTGTTTCATGATGGGTTGAACTTTAATGAAATTCTAGTTTCGTTTTACTGGTGATTATGACTTGTATGTTAACGCGTTGCGAGCCCGATAAGTGATCAAATTGGTGATGTCATGTTGCGAGAATGAATTATTATGCCTCTGTTTTATTGTATGAATTTAAGATTCTCTCTAGTAATTTTAGTTTGGCATGATTATTGTTGGTGTTCCAAACAAACACCGACTAGTAAATTTATAATTGTTGTGTGTTAGGCTCAGATGGTATACTAAAGGACACAAGGTTTATACTGGTTCAGACAGACTGTCCCTACATCCAGTTTGCTGCTGCTCGTGTTATTACTATCGAAAAAGGTTCATAGTAGGGGGTATAAACGGTCGAGAGAGGGATAGGTCCCAAGTCTCTGATAGAAAGGTCGAAAGGACGCCAAGAGCTCGGTTGCTACTTGGCTGTGTCTTGTGTGTCAAAACGATCCATCCCCCTAGTGGGGTGCCCTACCCTCCCTTTTATAGACCAAGGGGGGAGCAGGGGTTATAGATGGGAGAAAGAAGAAAAAACCAAAGGTAGAGAAGGTCCTTCGAGGGAGCCAGGTCTTCCTTTTCCTCTGTGTTTGCCCTGCTAACATGGCCGACTGTGTTAGGGATGGCATGTTCATTGATCCTTATAGGGCCATGCGCTGGCCTCCTTCAGCAAGTGGGTGCATCCCATCCTACACTGGCGGACGGTGTGGCATGTCAGAGAGCCAAGCTGTGACCCTTCGAGGAGTAGATGGGGAAGTGACCATGCGTTTGTCACTGTGGATGATGTGAGTTCTGTCTTGGACCATAGTGGTTGTCGTATGCTTATGTTAGTATCTGTGTCTGAGAGCTGATGGCGATGCCTACAATACTGTGGGACAAAAGTCGGTGCCTACAACACTGTTCGGGCTCTGTCAGGACAGAAAGGGCCTAAAGCGCCTGTCCTGTCGTATCCTGATAGTACTTTCCTATAGGCATGCAGGCATAGCCCTCGGTACTATGGTTGACTCGAATGTCCTGTCATACCCTGTGCTTGTCTTTGTGAAGGAGCAGGGTGTGGTCGTCGGGCGAGGTGGAGCCTGCCCTCAGCCGTCGGGTGAGGTGGACCAGCCCTTGAACATCGGGCGAGGCAGAGCTAGCCCTCAGCCATCGGGCAAGGCAGAGTCTACCCTCGGACATCGGGTGAGGCAGAGCTAGCCCTCAGCCATCGAGCGAGGCAGAGTCTACCCTAAGACGCCGGGTGAGCCTACCCTCAAATGTCGGGCGAGGTGGAGCCAACCCTCAGACATCGGGCAAGGCAGAGCCTGGCCTCAGCCATCGAGCGAGGCGGAGCCTACCCTCAGTTGTCGGGCGAGGTGGAGTTAGCCCTTAGCCATCGGGTGGGGCGGAATCTGCCCTCGGACGTCGGGCAAGGCAGAGCTAGCCCTTGGGGGTCGGGCGACACGGAACTAGTCTTTCGTTGTTCGAGCAAGAAGTGTAGTAGTGTTCTTGTCTGATCAGAAGTGTTTAATGTTTGATGGTTATTAATTCCACCTCATTGGGTACCTCGGTATTAGGTCCCCGATAGTAGCCCTTGAGCCCTCGGGTGATTCGAATAGGATCGCCTAGGGGGTATTTTGACTTGCCAGAGGATGCGCGCGAGCGCACGTGACGGGTGTAGCCCCCGAGCCCCTGGGTGATTCGGGCAGAATCGCCTGGGGCTATTTTGATTCGCCAGAGGGTGCGCGCGAGTGCATCCGTCGGGTGTAGCCCCCGAGCCCTTGGGTGATTCAGATAGAATCGCCTGGGGGGTAATTTTGGACCCTTTGCGGGTATGGCTATGAGATTCAGTTTTTATCAACTAGACAGTTTGAAGGGAAACCCTGGTATCCTGTTCACAAGGATTCATCCAGGGTTTGCCCGGTTGGGACTTGATTGCGCATCGAGGCTCCCTTGAGGCTTGTGTGCCTGAGTCCTGGTTGCTCGTGGGCCCATCCCTCATTGGAACAATCATTGAGACTGTTGGGCTGGCCCTTGGACTCCTAGGCCTAGGCGGGCCGAAGAAGAAGCTTTTTGACCTATATCCCCTCCATGGGAAAAGAGTCCTGGTTTGCTTGGGAAGGTGAAACACCTAGCTCGATTTTGGTGGGAAAGGATAGGGATTGCGAGCGCATATCCCGCGACATGACATGGTGGTGTATCATGGTAGGCTCGGAGACAGAGGCGGACAGTTGCTCTTCTCGCATCCATCACCCATATAAAACCATAGGGTTTGCCCCTAGGGTTCTGTACTTCGCGTCCTCGCCTTCGCAACTTCAACCTCCACCGCCAATCGCCTGAGCCTCCCACACCCGCATCGCTGCCACCGTCAAGCTCGCATCCACCCCCTTCCCCATCATTTCATTGGAGCCATGGTGCAAATCCAACATCACCCCTCAGTGCCTGGAGGGCCTCATTCACCGTGGCCTCCTTTCCCCGTTGACCATCATCGAGGAGTGGCAGCTACCCAGTGATGAGGATGAGCCATCACCGCCCAAAGGATATGTCATGTCCTTTGCTCACTTACATGAGTGGGGATTCACCGTACCTGCTCATAAGTTCCTTCGGGGGCTGTTGGATTACTACCAAGTGGATTTGCAACACCTTACTCCCAATGGGGTCCAGCACATTACGGCATTTGTCACCCTGTGTGAGGGGTTTCTGGGGATTAGTCCCCACTTCGATCTGTGGTAGAATCTCTTCACCATCAACCAATCGAAGAAGCAGGTTGGGAAGGAAGAGCTGAGCATGCCGATGGGATGTGCCAGCATTCATCTGCGCAACAACCGGGTGAACGACTACCCATCGATGCGTCTATCGACCTCCAACAAGAGGTGGCATTTGCATTGATTTTACGTCAAGGACAACGTCGCCGCCCCCTTGCCGGTGTTCTCTAGGCGCATCATCAAAGAGGTCCCGGGGTCGTGGAAGTGGGGTGTCCCGGACAAAGATAAGAAGAGGATCAAGGACCATCTCGCCACCCTCCAAATTCAGAAGGAGAGGGGCGTGAAGGGATCGGGGATCATTAGCGCCTACTATATGCGGAGGGTGGCACCGTTGATGAGCCATGCGCTCCCCCTATACCTGATGGGGCTTGGAGCATCGCTTGAAGGGACGACGCTTGTCGATGAAGCACCCACTCCGAAGTGGCGTAGTGCATCAAGGAGGCGATGGAGCCTTCGAAGGACAGCGCCGATGTTGTCCTTGATTTCATGTATCCAGTGTCGAGGCATCCCCCAATGTGACCAGAACCGGGGTTCATTGATTTTGTAAGTTCCCTTTTCCCGTGCCTCCTCTTCACTTGAATTTCTGACTGCTTGAAGTTGACCTCGGGGTGGTGGGACTAGCCAAAGAGACTCATCCTCAGGGATAGCCCAGCTCTGCTGTCGAAGGACTGGATCCTGGCGACAGCGAATCGCATCACGACCGAGTGGGATAGGAGGACGAGGGAGCTCAAGAAGAAGAAGATGCTATGAAAGAAGTAAGCTTGGGATCGAGGAGAGGAGATAGGTAGTGACGACGACAAGGAGGAGGATTTTGATGAGGTAGCTGCCGATGTGTTTTGGGATGTCCTGGAGGGTGAGGATTCGCTGATAGGCACCCAATTGTCCATGTAGGGACCCTTCTCGTTCCATGTGGGGGGAAGTGAGTCCGTGAGGCCGACGGAGATAGGCCAGATCACCGGCCCATCCTTGGGACCAGTGGGAGCCGGTGGATCCACCGCCACACCCGAGGTGCCGGTGGAGGATCGGTGGATGGGGAGAGGCAGATCTACCGCCATGCCCGAGGTGCTAATGGAGGGGGATGGCTCCGCTGCCATGCCCCACGAGCCGATGGGGGCGAGCAGACCTACCGCTGCGCCTGAGGTACCGACAGAGAGGGGTGGCTCCACCACTGCGCCCTCGGAGATAAGGGAGGCGAGACCCTCTGCCCGGGAGCAGAGGGCAGGCTCGAAGCGGCCCCGCTCGGACGAGTTGGAGCAGGAATCTAAGGGTTCACCCTTAAAATGTTCCTACCATCCAACAGCGCCAGAGTAAGTCACCGATTCCTATATTTTTTGTGTTTTTCTATTTTTTTGTTTGGATATATGCCTTTTACCTCTTGCAGACTCTTGCGACGGGGCTGTTCTTTAGCGCTGGCACCCAAGAAGAGTGTTGCTCTTCAGGCGGTACGGGTGCCGTTGCCTGACGCTGCTCCTATTTTGGGCAGGAGCAGAACCAATGTTGTGGCCTCGTCAGCCGGTCAGGTGCCACTTGTGGTGGTGCCCATGCCCTCGTCGGGTCAAGCAGGCGTCGAGGCTAAAGAAGCGCCATCGGGGGTCACCGAGCAGACAATGGCAGAGGTGACACCACCGCCTATGTTGGAGCGGATAGGGATGTTGCCCGCGCTTGTGGTGCCCTCTATGGTGGGCGCGGCACCAGAAGTTGAGGCCCCGGCATCACAAGTGGAGGTGGCCATGACTGCACCAAGCTAGGAGCAGCCGAACGTAGCCACGATGGTGTCTAAGGGGGCAGCGCAATCCATGCCTCTGGCGGCCCAAGCGATGGAGCCCAAGGTGGGCTAGATGGAGGGGGACACGATCGAAGGGTCCTCGGGCGCCATGGTAGTGGTGGAGAGGACCAGCGGGAGGTCACCCTCGGCCTTGATGTCGAGGGTAGCTGCTCGTTCACGCAGGGCGAGCTACCGCTCTAGTGGATGGATCCCCGAGATCCAACTTCGACCCTTTTCTCGCTTGATGATACCATCGAGAGCGTAGAGTGGGGGAGTCTCGACGAAGGGAACTTGGCGATGATGGATGTCCTGAACCAGGCTAGGGGCATCCTACGTGATGTCATCATTCCAAATGGCTAGGTATCCACATGATCTTCTTGCTTTCTTCTTTCTTCATGTATTTTTGTATTTTTGACACTGGTCTTCTTTTCAGTCCCTCATTGCTCGTAGCCAGGAGAAATCCTAGTTCCACCATGAGCAGAAGGTGGAATGGGACTGCCTCACCAAGGAGGCCCAGCTACATGGAGATGTGGGCACCTAGCTTGCTGCCACCCAACAGTGGGAAGCCGAGGCACGTCGGGACATAGAGGAGATCCATGGGATGTTCCAGGATCTATCGGCAAGGGTGTAGCAAGACAAGGAGGTGGCCACTGGGGTCCTAAAGGAGCGGGACGAGCTGCTCTAGAAGGATGCCGAGGCCAGCCAGCGGGCCGTTAAACTCCTGGATGAGCTGGAGATAGAGTGGAATCTCAAGCTGAAAGCCGAGGATAGGTCCGTGACACTGCAGCTGAGGGTGGATCAAGATGCCGAGGTGATTGCCTGGCTACATAGGGAGCGAGATGAGCTACGCTAGACTATGGAAAGACTCTACTTAGAGCATGGCATGGTTCGCTCAGAGCGCGACCAGGCCATCTGAGAGCGTGACAAGGAGCGTCAGGTGGTTAGCTCCCTCCAGGTAGATCTTGGAGTCATGGTGACCCGAAGGTTGGAGGCCGAGAGCATCTCTGCTTGGCTAGGCATGGAGCTTGCTGAGGTGTGGGGGACTTTTCAGGCTAAGAGTGACGAGCATGATCTTCTGTGCGTCGCTGTCGGGGTGGTCTTCGATGACCTAGGGGTGGCATGGCTGGAAGAAACTAGCTCACTTGTGGCCCATGCCGTGGATATCATGGCACGGGTGGGCCAGCTTGAGGAGGACATCTTTCACGCCAGGATCACCCAAGCCTTTACTATTGCCCGCTCTCATTATGATCAGGAAATCAACTTAGAGGTAATGAGCCTCGACTTCGTGTCTGGCTACAAAAACTCTGAGCTAGATGAGATTGAGAAGGCGGTGACACCCATTACATGGAACCTAGCGAACAGGCTGAAAGACATGGTTCTCCCTTCGAGGAAGTAGTTAGTTAAATAAGTTTGATAAACATTTATCTGTAATATGTGGACAAGTGTCGGTACCTTTTATGTCCAAAAATAGATTCACAATTATGTGGACAAGTGTCTTCCCTTTTGCATTCGAGAAAAAGGTTTATGCGATTCGATCTTTACATTCGTTAAGACTGTAGGGCCTGAGGTGTATAAGGGGAAATTTTGATTGTGCTGGTGAGCAAAATTACCATAGCCGTCTAGGCGTGGGATTTTTGCAGTCTTACCAGGTGTGCTCATTTATCTGTTCCCACAAACCTTGCCGCCAGTCTCGACATGAGGAAAAGGTCTGATGCAATGACTGTTTCGAAAAAGGAGGTATTTGTACCTTTATCAGCCCCCGAGTGAGATCTGACCCCTTGTGGTCGCTGGGGCCGGATGTTACTGGAGACCGGAGCGAGGGTAGCAAATTTACTTTTGTATTCGCACGTACCCCCTACTTAGGATTTTGGTGATCGTTCCATGATCGTGCGTTTGGTCCCATTGCTTGCTCGGCCTTCCCCGAGCCCCCACACGTGGTGGGGATTCAGTCAAGGGTCAGCTCATTTTGTGACTATCGCCCAGTCCATAGTTTTTCACAACTAGAGGGGTTGAGGCGGCGTCACTTGCCTCAATGGCTTGAGTGACGTGCCTGATGAGCTCGCTAATGGGGATGTTCGGATGGAATCCAAACCCGTTGCTTTGCGACAGGGTCGGCAAAGCCCTCGGGTGGCATTCCATTGCTCCTTGACCTGCCTTCCAACAGATTCCCCCTCAATGGGGATTCTATGGGCTCAGCAAGAGGATGGATTGAACTTAGAAGGTTGAGATGACCCTATCCGCCTCAATGCGGGTTGGGCAAAGGCCACTGAGGCTCATCTGCGTTTTCTCCCCTGGCTTTTGTTTGACGCAAGGTGGCCTCAGACCCTTCGCGGGTTAGCCTTCGAACCTTGGTCTCTCAATCTCGGATTGAGCGGCTCTAGCCCCGAGCCCCTTGGAGTCTAATAGGGGTCAGCCATGTTTCATGCATCACCCCATCCTTGGTTTCCGCAACCGGAGGGGCTGAGTTGATGACACTTGCCTCGACAGCTCGAGTGTCGCGCTCAATGAGCTCGCTAACGGGTATGTTCGTGTGGATTCTGGGTCCATCATTCGCTGATGGGGTCGGTAGAGCCCTCATGTGGCATTCCACTACTTCTTAACCTGCCTCCCAATAGATGCCCGAGCCATTCGGTAGGCTTAGGTGGCCCATTGGCCTCTCCTCGACGAAGATTCTATGGGTTTGGCTTGAGGTTAGAATCGAACGAGAAAGGTTGAGATGTCCCTGTCCGCTTCTGAGAGGGGTCAAGCGAGGCCACTAGGGCTCATCATAGTTTTTCTCCCCTGGCTCTGTTTGATGCAAGGCGGCCTCAAGCCCTTCGTGGGCTAGCCTTTGAACCATGGCCATTTGCTGCTCATATCGAATGAGGCGACTACCGCTTCATGACGCGACACAAAGCATTGAGATGCAACGATTGCATATGCAATGTTTGGATGATGGGATTAATGTACAATTTTAATTGAAATGAAAGCAAGGGTTGGTGATGTTACCTTGGCAGCATGAGCGATGAGAAGTTCTCATCGGACATGTCCTTGCGGGGTTTGGGTCCGATGTTCGCGACGGGGCTGGCATGACCTACACGAGCATCGCAATTTTTTGTTTCTGTCTCTCAGCGGCGATCCGAGCCGTTCGATTGATTTAGGTAACCTGGCAGCTTCTCCTTGAAGGAGATTCTGCAGGCGGAGCCCTCCGAACTCTTCTTGGGAAGACGGATGCTAAAGATCGAGGCGTGGGGAACTATGAATTCGATTGTGCTGGTGAACAAAAACACCATAGCTACCGGGGCATAGGGTCTAGCGGTTCGTCTAGTTTTACTCAAAGTTTTACACCCGCACCCCATGTCTCCGGTTTTTAAACATAAGGAGGGATCAGGCGATGAGGATGTCTAAACAAGTAGACACTTTCGGCAGCCCCCGAGCGATGTCCGTGCCCCTGCCGTTGCTGGGGCCGGAAGCTCGATAGTGAAATTAACACGTAAAGTAAGTAAACATAGGTGCTTAACTTTCAGCGGTCGTTCATTTGTCATTTTACTTGGGCCATCCGATTGACCTAGGAGGCCCATTGGCCCCCACTAGACGGGGGTTCCATCATCGGGTCATTCCCTGGTCCTACCTAGGGAAGCGGGGGAGTCACCTGCATGCAGGTGCGCCCTGATTCTCGTGCCCAGTGCACAGTAGTGGTGGGCCATGCCTAGGCAACGTCTTTTTTGACCAGGCAATGTCTCGTCGACCAGGGTGCATCCCCTCGGATTACCATCAGCATCGATTTCCTATCTGCATTGAATAGGGGAAGGAAGAGAGTTTTTCATCCCAACCTTTTGCCTTTCCTCAGCTACTGCGCCTCTTCCTTAAATTGGGAGGGGGAGGGGAGTTCTTGTCCCATTCCTTTGCCTGCTTCTGAGCCGCTATCTCTTCTTCTTCCTTTTCACTGAATACGTTCATGCGTCGCAGCGGTTCCTAAGTGAGAGATTGTAAAGCCAGGGAGAGAAAAACTCACAGATCCGCTCATGAATCCAGAGCGTGATGTCGAGTTGGAGGTCATCCAACACAGATGAGATGGTGTCGACCGCCTTTGCCAAGAAGGGGCTACTTCTGCTAAAGGAGGAGGTGCACTGGAGGGTGCTGAGCATTGTCGGTTTTGTTGTCGTTCGTGGTGGTCTTTCTTTGGCGGGAAATGCCCCCCGTTGAGATGCCGTTGTCAGGGTTGCGGTTGATCTTGATGGCGTAGTCCCTAGGCACCTCGGCGGAGGTGCCATTGTCAAGGCTACGGCTGATCACGATGGCGTTGTCCTTGGATGCCTTGGCGATGGTGCCGTTGTTAGGGTTGCGGCTGATCATGATGGCATAGTCCTTGGATGCCCCGGTGAGGGCACCACAGTCACCGATGTGGTGCTCGATGTTGTAGATGATGGCGCCCTCGAGGGTCCCGCAGAGCGGTAGGACGTCACCGATGGAGAACATGGCGCGGCGACCGTAGTAGCACTCATAGTAGAACTGGTCAGAAACTATAATCAAATAAGTTTGTGGGGAGCCCCTGAGTGAACAGTTTTTTGTATTTATGAATACATCAGTCCTTTTCATGATGAAATCACTTTGTAAGCGATGAATTTGTGCGAAAAATGAATATGTTTTCAACTTTCGTTATGACAAACAACTTTTTGGCTTTTCTCCCACTTTTTGTAAAAGAGGTTTGGTGCCTTCTGACCCTTCTCATAGTTAAGGTCGCAAAAAACTCAGAGTGCGGGAGAGCCAACTCTGATCACGCTGGTGAGCAACGAGGCCGTAGCCATTGGGGCATGGGTTTCCCGCAGTCGTACCAGTTATACTCAGATTTTGTTCCTAAAATTCTAGCCTTTAGGACTTACCATGAGAAAAGAGGGAAAACACAGAGAATGTTTGCAAGATAACACCGAGAGTGTTTGTAAGGTAAACATACTTATATCAGCCCCTGAGTGAGGTCCGACCCTTCGCACTTTGCAGGGGTCGGATGTCACTAAAGATCGGGGATTTTTGAAGACAAAAACTGATAAGAAAAAGTATGCGTTTATTTAAGGGTAAAAACAACGTAGCTGCTTAATGTTCTAGGCATTGGTGAAGACCTCGTCGTTGATGGTTTTCAACTTGTAGGCGCCTAGACGGAGTACCTTCACGATGACATATGGTCCCTCCTAGGGTGGGGAGAGCTTGTGATGGTCCTTGTTGCTCTGCATGAGGCGGAGAACCAGGTCCCCGATGTTGAAGGTTTGGTCCTGCACCAGTCGACTATGGTACCAACATAGCGTCTGCTGGTACTTGGCTGAACGGAGGAGGGTGATGTCATGAGCTTCGTCTAGCTAGTCCATGGCATCTTCGTGGGATGCCTCGACTCCCTATTCGTCATATGCTCTGATTCTTGGCGCTCCGTAGTTGAGGTTGGTTGGGAGGATGGCCTCAGAACCATAGACCATGAAGAAAGGCGTGTAGCTGGTGGCCTAGCTAGGAGTCATCCTTAGGCTCCAGAGCACCACAGGGAGCTCAGCAACCTAGCGTGCGCTGAATTTGTTCAGCTGGTTGAAGATCCTGGGCTTGAGGCCCTATAGGAGCATGCCGTTTGCGCGCTCGACCTACCTGTGCGTTCGAGGGTGTGTGACGGTGGCCCAATCAACCCGAATGTGTTGTTCATCATAGAATCGAATGAATTTCTTACTAGTGAACTATGTGCCATTGTCCGTGATGATGGAGTTCGATACTCCAAAATGATGGATGATGTCGAGGAAGAACAACACGGCTTGCTTGGACTTGATTACGAAGATCGGCCGAGCTTTGATCCATTTTGTGAACTTGTCTATGGTGACAAGCAAGTGGGTGTAGCCCTCGGGTGCCTTTTTGAGAGGTCCAACTAGATCAAGCCCCTAGACCACGAAGGGCCATGTGATGGGGATCATCTGGAGTGCCTGGGACAGGAGGTGCATCTACCGAGCATAGTACTGGCACCCTTCATAGATGCGTACAATCTGCTCGGTGTCGGCTACTGTAGTGGGCCAGTAGAAGCCCTATCATAATGTGTTCCCAACCAAGGTTCTAGGCACTACATGGTGACCGTAGACCCCACCATGGACATCACTCAGTAGAAGCTTCCCCTGTTCGATGGGGATACATAGTTGTAGCATCCCGGTGTGGCTTCATTTGTAGAGTTCGCCCTCTACAAGAACGAAGGACTTGGCGCGATGTGCGAGCCATCGAGCTTCCATCTTGTCCATCGGCAGCATGTCATGGAGGATGTAGTCGAGGTAGAGTGTTCTCTAGTGGTCCAGAGGGTCGGGCTCTATCGCTGGATCCTCTTCAAGCTCCATGACCTCGAGGCCAGAGGGAGCCATCGGTTGGTTAGCCCCTAGGGCTAGATCAGATGGGCCATCGTCGGCCCATTTCAACCCTTCATAGTGTACTAAGAGCTTATGTTGGTCGCTAGCAAAGATGCCCGTTAGCACCGGCTCTCGACCGGACTCTGCTTTTGCAAGTGCATCGGTCGCCTCATTGAGGTGCCTTGGGATGTGATTGAGTTCGAGGCCATCAAATTTGTCCTCCAGCCATCAGACCTCTTGGCAGTATGCAACCAGCTTGGCATTGTGGCAGCTCGACTCCTTCATGACTTAGTTGACGACTAGCTAGGAGTCGCCCCGGATGTCGAGGTGTCGGATGCCCAACTTGATGGCAATTCGTAGGCCATTGATGAGCGCTTCATACTCAGCCACATTATTTGATGAGGGGAAATGGAGCTGAACCATGTACCTCATGCAGACCCCAAGGGGTGATATGATGACTAGCCCCACACCGGCACCCTTCTTCATCAGCGATTCATCGAAGTAAATTGTCCAGTACTCTTGATGGACAATCATCAGTTGTGTCTGAACCTCGGTCCATTCCATGATGAAGTCAGCCAACACCGGGGACTTGATCGCCGTTTAGGAGGCATATGTGATGCCTTGATCCATCAACTCAAGTGCCCACTTCATGGTTCTTCCCATGGCGTCCTGGCTCTAGACGACCTCGCCAAGGGGGAATGACATCACAACCATCACGGTGTGTGATTCGAAGTAGTGGCATAGCTTCCTTTTGGTGATGAGGACAACATATAGGAGCTTCTGGATTTGGGAGTAGCGAGTCTTGGAGTTGAATAGTACCTTGCAAATGAAGTACATAGGGCGCTGCACCTTGAGGGCATGCCCCTCTTCCTCCTACTCTACTACCAGGGTGGCGCTGACCACCTGCGTGGTGGCCGCTATGTATAGTAGGAGGGATTCTCCGTCGCTTGGAGGAACTAGGATCGGGGGCCTTGTTAGAAACAATTTGACCATGTCAAGTGCCTCCTAGGCCTTGGATGTCCACTCGAAGCAGTTGGCTTTCTTTAAGGGTCGATAAAGGGGGAGACCTCATTCACCGAGGCATGAGGTTAATCGACTGAGGGCGGCGAGGCACCCTGTGATTCACTGAACCCCCTTTATGTTCTGAATCAGGCCCATCGTTGTGATGGCTGAAATCTTCTCTAGGTTGGCTTCGATGCCACGCTCGGAGATGATGAAGCCGAGCAGCATGCCCCTTGGGACCCCAAAAACACACTTGTTGGGATTGAGTTTGATGCCATTCACTAAGAGTTTCACAAAGGTTTGCTCAAGATCGGCAACAAGGTGGTCAGCCCATTTGGACATAACCACAATGTTGTCAACGTAGGCCTCAACGGTCCACCCGATTATGTCCCCGAAGCATCTGAGCATACAGCGCTGGTACGTAGCCCTAGCGTTCTTCAGTCCGAACGGCATTGAAACATAGAAGAACGATCCAAAGGGGGTGATGAAAGACATCACGAGCTAGTCGGACTTTTTCATCATGATTTGATGGTAGTCGGAGTACGTATCAAGGAAGCAGAGGGTTTCGCACCCTGAGGTAGAGTCGACTATTTGGTCTATGCACGACAAAGGAAATAGATCCTTTGGGCATGCTATGTTGAGGCCCGTATAGTCAACACACATCCTCCATTTCCCACTCTTCTTTTGTACAAGAATGGGATTAGCTAACCACTCTGGGTGGTGTACTTCCCTGATGAATCCGGCGGCCGATAGTTTTGCTATCTCTTCACCGATGGCCCTGTGCTTTTCCTCATCGAAGCGACATAGGCGTTGCTTCACCGGCTTGGAGCCTAAATGGATTTTCAAGGTATGCTCGGCAACCTCCCTTAGAATGCCTAGCATATCTGAGGGCTTCTACGTAAAGATGTCTTTGTTGCCGTGGAGGAAGTCGACGAGCGCACTTTTTCTATTCGGAGGAAAGCGTGGTACAAATGTGTACTGTTTTACCCTCGGAGCTGCTGGGATCTATGAGGACCCCCATGGAGCCCTCTACCAATTCGAACAACCTAGTTGATTCCTTCACGTCGAGCGCTTCTTTGGTGACCTCCTCTTTGAGGGCGGTGAGTTCCCTAGAGGCGATGATTGCTGTGGCATGGCCGCAGCACCCAACCTCGCACTTGTAGGCCAGCTGGAAGGAGGTGCCGATGGTGATGACCCCATGGGGGCCCAACATCTTCAGCTTGAGGTATGTGTAGTTGGGGACAGCCATGAACTTCACATAGCATGGTCGTCCTAGGATGGTGTGGAAGGTTCCAGGGAACCCAACTACCTTGAAGGTGAGGGTCTCAGTCCTGTAATTGAACTGATCCGCAAAGGTAACAGGTAGATCGATCTACCTGAGTGGCATGGCCTGCTTCCCAAGCACAATGCCATGGAAAGGCACTTGGGTTGGGCGGAGGTGCATCCGGTCGACACCCATCACATCGAGCGTCTTGGTGTACATGATATTGAGGCTGTTGCCTCCGTCCATCAGTACTTTGGTGAGTCGCTTTGGGTCGATGATCGGGTCGACCACAAGCGGATATCTCCCCAAGTGCGGGATGGTATCCGGATGGTCGGTCTAATCGAAGCTTATGGTGGATTCCAACCACCGAAGGAAGGGAGGTGTGGCCAGTTGGGCTGTGCAGACTTCATGGCGTGCGACCTTCTGACGGCGTTTGGAGTCATAGGCCACTAAGCCTCTGAAGATCATAAGGTGGCCATTCGGCATTGGAAAGTCATCGTCTTTCTCCTCAGCATCATCCACAGTGGGGGCAGGTTCCTTCCCCTGCTCCCCTTTGTTGGAGCCTCCGGATAAGAACTTTCACATGAGGCTGCAGTCCTTGAGAAGATGCTTTATGGGAAAGGCGTGGTTTGGGCATGGCCCCTCGAGTAATTTTTCAAAGTGGTTCAGAGTGCCCTCTGCGGGCTTCTGACCACCCTTATGGTCAGTAGTGGCCACAAGTGAGCCTTCACACGCTGTTGCTTCTTGTTCTTCCTTTTGGCAGAACGATTAGAGGTGCCTTCGCCGGCACGCTCGTCCCGCCTTGCCTTGTCCTCGAGGCGATCGAAGATCGCTACCACCACCTCTTCTCCTGAGGCATGGCTAGTGGTGATGTCTAGAAGTTCCTTGGTGGTTTGCGGGCCCTTACGTCCTAGCTTATGAACCAAGGACTCGTAGGTCATCCCGAACAGGAAGGCTCCTATCATGTCGATGGCGGCGACGTTAGGGAGCTCATTGCACTGCTAGGAGAAGCACCGGATATACCCACAGAGGGTCTCACCGGCCTTCTAACGGCAGTTCTTGAGGTCCCATGGGTTCCTAGGGCGCTTGTACATTCCCTGGAAGTTTTCTACAAAGATCTCCTTCATATCCGCCCAACTCTGGATTGCGTTGGACGGCAGGTGTTCCAACCATTCTCGTGCCAAATCGGCCAAGAATAGTGGAAGGTTATGGATAATGAAGTCATCATTATCCACACCACTAGCTTGATAGGCAAGCCAATAGTCTTTGAGCCAAAGTCTGAGGTTTGTCTCCCAGAGTATTTAGGGATATTGGTAGGTGGTCGATACCTTGGCGGGAATGCAGCGTTGAGGATGTGTCGGCTGAAGGCATGAGGCCTTGGCAGGCTAGGGCTTGGGCTCCGGTCCTTGCCGCTGTCGTAGTGTCTGCCGTGTTGAGGATGATAGCCACGGTGGGCTCCTTCCCTTGGGTCGTTGTAGGTGTGTCTGCGGGCGTCGATGGTGTTGTGTGCATCGTGGTTACGGCCAGGACGCTGATGTATCTGGGCCGCAGCACGCTGCCTGCCGCCTTGTGGTGTTTGGTGGACTGATGCGTCCTAGGTGGGGTGCTTCGAGGGCGTACGTTGGCTGGTGTCGAGCTTGCATTGTCGAGACAACGAGGTTTCTGCCTGCTGCGTCACAGCACGCTCAAGCAGCGTGTGAATTTCACGGTGGGCCCGACGATCCTCGACTGTTGCGGCCTCTAGAAGGCCATGGAGCAAGGCTATTGTGGCGGTGATGTTTTGGCTTGCCCGAGCAAAGCGAGGAAGGGTTTCATCATCGGTGATGATCCTTCGGTTCACGTCATGGGCCACGGAGCCTGTGCACCCACCGTCTCCGCGGTGTTCAATCTCCCGATCGACCTCTGCGTACTCCCAAACAAGCTGTTGTCCGGCTTCGTCTATCTCCCACTTTAACGCTCTCAGCTGCTCCACCCCTATGTGAGGTGGGGCCACTGTCCCCCCTTTGGTTCCACCGCTGAGGTTGCCTGTCGAGGTAGTCTCCTCCATGGAGACGCTTTCGACGTGTCCCTCGGGGGTTTCGGCCATGAAACATTCTCAGGAGGGGTGATGGCTCCCCCTGCTGGAGTCAGAGCCAGAGTCTGACCCCAGCCCCTCCGCGAGGAGGCCATGGAGGGATTCCATGATGCTTTCAATTATCCCCATGAACTCATTGTTCGTGGGGGACGAGATCATGCGTTGTGCCACAAGGTGGCTAACGGTCATCGTGGCATTGCGGAGACCAAAAGGAAGCACCGTCATGGCGCTCCATGTGAAGTGTTCCAGAGAGAGGGTGAGGCAGCATGGGTCCTCCCTAGATGGCTAGGGTCCAAGGGAGATGCCAGGCTGGCTCTCAAGCCTCCCGTAGTTGAAGCTGACGGAGAGGAGAGACTAGACGGCAATGTGGGCCAATGCCAACTCTCCTCCCACCGTGACAATGAAGTCCAGGCCACCAAAATGCACATGTGCATCTGGGACAAAACTGATTGCATGGCTAGCCATCCGAGGCTTGATGTGGAATGCATAAAGGCCCCTACCTTGCGTGCCAACTGTTAGTGTTTCGAACAAACACCGGCTAGTAAATTTATAATTGTTGCGTGTTACGCTCGGATGGTGTACTAAAGGACACAAGGTTTATACTGGTTTAGGCAGAATGTCCCTATGTCTAATTTGCTGCTGCTTGTGTTATTAGTACCGAAAAAGGTTCATAGTAGGGGGTACAAACGGTCGAGAGAGGGATAGGTCCCAAGTCTCTGATGGAAAGGTCGATAGGATGCCAAGAGCTCGGTTGCTGCTTGGCTGTGTCTTGTGTGTCAAAATGATCCATCCCCTTAGTGGGGTGCCCTGCCCTCCCTTTTATAGACCAAGGGGGAGTAGGGGTTATAGATGGGAGAAAGAAGAAGAAAACCAAAGGTAGAGAAGGTCCTTTGAGGGAGCCGGGTCTTCCTTTTCCCCTGTGTTTGCCCTGTTAACATGGCAGACCATGTTAGGGATGGCTTGTTCGCTGATCCTTATAGGGTCATGCCCGACTCCTTTAGCAAGTGTGTGGGGTACGGCCCCCGGTATCCACAAGACAAGACATGGGCCGCACCATTAGAGGTGGCCCAGCCCATAGGATCAAGGTGTGCACAGCGCTGCTCGGCGTGCACCGCAAGATATTGTATAGTACAAAATAGGATACTTTCCTTGTAACCCTACCCCTTTAGAGTATATAAGGAGAGGCAGGGGTCCCCTAGTGGACATCTACATACATCTCATATTCAATACAATACACCAAAGACACAGGACATAGGGTATTACGTCGATTAGACGGCCTGAACCTATCTAAATCGTTGTCTCTGCGCCTTGTGTCACCATCCGGTTCCTAATTATGCGCACCTCCACCGACAAATCTACCATCATAGGATACCCCTCGGTGGACTGCCGACCATCTTTTGTTGACAGTTGGCGCGCCAGGCAGGGGGTGTGCGCTTGATCCCATGGCGAGCCAGATGGACCTCAAATCAACAGCGCATTCTCATCAACAAAATCGTGGAGATCCATGTCGGTCCACGACGATGATTCATCGCTGGCTACACCAGCCCCTACGACAGTAGATATGATCTCAGAACCACCTCCGAGGTTGTCTTCACCAACAACTCACCGCTCGCTAGGTGCTCGCTGTCAGCGCCGACCAGATAATGCCATACGCCGCCAACCAGATGTTCTGTCTAAAGCTAAGTCACGCTTTAATATTTTCCTAAATATTCTCCAATCTTCGTATTTCGCCATGATGTTTCTCCAAACTATTTTCTCCATGTTTGCTCTTCAAATGATTTTCTAAACCCCTGAACAGTCATGTTGATGCTCAGACACCTCTAGAGATGGCCCTGTCTCTGGCTCCTCCCTACACGTGCACGAGCGTCTGCCCTCTGCGTTATGGGTGGTCGGCAGTGGCTCCTTAGTGACGCCTATTCCTCCTACACTTGCACTGGGTCCACGCTCGACATTATGGACTATGGGCTAGCTAGGGCTGGAGACTCAACTACACACTAACTGGTCGGGCGGTTTATATTAAATATAAATACATCTTTGCACCAAACTGATCGTTGTGCTGCATACGCTATTTCATCACCATTTTTCACACCAAACTGATTTCATTGCCAAACTATTGATAAAAGATGCTTGGCAGTCCACCGAGGGGTATCCCATGATGGTAGATTTGTCATAGAGGTGAGCGAGATAAGGAGCGAGATGGTAATACAGGCACCAAGACACAAGATTTAGACAGGTTCGGCCGTCAGTATGATATAATACATACATCCTATATTCTGATGTATTGCATTGAGATGTATATGGATGTCCACTAGGGGACCCCTGCCTCTCCTTATATACTCTGGAGGGGTAGGGTTACAAGGAAAGTATCCTATTTGGTACTATACAATATCTTACGGTGCACGCCGAGCAGTGCCATGCAAGCCTTGATCTTGTGGGCTGGGCCACCTCTGATGGTGTCACCCATGTCTTGTCTTGTGGATACCGGGGGTTGTACCCCCATAGCTAGTCCCCGAGCCTATCAGTAGGTGACATAGTCACATGGTGCTAGGGTCAGAAAGTAGAAGACTAGCCGAGCAGGTAGCCAGTCCCCAGGTGTAGCCTCGAGATGAGAAAAGCGCACATTCACCATAAGGTGAAGTGTGCCCACTTAGTCCCTGAGCCTGCTGGAAGATGAAGAATAAATCTTGTAGTAGGGTCAAAGAAAAAGAAGTCTAAAAGCTTGCCGATGTTGTCTGACATGCATGTATCAAGACCCTAGATATGCTGCCCAAGATTAGCACCCTGATCCAAACAGCATGGAGCAGCTTGATAGCACACCGATGAGATGTAGCAAGATCCAAGGAGCGAGGAGTCCTGACGTCGCTAGCGATGTCTGAGCGCCGAGGAGAGAGGAGTCCCTGGCGTTGCTGGCGATGTTTGCGCACCGAGGAGCAAGGAGTCCCCAGCATCGCTGGCGATGTCTGAGCACCGACGAGCGAGAAGTCCCCGACGTCGCTGGTGATGTCTGAGCACCGAAGAGTGAGGAGTCCCCGGTGTCGCTGGCGATGTCACGGTGAATGTGCTTGCTTTATTGCGAAAGACTCCACGCCTCTTGAAGCTAAAGAAGTCTATCTCCTTTTCTCATGGTTGGACTCTAAGTGGGCACACTTGGTCCACTGCAAAGAAATTTTTTATTCTGAACTTGTGCTCCTTACACCCTTATGGCAAGCCATGCTTGGGGTATGCTGCTCGGCTATGGTTCGTGCTGCTCGGTGATAGTACACACTGCTCGGCAACTACTCACAACTGCTCGGTAACTCATCACGGTGGTCGGACCATGAGTTCGACTGCTCGACTTCGTTCACACCTGCTCGGACAAGCTCAAGACGACATTGCACTACGGGTACAAGGCGCTCGGGGACTAGTGGGGGGTATGACCCCAGATACCCATGACAGACCACATGGGCTGTGCCCTCAGGGGTGGCCTAGCCCACAAGATGAAGCCTTGAGGGGCATGACTCTGCTCGGCGCTTCCTGCAAGACATCTGGAAGATATCCTAAAGATACTATGAGATCTGTTGGGATATGTATGATCCCAAGATTTCTAAAATCAGTTATTACTTTCCTATTATCTCTTAGATCTAACCAACTTGTAACCCTGCTCCTCGGACTATATAAGGTGGGTAGGGACCCCCTCCAAACTCATGCAATATCATACGATAGCTAATACAATCCAACAGACCACATGAGTAGGGCATTATGTCATACTGACGGCCTGAACCTGTCTAACTCATGTGTCTCTATTGCCTTCTTGTTCTTGATCTCACGCTCCTCTACCGATCAATCTACCTTCGTGGGATACCCCTCGGAGGACTACCGATGATATTCTATCGACAAAGTTGGTGCGTCCCATCCTACACCGGTGGACGGTGCGGTGTGTGAGAGAGCCAAGCCATGACTCTTCAGGGAGTAGACAGGGAAGTGACCATGCATCTATCACTATGGATAATGTGAGTTCTGTCTTGGATCATAGTGGTTGTCGTATGCTTATGTTAGTATCTGTGTCCAAGGGCTGATGGCGGCGCCTACAACACTGTGGGACAAAAGTCGGCGCCTACAACACTATTTGGGCTCTGTCGGGACGGAAAGGGCCTAAAGCGCCTGTCCCGTCGTATCCTTACGGTACCTTCCTATAGGCATGCAGGGCATGGCCCTCGGTACTACGGTTGACTCGAATGTCCTATCGTACCCTGTGCTCATCTTTATGAAGGAGCAGGGTGTGGTTGTTGGGTGAGGCAGAGCCTGCCCTCAGCCGTCGGGCGAGGCAGAGCCTACCCTCAGACGCCGGGCAAGGCGGAGCTAGCCCTCAGCCATCGGGCGAGGCAGAGTCTGCCCTCGAATGTTGGGCGAGGTGGAGCTAGCCCTCAGCCATCAGGCAAGCCTGCCCTCAGACGTCGGGCGAGGCGGAGCCTACCCTCAGCCGTTGGGTGAGACAGAGCCTGTCCTTGTACATCGGACAAGGCAGAGCTAGTCCTCAGCCGTCAGGTGGGGCAGAGTCTGCCCTCGGACATCGAGCGAGGCGAAGCTAGCCCTTGGGGGTCGGGCGTGGCGGAACCAGTCTTTCGTCATTCGGGGAAGAAGTGCAGTAGTGTTCTTGTCTAACCGAAAGCGTTTAACGTTCGATGGTTATTAATTCCACCTCATTGATTTCCCTGGTATTAGGTCCCCAACAATTATACAATTCATCGGCAATCTCTTGAACTCATCCAATAATCACTTATTGTTGCAACCTTGTAGATGACTCACACTTGTGCTGGAGCAGGCAGCAGCCAAGAGGGCAATGATAGTGACTTACCACCACCGCCACCACTGTCCATGAATGAATTCTTTGCATAATTATTGGGGAGTTAGAGGACTATGGAGGAAACCCTGCGCCTTATTGCACAGAACATGGCTCATGCCCGTCAGCAACAACAGGGGCCTAAGCCGAATCAGTATAGCTCTTTCAAGGATTTTTTGGACACCAAGCCTCCTATCTTTAAGGTGGCCGAAGAACTGCTCTAGGCGGATGATTGGCTCAACACTATTGAGCAAAAGTTCCATCTACTGAGGGTCACGGAATATCAGAAGCCAGAATATGCGTCCCATTAGCTGTAGGGACTGGCCGGGATATGGTGGACCCATTTCTTGTCCTCTTTACCTGCCAATGCACAGGTCACATATGAGCAATTCAAGCTAGCCTTTAGGGTACATCACATTCCCTAGGGTTGATGCGCATGAAGGCAGCTGAGTTCATGCGACTCACACAAGGGACCAAGACCCTTATTGAATACATGCATGCTTTCAACAATCTGTCCTATTATGCCTTTAGGTTTTGTTGATACAGAAGAAAAGAAGATCAAAAGCTTCAAGAGAGGTCTTGGCACTAAGCTGATGTAAACTATGGCCAACTCGAGGTGCACCACATACAACGAGTTCATTAGTGATGCCTTGACTCAAGAGAACCATAACAATCTACATGCGGCAGCAAAGGGCCGCAAGAGGGTAGCTGAGGTAGGTGCCTTAGGGTCTTCTCAATCTAAAGCTCCAGTGGCTGCTAGGCCACAATTTTGACTGCTAGCACCCAAGTTTAGGCCTCCTCCACCAAAAGTTCAGGCCAGCCGACCTCAGAAGGTGTTTCATAAGGCATTAACCATTGCCTTACCCAAGGGGAATGGAGGGCAAGGAGGCTCAGTAGGACCCAAGAGCAATCAACCATGCTTCAACTGTAATCGAGTGGGTCACTGGACCAAGGAATGCCCCCATCCTAAGAAGAACAACAATCAGAACCAGAGCAATCAGAGACAGGCAAATCCTAAAGCACATCTTGGATACGTGCACTACACCACTGTTGAAGAGGTTCCCGTAGGAGAGGTTGTAACTGCTGGTATGTTTCTTGTTAATAAACATCCTGCCATTGTTTTATTTGATTCTAGAGCTTCTCATTCATTTATGAGCCAAGCATTTGCATCTAGGAATGATCATAAAGTAATTGGGGTAAGCAAGGGTGGTTATAGTATCAGTTCAGCTGGGGCTACTATCTCTACAAATAAGATGGTCATAAATGTGCTCATATCTATACAAGAGAGGGAGTATACGATGGATCTGCTAGTATTGCCTGGATTATCTATAGATGTGATCTTAGGCATGAAATGGATGAGCGATCATAGAGTTCTCATTGACACTAGTACTCATACAATTATGTTGAGAGAACCAAAGGGAGGTAATGCTTTTCTAGTACCCCTTTCCCAAAATTTTGAACTCCAAAACTTGTCTTGTGCTATCCAAGGCACTGCCCTTTGTGATATTCCAGTGGTTTGTGAGTATCCAGATGTATTCCCAGATGAGTTACCAGGTTTACAACCTGATAGGGATGTGGAATTTAAGATTGAGTTAGTGCCAGGTACGGCACCTATCTCAAGGAGACCCTATAGGATGCCACCAAATGAGTTAGCTAAACTTAAAATTTAGCTACAAAAACTGTTGGACAAAGGTATCATTCAACCTAGTTTGTCTCCATGGGGATGTCCAACATTGTTTGTAAAGAAGAAGTACAAGTCTTTGAGAATGTGTGTGGATTATAGGCCACTTAATGCTGCGACACAAAAAAACAAGTACCCTTTGCCTCATATCGATATCTTGTTCTATCAGTTGGCAAAAGCAATTGTATTCTCCAAAATTGACTTGAGGTTAGGCTATCATCAGATAAAGATCAGGCCAGAGGACATACCTAAAACAGCTTTCTCCACTAGGTATGGCTTGTTCGAGTATTTGGTCATGTCTTTTGGACTGACGAATGCTCCTGCCTACTTCATGTACTTGATGAATTCAGTATTCATGCCCGAGCTTGACAAGTTCATGGTTGTTTTTATCGATGATATCTTGATTTATTCAGAGAATAAGGCAGATCATGCAGAGCATCTAAGAATTGTTTTGTCCAGATTGTGGGAACATAAGTTGTATGCCAAGTTTAACAAATGCGAAGTTTGGTTGAGCAAAGTACCTTTCTTGGGTCACATCTTATCAAGAGATGGAATATCTATAGACCCATCTAAAGTACAAGAGGTTATGGATTGGAAAGCCCTGACTTCAGTTCATAAAGTTCGGAGTTTTCTAGGGTTAGTAGGTTACTATCGTCGTTTCATTCCGGATTTCTCCAAGATAGCTAAGCCCACGAACAGACTACTTCAGAAAGATGAGAAGTGTAGTTGGACACCAGAGTGTGAAGCAGCTCTTCACACCCTAAGGACCTTGTTAACTATAGCTCCTATTTTAGCACAACCCGATATTGAAAAGCCTTTTGATGTGTTCTGTGATGCATCGGGTATAGGTTTAGGGTGTGTGCTCATGCAAGAAGGAAGAGTTATTGCCTATGCTTCTCGGTAGTTGAGAAAGCATGAAGTCAATTACCCTACGCATGATTTAGAGCTTACAACAGAGTTCATGTGTTAAAGATATGGAGACGTTATTTGTTGGGCAACGTATGTCACATATATTCTGACCATAAATGTCTCAAATATATCTTCACTCAACCTGAGCTGAACATGAGACAATGAAGATGGTTAGAGCTGATCAAAGACTATAATTTGGAAGTGCATTACCATCCAGGAAAAGCCAATGTAGTAGCAGATGCACTTAGTTGGAAATCTCATTACAACACTTTAGAAGCATTGTTGGAGGATGGATTTAATTTGTTACATTTTGTTGTGCTGCACAATATCACTATCAGTTGTTCACTTGAGAGCAAAATCATAGAACTGCAGAAGATAGATGTAGGTATATTTCACATCAAGAGAAAGATGTAAGAGCAAGAAACCAAGCATTTCAGATTAGATGAAAGAGGTGTGCTATGATTTGAGGACCGACTTGTGGTACCAAAAGACCGTGAGCTTAGAAATAAAATTTTAGATAAAGCTCATTCGTCCAAGTTGTCTATCCACTCGGGTAGCAGCAAAATGTATCAAGATTTAAAAACCCATTTTTAGTGGACCAAGATGAAGAAAGAGATTGCCTCCTATGTCGCTAGGTGTGATAATTGCAATAGAGTAAATGTCGTTCATTTGAAATCTACCGGATTACTCCTGCCATTGCCTATTCTAGGCTAGAAATGGGAAGAAATAAGTATGGACTTTATTACGGGCCTTCTGAGCAAGGTCTTGATTCCATATGGGTTATTGTAGATTGCCTCACCAAGTATCACATTTTATACTAGCAAACACAAGGTATCACGTGGGGAAGTACGCTGAACTGTATGTTTCTCAGATCATGAGACTATATGGATTACCCAGGACTATAATCTCAGATCAAGGACCACATTTTATAGCTTGTTTCTAGGAACACTTGCACCAAGCCTTGGGGACTAAACTAATCAAAAGTTTAGCATACCATCCACAAACTTCTAGACAGACTGAGCGAGTAAACCATTTCTTAGAAGATTTGTAGAGAGCTTGTGTTATATCTTCCAAGGGTTTATGGGAGAAATGGCTACCTTTAGCTGAGTTCTCCTACAACAACAGTTATCAAGCAAGCATCAAGATGGCTTTGTTAGAAGCCTTGTCTAGTAGGAAATGTAGAACTCCTTTGAATTGGATTGAGCCCGGCAAAAGAAGATACTTTGGCATTAATTTTGTCACTGAAGCTGAAGAGAAGGTGCACATTATCCAATAGCATATGAAAGCAGCTCAGTCAAGACAAAAGAGTTACACTGATAAAAGAAGAAGACCACTGACTTTTGAAGTGGGAGACTATGTATACTTAAAAGTGTCACCCATGAAAGGATTACAAAGGTTTGGAGTGAAAAGATAGCTTGCGCCTAGATATGTAGGGCCATACAAGATTATTGAACGGAAAGGGAATGTCGCTTATAAGTTACAACTTTCTCTAGAGATGAGTGCAATATTCGATGTCTTCCATGTTTCTCAGTTGAAGAGATGTCTTCGCTTACCTAAGGAAGCCATTGCTCCCACCAACATTGAGCTCCAATCAGATTTGACCTACGAAGAGAAACCAATTCGAGTGTTAGAAGAGATGGAAAGAGTAACATGAAGTAAGGTCATTAAGTTCTACAAGGTGGTGTGGAATAACCACAGTGAACAAGATGCCACGTGGGAACAGGAGGATTATTTACGTGAGGTTTATCCCACCTTTTTCCAAGAATGGTAGGCCTTGCAAATCTTGGGATGAGATTTCTGTAAGTGGGAGGGGCTATAACACCCAAGGTGTTAGGCTTGCATAATTTCACTTGCATTGCATTAACATAAGCATCAAGCATTCATATATGAGCTTTAACATGTGAAACATGCCTTGTTATTTTATGTTTCCATATGTGTATGCTTATGATCATGTGTGAATAAGTGTAAGTGGTTGATGTTGGTCACTAAAACACCTTAGCTACACTTAGGGTGACTAATGGAACAATGTTCATGTAGATCACTTTATCTAAATAAGCTTCTAAGTGATGATGTGCTTGTTGACCTAGGAAGTATTTATATGTAACCAATGTATAAAATGTGTGTGGAACCTTCAGAATACCTTTAACATGTTTAGAATGTCACTATGAACAACTTTGGTATTCATGACTAAGGCTAGTTTGGTCTCTAAGTCCTAGTTATAGTGTAAGTCATCATTTTCAAGTGGAATGTTTGACCTAGGTTGAACTATGTCATAGAATGTTTGCATGGCAAAGCACCCTTAATTAAAGTTGTAGTACATGATTAGAGAAACAACTTTTATTTTTGGGTCATGAGCTAATTATGTGCCTAGCTTGGTCATTTGTAGCTCACAAAAATCAGCAAAACACTATTTTTGGCACTTAGGAAATTTTCTAAGTCCTAACTGAGTTAATAGTTCATTGTGCCTAACTTTGGGACGATTTAACTGGCTCACCATTGTTAATTAGACCTAGATCATTTAATCAATGTTGGAGCTGGTATGTAGCTCTATAAGTTTTGTTTTAGTGTCGTGCACTGATTCGCTTTGTTTTAGGAGATTGGAGGCGTTGAAATCGCTCTGTCAGTCGCTTGATTGGACCCTGATGGCCGAAGTCACATCGCGCCGTCATGGCTGATCGAGGCAGAGTCTAGCCGCCACGTGGCTACCACTAGAAGGCGTCGGGCCCTAGTCATAGCGCGCTGGCATGCGATATCCGAGAGGCAGCGCTGCTTATTCCGCATTCACGCGCTCATTCTCTCCCACTCCACTGCTCTCTCTCGCTCTCACCATGGAAGCACCAAGCGTCGCTGAGCCACAACGCTGCTATACCGTCGCCTAGCACCGGCTCCACCACGACATTGTTGCCTCCACCTTGCCAGCAGTTGCGCCGTGTTCTGCTCTACCTCCTCGATGCGTTTGCAGTGCCAGACATGCTTGTGCTACGGTGAGGGCAAAATCGCCGTTCTTGTCCTCACAGGAAAGCTCGGCTTCCATGGCCGCCTTCACGGTGAGCTCACTGCTGCTCGGCTCTGTCGCACATTCCTTCGTATTCTTCACATTAGAGCTTGGTTAGGGTGTAGTCTAGCTTGTAGCATGACCTCACCACAAATGGTTGCCTCACTGGTGTGGAACACGAAGCACAGCGCCATCGCGCTCTCATCACCGCACCGCCGCGCATGTGGACACCCTTGCCAGTGCTTCCACCCGAACCCTAGATAGTCTAGATAGGTCCGCATCGTCACCACGGAGCTCATGCGCTTCTCGCCGAGCCTTGCCGTTGCTTGTAATGGCCGACGTACCTCAGCGCAGCGCCGTCGTGCACCCATGGTCGGCGATGTGGTAGCTCTGGTGCGTCTGCGCTGCCACCACGGGTACTAGTCAACGCGGGTTAGTGAGTAGATCACGTAGGTGGGGTCAGTTTCACCAGAGTGCTCACCGTCGGCGAGATAGCACCGGGCAACCACCATGCTCTGTCTTCGGGTTACTGACGTGTGGGGTCCTCTAACCTATGGGTCCCTGATGTCAGTGAGAACAGTTTAGAGTTTTAGTTTATTCTTTTCTAGATTTTGTGCTAACTTTAAAAAATCATAAGTTGAGTTGTAGATGTCCAATTTTGGTGACCCAAATTTTGCTGTGTTTCCCATGAAGTGTAGTATTTTATAAAAATATGAGATGTACAGTTTCTAGTATTTTTATTGGTGAATAAAATATAGTTAGATAAGTGCTTTTTAAATGTTTACAATTTTGTAAACTATGTAACTTGAGCTAGGGATGTGATAAAGTTGTGATTCCAATTTTGCTGGTCTTGTGTTGACATGCTCTAGCTAGGAAAAATAATAAACTTACAGTAAACTTGAGTAAAATATGATCTTTCTATTTATCTATTAATAAATAGTGTTTTCTGAGGAAAATTATGGGGATAAAAATAAGCAACATATTGCCATGCAAATTTTTGTACAGTAGTATGTCACTAGTATAAAGCTAAGAAAAATATAGAATCTGTTGTTTGACACTTTTCTATAGGGTTAACTATTTTTACTAAAATAAACCTTGCTAGCTTGTCATTTTTGTAGAGGATGTTATACATGTTCAAATGGTATGAAATTTTTACAGTAGTCTATTAGGAGCACTTGGAAGCTAATGTAATTTTATGAGAATTTATTGTGCACATTTAGTATATGTTTGTTATTTCACCTAATTATCTAATTAAATTAATAAAGGCATATAAATAAATAAATTGTGCTTGACCATGATGTTTTCTATGGTACTTGTGATACATATCAATTGTTGATGTTAATAGTAAGGCTTAGAAGCAATTGGTTGTATGCAACTAAGTAATTATTGCTTTATAAATCAAATAAATGGTTGCATGCATAGTTTTGGTCGAGTTGATGATTTCATGTTGATAAGGGCCTTTTCTGTAAAACTTGTTAACAACAAAGTTGTAGATAACTTTCTGGTCTACCTTTTGTTAAATTTTCATAGTCATAGGCCTTAGGGTTTAAGAGTTTTGGCTATTAGAAGTTTGGTGTCTAAAATGTTTACTTCTTGGACAGATTTGAATAACTGAATTGTTTGACCTAGATAACTGTTGAATCACATTAAGGGTATTAAAACAAAATTGTAGACAATTTCATAAGATTTCCATAATATCCACAACCATATTATTCTGATGTATATAACTCCAGTTATGATTAAAACAATTAGCTGTTGTCTTGTAGTCCGGTAAATAGATTACAAAGTGTTTACTTAAGTAGTAGAGAAGAGAAATGCACCTACTCAGTAAAATAAGATGTACTTATTATTACTTTCATACCATGCTGTTGAAAGTACTTAGGAGGAAGCATTCATCCCATTGTATCATATTACATGTGTCATCGTATATGCATTCGCGATATCTTATGCCATGCTCATGCATATAGGATCCACCAAGGAGATAACGTTGTTGGAATTCAACGAAGAAGAGGAAGGGGATCAGCAGGAGACTCCTCAAGCCATAGCTCCAAGAGAAGAGGAGCAGACTCTAAAAGAGCTCCCTGAGTGCCTAGATCAACGACTCACCTCTTTCCTCAAAGGCAAGCCCCGAAGTATTCTAAGTCTCCCATGTTTTACAAAATACTATTTGAGTCCTTTATGTTTGATGCATTAGGTTATAAGAGTTGATTGGAAACACTTGATGCATGGAACTACCTTGTCTAGATACATATACCTTTTACCCTATGTAGGTCCAGGATCGAATATATGCTTAGCCATGCTTAGACCGGTAGAAGTCGGGTGATTTCCTATCACCTGTGAGATATAGGTGGATACCGAAGCACGGTTGGCTATATTTGGTATCGTGGAAAAGAACCATGGGGTAATATAAATGGAGGCCGGGTAGAGTCTATGTGTGGGTTGACTCATGTGATTCTGTCTGTACCGATTAAGGACCGTACCGTTATTGGCACTTCTGACAAGATTGAACACATGCCTATCACTTAGCTGGTCGGATAACTCATTCCGACCGCAAAGCTGAGTAGCTCCACTCAGGCCAGGCCTCACTCTGTAAAAGTGCGCACTCTAGATGGTAGTAAGGATGTGTGGTGAGCCAGGCATGAGCCCAAGGGCAGGCTAGGCCTGAACGCCCTGGCAGCTGGTTGTCCCTGATTGTGCGGTGCTGGGTAAACCCGCGAACTGTGAACTTGAGTTATACCAAAGGTGACCTAAGGTGACCGTTGATCTGGTCTGCCTGGGTTTGTGTTAGGAACAGTGTTCGCCTAAACGGATTAAACAGCCGTTTAAACGGCCAGTAAATGGTAAACGGTGGTAAACTGTTTTGTTTAGGGGTTAAACGGAAATTAAACGGTTGACCGTTTAAACGGTCAAAAATGAGAAAAAACGGCATAAACGGCCTAAACGAAATGGAGATAAACGGCATTAAACGGGCTAAACAGCTGTTTAAACGGCCGTTTAGGCGAACACGAGGTAAATCTAGTTCAGTTTTGTATGGATAAATTTATATACTTAAGTTTATTATATTTATAAATATGTACACTTGATATGTTACATGCATAAATATCTATATTTGGTTCTTTTCACATGCATAAATATATATACATACCAAAATAATTGATTTTTACTCGGATAAATATGTATAAATGCTAGAATACTTGATTTTTTATATGCACATATATAATTATATGTATTTTTTTAATAAAAAATACAAAACCGTTTAGACCGTTTAACTCCGTTTAAACACCGTGTAAACAGCCTAAACACTAAACGAAGGGCGACTGTGTAAAGACCATTTACCGTTTAGGAAAACATTGGTTAGGAATAAATTCCTAGCTGGTTGAAATTGATTCGAATCGCCATTTCTCTTGAATAGTGAGAAACTTGGCTAGCCCCAACATCGTAGTAATTGTATTATGGAATGTGATGGTTCGGATATACATGGAATTACTACACCTGTTGTGGTTACTATTGTATGCTCTTAAAGGATATACCACATGTTTGGCACATAATAGTTGCTAATCTAGAGATGAATAGCTATAATTAACTTGATGACTGAACTATAATTGTATAACTAAGTTAATCGTTTTTATGCAAAATGTTGTCAATCTACCTCCACTTATAAATCCTTGCATAATTCTTAGGGTCAATTTATTTCTGGTTTATGACGGGTAAGTCTAGCTAAGTACCTTCTCGTACTCAGGGTTTTATTCTCATTGTTGCAGATGGTATAGTTTATCACGGCTATTGCAAGAACTGCTTCCATCCCATCATGGATGAGGAGTGAGCCTTGGGCAGGCATCCTTCATAATCCCTCTTATATGCTTTTGTGGATTGTGATCATGAGTTGGCACTGTATTGGAACTATGTTGGCAAATACTTGTTTCAAACTTTAATTTGCTTCCGCTACTATCTATCAAACTTGGTTTGTAATAACGTTATTTTGTACTCTAATGAATGAACTATATCTGTGAACTTTATGTAACATGTGACATGTATGTTGAATCCTATATGATATTGGTTGTATGTGGATCATTTATAGAGAGCCGTCGTGGTACTCGATGGACTACCGGGCTTATATGAGCTCAAGTATGATAGCGCGACCGCTTGTGCGCTGCCATTGTACTTGTGCTCTTATAAATTGGTTGGTTCTGCGACATTAAACCCCTATTCCTATGTTTGGTGATGAGATTAAGTACATAGGCAGGATATATTGATGGTTTATAATTGATGTTAATGACCATCAACATTGGACATAATAGTTCTAACTACATATGATTAACATGACTTCACATGAGGCAGCATACTAGACTTCTCCGCCACGGTGAACCGGCATGGCCGGACGATCCCTTCAGTCCATCCAGCGCTGGTTCCTCGCCATGGCGCGATGGCGGGCAATGTTCTTGTCCTTGGTGTAGTATGTGTCTTAGAAGCCACGTGCCTTTTCCAGGACATGCTCCCTAGCGATGGCCTTGTTCCAACCATGGGGCATATGGTTGGGGCAGATGGGGAACACCAGGCCACCAAATAGGCTGGCACGGATGAATAGATTTAGGCCTATGAGGTTAAGCATTGTGTAGCCATGCAGACGATCATCGTCAGAGTCCATCGTGATATTTCCTAGAGAGCCTTGGGCTTGCCCATGGCCTCGGCAGATGGTGAGGGGGACCATGATAGTGGAGGAGACCTGCTCCCACCAGGAGCAGATCCGGTGGTGGTGAGCGAACCTAGCGACGGCGAGCGGGACCGCACCGAGGCCGGTGGTGGCTAGCGAACCAACGGTGCCGGTGGAGTTAGCATCGTCATCGAGGGCGACGGGGAGAGCAATGGCAGCCTAGGAGATGGCCTATCGTAGCATGACAAGAACACTAATCTCCCATGACTAGACATCAGCGTTGCCTCCGCCGACAACAACCCAGGGTGCGCCATTGGCCCTAACTCCGTTCAACCACTAGAGGAAGCGGGGACTGGAGCTAGTCCACCCTTCCTCGATGTAGACCTATAGTGATTCATGGGGGCGGCCTTCATGGCAACCGACGGGGAGGCAGAGGTGGGGACTTTGCGAGGCAAGGCGAGGGCATTTGCGCAATGCAAGGTGGAATTAAACAATTGGAATTGGAGCGAGATAAAGATTTATTTTTTCCAAACCGCTACGTGTTGCCTCGGGTGCCATCGCACTACCTCAGGACTCACAACCAAATTACATTGGGGAAGGCATGTGTGATCGGAGATGCAAGAGTAATGGCGTACCCAACCGATGAGATGGCACGATGATACCAAATGTATGGCTGTTGGACTTTCTGTCTTGGCGAGACTTGTTCAGATGAACTCCTCATGGCATGGTTGTTGCAAGTTCAATAAATTTGATCAGATACATGCAAACAAGATGAGTTGGGTTTACCATAGATCAAAGCCACTCATGAGTACTAATACTACAAAAAGTCACAACTATCAAGGGGCAGACTGAAGTGTGAAGAGGAGCTACTTTTGTAAGCAATTTCTCTTGGTTGGTTTTGCAGAGACATGCAGCGGCTAGCTAGAGATGGGTACACTTACTATTCAATGAAAGATCAAATGGACAGCAGTGGACTTTCTAGCATGTGCAGTAAAAATGCAACATCTATGCCTCCTTCGTTGTGCATTAGATCAAGCCGAGACTTGTTTAGCTAAACTCCTCACTGCATGGCTATTACAAGTTCAACAATTTTTATTAGACACATACAAATAAGATGAGTTGGGTTCATGACGGATTAGAGCCACTCATTTTGAGCATGATCAGAGTGACTCATGACTGCTACTACTATTGATACATGTTTGGTTCACCAAACTGAGGCACAAAGCAAGGCAGAGCTTGATGGGAAAACAAGAGGGGGCCATCAACACTAATTTGTGCTTAATATGCATAGTTACTGATTTTAATCACCATTGTAACTGCTACTTAATGGAGTTTTCAATGACCAAGGAGGGGCCATGGCCCTCTTTGGCCTGCATGTAGCTCCCCTAGTGTAGCAATCATTGCGCGGTTGGCAAGAGTGAGATGTGTCTAGCCTAGTCAGATTTACAATGCTCGGACTATCACGTGTTCAATGAGATAATGGTAAATGTTCCTTTGTGAACGAAAATGTTTGCACAAATGCGTATGACATGAATACTATCCAACACGTTCAAATATACAGTGGCAAGACTTTCTGGTTGCTGAGACTTGCTCCTCTCAAAGAAACCTTGTGCGGTTGTCGAGAGCGAAGTGAATGTAGGATGAAAGTTGGATAGGAGTACATTGACCACCATGACACGGTTGAGACTTGAAAGCCTAGTGCGGTGGTGATAGGTCTTTTCACCCCTCGAGTGCTATCGCACTCCCTTGGGAACCTCAACCAGTCGTACCATAGAAGGCGTGTTCGACCAGAGATGTAGAGTATTGATGTTCCCGAGTGTATAATGATGAAAATAGAGCACATCTCCTCCATTTATGCTGATGAGACAACGTCAGTCTCGGTGCTGGTTTTTACTACATGTTAGCTCCTCCACTGATGCCCCAACACTGTGTGCACTCCTTGCATTTGTGACAACACCAAAATCATAGAAAAAGAAATCCCACCCCCCGAGAGGAGAACAAGAACAAAGACATACCAGCAAGGATTCCTTAAGACTATCAAGTTCCCTAGTTGGCACGGCAAGGCTACAAGAAGACATGGCAGGACTGAGCCAGAGTGACATGGAGTGTATGAAGATTGTAGTCAACCTCCACCACGTCTCTTCCTAGATTGTATGCAGAAACATTGGTAATTGCCCGTTTTCTATGTGCAGAATCCGATCTGCTGGGGTTTGCCTTTGGGAATGAACTTGTCCCTCTATCTGGCTATGTTGATTGTTGTGCACGCAGAAACTACCAGCTGTGATGGCCTGAGCCATCGAAGGTCATTGGAACCTCGAGCTTTGTCTAGATGATGAGTAGAGCCTAGCCTGGTGGAAGGCGGAGGTGTTCCTCAACAGCGGTCAATTGTACATCTGCTGGGGATGGAAGCACTTCACCCATGCCCTCGACCTCCAAGATAGGTTCTCTCTTGTATTATGGTATGACGGCCGGTCATAGATTAACGTCAAGGTCTTTGACCTTATCACCTGCCGCAAGCAGTACCCGCATGACTTCGAGGCCGACCATAGTCAGCTCTCCCGGCCCATCGTGGAGCCAAGGAGTTTTGTAGTGATCTTGAAGTACCACCTCAAAGCAAAGTATCTAGTGAGCACTCGCACGAGACACAAAGCGTACTGATGTCACAAGTTACCAGTGTCATATTTCTCATCAATCTTTTTTGTGCGAGGCAAAGAACATGCCAGTGGACTTCGAGGTAGCACATGGCTACCAGCAGCAGGAAGCCATCAAGCTGTAGATGGTTGGGTAGTCCTGGTTCATGGGCTCAGAGAGGACCCATATGAACAACAAAGTGTGCACGTCATTTAAGTATGGGTGGGAGGAGTTTTGCGCAAGCAACCACCTCAATGTCGGTGACACCTACTTCTTCAGCATGATCCATGAGGCCACTGCAGCGATGATGAGGATGATTAATGGGAGGAGGAGTAGGAGTACGATGAAGCTAAGCTCAAGCTGGAGGTACGCAAGATGTGCGGTGGAGGGTTGAGGTGAACTCAGCGCAATAGTTGACATGATCTATATTTTGTTGTTTCATCAGAACTATTATCCGTCCAATCAAGATTTCCTAGTATTAGATTGTCTTAGGCCCTGTATGGATGGACTATGAATAGTTAGCCATGGCTAAAAAAAGCGAACTAATTGTTGGGTTCTATAGACTAGAACTAGTTGTTAGCCCCTGATAGTTAGGTTCTATGGCCTAGTTGGATAGCCCCTGATAGTTTCCAGCACTATATTTCATAATTCATTGACTCACAGTGATCCGTAGTGTCTATATTTTATAGGGTCGGACTGTCTTATGGTCCCAAAAATCTCAATAGCTATACAACCCCGTCCTCTGATCAGAAAGGGAGAACTTAGACGGTTGCCATGCCTATGGCAATACGACGGACGTAGCCCAATCTCAATTCAACCGCATTGATACAGCATTTACTGATCATCATCCATCCAGTGTTTGGAACTACCGCAATACATTCCTGTACTTAAGTGGAAACATAAGTATTGCACAACTTCTTTCGCCGCCCACTTTGTTATGACATCCATCCACACGACTGTCGCCGCTTCCCATGGCCTTTGACGAGCCCAGCGATGGCAACATCCAGCATATGGTGCCAGCAGAGCACAACACTAGCACTATCCCTAGTGTTGCAGTTGTCGATGCTGATGGCACAGTGGTTGCCAATGCTGGTGGCGCCACGGTTGTCGATCGTGATGGCGCCATGGTTACCGACGAGGATGCCATGACCATTGCTGATGTCGATTATAGGTGACCCATGTTGTTTGTCTCCGAGGGCCTATCGTCATGGTTTGGCCATTCCGCTCCATTAGATGTGCATCGAGCATCGCCCTATCCGATGGTGCCGATGACGACCGCTGTGAACAACTTAGTGGTTCACCAGATAATGGAACGCATGGGCTACAATGCTGGCCATGGCCTCGGACTACACCACCAAGGGGACGCCAACCTCATCTAGGTGCGACTGTGCCATAGGTACTCTGGTCTCAGCACCAACTACGCCGATGCCTCCAACATCATCCCTGCAGCCAATAATCCCTCCAACGATTCAACCTTGTCTAATGATGAGGGCGCAAGCAATTTGAGTCCTCAAGATGATGAGGTCATGCAACGACCAAGCCCATAGGAGAGCCACACTGAAGTCATCTTGGATATGGTTATTAGTGAGTTCACGAAGTTGCTGACTGAGTATCCCTCCTATTACAAGGAGATGTCCCTATTGGACACAGTGCTTAAGATGTTGGTCCCCATTATGCTGGAGATGTTCAAGCAGTTGACGTGGTATGATCCACTGGAGCAACCAAACAAGAAGATGGAGGTGGTGAGTAAGCCAAGTATGTACTCTTGGACGATGGGTCTGCCTCCTCACCATATGTCGGGCTGCTCATTAAACTGGTGGTCGACCCCATTATGAAATGGTTGAAGAAGACGTGGACTCCCACTAGGTCACCACAGCAGGAACAACTAGTACAGTTCTTGCACAACCTACCACCAGAGTTCCCTCACGCTAAGGAACTCCTACGTGATGTAGTGTTGCCTAGACTGTCCGGCACTGCCGACAGGTATGACACTTCCTAGGAGATTGTTCCAGTTAACATATTTCTATAGCTATGGATGTCAACCATCGTCTAGGACTTGCTATAGTCGATACTCACCAAGGTGCTGACCGTGGTCTAGAAGTTCCTGTTGAAGTGTACTGGTGAAAACGTGCACAAAAATTACGACATTGTGTTGCCATGGAAGCAAGCGGCGTGGCCTGACATTTAGAACGGGTTTGTCAATAGTGTCATCATTCCTTACCTGAAGCGTGGACTTGAAAATGTCTGCAACATGCCACCACCAGGAGGAATGGCAGCTATAGACGCGTGGGTTGACCACCTGATGAGGTGGGCGTCCGAGATTTCACCCTAGAAAATGCTTGACCTCCTACAGGGTGAGTTCCCTAGAAAAGATTGGCAGGGTGCTCTATGCAGGTGGTTCTTCATGGTAGATTGTGACAACAAGATGGTGCTGCAGAATGAGCTCGCTTTCGGGGGGACCGATTGGTGGATGCCATTCGTCGATAAGCTCATTGTACCGCACTTGGCGTTCCGGTTCATTGCCATTAGTGTCATCCCGCTGAATGAAGGGTACGACGTGTTCCACATGATCATCACTAGGTAGAAGCCGGTTGTGTCATTGAAGTCGATGATGAAGAAGGTCCTGAAGTGCTTCATGGAGAAATGGACCGATGGACTGTACTGCTGGTTGTTCGATACGCAACCCACAAAGGAGGAGGCCATGGCCTAGTGCCAGGAGTGGATGTGGCTCCTAAAGCCAGATCTGCTTGCCATCGATAGTGAAATGCACAATGGCCTCCAACTGATCTATGAAACATATGAAATACCATAGGTAACTTAGTAACTTATTAGTGTATTTCTGTTCTGAATGATTGCACCTGCATTAGGCATTGTAAATGTTAATCATTGGCAAAATGTGTATTACTCTTTTCTGAATGCACACGCAAGAAAGTCCGAAACTATGTGATTGTAACGCATCGAACAATGACTGAATGCTTTCACCTACATCAGGCATTGTATAAATGTTAATCGTTGGCACAATGTGTACTACTCTTTTCTGAATGCACACTCAAGAAAGTCCAATACTATGTGATTGTAACATGCCGGGCAATGACTGAATGCTTTCACCTACGTTAGGTATTGTATAAATGTCAATCATTGGAACAATGTGTACTACTCTTTTCTGAATGCACATGCAAGAAAGTCCGATACTATGTGATTGTAACATGCCAAACAATATCTATTACTCTTTTTCTGATTGCACTCGCTGCAACCTATTGCTTGGAAATCCACATCAATTAAATCTGTATTAAATTTGCATGAAACCCAGAGAGCCCTGTATGCCTGGTTTAGCCATAAATCTATGAGAGAGGTAAGAGTGAGGCAACCGCTCTTCTCTGTCTTCCTATGGTACTCCTTCACCTCTTCTCTAGCCTCGAGCGAGTCGCATCTTCGGCTGTAGTGATGGACCATGGGAAGCGCCTAGCGGAGAACCCTCTGGAGGGGAGTAGGCCTCCACCATGTCTCTACTCCCATTTGTGGTGCCTTGGGTAAGGCGGTCTTGTTCTTAGTTGTCGGAGTCGTTCTGTTCTGATCTCCTTAATCTTTTTAGGGCCATTTCTCATGCCGCGACGCTAGAGGTCGGGCCATTATCCGGTGCCGCCCACTCTCCAGACACATGCCCTACGGAACTGGAGGGGTCTTCTCCCTCGGTCGCCAGGAAGTCCATGAGCCCCTCTATAATTGGGATGTGGCTCGCGACCCACGCTCCAACCCTAGGGGCAAGGTTAGTTGGCTCGTGCTCTACCTCAAAGTCATCCAGACTACCCTTGTTGCCTCGGAGCAGGAGACTATTGTTAACCTAGCGGTAGCTGCCGATGCTCAGTCTAGGCTGATCAGTAAGGTTTCCTTCATTGAGAAGCTCTATCTAAATGTTCATGGCCTTGTTTTGATGGTTTAGTGTTGTTAGCCCTGGAGAAGAAGTTGGCCACTCTTTGAGAGGCAACCCTCGTCGCCGTCAACGACGTGAATGTAGGGGGTGTCCTACTTGAGGACCATCTGCAGGCCATGCTAGCTTAGGTTAGGATTGTGGCCCTTAGCGGGGTGCACCATGGGGCTACCTTAGCCCTGGCTGTGGTGCAGCTTCATTCTGGCCATGATCTCCGCCTACTTGAACCTAGCTTTAAAGTTGGCGCCGATGAGGAGGAGAAGGAGGAGCTCACTGGCGACTTTACTGCCACCACAGAGGCCATCATGGCGGCCACGCATGCAACAGACATCATCCTTGCTGCCTTCTTTGAGTCATAGATTGTATCTAGGGTCATTCCAATCTTAATGAAAGGCTAGTTTGTTACTTTAATTCGAAGAGCAACTTATGCGCGTCGCTTTGTCTTTCATGGTGTTTGCTTCTTGTGCTTTGATGCGATCGGCTTGTGTAGCCGACATGCTCGGATGAGGTGATTAGGAGGTCATGGGCTAGATCCTGCCTCCCCTCTCTAAAGGGAGTTAGGTTTTAGGGAAGATTCCTTCCCTCTTATGAAACACCATAGGTAACTTAGTAACTTCGCATATTTCTGTTCTGAATGCTTCCACCTGCGTTAGGCATTATAAGTGTTAATCGTCGGCACACTGTGTATTACTCTTTTTGGAATGCACACATGAGAAAGTCTGACGCTATGTGATTGTAAGCGCTAGACAATATCTATTACTCTTTTCTGAATGCGCACGCGAGATTTGATTGCACACGAAAGAAAGTCCCCTACTCTACGATTGTAACACATTGGACAACAGATTTCATGTCCGGGCGACTCCTTGACTTGAAATAGTGTTCTTTGACCCTGTAGTTCTCTCTTAAGGGGAAGAACTCGAGTTCAATGAGGTAGTCAGACTAGATAGATGTTGCCCATATCGCACTTAGATGTTAGGTTTAATTTACAGTGGCAACATAGTGATAAAAATAGTTCGACATGTACAACTTATTACAGAACCATAAAATTGGCATTATGTCATAAGCAAGACTTCAATTATTACATCAAGAATCATTTTAAATCCAAATTTTGATGCCTACGTGGCAACATAGTGATAAAAAGGGTTCAACATGTGCAACTTATTACAAAACCATAAAATAGACATTGTGTCATAAGCAAGACTTCAATTATTACATAAAGAATCGTTCTAAATCCAAATTTCGATGCCTCTATTCCCTCACCTTCTACCGCATCCCTCCCTTCGACTGTCGAACTATCACCAATCTCTTGTATGACCCTTCCTCGGTAAGGAATCAAGGTGACTACGCATTCGAAGGATGTGGTGATGATGACAAAGCAGGCATCAAAGTCATGACAGTGCTATTGACATCGAACTCGCCTGGTGAGTGCATCTCACCTGGCGAGTATGCTAAAATCTTATTGTTTGAATCTAATGTCTCATCATGCTCAGTGATGTGGTTACCTAGACAAATGGTGGACTCTCTGGTCTGTTAAACTAAAGTAGTAGTGTTAGACCCTAGGGTCGACTCAGCTCTATTAATGGTAGGATTAGTAGGCTCGGTGGTTGCATCAGGCTCTGCAATTGTTGGGGAAGCCCTGGGAGGCTCTGTATGTGCTCCTGTGGTGTCGCATACAGTATCTGGTCCCTTGACCTGATTGGGCGGAGAAGGTTGATCAGCTACCTCATGAGCTAAAGCTAAACTCTGCTTACGTTCGACTATAATAATACTAACATTAGCAGGTTCAGGCATCTTGGTCATTGGAGAAGCCCCGAGAGACTCTATATGTGTCCCCATGGCGGCTTGCACCTTGACCTGAGGGGGCAAAGAAGGTGGATCACCTGCCTCATCAGAACCTAAAGCTGGCTCAGGTATCTTGGATGTTGGAGAAGCCCTGAGAGGCTCTGTATGTGCCTCCGTGGTGACTTGCACCTCGACCTAAGGGGTGAAGAAGGTGGATCACCGGCCTAATTAGGACCTAAAGCTAAACTTTGCTTATGTAGCATCTTCACAATGTGTAACTCTATGTGGACAGTTGTATTATCAGGACCAGTCAGATAACAAGCAATGGGGTTGACCTGACTACCACATTGCAACTAAAGCATCTAAAAGTCAAGGGCCTTAACCCCTGTGGCATTGTATAGTTGATTAAAGCAACCGGTGAACACATTGCACATCAGGTCGATTTTTTGGCCTTGTTGGTTGATGGCCTCACAAAAAGCAGATGATTGCTGGCTCTTCTGCTTTTTGAGAAGGACCACACTCTCCGCTTGCTTATCAATACTTGCTTTTAAACACCTCTCTTGTTGTTCCATACACTAGTCTTGTCATTCCATATGCTTCTGGTTTTGTTCTTGGCCGACAACTAGCCTAGAAAGTATCTGTCCAAGCTCTGATGGTTGCTAAACGGACACTAGAGGCAGTGCATGCTTGGCTAATGTCTCTGTAGTAGGTGTGTGGCAGAACGGCTAATCTAATGCCTCATAGGAGTGCTTGTCTTCCATTAGACACTAAGCACTCGAGGGAGAACACTAAATTACTCGGTTCCGTCGGGCACACCCAAGGGGAGAACCCAAAAATCCATATTTTTCCATCAGGATCACAAATGAGAGAATAAAGCTTACATCATTCTTAACCATTTCTTACATCACTGTACATGTACATCATAGTATAACATTTATTATTATAATAGCGGAATATAAACATGTGATCAGAATTATAGCGGAAATAAATAGTTACTCATGACATGTTGAAGTATTGATATATAACAACTATGACAACAGATTATAAACTTTCATTTATGAAAACATTTGATGAGAGTTGTAAATAAAAACTATGATCACAGCATAAAGGAATCCTCGCTGAGCCCACCAGGAGGAATCCACACCCAAGGGTCAGCTCTAGCATCGACCTGTCACCTACAATAGGGGGAATAAAACCCTGAGTACTCAATTGTACTCAACAAGACTTACCCGACAGGAGGAGAGAAAAGACTCCAAGGATATGCAAGGCTATCTGGCTTGTGGGTTCATTGCATCTGCAGGAAGCATTACTAAATGTGCGTCCTTATATTCGGTTTTTATTAATAGCCGCATTGGTTCATTAACTAACCATTCTATGTAAGCACCTATGCTACTTTCAAGCAGGTGATAAGCAATCAGATTTCCTTTTTCCATCTTTCATCTTCAATTCTTACTATGATGCTAGGCATGAAACAAGTCGTACCGGATTGCCCGGTGATTCACGAATCAATGCCCCCAGCTGGGTACCCCGAAAACACATGCCCCGCTTATACCCAAGGCACAAGCAGGACCATCCCATCACTCTCCTGTCCCGGGTGTCTAGGTCCCCGTCCAAACTAGGAATCCAAGCCCCCGCCCCTGAGTCCCGAACTTAGTGCAGTGCAAGGACCTCCTCTACCAAAATAAAACCCTAACAGTCGGTCCGGAAAGAGCCGGATCCGCAACAAGAGAGCAACAAGTCTTCCAAGCGCCCATACCCAAGTATGTGCTCGGGATAATAAGTCTGTGACTTACCTCAATGGCTTATGCAACGATCGGTCCTTAATCGATCAGACAGGGAAAGTAGTGTAACCAAGCCATGCCCCGCATTCATGGCAACACAACCTCTTACACCCACCTATACCCAAACCGTATCCTTGTTCGGTCACCATTTTTCCTTTCCACCATTTATATTTTCCAAGTAATAATAATCCCGTAATATATTTCCTAAATCTCACAAGTGACAGGCAATCACTCGAATTCTACCAGAGTCCTGTAGCATAGCAATCTACACGATCCTGTCATACTAGTAAGACTCATAGGATAAAGATATATATGCAAGTGGGTTTCATTCAACTCCTTAAAACTTAATGCACAAATATAATTTAAACTGCAGAAAAATAGGGGTTATGCACCGGGGCTTGCCTGGGTAAGATATAGTAAAAAGTTAGTATCTACATCTTCAGATCATTCACCATCAACGGAATAGAAAGCCCATTGCATCATCTCCTAGAGAGAATACCAATACACCACCTTCAGATTCCCAATCCTCCTTTAATTGACCCGTTGATCCATCATCGTGCCTAGATGATATGCAATGCGATGCAATGCAAGAAGTAATTAATCAACTGCAACCGTGATTCGTAAAATATGACTTACGCTTCTCGAGCTAGTTCTAACGACGACCGTGCTTATCTACGTATCCAGGTTGGCGAATAAGACATCATTTCCAACAATTGTTTTAGTTATACAAACTCGAGTTACTTCTTTATCCTATTTTATCCATTTAATATTTATTCGTAATAGAACATCATTATCTATTTAGCAAACTAATTATTCTGGAGCTACAAAAAGTACAGTGAGTACCTAATATTGCTAGGAGCCTACTGTACAAATTTTAGATCCAGCATTATTACCAATTTACCATAACAATTCCTACAAGCTTACATTCTTATAATGTTAAATATCTTAGATTAATTATATAGCTCCCAAAAATATTATCAAACTTTGTGAACAAATCTACTAACAGGTAGGTCATGATTTAAGGAACTTAACAAAACCGGTTTCACAATTTTTGGACCCCTAAAAAAATTTATATTGAAATAACAAAATCCGCTCAGTACTTATATTAGGAAACCTACTCTAGTTCACTACAAATAGAAAATAATACCGCGGCCCACGATAGGCAAGCCGACTAGACCCGTAGGCACGTGCGCGGCCTGCTGGCCAAGCACGGCCCAGGCGTGTGGCACAAGGCTAGCCCAGCGGAGGAGGCCTCAGGCTGTGCGGATAGCCCGACGGACTAGCGCCCGGTGGCCCAAGCGGCAGCCGACCGAGGCCAGCGCGAGTAGGCTAGCCCACGGTGGGGCGCGGGCGCGAGCGGCCCAGGCAGCAGTCGACCGAGGCTGGCGTGAGCAGGCCAGCCCACGGCGGGGCGCGGGCACGAGCAGCCCAGGTGCACAAGCCGCGGCCCAACCAGCCAGCCCAACTGGCAAGCCCAGGGTGTGCTGGCGTTTTTGCAAAAATGACCCTACTGTGACCTCTATTCCACTCGAGATCCTCGGGCACTTTTTAAACGGGTCACGTATTTATGTAAAGAACCCTGTATGAAATTTTTGCTTGGAGTTATACCCTCTTTTCATCCTCAAAAACAGAGGACACGGAGCAGAGGAGCAAAGGAGCTGAGGAGCTCTAGCCGGCGGTGGAGTTGCAGTGGTCACGACGGCCAGCGAGGGTGGCTGGCAGGGCGGCTGTGCCGCTGCGGGGCGCAGTGACTGGTGCAGGCGGACTCCTCGGCACCAGGCGGACAAGGCGCGGTGCAGCGATGAAGGTGGCTTGGCGGCAGCGGACCAGTCACGGCAACGTGGGTAGTAGCGAGGCCGACGGCGCGGCCAGCGTAGACCAGGGCAGAGCCATGGAGGTTCGCGTGCGCACGCGCATGCATGGCCGGCGACGGGAGTGCGGGCGCGCTTGCGATGGAGGCAGAGCGATGGCAGGCGTGGACCAGCGGGTGCCGCGATGGAGCGACGCAAGTCCCGGGCGAGGCATGGCAGGGGCGCACATGGCCGGACGCGGCACGGTAGCCCGACGGCAGAGCACGAGCGCGTGGGCTCAGCGCATAGGAGGGCAGTGCTCCTGGCACGACGGCTGTGTAGCGGCGGCGCACGTATACGAGGAGGAAGGCACGGCCGAGGCGGATGAGCAGCACGCGCGGGGCAACGCAGTGGGACTACGGCATAGGGAGGTGGAGCAAGTAGCCGCGCGCAGGCTCGGGCACGCCTACACGTGAGGTGGCCGGGCGACGGCACAACAATCAGTGCTTGGTTAGCATCGAAAGGCGCTAGGGAGCGGTGGAAGATGGCTTTCTCTTTATTATTGCTGGTTGGTCATGGCAGCACGGGCAGTGGGCCATAGAGCTGTGCGCGATGTGGACTTGATGGTGCAGGCAAGCCAAAGCGCGGTGGTCGGTCATCAAGCGAGGCAGCGAGCACAGCACTAGAGCGCAGAGCAGTGCATGGCTGGGATGAGTCAGCCTGGCAGGACGCGCTGGTAGACAATGGTGTTGCAATCAGGACAAAAGCGCGATGAGACACGGAGGCAGACCGCAGCAGTTTGGAGATAGACCGACCTACATGGCATGGCCGTGTTAACTTAAAGGCACTGATCTGAGCGGCGTCCACAAGAAGCAGAGATAGGGAGAGTGCACAGGCAGGCAACCGAAGCACGCAAGGCAGGCAAGGCAGCAGAGGCATTCAATGCAATGCAAGGTGAGGCGACAGAACCAGCAGTTGGATGGTGGCGCGTAGCAGGGGCATGGACACGACAGCGCAGCGTGGCCGGCAGAGCAACACGGCGTGACACGAACGAATTGGATAGTTTTTAAATTCTAACTTTGGTTTTTGAGCTATCATATATATATACTATTGAATACTTTTACTTACCAAAACAAGAGTTGCATTTTCCTCAATTAAACTTGCGCTCTCGATTTATTAAGTACTAAATACAAACTATATTTTATTTTATTTATAAAACTATTTTTCGTGTTTAATCAATTAAACACGCCGTTCGCTATTTATTTGCTAGAATCGTTATCGGACATTTCTAAACATTTCTACGCACTGCGTATTTTATCTTGAGCATTTATTTGAGTCCACGAAACTAAATCACACAGGATTCGCTCATCGCCCCAAGTATGTTTTTAATTAAAAACCCGAGAAACTCGTTACGGAAATTTTCTTAGGCCTAAATCGCGGTGCTAAATAAGATCGTAACACCAGGGGTGTTACAAGGTGGAACATCATCCATCTCTTTGTCGGCCACAACACCGAAGGATGACCCTCCCTCGTCATGGTCATCTAATGTAGGGTCACGGTAGTCGCTGTCATCGGAGTCTAAATCTTACATTCGTACATTCAAGATTCCTCCAATCCTAGAGTGGTGCTCTGCCTGCTCTAGGGCTACATCCATCATTTTGTGTCTTTCTCTATCATGTATGGGTAACAGCACTTGAATAGACATAAAGGCATGCTGTCCAAGATGATGATCATGTAGACTTGCTAGCATGTAGGTCATAACCTCATAGGTCAACTCGTTGTATAGCGGCCCATTCTTTTCAGAGCCAATCATGCGTAGCAGATAGCTGATGATGTGAGGGTACACGTGCTGCCATCCAATACTGATAGCGTCAGCTATCACATCCTCGATCTTAGACAGGAAAAAGTGTAAGAAGTCAAACTGCTTGCCTCTCCATATTTATAGTAGTAGCCACTGCTACAAGCTGGTCAACGACTCCCTGTTGCCACCATGAGGAAGGACTGTCTTCCTCAGAGCCATGTGTAGAACGTAAGCCTCTAGATGCAATCTGTCTGGTGTATGCAAGGAGCCATCGTTGAAGGGCTCCATGAAGAGCGGCCGAATCTCCTAGTCTATAGGAAAAGTACCTCCAGCCCTGCTACAACGCGGAGGCAAAGCATCTCCATAGACTATCTCGTGGAGCTTCTAGTCTAAAGTGTCAACCCCGAGGAGTTCTTGCAGGCGGTCATAGGACATTTGCTCTGGCCAACAATGGAGCATAAAAGCAATGTAGTCATGCTCAGGATGAATCCACACTATTGTATAGAACTGATGCACCCAGCTTATCACAATTCGATCAACCTCACTAAAAAGGTGAACGAAGCCCGGGAATTGCTGAAAGAGGGGTCGGATGGGTATACCAGCTGCTCTCTCAAGCTCATCCCAACCAAATATCCTCTGGTCTGCTAGTGCCATCCCTCTAGCATGGTAGCTCCTGAAGAAACTCTCTTGAGTCATAGTCCAGAACTATGATTTTATGCTAGGCTCTTTGAGTAGTGGAAACTAGAAGTCAATATCACAGAACCTGATGCTCCGTATCTTCTTGGAGCTGTAATACTAAAAGTCATAGAACAAAACCACATCTTTCTTTCTCTCAATATTATTGCTCCTCATAACACCATTGGCATACATCAAACCTTCTTGACTGCTCCTCATACCACCATTGGCAGACATCAAATTACCTCCTTGACTACTCCTTGTACCACCAATTGTGGCACACATCAAATTATGTCCTCGACTGCTCCTTGTACCACCAATTGTGGCACACATCGAACCTCTGTGAGTGTGAGCATGCACGCCCCCATGAGTAGCTGAAGATTTTATCTAGGAAGGCGCAAAGCGACTGGTCTGGTTTTTGGAGTGGAACTCGGTCATTTGTTGTAGTTATTCCTCAGTGAGCTCCTCCTCCCTGAGTTCCATTTCAGCACTCTCCTCACGCTACTATTGTCGGTGGGTCATTCAAGTCCGCCTGTGAGAATTCCCAGACTCCAGGACTAGCTAGCTTTGGTTCCTTCTTCCTCTACTTCTCGAATACTGTCTGCCTTCCTCTACCTATTCCTGGGTTGTGGTGGTGCTTGTTCCTCTGCTTCAGGGACACTGCGAGCCTTCCTTTGGCTCTTTCTAGGCTGTGGTGGTGCCTGTTCCTCTACTTCCTAGAGAATGGTTGCCTACCTCTGGCTCTTTCTGTGATGTGGTAGTTCTACCCGCTTTGATTTAACTCGAGCCATCTACAACAATCAGAAAAAATTACACATGCATTTCATCAAACACCAAAAATTCATGAACAAAAAAAGAGAAGATCGCAGATGGCCTCACCATGCCAAGGCAAGAAGGCAATCTCGACCAGCTTGCTCGCTGGAGGAGTGGCACGCTGACAAACAATGACGCTGTAGATTGCCGTGGCGTAGTAGATCCCTGCGGCATGGAAGGATCTAGGCAAGAGGTTTCGATGTGCGGGGGGAGGGGGTGGGTGGAGGGGGAGAGGGGAGGGGGCGACATAGGGTGGGTGGTGCCAGAGGGGGTGAACAGCGATAGAAACGGTGTGCAAAAGAGGAAAAGATTGGTACTGATCAAAGAATGCTTTAGTAGCAGGCTGTCTCACGTGCCGCATAATTACATCACCGACACATAAACGCTGTCAAGAGTCACCGTCCACCGAAACTTGGGGGATTAATATTGGTGATCCGACGATTAAGACACATTAGTGTATTACTCCATATATGTCATCACCATTCATCATATAAAATTCGGTCTCTGCTCACAAGACGCCAGATGGGGCGGTGATCTGCCCGCGCGAAAATTTGATTTTGGGCGAAAATGAAATCCCCGCGCCCAGCAGTGCCGCCAACATGAACCAAAAATTAGATCTCTCTCTCTTTTGCCCTCCTCATAGAAAATTGGTTTACCACACCATTGATTTCAGACAAGGGTATTTGCGGCATTGTGATGGCCACATAAAAGCGCAAGGAGTTGTCTTCCCTGCCTCCATCTCCATTCTCCAACCAGACCAGCCGCACCGTCTCTCCTCCCGCTCCAAAGCCTAGCCCCCTCTACCACCCTAGTCTGAACCCTAGCTAGGCACATCGGCACAGTAGCTTGACTCCCTCTCCACTCTCTAGCCGCACCCTCTCTCATACCTTTCCGAACCCTAGCCAGAGCTAGAGCCGGATCCAAATCCGATCCCCTTCGTCGACAGTAGGTCCGCTGACGGCGGAAGGACCACCATCAGCGGTGGTACACACTAGAACCAGACCAACAAACATTGGTTCCTATCACGATCGAGCCCCAGCATCATCATTGATGACCGCCACATTGGATTTGCTACACCTTTGTCGACGCCTGCCGCACCACTTCCGCGACCAGGATGACAAGAGGGCGGTGCCGACGACGCAGCGTAGCTAGGAATAGGAAGAGGTACCCAAATTTCTTTTATGATGCGTGTTGTACTCTCGTGGTTGAACCTTGGACATGTAGATATATAGTGATGGGGTTATATGTTTCTTAGTTGATTGTACTTCACATGTGCTTTATTCGAGTATAAAAGCTTCTGTATAAGCTATAGTTTACATGTGCTTTATTCAAGTAATGGCTTCTGCATAAGCTATAGTTTACGTGCCTAATTTGCATGCTCCGGCTCTATTTTGTTGACATTCGGTACAAGGTTAACTCAATAAATGCCTTTGTGATCTACATGTTGACATTCAAAATATCTCCCTAAAGCAGGGGAGCGTGTTCAGGGATATGGTGATATAGATACAGATTTAGAAGAGCGAGTACCACTTACAATTGAGGTGCTTGTTCTATCTTGTCATATTGGGATGGGAGGGGTTGGTTTAGGTAGCAGTGCAATTCAATTCTTTGCTGTGTGGATAGTAATGCAATTTTTACATGCTTGACGCTTAAGTTTGTTTCTCCAATTTTAGGCTGTGGGTTGAACAAGCCATAGAGAAGTCCCTGCTAGTAGGTCAAAAGGCAGCACCGATATGGGTCCAAGGGGATGGCAATCCAAGAGAGTGAAGCCAACTAGTCCAGAAGAGTTACAACATCTTGTAGTTCAACTAGGTCCAAAAGTTAGCACGCACAAGGCGAACAAAGCCCAATGAGGTATTGGTCATGTGAAGATGACCTTAACCATGCCGAAGAGGAGACTCCACCTCCCCACCAGTAGAATGACCAAACTTGTGAAGGTTGGTACTACCTTAGACATGTCTATAAATCAAGTCACACTATTTGATATCCATGTTACTTTTCTAACAACTAAATATATGAAAACTATGTAGTACCATTATAGAGAAGAGCGAGGAAGTCGAGGCAAGCAACTAAGAGGGTTGGGCTTCACAAAACCACCCAATCAATGGGAACAAGGATGCCCATCTCGATTGTCAAGGGGAACAGAAGGCCATATGATCCATTGCAGGCTGTCAAGTTTGCCTCAGAGGCAGGTGTAGTAGTTAGGTCTCAAGTACCAATTTTCCCGCACTGGAAACATTACAAGCAACGGATCGAACATCTCAATGAATTTGGGGCCAAGCTATCTGTAAGTATGTATATCCTCTATTGACATTTAACTCATCTTTAGCAACTTAGTAATGGATTTAATTTGCATTCACACTCTATGGTTGAGGCTGGCCATTGATGACAATGATGAAGCAACAAAAGAAGCATGCACGAGTATATTCTAGTCTGTTGTACGGCAGACACGGTACAGGTTCAAGCGATCTTACTTCAATGGCGTCCCCACTGATGAAATCAGAAAGACCTGTCCTGTGTCTTGCATGAATGATGCACAGTGGTGTGCACTTGTCCACATGTGGTTAAGTTCCAAGAACAAAGTGTGTGTGTGTGTGTGAACTCATTTGTTTCTTGTCTAGTCTTTATTTGGTCTACTTGTGCTGCAGTCTAACACAATTGTGGTTATAGGCAGCCTCTGAGTAGAACAAGCGAAACCATGCAAAAGTCAAGTGCCACCAGGTTATAGGATCTCACTCCTATATTGCCAACCTTCAAGCATATGTAAGTGTTGGTTGTGTTACTCTTTTTATATCAAATACACAATGCCTTTTGTATCAACAGAAAGGCATGTGCAATTTTAACAGAAGGAAAAAAATAAGAAGGATGTAGGACATGATCAAGAAGTGCTCGTTGAAGAACATGATCGACCTCATGAAAATGTTGATGCAGTGGGAATCTTCAACAACTTCCATACCAGTAGCAACACAGGACTAAGCGATGCTGCAAGAGAAGCAGTGGTAAGTACCTTCATTTGCTTTCCTTGAAATCTGCTGAAGCCATTGGCATAAAAGAAGGAAAAGTAGGAGGAGCCTAAAGTGACACCATCATTTTGAAGTTGTAATATTACAATAGTTAATATGTTACCTATGCATTGTGCTTATTAATTCTGTCGGCAGTAGGCTGAGGAAGACCTATGCATTACTTGTAATGAAATAATCTCTTTGTTCTACAATTTAAGTCCTCTTACTAATGTTTACTACTTGGATTTCATAGGAAACTATGGAAACTATACAAGCAGAACCTGTTGCTGATGTTGTTTCTAATGTCCTCTCCCAGTCTAGCTACAACACCATTTCTTTGAAGAATGCTGGTATCAGGATAAGCTGCTCTAGACTTTGGGAATGGCTTGCTGCTCATCAGGAAAGTTTAGCTATCCTCACCAAACAAGTGGATCAACTGAAGAGGAAGGCAGAAAACACTGATAGGGAGTTTGAGGAGTTCAAGAAACAGCAATAGGAGGAGTACAATAAGCTCTATGAGCATATCATGCTCTTAAGCGCTGGTAACTCTTAATCTTATTGATGCAGTGAACATGTGGTTTGTTTGTTATTTTGATGTGAAATTTTGGTGGCTCGATATGTTAACTCTGTCAGTGGTTCGCTGCTGAGCTGAACTGCTGTTATTTGATTTAGGTTCAATATAATTATGCATGTAGTCATTTTGTGCAGCAGTGTAGATCTAAAATCATTTTACCTGATGTAATGATTGGTGTGCACATGGTAGATTCGGCACAGGCATGTTTTTAAATAAGAATCTAACACGTGTATGAACCAGTGAATGACACGTGTAAGAGCCACGATAGAGCATGTGGGCCAATACAAACAAAATATGTGGTACAAATCCATCCTGCCACATGGTCGAATTAGAAAAAGACACATGGGTAGCTCAGGGCGTGACACATGGCCCAATAAAATACTGACACACGGACATACAGAATCGAGACACGTGGTCGAGTAAAAGAAAGACACGTGGGGTATTATGGTCACACCACAATTACCAATAAAAATATGACACTTGGTCCAATTAAGAAGTGACGCGTGACCCAACCACAACACGACACGTGTGCCAATAGAAAACTAACACATGGAACAACAGGGTCCCGACACGTGGTCTAGTAAGAAGCTAAAACATACAAGAACTAGAGATGGCCACATTGTGCAATAAGAAGGTGACACATACCCGAACCATCTCCAATACAACTGGCTATAGCATGTTGTCGGGGACCTAATACCGGGGTACCCCAGAAGGTGGAACCAATAACCACCGAATGTTAAAAACTTATGGACGCATAAGAGCGCTGTTTCGCCCTTTGTTCGAATGACAGGAGTTTGGTTCCACCTCGCCCGACGCCTTTTGAGATAGCTCTGCCTCACCCGAGGGCTCAGGGTTAGTCTTCGTCTCGCCCGACCCCTTTGGGGCGGGCTCCGTCTCGCCTGGGGGCTGAGGGATAGACTCCGACTCGCCCAATGCCTTTGAGGTGGCTCTGCCTCGCCTGAGGGCTCATGGCTAGTCTCCGTCTCGCCCGACGCCTTTAGGGCGGGCTCAGTCTCACCCGAGGGCTGAGGGATAGATTCCGCCTCGACCTGACCCTGGAGGGGTAGGGTCGGTCTCGCTCAGGAGATAGGGATTGGTCTCCATTTCACCCGACGGCAAGGAACGAGCCTCACCCTGCTCCATATCTAAAGACTGGATTCATCTTACCTGACCACTTCTCCCCATTCCCTTAAGATGATAGGGACAGGGCAAGATAAGACGTTCGGGTCAACCGTGGCTCCAAGAACCATACCCTGTGCCCTGGCAGGAAAAGTACTACCAGGGGATGACGGGACGGGTGCTTTAGACCCTTCCAGGCGCCGTAGGGCCCGAAAGGTTGTACAGGTGCATGCTCCTCGCCCTGTAGAGTTGTAGGCGCCGCCTTCAGCCCTGGGACACGGAACCCGACGAAGATATATGACAACCGCTACGCTCCAGAAGAAGATTTGCTATCTCCACGAACGACGGGTATTCTGTCACCACGCTATGGACCCGAGGGAGCGGCGCCCGCTTCCTAACCCCTCAGGTCTGCCAAGTCAGAAGGCCTTGACCACAGCGTTACTCTGGACCCCGACCCCTCGTCCCTCCGATGAAGACTCACAGGAACCAAAAGGCATGCGGAGCAAGGCTGGGAAAGGCTAATAAGTCAAAACCACTGTACTACAGCCCATACCCTATGTAGGGCAGCATTCTGTAATCAACCTGACATTCTACAGAGACATCGATAGTGTTGTAGGCACTTATCTTCCTTCGCACTCATCAGAATGAAGGACCAGGCTAGGTAGACATGAGCCACAAGATTAGATAAAGCCCTCATCCTTGTAAAGCCAGCCCCTTCATCTATAAAAGGGGATGCGCTTCTCCCATAAAAGGGAGACCGAACAAGACCACGCACACATACACACAGTCAAGCTGCTACGAAGCTCTTGACCTCCTTTCAACCTTTCCATCAGAGACTTGGGACCAGTCCCTCTCTCGATCGTTTGTACCCCTTACTACAAACCGTTCACGGTGCTAATAACACGAGCAGCAACAAACTGGACGTAGGGACATTCGGCCCGAACCAGTATAAATCTTGTGTCCTTTAGCACACCATCCGAGCCTAACGCGCATTACTATAAATTTACTTGCCGGTGCTTGTACGAAACACCGACACATGTACACATGGAAAGCCTCTCCAACGAAAGCACCCGCTAGCGTGGCTGCCCCCTGCCACGTATGCCAAAGCAGTTCTATGACGATCTGTTTTCGTCATAGATCTATCCAATTCTATGATGAATTTCTAGAATCATCATAGAATTGCAAGAATGACGTGACTTCTATGATGAACCATTTTTCATCATAAATTCTTCATAAAACTGAAATTATGATGAATTTGGCTCCTTCAATGATGAAAATTGTTCGTCATAGAAGTTGATATTTCTAGTAGTGACACCATGGTTCGACGCTCAGTCAACCCCTCAGTTCACTTCCAATTCAAATTATTTGTGAATGAGGTTGACTCCAACTGATTCTTGGGCCTTCTCATAGCTACATAGTGCTAAGTTTGACAAGTGTGCACCAAACCGAAACTATTAGACTCACCTATATCAAGCTACTAGTTCATACCTCCTTTATAGTATGACCAAAGGAAAACAAAGTCCTAGACTACTTGTCGGTGCAGAAAGTGACCAACAAGTAAATATTTGTAGTTTTGTTGTACGTTGTGATCAGAGGTGGCCTAGCACTCAATGACACAGGGTTTATACTAGTTCATGCGATGTGCCCTACATCCAGTTTGAGTTGGTCGGTGACTTTATTCCTAAGCCTAGGTGCTCGAAGTTTGAAGTGGGGTTACAAACAGAAGGAGAAAGATAGGGGGTACAAGAGGTCTGGTCAGCTCCGATTGAAAGGGCTAAGAGCGACAGGGGCTCCGCTATGAGCTAAGTGTTCAAGCATGTGCTTGAGGTTTTGAACCTAGCGGTTTTGTGGTTGTGAACTAGTGAACTTGGTCGATCTGGGTTAACTCGAATGTTGGGAGAGAGCACATCCCCTTTTATAGATGAAGGGGATGACCTTACAAGTGAGAAGGAGAGAGTACGTATGCTTCTAAGTCTTGTTGCGCACACCGGCGGGTACAGGATGATGGTAGGCGCCCATAACACTGTTGGATGTCGGATGCACGTGGGAGGCTGCGTCGTTTTGTTCGGGTATCGCAGATGTCGGTACCTACTATACTATTGATGCCCAGAAACAAGTGAGGAGTTTCACCATGTTCACTCGGTACGGTAAATGCCGGCGCCCACAACACTATCGATGCCTAGAGGCATGTGGGGGGCCTTACCGTATGGGAGTTAACGGTGCCCACGATACTGTAGAGGAAAAAGTTGGTGCCTACAACACTATTTGTGTCAGGGAGGTTGCAGAATATTGTTTCTACAGGTGTACAGGGTATAGTCCCTGGTATTGTGGTTTGACTTGTGTGCCCTGCCTTGCTTTCTCCATTCGTTCCCTGGTGCTTTCTGAGCGAGCGTCCCTGGTCGGTTGGTCCCAGTCGGCTCTGGTTGTGCCAGTCGGAGAAGAGCAGTGAGCAGGGTCTTTGCATACCCCGGTCGAAGACATGGGGTTAGAGTCGGAGGTAGTGCTTTGCCAAGCCTTCCGGTCGAAGAGATTATCCGGAAGCGGCCTGGAGACCGAAGCGGGCGCTCTGGTCGGAGAGGTGGGCCGGAGTCGGAAGGCGGGTGCCATTCCTCCTCGGCCATACCTTCTAGTCATTGATTTGATTGCCCTTCTAGCCTATCATTCAGATACTTGGGCCAGCCCATGAGTTGTGTATTTGTCTGCTTGGGCCGAGCCTTTGTGGGGAAGCCAGTCCGCGAGGGACCCTGGGTCTATGAACCCGACAGGAGCCCCTAAGCCCCTGGGCGATTTAGGCAGAATCGTCTAGGGAATTTTTGCCTCAACGATGGGTGCGCGCGAGCGCACCCATGGGTGTAGCCCCTGAGTCCCCAAGCGGTTTGGGCAGAACCATCTGGGGCATTTTTCGTGTTGCCAGCGAAAGAGGTTTTTGTTTCGTCGGTGGGTGCGCGTGAGCGCACCCGCCGGTGTAACCCCCGAGCCCCTAGGCGGTTCAGACAGAACCATCTGGGGTGTTTAGCGAGCATGTGTGCGTGTTTTTTAGTCGAGATGGAGTTTTTAACCATGGCGTTGTTGTGCAGCCGAGGTGGTTAGTTTCTTAGGGATCAGGTGAGACGGAGCTCGCGGATCCTAGCGTCGATGCGTGTTGTGGGATTGAGCGAGGCAGCTAGTTTGGGATTGGGCGAGCCAGAGCTCATAGATCCTGATGGAGGGAGTTTGGGGTCGTAGACCCAGGTAGTTTTGGAGCGCAATCGAAGGGTAGCCAGATGTGGCGAGTTCAGGGTCATAGACCCAGGTAGTTTTGGAGCGCAGTCAAAGCATAGCCAAATGGGGCGAGTTCGGGGTCATAGACCTAGGTAGTTTTGGAGCGCAGTCGAAGCGTAGCCGGATGGGGCGAGTTCGGGGTCGCAGACCCAAGTAGTTTTGGAGCGCAGTCGAAGTGTAGCTGGATGGGGCGAGTTCAGGGTCGCAGACCCAGGTGTTTTGTGTCTTGAGCCCCTGAGCCCTGTTGGGCTTTAGTAGGGGTCAGTTTGAGTTGTGTGCATTACCCCGTCCTCGGTTCCTCACAATCGGAGGGGCTGAGTTTTGTCGCTTGTCCCGATCACTCGGGCTCGAGTGACGCGCTTGGTGAGTTCGCTAATGGGTATGATCAAGTGGAATCTAGGTCCGTCGTTCGTGATGGGGTTGGCATAGCCCTCTTATGACATTCCACTACTCCTTTACCTACAACCCGGCAGATGCCTAGGTCGTTCTAGAGACCGGCCTAATGGCCTCCCCTCGATGGAGATTCTATGGGCTTGATAGAGGTTTAGGATCGAACATGAAGGTTGAGATGACCCTGTCTGCAAGACTAGGTGAGGGCTACATGGGGCTCATCTATTGTTTTCTCCCCTGGCTCTATCGTTGCTCATGTCGAATGAGGCAACTGCCGCTTCATGATGCAACATGGAGCATTGTGATGTATTTCGCTGCATGTGCGATGCTTAGTTCTCGAGCCCCCAAGCGGTTCAGGGCCTGAATCGTCTAGGGAGCACGGGCGTATGGAATGAATGCGTGCATGGATGTATGAAATGATTTAAATAAAGAAATAGCGGGGGTCGGTAGCGTTACCTTGATGACTCGAGTGATGGGGTTTGAAGAGCTCTAGTCAGAAATGTCCGATCGGGACCCATGCTCGTCGTTCATGACAGAGTCGACATGGCCTACATAGGGTGTCCCTTTGCTCCTTACTTGTCCCTTGGTGTATCTTTCTGAGCTGTTCGATAGACTTAGGAAGCCCGATGGTCTCTCCCGATGGAGATCCCATTTTTGGGTTTCTCCAAGTCCTGCCTGGGGATGCAGAGAGCCGCCTGTGTGTGGTGGCGCTTTGGTTCTTGTGCCCAGCGTGCGGTAGTGGCTAGCGTGCGGTAGTGGTGGGCCATACCCAGGCCACATCCCATCTAATCAGGAGCCATTCCGTCGGGTAGGGCATGTCTTATCGGTCAGGGCGCGTCTCATCTACATTAAATGGGAAAGAGAGAGGGTTTTTCGCTGCACCGTTTTGTCTTTCCCGATCGGCGCGCCCTCCCCTAACTGTTGTACCCTTTTCCTTAAGTAGGAGAAGGGAGAAGGTTTTCGCCCTGTTCTTTCGCCTATTCCTCATCTGCCACCTCCTTTCCTTTTCCTTCTTGCCGTGAGCGTTCTTGAGAGTCGCGGCGGTTTTTAGGAAAGAAAAGGGAGAGAGCGAGGGAGAAGAGAAAAACTCGCCAATCCTTGTGTGATCCTAGAGCAAAATGTTGGACTGGAGGTCATCCACTGTGAGGGAGTCAGCGTTGAACGCCTTCGTCGTGAAGGGGTTTCTGCTGCCGAAGGAGGTGGTGCACTAGAGGGCTCCCGAGAGGGAGGAGTTCCCGCAACCTCGGCCTGACAAGGTGGTTTCCTTTCTCACCTTCCATGAGTGCGGGTTAGGATACCCCGTGCACTGGTTCCTGCGTGGGCTCCTCAATTAGTGGGGTCTGGAGCTACAGCACCTTAATCCGACGGGGGTGCTTCACATCGCCGGCTTCATCATCGTCTGCGAGGCTTTCCTCGGGATGGAGCCACACGCGGACTTCTTCCGGTGGCTATTCTTTGGGAGAGCTTTGATGGTGGGGAGTCCGACCAAGGTCGCACCGGTGGGGGGTTTCACCCTACATAGGAAACTAAGTGTGGGAGGCTCGTATCCTACGTACATCCCCTGTGACTCCAACCGGGGGTGGCACAGGGAGTGGTTTTATATCAGGAATCTGGCGGAGGCGCTGTTCCTGGCGTTCACCGATGGGAGGCCAGAGAAGCAGGACAGTTGGTCATGGGGTTGTGCATGTAAGGAGAAGAAGAAGGTGGAGATCATTGAGGAGGAGCTCTGGAAGATCGTACGGCATGGCCTTGATGGGGTGCGGGTGTTCCACACCCTTTACCACCACCGGGTTGCGCCGTTGGCAGAGAGGACACAGCCGATGTGGAAGTACAACGGCCCGTCGGATCTAGACCGTGCGTCACCGGAGGAGCTACCGGACGATGAGGTCTAGAGTCGCCTTGGAGCTACCGGATCTAGCCCAAAGAGAGGGTTGATGGGAAGCCCGCACCTTTCAACTCTGCGGTCGTGTCTAGACTGGTATGCTCCCTTCTATTTAGTCCCTGCTTCTTCCTCTGCTTTCCTATTTTTGATTTCGAGCCACCCGTTCTATAGGGGCTTGGAGTTTACAAGTCCCGGCCGCACCTTCCTAAGGGACCGGAGGGTGTGGCCTGGCAGGCCGCCCAGAAGGAGGCGACAGATGCCAGGAAGAAGAAGAGAACCATGGAGGTTCGGCGGAAGCAGGAGATCGCCCGGCGTGTGAAGGCTAGGGAACATAGGAGCGATGTTGAGTCAGAGCTCGCATTAGAGGATCCCATAGATGTGGATGACATGGTTTTCTCTAAGGAGGAGGAAAGTTGGGAGGTCGTTGTGACCTCGGCAGAGTGTCGTGACCCTACGGTGATGTCCGCTGGTGATGAGTAGGAGGCGGAGAGGCGCGTGGTGGTTCCTGCGCTGAGGAGGCATGCGGCGAGCGTGGACGCCGTTGGCGAATGGGAGGCGAAGTGGATGTGGTCACTGCACCCCTTGGTGGCATCGCCGGTCCTGTCCCTACCTACCGTGGACGCGGCTGAGCAAGCCAGGCGGTCCGAGCAGCGGACTAGCACCCGTGCATCGCTGAGACCGGTGCCAGCGTGCGACTCATAGCCAAAGGATGCCTCGCCTGCCATAGACGCGGTTGGGCAAGCTATGTGGTCTGAGGAGCAAACTGGCACCCATGCGTCGCGCGACTCGTAGCCGAAAGATGCCCCGCCCGCTGCTCCGGTCGGGGAGTCCTGAGCCAAGGGTCGCGGCGACCCGTAGGACGAGCAAGAGCTGATTGGGATGACTCTACCCCTAGCTAAATTGAGGGGGCATGGGTTGCAGCCTGGGAGAGGTCCTTACCCTGCAGGCCCATCGATGTCGGGTCTTGCCTTTAGGGTCGTGCCGCTTACCTCCCGGTATGTTTTTCTTCGATCTTTTGTTGTTGAGGTTTTTTGGAGTGTGACTTACCCACACTTTTTGTCAGTGGCTGGGCAATGACGGGGTTGCGCATCGCCCCAACCCCCATGCAGGAGACTTGGAGGCCCACCCTACAGTGTGTCATGGTGAGCGGTGGGGAGAATAGGGTGGTAGCGGCGAACCCTTCCCTTATGGGGGTGGTGCCCCTTGGGTCAGTTGCTGGTACAGTGGCAGCAGCGGTGTCGGCATTGGTGGCGATCCCGGTGCTGACGGCGGAGGTCGCGTCTGAGGTAACTCTCACAGCCCCTCCTCCACCAGCTGCGATGGAGGAGGAGAGGGAGACCGTGCTCCCTGCCTCACCGGGTGGAGGGCTGCATGACTCACCCTCATGGTTAGAGCCAAAGGCGCCAAGGGGAGACATGGCCGGGATAGAATCGGAACGACCGGCGGTGGCTCGCACAACCGAGGTGGTGGATATCCCATCTGACGATGAGGCTGATGACATGGTGGAGCTGCCGGTGTCGTCGTGGGAGCTAGCGGTGGTTCTGTAGGAGGCTGGGCCCTTCAGCAGGCTATCGGAGGGTGACCTAGAGTGGCCCTACCCTGAGGACCCGACAAAGGTGTGGTTCTTCCTTTCTGATTCCCAGGAATGTTAGCTCTGGGACATCCTTGGGGGGAAAGGACTCGCCACGGTGTTCGAACTCGCCAACTTGTCTGCAAAGCTCGAGGATGCCTAGGAGTAGGTTAAGTCAGCCCAGCAGTTAGTCTAGGTTGACCTACAGCTCGCTGCGGAGGTGAGTTTCCCATATTTGTCCTAGACCTCTGAATCTCTTGTTGGTTGACTTAGCATGCTTGTTTTCCATAGGGTCTGAAAGAGATGTCATCCCGCAAGTCCCGCTTCCTCCGAATGGAGCATGCCTGGGTGGCTGAGCTTGAGCGTCAGCTAGAGTTCGCCTGCCGTGAGTCCCAGGACCGGGCGGCTAAGGCGACCGTGGTGTGTGTGGACGGGCAGCGTGTAGCAGAGCGGGCGACCGCTACCAAGCAAGGGCTTGAGGCGGTGAAGGCCCGCCAGGCGAAGACTGAGGTAGGGTTACGGACATCCCTGGCGAACACTGAGGCGGCGCTCCAAGAATCCTTGGTGGCCCTTGAGTTGGAGCGGAGCGCCTTGTTGTTGAAGCGGAGCACCCTAGAGTTGGCGTGAAAGGCCCTGGAGTCAAAGCGAAAGGCCAGGTCGGAGGCAGACCAGGAAGTGCTCACGCTTTGAGGCCGAGTGATGGGGACAGAGGAGGCGAGCACCCGGCTATGTGAGCAAGTGGCTCAGCAGGCGGAGGAATTCTCCACCCTTGAGAACTTTTGCGTTGGTACGTAACTTTTCTATTTTTTGACATGGCGGTTTCTTCCTTCAGCCTATTTCTAAGCTTGCCGCCCTTCTTTTAGAGCTGGGTGGAAAGGTGAAGTCGCTAGAGCGGAACCTAGAGATGGTCAAGGTGACTTTTAGCTGGAATGTAGAGGAGCTGGCCAAGTCCTATGAAGAGCGACGTGCTCTCGAGGGGGAACTTGACCAGATTTGCAACGTTGCCTAGCTTGTCGTCTAGGAGGTCTTCAGGTCGGCGCCAAGCACTAGCATGCCCGCAGTCCAGCTGGCAGAGGTCCTAGATGTGGTCCGGGATCTTATCACAAGTGGGTTGTTCTACGGAGCGTTGGGGGTGTTGACCTCGGTGGCGACGTACCACCCGAACCTGGACTTCGCCACTATCTACAGTGGGTACACCCAAACACTCGGGGAGAGCTTGCTGTCGCACGCGAGGTTGGTGGCAGAGCAAGTCTCTACGTAGTGGGTGATAGACGTCCGCCGTGAAGACATGGCTAGAAGAGTGCATCGAGAGGACGTTGTCTAGCCTACGGATGGTACGAGGCCTAGATTGGAGGTGGACATCGCCCCGGCTTTGACCGAGCCGAATGTTGTCCCACCGGGGAGTGAGCAGCCCAAGCCTTCGTCGGTCGCACCGATAGCGGATGCCGCCGAGCTGGCCCAATAGCTTGTAAAGTACAAGTAGTTTAGTAGATGTAAAAAGTTTAAGTTTGTGGGGGAGCCCCCGTGTAAACATTTTTGTGTACTTAATGACTACAATCGGTTTTGTTTTTGTGATGGAGTCACTCTATTCGGGGAAGCTTGTCCCTTTCGTTCCTTAGTTTTTCTTTAGCATAATTTTGTTTTTATTCATTCTTTCTCGTACTTGCCCATTTGTCCCATAGGCTGCAACCTTGGGAGCCCGAGGCATGGCCCACGAGGCTCAGCTGCTCGTAACCGTAGGTGAAGGCGGGGTGCGATCGGTCGGAATGTTTTAAAGCAAAGCTACGTAAGGCAAATTAAAGGAATGAACTACCCTTTTGATTGGGTAGGAAGGAATTTCACCATATGATAGTAAACAGAATAGAGAGGTAGTAGTGCATCCTCGTGGAGCCCCCCGAGTGACCCAGGATGAAAAGTGTTCGGGTTAGGGTGCTCTTATCGGAGCAAACACTAAGTAATTAATGGTAAGACTGAATTTTAGGGGAAGAAAAATAACATAGTTGTTCCAAGCGTTCGGTGAGAATGTCATCGTTGTTGTCCTTCGGTCGGTAGGCGTCCGGTCGGATCACTTCAACCTTCAGTCGTCCGGATCCTTGCCCGCTACGCCCCCTTTCTCGGTCGCTGCTTCTTCACCTTTTTCTTCCTTTGGCCCGCCGGCCTACCACAGAAGGCGCTTGAGGAGCTGGCAGTCCTTGTAGAGATGTTTGATGGGGTAGTCGTGGTTGCTGCGTGGGATCTCCATGAGCTCATAGAAGTGGCCCAGAGGGTCCTGCTAGGGTTGCATGCCCGCATGATCAGCCGTGGCGACCAACACGGATTTGGTCGGTCGGAGGCGATCTTTTATGTTCTTTTCCCCCTCTGCGTGGAGGGGCCCTCGTCCTGATCCTGGCGCTTGGCCTTGCCTTTGCCTAGGCCTCCGTTGGAGCACGGCGGGAGCGACGCTTGCTGAAGGTGTTGGACAAAGGTCTGTGGTCCCGGGCCATCAGGGCTAGGACTCCGGTCGCTGCTGCGTGTGTCTTGGTTCGGCCCAAGCCACGCGTATATAGGCGGTCGGTGCGGAGCGGTCGTCAAGTCAAGATGAGGTGCCAATGCGGCCTCCTATGCTGTGCTCGTTGGTTGTAGCGGTGATCGGGTGGAGCGGCCCATCTGCCGTGTCCCCATTCGCCTGGTGGGGAGTGAGGCCATGAGTTGGTGTTGCGATATGGAGCTCTCCGCTTATTGAACGAATGCATGTCCGGAGGCGGCCTGGAGACTGAAGCGGGCGCTCCGGTCGGAGAGGTGGGCCAGAGTCGGAAGGCGGGTGACGTTCCTCCTCGGCCAGACCTTCCGGTCGGTAATTTGATTGCCCTTCTGGCCTATCGTTCAGATACTTGGGCCGGCCCACGAGTTGCCCGTTTGTCTGCTTGGGCCGAGCCTTTGCGGGGAAGCCGGTCCGCGAGGGACCCCGGGTTTATGAACCCGACACTACTCTAAGTGTCTCCCAACTCTAATTGACACTTAGAACGAGTTTGCTATTAACCTTGTCGTCCATCCTTTGAAAACCGAAATGAATTTCATCAATAGGGGCATGAAAACCATCGATTGCCTAAACAATCACCAATATCGTGATCTAACTCAAATTGCCTCTCCAAAACATATGTTAATCACAATTGTGTAGTTATTAATCACCGAAACCCAACTAGGGGCCTAGATGCTTTCACCTAGGACCTATCTAACACATCAGAACAATCATGTTAGACTCGTGCTTGTGTATTCATCTAAATCACCAAAACCATATATAATCATGCATAGAGCACCTGATCCTTATAAACTGTAATCACAAAATATTTTAGTACTACTCCATCCATCATAAAATATAAGATGTCTAATAGATTTAGGATATATTAAGCAAATGAGCATATAGCTAGCCTGTGCCTCGTCAATAGCTAGTTCGTCCTATAAATTTGTTGGCCCTAGTTCAACCACAAAAATATGATAGTTTTGTTTCTTTTGAAAACCTAATGTTCATATCACTCTTTTCCATGACTAATTACTATGTCAATTACAACCCAATGATGCGAAGTTTAGCAATTCTTCACTGTGATCTGTGTAGGACTTTTGATAAACAAAGGTAGTAATATGCAAGTGGGATGGTGAGATGAACACGCTCATCACTATTATTATTGTTAGGCCAATAGCTAGTCTTGTCTGTGGTGTAGCACAAAAGAGACAGATACCTTCAGACATTATATGCTTTAATAACATGCCTGCTAGGGGAGAAAGTTCTAGAACACATATTTTGGCATCCTGTAGGGAAGCACCTCAGATCATAATTTGTGAAGAAAAATGTCGTGTAGACTCTTTTTATTGTGGAAGGTGTTTATTACTGACATAGGGAGTAGCCTATATGGTGTATATGCATACGAATCCGGCCAGGACCAAATGGTTCATCGTATGTCATCTATGGCAGAGATCATTCCTTGTTCTTGTGAAGCAAAGGGGAGCACACAACACTAATATACTTGCGTTAGTTTATATAGATGGCGTGCTATATATAAAATTGGAGATGTGCAATATATGCGGTGGTCAAGAGCTAGCGTAGTATATGGAATATGGACTTCGATTATTAGGTTATGTAATATGACAACTATTAATAAGTATGTAAATGTGTGTTTGTTGATAGATAAGGCGATTTTACTCTGTGTGTTTGTGCGTGATTTATTGACGAACATAATTATCTTCACCGTCCCCTCTGTTCCCCTCTCTAGTTCAAGAAATTGAATTAGTTTTTCAAATTGATTTAGTCATGTTGCAAAAGAGTACAATTGTGGAGCACTCCCGGTTCTTAATGCGAAGCAATTGCAGAACTCGCAATTTTTGTTCACTATAACCTGTAGCAACGATGACTTTACCCAAGGGGAACAACCGGGTGATAGTATACGCGAGCACCGTAAAGTCGATTTCCCCTCCTCGCTCCTTTGGAACCGTACTGTAGCTTGATCTACCGGTTCGCCTAGCCCTTTGTCAGTTTGCCAGGTGGCGGTCGTGTACGCGAGTAGAGACTAGAGATAGGATGTCATGTCATGTCATGTTCTGCCAGTCCAATCCTCACCTAGTCTAGTAGCAACTTGAACGGGATTTGTTCACATAAACGGGTTATAAGTAAGCTGGTGAGGAAAGATGAAAGGGTAGGAGCAACTTGAACGGAACACCTTAAATTAGAGCTTGGATTTTTTTTATTGCAGATCCTCCTATTTTTACATGCATTATTTTCTGACCACGACTCACTCTCAAATCATACTCGTTCGCTGCAGCTTGAAAGCTGTCGCTGCTGCATCAGCCTGTATTTTATTGAGGAGATAGCAGCCGCAGCTGCTACTATGGCTGTGCCGAAGCCTCTACTCTTATGACAAGTGAGACCCACCTGTTAATGAGTCAGTATTTTATTTTATTTTATTTTTCCTTTTCTCCCACCTCTTCATCTTCGAGATGATTAAGGATGAGCTCGGTTAGCCGGGGGTAGGGAAGCTAGAGGGGCATAGCTTAGGGTAGGACGTCTAGAGGGTCACACATGGGCTTGAGCAGCTGAAGGCAGTCTTTGGTTGGGTGTTTGGGAGCTGCTTTCACTACTATAGAATGGACATGTTGTCCCGGGCGGTAACAGCCTTTAGTCCCGGTTACCGCGCCGGGACAACGATCCCGGGACTAAAGGTGGAACCTTCAGTCCCGGGTCATCGAGCCAGGATTAAAGAGGGACCTTTAGTCCCGGTTGGTAACATCAACCGGGACTAAAGGCCCTCCAGCCGAGCGAACCTGGCGCACCCTTTAGTCCCGGTTGGGGTTACCAACCGGGACTAATGGTTCACCCTTTAGTCCCGGTTGGTAACCCCAACCGGGACTAAAGGTTCCTTTTCTTTTTCTTTTTCTTTTGTTTAATTTGTTTTCAGTTCAGTTACACGTATTTGTTTAATATATAATATGTTTTTATGTACGTATTCTACGTTGCTAATATAAATACACGCATGCATATAATTACATCTAATTCTCATCTTGAGCATTATTATATTCGAATAAAGTATGAAACTATATATATTATAGATATATATATATATATGTATATATACAACACTTTCATAATCTTGTTCTCGAAAATAACGATATCAATAAACATTTAATTTACATCATTTATTCCTTAAGATCAAAGTAGAACTCGCCGTTGGGATTTAGCACTTTTTCTAGAAGATATCCTGCTATTGACTCTTGAACTGCTTTCAGATGGTCTTTTTGCATGACCCTTCGTTTCAACCATTCAGTCTTGCATTTGAAATAAAAGGAAAAGTATTAATACACATATATGTATATATATTCATTTAAAAATAAATAAAAATTGATATATACGTACTCTGAGGACATCTTCAGGAGTTCTTCTTATGTGCGCAGTGATAAATTCACAAACGTAGTATCCACACAAGTTATTACCTGGTTCCTGCCGCAAACACCACTGTATGAGAAGAAGATTATTCTCATCATCTCACACGTAAATTGAAGTACGATATAGTAATTAAACACGTGGGGAAGTGTATATAGTACAACTTACTGGTATTTCAACTACATTAAGTGGTGCCTTGCAATCCTTGCGATGTTGCCGAATAAACTCTTTCCAAACCCTGTGCGACCAATAATGTACGATCGTTAATAAATTATGGCAAAGTCTATTCAATAATAGTTGTGCGCGAGAGATCGAAATTACCCCTGGATAATGTCTATCATATCTTGGTATAGTGCCCGTTCTTTTCTCAACGAGTCAAAGATTAGTAACCGACTTGAGTTTAACTCAATGACAATGAGTATCCAGTGAAAACTGCATTGGTTTATACACACACGTACATGCATATAAGTTGTATTGATATTACATAAAATGTGTAGACTACATTATTATTAACACTTACTCAAAGTTGTACGGGAAAAGTACTGTTGTCTTGTCGTGCTGCTTCATGAAGAACATCATGATATTCTCCTGTGCTCCAGATACCCATCGCTCCTTGATAATAATACCGGTTTTGAATACGATATAAGGATCAATGAAGCCAACACTGGTGTCTTGTATTCTTTGGAGCTCTGACATCTGGAATCTGTATATAAATATAAGTTACATGTGAGGATAATTATATACACGTACGCATGGAAGTGAGTTTATTAAATAAAAGTAAGAATCACTTACAAACAAAAGGAGCTAATGATTGATTTGTCCAGAGCGTCCAAGTGGAATAGTTGATGCAATTCTTCGAAACTAATATGTAAGATGTCATCGCCACGGAAGTAATGATGGTCTCTAAATCTGACAAAGATCCACTGCTCACCCCTGCCATACGCCTGCATGTACCACTTGTTGAGCAAGTACATTTGCGTACCCAATTCATTCAGAGCCGCAGGGTTGTACAGACTTTTGCCATATTTATAAGTCTTCCAGGTATCAACTTCCAGGTTCTGGATTGGAGCTTTGCCCGTCAATTGATCCAAGGTTAAACCAGTATCTTTAAAAAAAGCATTAAGGGCTTGAATCGACACTTCTCCAGAGTTGTCTGGTCGATAGACTTCTATGTTGGAACCATATTCATTAGCAACAACAAGATTTTGCATTGGTTGCTTCTGTTGTCCGAGCTGTGGGACATCCTTCCCTGATGCTCTTTTCCTTTTCTTATCTGCATCATGTGACTTTACGAGGGAGCGATCATAGTCTGATAGTGGCGAAGGCTTACGAAGTTCAATCATCTTTTTCTTGTGAGCATCGACCTTCTGCCTCAGCACATCTTGTGGTATGTAAAAGTACGGCTTCTCCTTAAGCTTTGCTTAACTCTTGTTTTTGATATCTATAAAAAAATCTTTTACTTTTTTGTCTTCTTCAGCTGCTATTTGCTCATCAGTCTTTTCAGGAAGTATTTCTTGAGAAATAACTCTTTTTCTCGGGGTCTTCTTTGCCGCCGGGACCTTAGACGTCTTTGTAGTGTGTCGCTGTGGAGGGGGTAGGGGCGGTGTTGGAGATCGGCGTGGAGGCGATGAGGCCGGTGTTGGTGGAGACCGGCGTGGAGATGTTGGAGATCGTTGTGGAGGCGGTGGGGCCGGTGTAGGAGTTGGAGATCGTTGTAGAGGCGATGGGGCCGGTGTAGGAGTTGGCGATCGCCGTGGGGATGAAGTCGTCTCGCCCCCCGCGACGCTGTGATGAGATGGGGAATGAATGATTAGGCTAGGCTGGGGAGAGACCCTGCTATAAAAATAATTTGTGTGTCAATTATTTTTGAAGCCAATAGAAAATTAATGGAAAATAATATTTCATTCACTTTCATTCGTACCTAGGGTGAGGTAGGGGAAGCGGTGGTGCCCCAGGAATGATGATGAAGCGTTTGCGCCATTGAATAAATGTCTTCTCTGTTTCTCCTAGTGTCTTCTCCCCATCACCGCCTTCAATGTCAAGAGAAACATTGCTGTAACCTTTGAGCACTCTATCGACCGAGACGCTAGCATATCCAGGTTGAATAACTGACCCATGGATTCTTGGTGTCTTCGTTCGGTCTATTGGAGATACAACCCCGACAGCCACCATGATTGATGCATTACCATCTGGAATGTGCAGCTCACATTTTGTTAGAGGCTCGGTAATGTCATCAACAGGGAAGCGCAACCTAGCGTCGTCTTGAATAACTGGCAGCTCCGTAGAAGCACAACTGCTTTTCATCTGACCAACGGGGCTAATGGTGACTCCCGGCGTTGATTGCGATTGCATTTGACTCATTGCTAGCTGCACTTGCCTCTTGATCTCCTTCTGCATTCTTGCCTCAAGAGATTTTTCTCGTTCACGTGATTCAAGCAATGCTTGTCGTGACTCATCAACAAATTGCTCCAATGCACGAATTCGTTCTGCCTCCTCATCCTTCTTTCTCTGGCGGCTTCTGTAGGTATCCTTGTCTCCTAGGAATGCGTGTAGCCACGGAACCGCCCCATAGCCTCTTGTTCGACCACCGTGTTCGGGATTCTCTAGGGCATATGTCAATTCATCCTTCTCTCTGTTGGGCTTGAAAACACCACTATCAGCTTCTTCCCTAGCATGAGCTAGTCTCTGTGTTGCTCTCTCAATTTTTTGGCCGAAAATTAGATTGCCAGTGTCTGGGTCTAGGCTTCCCCCATGAGCGTAGAACCAATTCTTCGCGCGTTGAGGCCAGTTCTTTTCTATTGTTTCAGGTATGATTCCCTTGGCAGTAATCTCTGCTTCTAGGTTCTGCCACTTGGGAATAGCACTCCTATAACCACCTGATCCCATGCGATGATGGTATTGCTTCTGTCGGGCATTCTGTCGATTCCTCATCACACGTTCCTCACTGTCTTGAGATGTCTTGTATTCTACGAAGGCATCCCAATGGGACTCCAACTTGACAAACGCCTTAGCATTGAAATTCGGCGTAGCATTCTTCAAGATAAACTTTTTATACAATGTCTTCTTCCAACTCTGAAACAATGTTGCCATCTTCTTCATTGTCCGATCCCTCACTAGCTCCTTCAAAGCATCATCTGCTTGTAATGTGAAATGCTGAGTGATATCTCTCCAAGCTAGGTTCTTATCACGATCAGATACAAAACTAACATTAGGAGCGGATATCTTCTGCTTCCATTCACGAGCACTAACTGGGATCCTATCCCTTACAATGAACCCACATTGATTGACATATGTCTGAGCATGTGGTCCCAATGGTTTGCCGGTGTCGGTGTCGAATTCTGATATTATGAAACGGCCCTCTAATGGCTTTTTTGGCCCTCGGACTTTCCTACTTTTGTCGGTGGTTGATGTAGATCCAGAGACCGGCTACATGAGTAGAAACACAACGATTAACAACAAATATACGTACGCATGCATCTATAAGAGATGATAGATAATCGAATATACCTCGTCAGTATTTTCTTGCGCGACAATTTGTTGATCTTCAACCACCGGCATATTCAGGATATCCCCATAATCAGCAAAGTACTGACTCGTGTCATCTACATCCACATTGGTGCCGACGTTGATAATATCCGCCATTATGTCATCACTCAAGTTATCATCCGGAGCAGCCATTTGTATCTTCAAGATAACACATAGATAGAATTATTATGGTACATAACATAAGTACATGTGATAACACATATAGAATTACTAAATCCAATTAAATATAATAACACATAATATTTCATAAGGATAAACATAAGAATTACATAAGGTATAGGCTTTGGAATCGAATCAAAAACACTTTCGATCCAAAAACATGGAAATAAGTACATGTATATATATACACATAGAATGATACAATATATTTTCTCTCTCTCTCAACACATAGAAATAAGTGCATATGTCTATATCTCTAGATATGCATGTGATAACACATAGAATGTCTCTCTAGATGCAATTTTCTCTCTCTCTCAACTTATGAAAATAAGTACATGTATATATACATATAGAAATAATTAAGTACATATGTATACACATATAGAATCTCTCTCTAGATATATATATAGAGAGAGATAGAATATATAATTACTAAATCCAATTAAATAAATCTAACATGAAATTAGATAAACTAGTAATAGATAATACATTTTAAAAATTCTAACTAACTAAAAAATTATCTAAAAAACTAACATATATCAACTAACAATCTAACTAACATATATCAATTATCTAATAAATCTAACTAACTAAAAAATCTAAGTAACATATATCAATTATCTAATAAATCTAACTAACTAAAAAATCTAACTAACATATATCAAAAACTATCTAAAAAACTAACTAAACTACTAAATATTATTTATTAGTATTATCTAAAAAACAATTAAAAATCCAACATTATAATCGACGACGGCAGCGAGCTAGGCCGAGCGGGCGGGCGAGTTCGACGACGAGGCCGGGTGGGCGGGGCTCGACGACGGCAGACGAGGCTGGGCGGGCGGGGCTCGACGACGGCAGCTGAGATCACGAGGCCGGGCGGGAGGGCGAGAGCTCGACGGAGGCGGGGCGGGCGGGGCTCGACGACACGGCAGACGAGGCCGGGCGTGCGGGCGAGCTCGACGGCCGTCGGGCGGGGCTCGACGACGGCAGACGAGGCCGGGATCGACGATGAGGCGGGGCTCGGCGACGATGAGGACGAGCTCGGGTGCGGCGGCGGAGATGGGATCGGAGAGACGACGCGCGAGATCGAAGATGAACAGAACAAGTCGATATATATAGGCCGGTACCCTTTAGTCCCGGCTGGTAACACCAGCCGGGACTAAAGGTCATTTAGTACCGGCTGGTAATCTCAACCGGGACTAAAGGCCCAACCCTTTAGTCTCGGCTCGCCTTACAAGCCGGGACTAAAGGGTTTTTAGTCCCGGTTGGTGTTACTAGCCGGGACTAAAAGTATTTTGGGCGGGCACCGAAATTACCGCCCACCCTTTAGTCCCGGTTCTTGGTCTGGGCCGGGACTGAAGGCCTGAAAATTTTGCCAACCCGCCAGCGTACTTGGAAAGACCTGGGATTTTGATTTTGTTTAATACTAGGTTAATCAATTAATTCCATAGCAACTTCAATACTTTGCAATATTTATTTTAAAAAATTCTATTGATTAACTAATTATTTATTGTAAATAGGAAAAATTTGTAACCTAAAGTTTTTAATTTCTTTTATGAATATAGAATATAAATGTGACTAATACTAAGTATTTTGTTAATGCAAAAATATATTTGTAACTTAAAATTAATAAAACTAATATTATTCAATAGGAAATTTATTATCACATTATTGTAACGTCAATGTTTCAATTTTTTCTCGGTTTTTGATCAAAATTGACAGGAAATTTTTGTTGAACCTATAAAAATAAAGAAAATGTAGTATTTTTGGTTCTACAACTTTTTCAAATGAAAAAATGGTCTATATAAGGATTGTAGATATTGATGATATGAACAAACTTGGTATTCAAAACTTTTAAATTTTAGATAATCTAGGGTTCCGAAAACTAGTTTGTAGGCGTCGAAATTTAAAAATCACAAATTTGAACCGTCCAAACTTTCTCAAATGGAAAGTTGACCAAAACAATAATTGTAGATCTTTTTGAGTTTAACAAACTTGGTATTCAAAACTTTTCAATTTGAAGTCATTTAGAGTCCATAATACTAGAGTCAAAGTGTTGTTTTTTCATTTGACCAAATTTGACTTGGTCAAACTTGCTCAAATAAGACACTAAATGCCCTCAGATGAAAAAACTCTGAATACCAAGTTTGATCATCTCAGCAAGATCTACAATTGTTACATAGCTCATTTTCCTATTTGAGAAATTTTTATCAAACACTAGTCACAACTTCTTGAATCTCATATAGACTATCTAAAACTATGTCACACACTTGTGAAAATTGAACTACATTTTGTTCAAGCTTTCTCAAATGAAAAAATGGTATATATAAGGATTGTAGATATTGATGATATGAACAAACTTGGTATTCAAAACTTTTAAATTTTAGATAATCTAGGGTTCCGAAAACTAGTTTGTAGCCGTCGAAATTTAAAAATCACAAATTTGAACCGTCCAAACTTTCTCAAATGGAAAGTTGACCAAAACAACAATTGTAGATCTTTTTGAGTTTAACAAACTTGGTATTCAAAACTTTTCAATCCGAAGTCATTTAGAGTCCATAATACTAGAGTCAAAGTGTTGTTTTTTCATTTGACCAAATTTGACTTGGTCAAACTTGCTCAAATGAGACACTAAATGCCCTCAGATGAAAAAACTCTGAATACCAAGTTTGATCATCTCAGCAAGATCTACAATTGTTACATAGCTCATTTTCCCATTTGAGAAATTTTTATCAAACACTAGTCACAACTTCTTGAATCTCATATAGACTATCTAAAACTATGTCACACACTTGTGAAAATTGAACTACATTTTGTTCAAGCTTTCTCAAATGAAAAAATGGTCTATATAAGGATTGTATATATTGATGATATGAACAAACTTGGTATTCAAAACTTTTAAATTTTAGATAATCTAGGGTTCCGAAAACTAGTTTGTAGGCGTCGAAATTTAAAAATCACAAATTTGAACCGTCCAAACTTTCTCAAATGGAAAGTTGACCAAAACAACAATTGTAGATATTTTTGAGTTTAACAAACTTGGTATTCAAAACTTTTCAATCCGAAGTCATTTAGAGTCCATAATACTAGAGTCAAAGTGTTGTTTTTTCATTTGACCAAATTTGACTTGGTCAAACTTGCTCAAATGAGACACTAAATGACCTCAGATGAAAAAACTCTGAATACCAAGTTTGATCATCTCAGCAAGATCTACAATTGTTACATAGCTCATTTTCCCATTTGAGAAATTTTTATCAAACACTAGTCACAACTTCTTGAATCTCATATAGACTTTCTAAAACTGTCACACACTTGTGAAAATTGAACTACATTTTATTCAAACTTTCTCAAATGAAAAAATGGCCTATATAAGGATTGTATATATTGATGATATGAACAAACTTGGTATTCAAAACTTTTCAATTTTAGACAATCTAGGGTTCCGAAAACTAGTTTGTAGGCGTTGAAATTTAAAAATCACAAATTTGAACCGTCCAAACTTTCTCAAATGGAAAGTTGACCAAAACAACAATTGTAGATCTCAAATGAAAAAATGGCCTATATAAGGATTGTGAAGTCATAACATATTACATAATATCCGTCTCTAAAACATAATATATTAAACATGCATCGTTGTATCATGCAGGCACAACAGTGAATTTCTTCTTGACGTATGACCCTTGGTTATGATCTTGTCGTAACCATGGAGTGTCTTCATCATTTAACATGATGCTTGGATCTTTCTTCACTATGAAGGGTGGAATTCGGACATTTCTTTCGTAATCTTCTGACATGTCTGACTTGTCTTCAATTCCTACTATATTTATTTTCCCAGAAAGAATTATGTGGCGCTTTGGCTCATTGATCATTGAGTTGATGTCTTCGTTTTTTCCTCTCTTTGATTTTGTAGACATGTCTTTCACATAGAACACCTGACTCACATCGGCAGCAAGGACGAATGGTTCCTCTTTGTATCCAATATTGTTGAGGTCCACTGTTGTCATTCCATACTCTTTGTCGACTGTTACCCCTCCTCCGGTCAGCTTCACCCATTGGCACCGGAACAAAGGGACTTTAAAATTAGGTGCGTAGTCTAGTTCCCATATCTCTTCTATGCGGCCATAATATGTTTGTATATTCCCATTTGGATCTGTGCCATCTATGCGAACACCACTATTTTGATTGGTGCTCCTTTTATTTTGGGTAACTGTGTAAAATGTATTCCCATTTATCTCGTACCCTTGGTACGTGAGGATATGCCACGATGGCTGCCTAGCCAACAAATACAGTTGCTCATCAATATTGTCATCGCCTTGACATTCTTTTCGCAACCAACTACTGAAACTTTCCATGTGCTGACGCCTAATCCAAGCTTCAGTCTTCCCTGGAAACTTGGATCGTAAGAACTCCTTATGTATCTCGATGTACGGATGCACCAATGACGAGTTCTGAAGAACTGTGTAGTGTGCTTTATTGAAATAATCGTCTTCCATGCCGATATATGTTTTCTTCCCTAAAGTTCCTTTACCACTGAGTCTCCCCTCATGTCGTGATTCGGGAACGCCAATCGGGGCAATGTCAGGAATAAAGTCAACACAGAACTCAATGACCTCCTCTGTTCCATAGCCCTGGGCGATGCTTCCTTCAGGCTTAGAACGGACTTTCACATATTTCTTCAAGACTCCCATAAACCTCTCGAAGGGGAACATGTTATGTAAGAACACAGGTCCAAGAATACTAATCTCCTTCACCAAATGAACTAGGATGTGTGTCATGATATTAAAGAAGGATGGAGGGAACACCAACTCAAAGCTGACAAGACATTGAACCACATCATTCTGTAGAGTAGCTAGTTCCACTGGATTGATTGCCTTCTGAGAAATTGCATTGAGAAATGCACATAGCTTCACGGTGGCTAGACGTACATGTGGAGGTAGAATTCCTCTTAAAGCAACTGGAAGCAATTGCGTCATAAGCACGTGGCAGTCGTGGGACTTTAAGTTTAGGAATTTTTTATCTGGCACATTTATTATACCCTTTATATTGGAGGAGAATCTCGATGGGACCTTGATGCTGCTTAGACATTCGAACATGCTGTCCCTCTCTTCTTTGCTAAGCGTGTAGCTAGCAGGACTTAAGTAATGACGTCCATCACCTGTCTTCTCTGGATGAAGGTTGTCTCGTTCTTTCATGCACTGCAAGTCCTGGCGTGCTTCAAGTGAATCCTTTGGCTTCCCGTACACACCCATGAATCCTAATAGGTTCACACAAAGATTCTTTGTCAGGTGCATCACGTCGATTGCGTGGCGGACCTCTAGGACTTGCCAATAGGGTAGCTCCCAAAAGATGGACTTCTTCTTCCACATGGGTGCATGTCCATTAGCATCTTTGGGAACAGATTCACTGCCTTGTCCCTTTCCAAATACTACTTTCACATCCTTGACCATTGCGAGTACATCTTTCCCGGTTCGGTTATGAGGCTTCTTCCGATGGTCTGGCTTACCTTTAAAATGCTTCCCTTTTTTTCTTACTTGGTGATTCAAAGGAAGGAATCGACGATGGCCAAGGTACACGACCTTTCGACATCTTTTCAAATATATACTGTCAAGGTCATCAAAACAATGTGTGCATGCATTATATCCTTTGTTTGTCTGACCTGAAAGATTACTTAAAGCAGGCCAATCATTGATGGTTACGAACAACATTGCTCGTAGGTCAAAGTGTTCTTGTTTGTACTCATCCCAGACACGTACACCTGGTTTGTTCCATAAAACTAGAAGTTCTTCAACTAATGGCTTCAGATATACATCAATATCGTTGCCAGGTTGCCTCGGACCTTGGATGAGGATCGGCATCATAATGAACTTCCGCTTCATGCATAACCATGGAGGAAGGTTGTAGATACATAGAGTAACTGGCCAAGTGCTATGACTAGTGCTCTGCTGTCTAAAAGGATTCATACCATCTGTACTTAAGGCGAACCTTAAGTTTCTAGCCTCATTTGCAAACTCTGAAAATTCTCTGTCTATCGCTCTCTACTGGGACCCATCAGCTGGGTGTCTCAGCATATTGTCTACCTTACGGTCTTCTTTATACCACCGCAACAACTTTGCGTGGTCTTTATTTCTGAACAAACGTTTTAAGCGTGGTATTATAGGAGCATACCACATAACCTTGGCAGGGATTTTCTTTCTAGGACGTTGTTCACCCTCGACGTCACCGGGATCATCGCGCCTGATCTTATACCGCGATGCTTTACATACCGGGCATTCATCCAAATTCTCGTATTCATTGCCATGGTAGAGGATACAGTCATTAGGACATGCATGTATCTTCTGGATTTTTAATCCCAAAGGGCAGACAACCTTTTTTGCTTCGTACGTAGTGGTGGGCAATTCATTTGGCTTCGGAAGCATCTTCTTTATAAGGTTTAATAAATTCCCAAATGCCTTATCGGATACACCATTCTTTGCCTTCCACTGTAGCAATTCCAGTGTTGTACCCAGCTTTTTTTGCCCCTCTTCGGCCGTCGGGTATAGCAACTTCCTATGATCCTCAAGCATGCGCTCCAACTTAACTTTCTCTTTTTCACTTTCCCATTCTTGTTGTGCATCACGAATGGCATCGCCAAGAGCATCACCGAGATCATCTTCTACCGCTACCTCTTCTTCATCTTCCCCTATTGTAGTATCATCAAAGGCACCATACTGAGCAATAATGTCATCAATGTCTAAATCTTCTCCTTCACCTTCTTCCATCATGACCCCGCTTTCTCCATGCTTAGTCCAACATATATAGTTTGACATGAAACCTGACTTAAGCAAATGTGAATGAAGACTCATTGAGCTTGAATATTCCTTTAAATTCTTACATAGGGCACATGGACAGCATATGAAATCACCCCGCTTATTTGCCTCAGCCACACCTAAGAAATAGTGCAAGCCCTCTATAAAGTCTTGGGAGCGGCGATCGGCATTATACATCCAATGGCGTGACATAATCTGTATTACACGACAAATTATGAAAACCTTGAACATAATTAAGTATTTTATTACACAACATAAATGACACACACACGGTTGATTAATTAACTAAGCCTGGCTACAACGTAAGCAATCCCAACTATCACTAAACAAACTAAAACTACAATGCACTTCAGTAACATAATTATTTTGTGATCGTACGCAACTAAAACAGACAAATCATTCTTCTGTTGAATATCAATAAGCTTCTCCTGCTGGCTTACTGCCTCATCAGCAGCAGCCGCTACCTCAAGCGCACCCAAATTCTGCACGTATGTAGCATAATCTTCCTCCCAGTACCAACCATCGCATCCATTGCCCTCCCACTGAAATTAAAGCCAAAAAATATTTAGTCAAAAATATTCAAGAAAAGCAGGTCAATTAGCCATAATTATAAAATGCGTAAGAAACTCACATCGTGATCCGGGCACTTGTAGAAAACACGACCCTTGTTGGGTCCCTGTCTCTTGACTCGGTACTCCATCACAATCTTCTGCTTACACTTGCCGCAGATAATGAGAGGGAGTTCTGGCCTCAGACGTTTCGCAACCGAACGAGAGGCCGAGGATCCAGTAACAGTTGTCATCTACTTTCTATACTTATTTTTGCAAACTAGTGTAAATTTCATATTTTCAAATATCCATCAAATTATAGCTCAAAAACATGTTTCAATAAATAACCATCCGTACTAGTTGACCTTGCTTACGTGATCATCTCGGCGAGCATTTCTCCACCGGACGGCACCGTACTTGGCCAAGGAAGAGCTCCGATTCTATGAGAAAGGGAACACGGTCTTCCATGACCGTTGCCGCTCTCCCTCGTAGAATCAAAGCTCCTCCTTGACGTCTGTTACCGCTCGGCAGAGAACATGCTCGCCGAGATGAACACGGTCCGCAAGTTCAACTAGTACGGATTTTCTACAATTTTCTAACAATTTCCTAAGTTTTTCATTTCATGGAAAAATTAATTCTAAGATCACGTAAGCCACCGGGGACGAGAATGGCGCGTGCTCCAGCGAGGACGAGTGAGGCGTGATTTTGATGAACTAATTTAACTTTTGTTTATCCAAACATATATGCAAATCATCATGTGATTTTGAGCTAAAAATGACATATAAAATCATAATAAAGTCCAACATATAAAGTTACACATGCATCTACATCGCAAAATGAGATAAGCTACTGATAAAACATAAGAGGATTAAGTTTGTTACCTCCTAAATCGAAGAGCAACACCAATGGAGGGGGAGAGTGCAAGAACAACAGCAAGCTGAAGAACAGAGGCAGTGAGTTTGAATAATGGAATGGCTCGGGCTCGGGGAGGAAGAATTGAGCAGAATTATAGGCTGGGATAATTAGTCCCGGTTAGGGGTCCAAACCGGGACTAAAGATTAATCTTTATTCCCGGGGCATAACCCAAACCGGGACTAAAAGCTTTAGTCCCGGCTGGTATTACCAACCGGGACTAAAGGTAAACCTTTAGTCCCGGTTGGTAATACCAGCCGGGACTAAAGATCCCTACCCCGCGGACGACCGTTGGGCAGGGACATCCTTTAGTCCCGGGGGCAAAAAATGCCGAGGCTAATGCTAAATTGGGACATCGTTCTAAAGTCTGTTCTGTAGTAGTGTTTGCTTCCAAAAGGCCAGAAGCTAACCAAAGGGGTGGAAATCCAAAAGTTACTTTTTTAGAAACAGTTATTTTGGGGTAGTACAATTTTGAAAAACACTTTAAACTCTGCTTTTGACTTTTGACTTTCTGTTTATTAAAATGATAAAAAATAGAGAGTTGTTTCACAAATGTTTCAAAAAAATAGACATAGGAGGTAAGTTTTATATTTGTTTGAACCAAGTTGCTTATAGTTTTTTCATAGCCCACAATCTACAGTAGTTTTTCTACCATCTACAACTCATATTAGCTTTTCAGAAGTCACGGCTCAACAAACACACCCTAAAGGGGCACACCATTGGGATTGAGAGACCAAAGGTCAAGCATGATGGCTGGCAGGCCGAGTTCAGCCAGTCATGGCATACAGGCCCAAACCGACATAGATCTCCATGGGTGCCCTAAATCCAATGGGAAAACAATCAGTGTGGATGCAGACAGTTGTCATGGCATGATCCCCGGCAATAGGGCATTGGAGATGGTTGGCGACCACTAGATTCAAAGGAGAAAGGTAGCAAACTACGAGCCGCTAAGTGGGGTCTGGACGAGTGCGCATGAGCAAGAGGGAAACGGCCATGAGAAAAGTCAAGGCGAATCAGAGTCTGGGGGGAAATTTTGAGAACATCATACTTTTAGGTGTCTGATGAATATTGATTTATTAAAGTGGATTTTTTTTGCCTCCCATCGCTCAAAAATAAGACATGGGTCATTGCTGGAGTTGCTCTAACGTGTAGGTGTCTGTCTATAACGATTTTAACAGTGAAATTGACCTCACTAACATTACACAGCTACGCTGACAAAGTTCATGCCAGTCACCTCATGATCCTACGGCAGCAGACCACAGTCCCATATTCCATGTACCGCCGCACACGACGTGGGCGCATCATCACGCATGGAACACAGGGCGGCGGCAGCCAAAGAGGCAAGAGGAATCGCCGGGTCAGGACGAATGTCTCAGAGGCGACAAAACGGATGGTGCAAGTCGTGATCAGAGAGGCACCAAGGCCAGCACGCTCGCTGCAAAGCCTACCGGGAATTCTCAAAGCCAGGCTGCACGACACGATTGCTACTGTATCAAAGGTAAGATCTTCTGGTGCCCTGCAACAAACAACAGAGTGGCAGTCTAGCACTGTACCTTTGGAGCTCTGCCCATCGCTAGGAACCAAACCAACTGGCAGGCGACGAGACATGAACACAACAGCAAGATGGACTAGCTGGGGGTAGCGACTAGGAACTGGATCTGAATGTCATTCATGTAATCGTTCAAGGCTGGGTCCTTATCTACCTTTTCTTCTCATTTCTCTGATGGCGAAAATAGCGGACTTCAGCTATCACACCAATCATCGTTGTACAACACAGCTAAATTAGCAACGGTGTTTCGAGCTCTCCTACTCCTGCTGCTTCTTGTCTTGTGCCATCTTCTTGCGGATCTCCTGTGCAGCGTTGAAGACGCCCCCTGTCGGTTTGAGGCAGACGTAGCACTTCTTGTTCTTCGAGTGGTGCTGAAATATTGAAGAAGAAAAATTTGTTAGAGTTTGGCCTACCACAGAGAACATGATAAAAAAAACTATGTACAAATATACAAGTCAAGTCTCATCTAAAGGAAGCACAAAAAATTTGAGATCGGAACTAGCATTCAACCAAATAAAAACAAAAACAAAAACATGATAGACAGCTAATTTCATATATCCAATATCCATATATTTCACATAACAGCTTGCACAAGGGGTCTGGAACTCTCGATAAAGAAATGTTTCTGGAAGAGTCCAAACCGTCAACTCTAATCTGCACTAATACAATACGGAATTCTCAACTTGTTCTACTCCAGCCTCATAAAATGGAGTTTAACAGTAACGCTCATGACTTATGTTTTGTTTATTAGTATAACAATGACATCTATGGTTTCTGGTTCATATATCTTCTGCCAATAAGTTTTATTGCCACGCACACTTAACACAGTCCCACTCCATAGAGCTACAAAATACTCTGTTCTCTAAAAACTAAATCACACTAAACATGGCATGCCTATTCCACTATCATTGTACCGGATGCCCTGGAAACTAAATTGACAGAAACCTCAATACAAATTTTATAAGCAAATAGTTCTGTTCTCTAAAATAAAAAGCTAACAAATCCAAATTGTTTGACATCACCAACAAAACACATACTACTGTACATCTCAAATACACTCCACAATGTATTCATCACCCACATGATGTACCCCACACAACCCCTCTAGATGGAGACTTCTGCACTTGGCCCTTGCAAGGTATACAAGATTCTCAAACCTTAATTATTTGTACCGTAGGGTTGCTAGTTTGGTACCCCTTTTTCTTCAATTGGTGTGTAACTGCTCAATTGGGATTTATGAGTAAAAGACACAAGTGCATCCTAATAAACTTCCATGTGCTTTTTGTACAGGATTGATATAAGACAAAAGGATGAGGAGGTGAGTCCTTAATGAGCAAAGGTTTTTTCCGTAATGGTGAAAACAAAATATGTTTGAAGTCTCTGTAAATGTATACCTCCTTCAATGTTCATATACCTTATTCTGTTTAGTTTCTAATAATATCACTCAGGCATGATTCAAATAAAATATCTCTATGTTGAAGTGTCACTTAACTCGGCTGCACTTCAGAAACAGCAGCTGGTTACAATTGGAGTTCCTCTGAACATGTGATTTGTGGGTTTAACGGTAGATCTCAATCAGCAAGACTATTCCTTTAATCCAATAATCAGAATGAGAGTAAAACGTGGCCTTATCATTCTGCAAAAATGCATAGGAAAGAGGCTTGGAGGCAGAGCACAAGTGGACAACATTTAGATGGTAGCCATGATTGCCTGTGCCTCTTCTGATTCAGATGGATGGATTTAACTTGTCAAGTGACAGGTTAAGAATATTGGCAGTGGCTTCTTTCACGGCCAATTGGACCATGTCTTTAATGGAAAGGTGACCCAAAAGGTCTCAAGGCAACTATCTCAAGGCTTGCATTGTTGTCTAATCCAGCCAGCCTTTGCTTGTAAACTATAAGTCCTCCTATCCTTCTGCAACGAAAAGAGTTACACATGTAACCTTCCATTTGAAATCAGATCACTGCTCCTTCCATACCCAAAACAATGTATGATGCATTGTCCCACACTAGGAAGAATTGCCATCATGAGCAATGTTATCAAATCATCTAGTCGGCTTGACATGGGACCGACCAGGCGACTAATCACAATTAGTTGTGTAACCAACCTGTTTAGCCAGTTGGTCCTGGTCGTCCATATAGCCACCCTGTATATTCCAGGAACGTTGCACTATATAGTAGTAGAACGCAAGCAGCAAGTCTAGAAGTACTAGGGCACAGATTCTTGTGTGATTGGATGGCCAGTTGGCCGCTTATCCACATTTGCACATACATCACAACCACACAGGTATACGTGTATGTAATCACTAAGCAGAAAGCAGCAGCAGGGCATGAGGCAAGAACAGCAGAAGCAGTAGAGCTAGAGCAGCAACAGCAGAGCTAGAGAATCAGTGGAGGAGCTCATTTTCAGGTTGGAACAAGGGACCCGATGGGCAGCGGTAGAATCTGGCACTGCTTCTGGCCTACGGGACAGGATCCGACCTTTGGCAATGGTTACGCCCAGCAGAGGCAGGCAGGCACCAGGCAGCAACGGGAGCCAATGGAGATCTGTGGAAGGGATCAGGGTCTGGTCAGGGCAGGGATGTGAACCAGCCCACAAGCTTCGGTGGCGGCAGCGGCAGCGGCAGCGGCAGCAGCTGCTGGAAAGCAATTAAACCCAAACACTACAGACAACGTCCTGCTCCTGGGCTGCTCTGGACAGTACTAAAACCTAATGAGCCAAATTACCAGCCTACCCGCCAACCGAAACCCAGTTGCTCAGGCAGCCCACTACACAAGAATGAAAGCTAGTTGTTTTCCATCCTAATTGGATGGCTAATCGTGATTAAGCAACAATTAGTCAGACGACTTGGAAACTGGTCAGAAAAATCGAGTTGGTGGACATAATCGGAGTCATGGGAGTAATCGTGATTAATCGGACGACTTGATAACACTGATCGTGAGATCACTTGTGTGGATAGCTCAAAGCTAACTCAGTGGACTCATGAACGTTCGGTGTTTTTCTCTCACAACAATTCAGCCAGAACAGTGTTTTTCAGCCAGTTTCAGCTAAAATTCAGCAAGCCGAACAGGACCATAAGAAGGACCACAGTAAGAGAATCAGCAGAAAAAAGAGATGGACATCTCTAGGCAATTTATTTTTAAGTTGATAAAGCTGCTTACATTTTAAGTACTAAGGGACATGTTTCTAGATTCATGCTATCCTTGTTCTCTGGCAGTAAAGAAGCAGAGTTCACCATACAGAGGCTTTCATCTGCATGAAGTAATAGTCTCAGTTGAGAAATCAGAAGTGAATGGACTGTCATGAAAAGTAGGGAGGGGGAAAATCCCATACAAAGGGCAATGTTTCAACTAATATTATCAATTCCATTCCAATAGCAGAAGAAACAGGCAGTATATCTCGTTCTGCCACCTAAACTGGCATAGAAGAGACACCACCCAGTACCGGCCCTAATCTCAGTCGATTCCGGCTAATCCAGTCAATCTCGCCCATTCTGGACAGTATTCGGCAGACCATTTGTCCCGGTACAGTCCACATATGACCAAGCAGAGGAGTATTTCACCAAATGGTAAGAAATCAAGAAAGAGGGATCCATTGAGTAGGAATTAGGAAGATATCAAGAATCTTTGTTTATTCGATCACGAATATAGTATTATTGTGTATCTAAAAAAATATACATAGAAATTCGTTTTTATTAAAATCAAGGGCTAATAAAACACTAACAGATCGAATCGCCACGATTCGATGTGGGAAGCTAGGCTTGTCACCCCGAGCTTCCCACCCCGTGTCCTCCATCCCACGCACGCACGTCGCGACCAGAGATCGAAGCCTGGGAACACCAAAAAAAAAATGAAACGCCGCGTTCGATTCCCACCTCCCCTTGATCTTATTCTTTTTTCCGAAAAAACACAAGGCACGCGCGGACAGGCTACGGCGCCTGGCTGCGGGGCTCTAGGGTTGCACGCGGCGGCGGCGGCGCCAGGCTCCCGCGGTGGCCGCCCTCCGACGCGGACGGGCCCCGACGGCTGCTAGCCCTTTACCCGCGCCCCGCGCGCATCTCTGTCTCCCTCTCTCCCGATGCGAGCCGGCCGGGGACTTGGGGGCCGCGGCGGGCGCGGGCGAGGAGCTGGGCGCCCTGCGCGAAGTGTTGGCTCGACTGGGCTGTGGAGGAGCAACCGCCGGCGTCGAAGCGGCGCAGCCGTAGGGCGGCACGACGTGGAAGCGTGTGGAGCACGACGAGGAGGAACGAGATCTGCGGCATGGTCAGCCGCGGCGCCCTCCCCCTCCTACCCGCCTCACCCTTCCAGGAGCTTTCGAAAGCGAACCCAAGCAGGTAGCCACATTCCCCCTCAACCCGAACCCTAGCTCGACTAGCCCCTCCCTGGGATTCCAACAGATTTTTAGACTCTTCTCTGCTGGCGATTTTGGTGGGGGCAGTTCGTTTGGTTTTCGTATTCCCCCGGAACTTCTCCTATAATTTTTTTTTGGCGTGGGCTTCCTAATCGCTCATGGCTCTACTGCGAACTCTAATAGCGATTGCGTTGTGGTGCTTGTTTGGTGGTTGTAGAGTTTGAGGGACGACGAGGGGTTGTACCTCGCCAGCAAATTGGACGAGCAGCTGCTGATCTGCATCCCCTTCATGCAAGTGGTCAAACTGCATTCCGCGCTATTCAAAGGTCCCGAGGAAGAGGGTGAGATTTGCTACTCCCTGTTTGAGTTATGTGCGTTGCGGCTAGATTTGTGCCCAATTGGGGAGTACTACTTTCCGAAGATAGATGCAATAGTGATAGCTAGATCACCTAATGACCTGATTGATATTAGGTCTGTGAGGATCCTTGTGATATCATGTAACTTCAGTTGTGCTGTTGAAAAATATCCTTGTGTTTAGAATTGCAACAAAGGTGCTTACTTGTTTATATTTCTGATGCTTGCATTAATATTGCCAGTGTTAAGTCACCATTTTATTGGAGACAATTTCCTATTTGACACCACATGAAAATTCAGCCTCCCTTATTTGACACGGGTTCTTACTTTCATTCCCAATAATCCTTGCTTTTGATGGATTCGATCAGGTACTGAAGGCATGGTGGCATGGTGCCGACGAATATGCTGCCTAATTGTCCTTTTTTAGATTTCGTTTGCCACACTGTATAATGTTGCCTTACTGTTTTAGACATCTCTACTCAGGAAAGTGGCAGGGTCGAAATTCGAAAATTGCAGAGAAAAGGCAGCCAACATCAAATGAGAATGATGCCTCAGCCAGTGGGAAACAGTGTCTTGCTGTCTCTGATGACTCTTCTCATGTGTTTGCACTATGAATATTTTTTTGTTTAGGTTGTGGTTGCAAGGCCATGGTGCTATTACTGAAGGAGCAGGATTGTTGGTTCTAGGTTGATCAGGTCAGTTGTTTGTAGTTCATGTCATTGTAAATGGTTTCCCTTTTATCAATGCAAATGTCAAATTATTAGTAATAAATTCAATAAAAGATGGTAGTGTGATAGAAAATAGTTAGCATAATAGAAATTTTTGATCGGTTCCACAGTCGAGGGCCCTCGACTGGACACCGAGAAGTATGTGTTTGTTCATGCATCTTGATTGGTTAGTCTACTAATTGGAGATGGCTGGGTGAGGAATCTGGAAGCTCTGTGCCAGCATGCTGTAAATTGTATTGCTAGGAAGGAAGAAGGAAGAAGAAATGCTTTTAGCTGTAAAGGAAAGACAGGCAATTTGGATATGACGTAGTTAGCTATATAATGAGAACTTTGGGCATATATGCATCGCGCAGCAACTTATCTATATGAACTTTGGGCATTGCGAGGTTTCTCTTATCACTTTTCTTGACATATATAGCACTTACAATATGATGTATATTTGACAAGAGAATCTATGTTTTACAAACACATTCGGCAATCTAAGCATGGCTGTTTCATGATGATCATCTTTACACTTGTCATTTTCATGTCTTCATGGTCATGGAGGAGTCACCAAAATTTTGAAGAAATCAGCTTTCATAGATTCGTGATAGTTTATTTTTTTATATGGCAACTGTCCGGTTCTTTGAATTTAAGATGTGTATAAATGATTTTTTTGATTTTGTCTGCCATCAACTAAGCTTGCGTATTTATATGGTTCAAGAGGAGTAATTCCTACTGTCATGAACTTACATTTCAATGCACACTTGTTTTCTAGATTTCTTAGATTGATTCAAGTTCCTAACTTTTTTTCTCCATGTTGCAGCAACTAGCTGATGGAGGGAAAGCCAAACGAAAGCATGAAAAATAAGCCCATGGGCGTCGTTAGCGTCACCAAGGGCCAAAATGACGTGGCACGACAAACGATGGAGGAGCTCGCCGGCTTCCCTAGCTACAACGATGGCGAGGGCCCTTCAATGACTTCCGTGTCGACTCCGAGGGCCTGCAGCGTCAGGTGCGTTCGTGATGTGCAAGCTATGGCTATGAAGTGAGGTGTTAGTTTCCAACGGCGTGTGCTTCTTTTCGCAGATTGATGAGCTGGCCTCGTTCTTCGACTCGCCTGCGACGTCCGTGACCCGCGTTCTGTACACCGAAAAGGATGTGCAGGCTCGAAGGTAACACAATTGAGATTATCTGTTGTCGTGAGAATATAACTTAGACAGAATGTAACTTAAATGGTTATATGAGAAAAAACTTTACTATGACTTCTTAGTTTCCCGGATTGTATACATGCTCAAAGATATTGTGTAAAAGTTGAACTATGGAAAAAAAAAACATTAGTTGTTTTCATATGCGTCTCCAAGATAAATCCGTTACGTTAGTACGGGCATTATACTACATCAAAAACATTTAATTTAATTTAAGATTTGAAAAAGAACAAGAAATTACATATGAAGGAAAAGGAAATACATCAAGGCATTGGCATCAGTGAGCTTTCGTGGTATAGACATTGAAAGCAAAGAACGGTGTGATGGGATAGCAGCTAGCACGGGCCTCAGCTGTTTCTCTCGGTACAATGAACAGGTGGATAAGGCAACAGGGAAAGGATCGATGTTTTATTAGCTTCTTGCATTTACGGTTGCTTTTGCTTGCCTGCTTCATGGACCAGCTACAATGCTATCTACTGGGCCCATGTTGGTGGCAATGGTACGGCCCTGGACTACAATTCAGAACGCAAAAGACTCACTAGTGCATATAAATGTTTACTAATTTGTAAATACATATAACACTGTAATGGACCTGTACTGACACGTCCCGTTCCAAGAGGAAAACCGGAATGACATCCAGGACAGAATTGACAAATATTATGGTTTCAAAAGTTCAATATGGCAGGAGTAACAACTTGCTGGAATCATGTGCAGAAGTGTGAAGCAAGGGTGTTATTTGGTGGAACATCATGTAACAGAACCGTCCAATTTATAAGAGCACAAGTACAATAACAATTACCGAAGCGATCAAACTATCATACTTGAATCCATATAAACCCGGTAGTCCGATGAAATCACGAAGGATCTTAAACAAACCAACATACAAACCAAGATTGTACATGATTCAACATAACCAGTCACATGTTACATCACAGTTCACAAATAGTTTACAAATATCTCACATACATCGGAGTTTGCATAGTTATTACTTATTACAAACCAGGTTTAAATAGCAGAAGCAAAATAGTTTAACATCAACATCACACTTAGTTCAAATACATGCAAGTACCACGGTCATTTTTAGCAAAAGCAGAACAGAGAGGATATCTTAGGAGTACCATGCCCCATGGTTTAGTGCTCATCCACGGCAGGATGAAGACAGTTCTTACAGTACTCATGATATATCATGTCTTCTGCAACAAGAGGGAATAAACCCTGAGTACGAGAATGTACTCAGCTAGACTTATCCGTCATAAACCAGAAATAATATGACAAAGGAGTATGCAAGGCTTTATCGGTGGAGTTAGCTTGACAACATTTTGCATAAAAGCTTAAGTAACATAACTTGGAGATTTAGCATCAATTTAAATATTTATTCAATTAAGCATCTCTAGATTAGCACATGTACTAGAGCAATCACTTGATTAAGCTAACAAGCATTAGTAACCATATCCGGTGTAATAATTTGAGCATCATCATAACCATCAAGTTTCATCAATTAATGCTATGTTGCCGTTGCTTAGTCAAGTTCTCACTATCTGGGAGAGACAGCGACTCGAATCGATTCCATCTAGTTGGGGAGTTATTCCTAACACAAACCCATACTTCCCCCATCGGGGCCGCGTCGGGTCACCTTTGGTACAATTCAGATACAGTCGCGGGTCCGATCAACGCCGCACCTTCAGAGATTCTACCAGTCTGCCAGGAAGTTCAGGCCCGGCCTGCCCTTTGACTCACGCCACTAGCTTCCCGCACATCCTTACTGCCTCTTGTGTGCGCACTTTCACTTACCGGGTCTCGGCCTGAGTTGAGCTACTCAGCTTTGCGGTCGGAACGACTTATCCGACCAACTAAGCGCTAGGCATGCGTTCAACATGACATAAGGACGTATAGCAAATCGGTCCTTAACCGACACAGACGGGGATAAATAGGCACCAAGACCTCCATGCCTTGTTGCTTCTCTATCACAATCCCGTCCAGTCTCCTTTTTATTCATCAACACATGGTTATTTCCACAATAGCAATTATAGCCAACCGTGATCAGATATCTACCTATATCTTGCAGGTGATAGGAAATCACCCAACTTCTACCAGACTAAACATAGCTAAGCATATATTCGATCCTGGACCTACAAAGGATTCAAGATATATTTGTCTGGACAAGAAAAATATATGCAGCAAGTGTTTTTAATCAACTCCTATAACCTAATGCATCAAACATAAAGGACGCAAGTGATATTTGTAAAAAAAAAATAGGAGACTTATAATGCTCCAGGGCTTCACTTTTAAGACCGAGGAAGGTTGGTGGTCAGGACACTCAGGAAGATCTTCCACATTGACTCCTTCCGCCTGAACCTCCTGCTCCTGGGCTGCCTGTTGCTCCTTCTGATGCTCGGGTTCGAACTCAAGTAGAGTCACTCCTTCCGAGGAACCTATTGCATGCATATGCACAAATGAGTATCATGAATGCATAAGAGATGAGATGATATGATAAATTGTATACTCATGAGCATGGTTATCCATAAGATGTATGATAAGTTTAACATTCATTGACCAAGTAAATGTATAACTTTCTTCTAGTTGATCTTTACTGAGTAGGTGCATATCTCTTCTATAGTACAAGAAACATACACTCACCAAGTTCTAGTAACCTAAGGTAAAGTTGTTCATCATCAGTAAGAGGCTTAGAACCTGCAGCTAACAACTAATCTCAATTAGCCTAAGCATCTACACAAGCATCATATAAGACAAACAATTACAATTGACTTAGTCATTTCCTGCTGTAAACAACAGCTACTTATTTTGGCCATATCTAGAGTTCTACTCAACCAAATACTATGATCTTGGACTTTCTAGAAAGCTTATAAAACTACCTACAACTTTCTTATAGTCATCTCAAGATGATTCAATGTCTATAAAGGTCAAACAAAGCAATTTCCCAGATCTGTCTAAAAATTCCAGAGAATAAGCATTTTTGGAGACCAATTTCTAACAGCTATAACTCTCAAACCATTTGGCCTATTGCCATGAAAATTTGACACAAGCAAGATAAGTAAGTTATCTACAACTTTGTTATTGACAAGATTCACAGCAAATGCCAAAGACCAATACTAGGGTACCCAAAGTGGAGCTAATAACCATCAACATTGATTCGTCCAAGCAGTCAAGAGCACGACTACAACCCCAACCGACCCCTAGGTGCGCAAACTCTGCCTCGCCCGACCCCTGAGGGTCGGCTCTGCCTTGCCTGGCATCGAGGCCATGGGCTCTGCCTCATCCGACCTCTAGGGGTTGGCTCCGCCTCGCCAGACCTCTGAGGGTTGGCTTCGCCTCGCTCGATCTCTAGGGGCTGGCTCCTCCTTGCTAGACCTCTGAGGGTTGGCTCTGCCTCACCCGACCCCTGAGGGTTGGCAACGCCTCACCCGACACCAAGGCTGCGAGCTCTGCCTTGCCTAACCCCTGAGGGTTGGCTCTGCCTCGCCCGACCCCTAAGGGTGGCTCCGCTTCACCCAACACCGAGGCCACGGGTTCCACCTCGCCCGACCTCTAGGGGTTGGCAACGCCTTGCCTGACACTGAGGCCACGGGCTCCACCTCGCTCGACCCCTGAGGGTTGGCTCCACCTCACTCGACCCCTATGGGTGGCTCCGCTTCGCCCGACACCGAGGCCATGGCTCCGCCTCACCTAACCCCTGAGGGTGGACTCCGCCTCGCTCGATCTTTGGAGGCAGGCTCCGTCTCGCTCGACACTAAGGCTGCAGGCTCCACCTCGCCCGACCTCTAAGGGATGGCTTCGCCTCGCCTGAGCCTTTGGTTCGTGCTCTGCCTCGCCTAACCTCTAGGGAGGAACTCTGCCTCGCCTGACCCCAAGGCTAGGGGCTCCGTCTCGCCCGACAGAGACCCATATCACCGCCAACCACTTCAGTTCCAAGCGTATGGGCCTGGGTTAAAGCTCTGATGCCAGGGAAGAGACTAGTAGGCCTCAATGTAGCCCATGACCCATGATGGGACATACCTAGGGGTACGCATCAGGAACAACATCAGGCATATCGGTACTGTTCTGCCTAACCCCGTACAAACACTGACGAGCATGTTAGTTCACCACGATGTCTGCTAGGACAGAGTGGAGCACCATGACCGACAGACGATGCCTGCACATGGCGCCAATGACGGATAGGGCCGTGACGTGGAGCTATCCCTATTGACGTCTACAGGGTCAGTGGGACCTGCGTTAAGGAAAAGAAGAACCCGGTGATCCTAGAAGACTTCTTCTCCTTCTGGTTCTCCCCTTTTTTCCTCAACTATAACCCATATTTCCCTTGGCCTATAAAAGGGAAAGCAGGGCATCCCACAAGGGGCATTGGACTCAAATCGATTGCATCGCAACACATCGTACCGATTCAGACTCGAACCCTGAATCAATTAGAACACACAAGCACACAGCAGAGAAGCGATGGATGTGGCAGAACCACCTGGAATAATACACTTATAGAGGCGCTCGTCTTCCACCAGACACTATGCACCCCAAAAGCAAGCTACAGCGGGTGGTATCTGTCCGGCACACCCCAAGAAAGAACCCAAAAGATCCACATTTTCCCCCAAGGATCCAATTATGAGAACGAGTTACAATACTTAATCCATTTCATACATCCAGAGTTCATAACAAAGTACATTATTACATTTCCAAAGTTAGAGTGTGGAATATTAAATAGTAGAATAAAAATAAACATCTAGCGATGAGGAACAAGGATTCGTCTCTGCCCACCAGAAGAACCCTTCACATAATGGTACTCCTTAAGCATTACCAGCAACAGGGGTAAATGAACCCTGAGTACACAATGTACTCGCAAGACTTATCCGACTAGTGGGAATAGTTTCCTGACTCCAAGGGATATGCAAAGCTTTATGGCTTGCTGGTTTCCTTTTTGTAGAAAGCAATACTAATAGTGAGTCCTTATTTATGTTATTATTTATAGCTATGTTAATTCATTATCTAGCTATTCTATGTAAGCACATATTCTACTTTCAAGCAAAGATTGAGCAATCAGTTCCATTTCATCATCTTCTAGCTTTCAGTTCTTACTACGATGCTAAACCGTAGACAAGCCATACCGGATCGCCCGATGATTCATGAATCAATGCCCCCAGCTAGGTACCCTAAAAACACAATCCCCACTTGTACCCTAGGCACAAGTAGGACCAACCTATCACCCTCCTATCATGGGGTCTAGGTCCCCATCCAAACTTGGACTCCAAGCCCCCACTTCTAAGTCTCAGACTTAGTGTGGTGCAAGGACCTCCACCATCCCCGCCTCCAATTAGTCGGTCCGAAAAGAGCCAGAACCCATGACAAGAGAGCAACAAGTGTTCCCTATGCCCATATCTAAGTATGTGCTCGGGATAATAAATCTGTGACTTGCCTAGAGCCTTATGCAACGACCAGTCCTTAACCGACACAGATAGGGAAAAAGTGTAACCAAACTATGCCCTGTTGGCCATAGGACACAACCTCTTACACCCACCAATACCCAAACCATATCCCTGCCCGGTCACTATTTTTCCTTTCCACCATTTTATCATGAGTGATCATAATTATCACCTATTGCAAGTAATGGCAGGTTACTCACGCTACCAGAATCCTGAGCATAGCAGCTACTCGACCTGCACTAGTAGGACTCATAGGTAGATGTATTATGCATGTAGTTTCCATAAAATACCTGAAATATAAATACACATATATATATTCAGTGATCAGTAAAAATATGAGTTATGCACCGGGGCGTGCCTTGGGCAGGCGGTGGGTCAACAAAGTCAACACCAAAAGGCTCTGGGGCTCCCTCCTGCATTAGGATCTCCTCCTCGTATTCCTCAATGACCTCTTCGTAATCCTGTTTATCCATGGGCACGAACTCTATCGACTCGTGATCTACATGAATGAAATGATGATGCAACACTTAGTAATACGACAACAGTAGCTCTTAAATAAAATACATCTATCAAGCTACTAAGTGAGTTCTACTGACTAAGGTGCTAAGTTACCTACTGTTACCACTAACAAGTATGAAGCATGCCATATATTATCTTAGCAACCTAAGGTATTCTTACTCCTAATATCGATTTATTTTATATATGATAAAACAAGGGGTACTAGCTACTCAATTTATCAACATACTCTAGGGCTACAAAAATTACAGTGACTATATAATAATCTAATGGTTTTACTGTAAAAATTTCATGGCTAAATCTACCATCAATTTGCCATAAAAATTCTTACAAATAGTATGCTACATAATACTAAGCTCTCTAATTTGAATTTATGAACCTATCAGTATCACAACTAACTGCAAACTAACTACACCAACAGATAGATACCATTTTTGTGAACCTAACAAATTTTGTTTCACTATTTTTGGACATCTATAAGATTTACTACAATTTATCAAAGTTCAGCTCAAAACTAAATTGAATAAGCATTTATTAATTCATTGGAAAATAGAAAACCAAAATTCAAACCATGGCCCACTACTCGCGGCGCGGCCCACGTCCGTGCGACGCATGCGCGCTTGTGGCCCACGTGGGAGCGTGGCCCGGCTGAGCGACGCCGGCACACGACAGGAAGGCCCGCGTGCGACGGCCGTTTTGTGAAAACGCCCCTGACCTACCGATGAATCACCCTAAGACCCATGGCACTATTTCTACAGACAATTACTTCATGGATAAGCCCTTGGAATAATTCGTCTTCGCAACGGCGACACCCTTGGCACCTGCGCACGCACACCGGTGCGGCAACACTGGCATAGGGTGATTATGTCGGCCAGACCGGCCCTTCCCCGCCCCCAGTTACGAGCCGATGCTCACCTAGGCATAAACCCGAAGTTATGGGCGGCGACGCAGTGAACGGAGATGCTATCCCGAGCTCCCTCCTCGACGACGGGCTGCTCCCTACGACGGCGGGCATGTTCCCATGAGCCAAGGCACAAACAACGTGAACAAGCTCAAGGATGGGCAACAGCGACTCACCCCGAACCTACCACACGCGGTGGCACGACTACGTCGGCAGCACTAAGCAGGCAGTAGTAGGGTGAACTGGGGTGCACACGGGATAGAGTGGAGCAGGGCAAAGATACAGTGCCAACGAATTGGACGGAGGTAGACGGGGCTAGGGGAATTTGACGGGCGCTGTCGTGGAGGCTTAAAGTGGCCGACGATGAAGGAACTTCAAATTGGGGCTCGACACCGGCTGGCAGCAGTAGTGGAAGTGCTCGACATGTAGCTAGGTTCTTACCCAATCCTTAGGCGCACACAATTGCATGGATTTGACCGACGTTGCGAGCTGGCCTTGGCGCGGCATAGAGACTCCGGTGCGACGCCATTAATGGCAGAGGTGACTGGGAGCGCAGAGCGATGCTCGCCACACAACACGACGGACAAGGCACACATAGGGAAGACACATGTGCTCGTACAATTTGGCATAGCTCGACAGGCGCAACGCATTGACTTTCAAGCAGACGGCGACACGACCACGTGCCGGCATAACGTCCTAGGAGCGGTGCAGCGTCCGTGGGCGATGTAGACTCATGGCCATGACACACAGCAGTGCGTTGACGTGACACAACACAGCGTAGGCAACAACATGGTGAATGGGCAGCATTGGCATGGTGATAGGATAGTGGTGCAGCGACGCAGGCAGACGCGACGTTGGTGGCAAGAGCGCACGCGGGCGATCCAGCGCTTGCGGCCGAGGCCAACAGCCATGTGGGGACCCAGTGAGGCAGATGGCAACGGCGGAGTAGAGCGACTAGGCCCGCCAGCACCAGCGAGGTGGCGCGTGCATGAGCGTGTGCTTGGGCACGATAGCGGTGTCGCCATGGCTTGCAGTGTGGAGCCAGCGGTAGGCTAATGCAGCGGTGGTGGCATGCGTGCGGCATGCGTGAGCGCATGCCAGGGTGCGGCAACGAAGATGTGATTGGCGTGGCAACACACGCTTGGGCAGGCCAGTGCAGCGGTGGTGAGCCAAACCAAGGTGGTGACCGCGTCTAGACATAGACATCGACCGGAACGTGACATGCATGATTTTTAAAGCGGTCCTAATACCCAACTCGATGATCCAGTGGCAAAACTAACTATTTAACACGCGAGATGGTATGTCAAACTACTAAAACCAACCATGAAATTACACTACTTCTTAATCCAATTTGCCTGCAAAAATTCCCGAACTTAGCTTCGTCGAAGCTTTTCCTAACTTAAGAAATTCAACTATGTTCTTATCGGTTTCGCGTCGAATTTGATTTCTAAGCTATCAAGGATGCTAGCTAGTGAATCCCATTCTCGACCGCAAGTATTTCACCACCACCTACGAAGTTTGTACCATAAACTTTATTAAAGTGTCGGGTATGCGTTCTATAGCATTTTCGTTCATTAAAAATTCATCTAGAACTCTAAGCAATATAACGCGACATAGAATATAACTTCTGTTTCATGTTTCCAATAAATGTTTCAAGTCACAGGAATTTATTTACACATTATATTTCATACACTATCACATAAACATGATGCATATGCAATGTTTTAGCAAAAAAATGTACAGTGTAACACCGAGGGTGTTACAAATCTACCCCCCTAAAACAAAATCTCAACCCGAGATTTTATGTGCCTAGTGTGGGAAAGGAGATAGGAAATTACATTTTAATGTGGCAACTACCTATCAGAACCGGAGAGAAGGTGGGGGTAATGCTTCAATATATAGCTCTCTTGTTCCCACGTGGCTTCATCCTCTGAATGGTTTGGCCACTGCACCTTGTAGAACTTTACCACACAGTTCCTTGTCATTCTTTCCTTTTCATCTAGGATTTTGACAGGGTGCTCAATATAAGTCAAATCTAGCTAGAGGGGAAGCCCTTCAATTTCCACACTTCATCAGGCACCCGCAAGCATTTCTTCAATTGCGATACATGAAACACATTGTGCACCGTAGATAAAATATCGGGAAGCTAGAGACGATAAGCAACTGGGCCACATTGCTCCAACACCTTGTACGAACCCACATATCGAGGGGCTAGCTTGCCACGGACACCAAACCGGTGCACCCCTCTCATAGGAGACACTTTGAGATATACATAATCCCCATCTGCAAACTGCAAGGGCCTTCTTCGCTTGTCTGTATAAGCTTTCTGCCGGCTCTAAGCTACTTTCAAGTGACTCTAAATAATGCTTACTTGCTCTCGAGCCTCTTTGATGAAATCAGGCCCAAAGTACCCATGGTCTCTCACTTCAACCCAGTTGAGTGGTGTCCTACATTTCTTCCCATATAGAGCTTCAAAGGGTGTCATACGAATGCTCTCCTGATAGCTATTATTGTAAGAAAACTCAGCAAACTTCAGGCATTCATCCCACTTTTTAGGGAAAGAAATGGCACAAGCTCTCAACATGTCCTCGAGCACCTAGTTCACCCTTTCTGTTTGGCCATCAGTCTGGGGTGATAAGCTGAACTACGGAGGAGACTAGTTCCAAGACACTCCTGGAGTTTCTCCTAGAAGCAAGAGACAAAAACTAATCCCCTATCAGAGATGATAGTAAGGGGAACTCCGTGTAGGGTCATAATCCGATCAAAATATATCTGAGCATACTTCCTAGTTATATATCTGGTGTCCAAATAGATAAAATGAGTAGATTTAGTGAGATTGTCCACAATGACCTAGATAGAATCATAGCCCTTAGATGTGCGGGGCAAACCCACCATAAAGTCCATGGAGATGTCTTCCCATTTCCAAACAGGAATGGGCAAGAGCTGCAAATATCCTAGAGTATGCATATGATCTGCTTTAACTCTCCCACAAGTGTTGCACTCCGCAACATACTGGGTGATGTCCTGCTTCATGTTGGACCACCAGTACAAGTGGTGCAAGTCATGATACATCTTGTTGCTGCCAGGATGGATAGACAGCTTTGAATGGTGAGCTTCATTCAAAATCCTCCTTTTTAGCTCATCATTTGATGGAACCACCAATCTATCCTTGTATCTCACCACATCATGCTCATCAATACTAAAGTGAGGGCCATGTCCTTCGGCAATCAATTTCCCGATGTGAGGAATTTCTTTAGGGTCTTGCCTCTGCTCCAGAATAATCTGCTCTGGCAATTCTGAGGTCAAGGCAATGTGAGCCAACACCTCTGCATGGTTGAGAGACAAAGGTGTTTCTTCAACCGGATATGACTTTCGGCTCAAGGCATCAGCTACCACATTGGCCTTTCTTGGGTGATAATGTACTTCCAAGTTATAATCCTTGATCAATTCTAACCATCTCCTTTGCCTCATATTGAACTCAGACTGAGTGAAGATATATTTGAGGCTCTTATGATCTATAAAGATGTGCACTTTGTTGCCCAATAAGTAATGCCTCCAAATTTTTAGAGCGTGGACCACAGCAGCCCGCTCTAAATCATGAGTGGGGTAATTCACTTCATGCTTTTTCAATTGGTGCGACGCATAAGCTATCATACGCCCATCCTACATCAGCACACATCCCAACCCCATCTTTGAGGCATCACAATATACATCAAAGGGTCTATCAATATCTGGTTGGGCCAACACAGGAGCAGTGGTCAGAAATGTCTTCAAAGCTTAGAAGGCTTCTTCACAGGCTATGCTCCAATCAAATTGGGCTTCTTTTTGGAGCAGCTTGGTCATCGGTTGAGCTATCTTGGAGAAATCTAGAATGAAACCCTAATAGTACCTGGCTAGACCAAGGAATTGAAGAATCTGGTGTACAGACTTGGGAGACTTCCAATTCAACACATCTTGCACCTTGCTGGGATCTACAGAAATGCCATCAGGTGTCAACACATACCCCAAAAACTACACTCGATCTAACCAGAACTCACACTTGCTGAATTTAGCATATAGCTTGTGTTCCCTCAATCGAGCTAGTACTATCCGAAGGTGTTGGGCATGCTCTTCATCATTCTTAGAATATATCAAGATATCATCAATGAATACCACAACAAACTTGTCCAGCTCTGGCATAAAGACTGAATTCATCAGGTACATGAAGAATGCAGGAGCGTTGGTGAGACCAAAAGACATTACTAGGTACTCATATAGCCCATACCTAGTAGAAAAAGTTGTCTTTGGTATATCATGTGGTCTAATCTTAATCTGATGATAGCCTAAATGGTGGTCAATCTTGGAGAACACCTTGGCACCAGCTAGTTGATCGAACAAAGTATCTATGTAGGGCAAAGGATACTTGTTCTTAATGGTTACCGCATTAAGAGGGCGGTAATCTACACACATCCAAAGAGTGCCATCCTTCTTCTTCACAAAAATGGCTGGACATCCCCATGGTGAAGAACTATGACGGATGAAGCCTTTTTCCAACAATTCTTCCAACTGCTTCTTTATTTTAGCCAATTCCTTTGGAGCCATATGGTACGGGTGTTGGGAGATAGGAGCAGTACCAGGCTTTAGCTCAATGGAGAATTCCACCTCTTTGTCCAGTGGCAAACCAGGTAGATCTTCGGAAAAAACATCCGGGAACCCACATACTACTGAGATAGAGGCAAGATCAGGAGAGGCTTCAGCATGAGCAGCAACAGGTAAGACTAGATCTAAGGGTACAAGAAGAGACATCATATCCTCAGAAGAAGGAAGTCATAACTCCACAATTCTCTGCTTCAAATACAATACTACCCCATATACTCGCAACCAGTTCATTCCGAGAATTGCATCAATGCCTTGCTTAGGCAGCACCATGAACTAGAGACGGTAAGTGTGAGTGGCTAATACCAAGCTCACTATGCCTGTCCAAGTATTGATGCACATCTGCACACCCAGAGTATGGATTTTATAGGCATACGGTATAGCCATAAGAGGTATATTGTGCTAGTCTACAAATCCCATGCTCATAAATGAATGTGATGCACCAGAATAAAATAACACATAAGCTGGATGAGAATCAATGGTGAACATACCAGCCATCACTGGTTCCTACTGCAATATCTACTCAGCATCCATGAAATTCACCTACCCAGATCGGCTGGCTGGCACTTTCCTCTTGATCACAGTCCGCTTGACTAGCCTAGACTTAGCCGATGGTTGAGCAGACTGGGCTGGCTGGTTCTAGGGACACTCTCGGGCATAGTGGCCATCCTTGCCACATTTGAAACAAGCACTCGGTTTGTTTCCTTATCCCATCCGAGGTGGGGCTTGCTGTCCTTGGGGCTGCTACTATGGCACCTATTGAGTAGGTGCACGGTACTGTGTGGAAGAAGCCTGAGAAGTATGCTGGAGCTATCGAAACGAATGCCCACCTGATGATTGATAGGGCACCCATCAGACAACCTATACCTTCTGAGTATGAGGATGGCTAGAAGACCACGTAGCCACCCGCTTCCTCTTCCATTCTACCTAGGAATCTCATTGCAAGCCCTCCATGGCGATGGCAGCATTCATCATTGCCCTGAAAGTCTGATAGTTCCTAGTATACAATTTCTCCTGAAGGCTGCAAGAGAGGCCACGATAGAAGCGGTCCCTCTTCTTCTCGTCGATATCCACATGAGTTCCAGCATACTAGGACAAGTGATTGAACTTATTGACGTAGTCCATCACTGACAAACTACCTTGCTGCAGGTCTAGGAACTCAGTCAGCTTCCTGTTGAGGACTCTAGTAGGAATATAAAATTCCCTAAATGCTACGGTGAACTCCTACCAGGTCACCCGGTGATCTGGCTATTGCATGGCATTGAAGGTATCCCACCATGCACTCATGGACCCCAACAACTGCTATGCAGCAAAGCACATCTTTTGCTCGTCAGTCACGTTGAGCAAAAAGAACTTCTGCTCCAGAATGCGAAGCCAATGCTCTGCATCCAAGGGCTTAGCCGATGGTGTAAACATGGGCGGGTGCATCTTGAGGAAATCTTGGTAAGAATAGGGTCCCTTAGGACCATGGGCACCACCCTTGTTCCTGCCATTGCCCCCGTGTCCTCCACGGGTGAAGCCAGCGACAGCCTGTGCCATTAGCTCCAAGGCACAGGCTGACTCACGGCGAGCAGCCATCAGTTCCACCATCATCTCCGCATGAGTCATTGGCGGTGGTGGTGGCGGAGGAGGAGGAGCCAGACATGGAGCATCATGGCTCTCCCCGTTGTGCTCATTGGCCTGGCCACTCTCACCTTGGCCCTCGCCAAAACCGTGGCCTGCCCCAGCATTGGTGCTCCTATGTCTGGACCTCAGATTCATCTGTAAGAGATAGGAACCAACAACTTAGGACAACCTCCTAGATCAAAAGCAAGGGATTAGAGAATGACAAGACATTTATTAAAACATTCTTTTTGTTATCCTATCAATTAATTAATCCAATTATACGTGTAGGGGGGAACTTTAGTTTAAGTAAGATGCTATTATCATGATGCATGTATCGGCCTATCCGTTCACTTAGGCCGAAATATAGCGACACTCGCAAGATGTCGGCACATCGCACAATCACTTTCCGTATGCTAATCGATTTCTTATGCAACATAAGTCAGTGTACCTATAGAAACTGATTAGATAAAACCAGTGCCGCTATCCTATATAGACCATATTGCTAGGGCTTATACTTATTTACATGATTTTAGCGCATCCTATTTTTCGCAAAACTTTTGTTGGTCAAATTTTTAAGTTTTAGAAAAGAGTGATAAAATTGGTACACTCATTATTGGCTCTGGTACCAACTATGGTAGAACCGCTCGAAATAACACACTTACGAAGGCGCTCGTCTTCCACCAGACACTAAGCACCCCAAAAGCGAGCTATAGCGGGCGGTATCTGTCGGGCACACCCCAAGGGAGAACCCGAAAGATCCACATTTTTCCTCAAGGATCCAATAATAAAAACGAGTTACAATACTTAATCCATTTCATACATCTAGAGTTCATAAAAAGTACATTATTACATTTCCAAAGTCAGAGTGTAGAATATTAAACAGTGAAAAAAAATAAACATCTAGGGATAATGTAACACCTCGGTGTTAAGCATGCATTAACATTTTGCAAATCATGAGCATAATCATTATTATGCATTCATAAGCATGACATGAAATATAGAATTGAAACATACTAATGAAACATGTATGTTGCATAGTTTTGTTTTAATAGATTGGATGCTATGTTTGTTTTGCCATGTGTGTACCTTGGTTGATCACTTAGACCACTTAGAAGTAATTAGGATGCAATTTGAAGCAAGGTGTATATTCAAAGTTTTCTCAAATTTTGCTTTTAAAAATAATCTTCTAAAATAGGGTTTTTGATTTAAATTAACTTTAAATCTATAGTTCAAAATCTAATTGGATTTTGGCCTTACTCTTTTTGGCAAAGTTGTAGAGTACATTTTTCTGAGCAACTTCTATTTTGGGTCCAACTTTTGAAACTGCTTTGAAAAGGTTTAAAATTTCATTTGAATGAATTTGGGAAAGAAAAGAAAATGAAAAACAGTTCTTACCTTAGTTGGGTCGCCGCTCCGCTTTTGGCCCAGCTAGCGAAGCCGGCCTGGCCTGCCCGCACGCTCGCCCGCGCTCCCGCCCGTGCGCACCCACGCCAGCATCAGGGCCACGCCTCCGCGTGCCCACGGCAGAGTCCCACCGCCGCGTGGCCGCCATGCGCCGCCGACGTTGCCATGCCCTGACCGTTTTGTCGACTCGGGTGCGCCCCCGCTCCCTCACTCCGCCATTCCCTCCCTTCCTTTGCCTCATCCTCGCTCGGACAGCAGCAGTAGCAGCTCTCACGCGCGTAGGCAGCTCTGCCACCGCACACACCTCGCCGGAGTTGGCTCGCCCGACCACCCCAGCTCGCCGTCGACCGCTCTGTCTCGCCCAAAGCTCCGCCTCCACCTCGCACACCCCGTGCTTGCCTCGGTAAGCCATGGGAAGCTTCCCTTCCTCAGGAATCCCTCACCGGAGTAGTGGTCGAGCTCACTAGAGAGCTCTGCTCCATGGACTCCCCCTCTCCGCTCCACTTCTCTCCCTATTTTCACGCGCTCAAGCACTGCCCTGACGTAGTGGAGCTCCCAAGCCCCTCCCCGCGCCTCATCTCGGCCGGAGATGGCCGGCCGACGTTGAGCTGGGCCACCGCGCCACCATGGATGCCGGTGAGCTTGCTCCTGAGCTCCATTGGCCACAATAGCTGCACCAGTAGGTTCGCCTTGCAAAGGAGAGTGCGATAGAGTAGACCTCCTCGCCGGAGACCTCGCCAGCGGCGAGGTTAGCCGTAGTCAGCACCACCCTTCTTCCTCTCCCGCTGACAGGTGGGGTCCCGCTGACCCTCGGGCTCATTTGTTAGCCCCTGTGTGTGTACGTGCGTGTACAGATCCGGGTGGATCTAGCGTTTTTGAACCAGGATTTTCAGAAGGAATAAAAGAAACGATTTATAAATTTTGTTTAAATGCTTTGGAAATTCATAAATTGAAAAATATTGCTCCAAATTTGATGAAACAAATTTCTATATGCTTCTTATTCTTAGATCTACAGTAGAAAAATATTGCATGTGGTTTTTATGATACTTTTGTATAGGGTTTTATTTAATTCTTGTATTTGCTGTTATCTTAGAAAATGTCTAGTAAATAGAATAATTATCAGAAAAATATGGTTCAAGTTTTGTTAATCTCCTTTAGTGATGTACTTTGTAGGAAAAATATATGTCATGCATGTTCTGTAGAGAAATATTGATGTGTAGTTCAAGTGCCTTTAATTGATGATTTTTGTTATTTTGATAGAGAGCAAAAATTGTATAAAACATGTGTATGATAATTTTTGTGCAGTGATTGTTTACTGTGTAGAACATAGGAAAAATATTAAATCTGTTGTTGGATACTTTTCATAATACAAAGTATTTTCATGCTCATATTTATGCCATAGCTTGTCATTTTTGTGTAGGCTATTTTACTTATCCAAATGCCATGAAAATTTTATGGTAGTCTACTTAGTAGTAGTACTATGCTACTGTAATTTTCTCAGATTTTTTATGCTACCAAAATAGGTGTTGCTGTTCAAACCTAGTTTCAATTAGGGTTTAATTAACCTTTTTAATGCATGTTTAGTTAATAATGTTTGCTTTGGTGTATCTTTGAATCATCTTAGCTTGCTGTGGTGACTTGGCATGTTAGTATAGTGGTTGTAGTAGTAGTATAGTAGTACATGTTCTTGGATGATGTTGGCTACCTTGTAGAAGAGCTTTACTTCTACTATGTCCAATAAAGTTAAACATGTTCATCTACATTCCATGCATCATGATCATTACATGTCATCTCTCTGATGCACCTATGCATGAGCACTTATACATCTACATCATATAGGATCGCAGGAGGAGTTGCTAGTAGCAGTTCAGGAAGAGCAGACCGGGACAGATCCATAAGAAATCCAGGCACAGGAGGTGCCAGAGGAAGAGGAGCAAGGAGAGGACTTGCCCGAGTGCGTGGATCATCAACCTAGTTCGTTCGAACGAGGCAAGCCTCGGAGCATTCTAAGTCTCCTACTTTATAAAAGCAATTCTTTCTATATATGAGTTTATATATTGTTGCATTAAGTTGTAGGAGTTGATTGAAACCGTTGATGCATTTATTACTATCCTTGCCTACCTTATTACCTTTTTACCCTGTTAGGTCAGGATCGAATAACTGCTTAGCCTTGCTTAGACCGGTAGCGATCGGTGATTTCTGGTCACCTACATTTATAGGTGGTTACTGGAAGAATTTAGCTATGGAAAGAATGATATCCTGGAATTAACCATGTGTGATGGATAATTGGAGACCAGAATGGAAAAGTTGGAGGCAACCAGACAGGGTTCTGGGGTGCTGTTAGTTTTCCTGTCTGTGTCGATTAAGGACCGATCGTTGCTCGTCCCTCTTGTCATGTTGAACGTATGCCTCACATTTAGCTGGCCGAATAAAGTACCTTTCGACCGTGAAGCTAGTGACACTATTCGAGCCGGGATAAACTCGGATTGGCAGACTGGTGCTGAAGGGGGTATGACGGGGACGCGAAGAGTGAGCCCAAGGTGCGTCCTAGCTATCGGGCGGTCCCTGGGTAGTGCGGTCCATGACTGTTATCCCATGGCTACTTGGAAAGTGTCATTAGTGATCTAGTAGCTCACTTGATCGGTGAGTGTGGTTTGTGTGAGGAATAAATCACCAGCTGGTTAGGAATCGATTCGAATCGCCATCGCTCCTGGATAGTGAGCACTTGACTCGAGCTACAACATCATAGTAATTATGATGGAACACTGATGGTTATCTAGATGGTATGGGATATGCTAAATCTAAGTTGGTAACTGGATGTTATTGGTTAATCAAGTGATTGCTATAGTATAGGTGCTTACCTAGATGGATAGGTCATAATAAAGATGATGCAAAGTACTTAAAATGGTTTCTTCATGATAGCTTATGCTTTTCGCAAATGAGTCAGCTAGCCCACTAAAGAAAGCCTTGCATAATCCTTGGTGTCGCTTTATTTTGGTTTAAGACGGGTAAGTCTAGCTGAGTACCTTCTCGTACTCAGGGCGTTGTTCCCATTGTTGTTGTAGATGGTCAAATGTACTACGGTTATTGCATTAACTGCCTGTACCCGGCGATGGGCGACAACTAGGACCAAGGGCAATGGTCACTCCGTATCTCTCATCTGATGCTTTTGTTGGAGATGACTACCTACTGGCACTAGTATCTGAACCAAAAGTGTGTGTGTGGCTTTAAAACTATTTGCTTCCGCTATTTCAGTTTGAACTTGGGTTGTAATAACTTTATGTTCTAAACTCCGATGTATCCAACTGTCATTGCGAACTTTATGTAACATGTGACGGTGATTGCTAAACTTGTACGATCTTGGTTTGTATGTCGATTGGTTTGAAATCCTTCGTGGTTTCACGGACTACCGGGTTATACGGGCTTAAGTTTGCTAAATTATCTGCTTCGGCGGAAGATTTCCTTACTTAATCTCGTATAATTGGTCGGTTCTGTTATAGCTGGTATCGGAGCTAGGTTTAGCAGGTTACTGTTCCCATGAGTATTTAAAACCAAAATTGTGTTTAAAACTGAGTTTTAAAACTTAATAGTGTGCCTAGTGGTCATATCCTATATGCCTAGTTAAGGACTCTAGGTGGCTTATTTAAGTACTGACTTGGGGGTCTTTGCATCATATTTCTATTCCGTTGCTCATACGGCGTGCTATTGTATGAGTGCCATTCACTTGAGTGGTAATGTATGGATCCATTGCCTCTATGCCTCGGTAAGTGAGAGTTGTGAGAGCATGATCGGATACACTACCGATCTAGGGAAGTGCTTATATGATGCTGGATTATTTACATGCCATACGCGTGTTTGTATGAAGGTATCCAATGTGTGGCGAATTCCGTCCTGTGGTGACTGATGCCGTCGATAGGACGATGGTTCGGGTAGTTGCTACCGTTGTACGCGTATCTAGGGGATGCGTGTAGAGCGAGTAGATTACTTTACTGCTTTCATGCATATTTTTCATACTGTCAGGGTTTGGGCTGAAGTGGATCTTTTGCAGGTACATAACAGCGCTATCGTGTAGTACGTATTAGCTATGTTTATGAGAGACCGTTGTATGCCACCGTCTATGCCGCTAGCAATTGTTATTTTTCCTAAGTTTGTGAGAACGTACGGAACGTGCATGCATCATGTTGTTACATATCATTCATGGCATTGTTCCTCCCCTTATAAGTTGATTATCTCATTTTGATAAAAATGACAACTTAACCTTGTTCTCACGTGGGTAATAAAAAAAATTTGCTACAGATGGCACGCATAAAGCAGACCTGCTCGCAAGTCCACCGGAGGCAGAGCTCCCCGCCATCAGCTTGCTCCACGTACCCATCAGCACCACATGTTTCTTGGAGAGTTTGGGATGCCTACACTCTTGTGGAGAGTGCTCAGCTATGTAGGCTATCCTGATGGAAATGGAGCCCCGCTATTTCTAGACAAATGAGCAGTTGGGGGAAGGTCTCTTGGTTACTGTGGAGGCCGTTGTTCGTCCCCGAGGTGACGGTTCTGAGTGGACTGGTTGGCGTTATGAGTCAACTGGTAGGACCGCTGAAGAAGCAGCTGACAGGGCAGCCTTTGGGATACTGAGGGATATCATGGATCGTTTTCCTCAGGAGTTGGCAGTCGCTATAGTTGGAGTCTTTCCGAGGGGCAACCCCTCCACTGACTCATGGCAGCAAGCAAGAGGAAGATCTCTAGAGATTGGTGCAGCAGAAGGATAGAACAGTGATAACCCTGCTATGAGCGCCATGTTCGCAGTGATGAAGGCTTTCGATGGAGTAGAAGGTAGCCTGAGACGTGTGTCTGGTGCTCTTGGTTAGGCCCACGATGACCGACATCAGCTTCAGAGGGATCACGACGCCGAGATTGAGAGGCTCAATGCAGAGATGGCTCAGTTGACTCGTCAGAGGGATCAGGCGACCCAGAGGACTGGAGTCTATGAGGGAGACATATGTGCACTGAGAGAGCAGGTTGAGCGTCTGACCACTGCCAACAGGAATGCTGAGCGCATGTTGATCCATGTGCTCCACCAGAGGAATGAAGCCTGGTCTGCAGAAGATGTTCTGAGAGCTCGATAGGTTGAGCTAGAGCAACAGCTGGCCAATGTAGAAGAGTACAACGACAACTTACATGAGGAGGTTCATCAGCTGAATAACAAGCTCCACCCTTATGTTCCTCCTAGAGCAGCAGAGATGGATCTAGATGAGGACGAGGATCCCGAAGAGCCTGAGGCACCAGCTGATGATGACAATGATGATGTGGATAGTGACAATGTCGACATCTCCGACTTAGACAGCGACCACGATGAGTAGGCTAGTAGTTGTTGCGCTAGCTACTAGGGTTTCGTTTGCGATGACCTTTTGCATGGTTGGCATGTCTAGCATGTAATAATGAGTAGAAAGACTAAGACCTTGATGTAATGTTGGAAAACTTGGATGTGTTTGTGGCGATATCTGAACGTCAAAAGTCCAGTGTATGTATGCTGGCAATTTGGTTGTAATGGACGCGATGTGTGCGCTTAAGTAATCTAATTAGTGATGTTGTGTTAATTGGAATGACTTATTGTGCCCCTGTTTTATTGTATGAATTTATTCTCTCCTAGTGAATTCAGTACGGCATAATTTTTCATTCACCTGCAATTTCTACAACATCGCCTAATAATTACTGTTGCTAAATATGCAGATGCCGAACACTCGTCCGTACCATGTATGACTGCTGCTGAGGCAGGTGGCAGTGCCACTGGGAATGAGAACCGTGATCCACCACCACCTCCTCCTCCACCATACACCACGGAACAGTTCTTCGCACAGTTCCTTGGAAGTCAACGCAACATGGAGGGCATGCAGCAGAACATGGAAGCTGCATTGCACCACATTGCTGACAACACCCGCCGTGGGTTAAACCCAGGTGGACATGAAGCGAATCAGTATAGCAGTTTCAAGGACTTTATGGACACCAGACCACCAATTTTCAAAGAAGCGGCAGAGCCATTGGATGCAGAAGAGTGGATAAACACCATGGAAGATAAGTTTCATGTTCTAAGGATGACCGAAGTGTTGAAGACTGAGTATGCAGCTCATCAGCTACAAGGCCCTGTAGGAATGTGGTGGAAGCACCACCGCACCACTTTTCCCCCCAATGCCCACATTACTTGGAGGGAATTCACTGAGGCTTTTCGTGGAGTTTACATTCCACCTGGTTTGACAGAAATGAAGTTTGGAGAATTTCTAGCACTGAATCAAGGCACCAAGACTATGACATAGTATCTACATGCATTCAACAATCTAAGTCGCTATGCCTCTGACATGGTGAATACCGATGCCAAAAAGATCGCTAGTTTCAAGAGATGGTCTGAATCCCAAGATGATGAAGCACAGTGGGTACCAACATGAGAACTAGTTTCAATGACTTTGTTAGTGACTGCTTAAAGCAAGAAAAGAACAACAATGTATATGCTACATCCAAGACTCACAAGAGGGCCTTTGAGTCAGGTCTATCCCAGCCAAGGGCCCCAATGGCAAATCGTTCTACGTATCGTCCGCCTGCCCCTGGTGCAAGGTTCAGGCCACCCCAGTAGAGGAATGAAAATGCCTAGCAACCTCAGAGGAATCAGAAGCCATTCAAGATGGTGGTGCCACAAGCCAAGACTGAACAAGGCAGTTCATCTAGAGCTGCTACTCAAGTAAGAGGACCATGTTTCAACTGCAATCAACCTGGGCACTTTGCAAAGTTTTGCCCATATCCCAAGAAGCAGCAAAATCAGTACCAAGCTCGTGTGCACCACACCACCATTGATGACATCCTAGAAGGAGAGCCCATAACAGTCGGTATGTTTTCTATCAACAATCACCCTGCAGTCATTTTGTTTGATTCTGGATCATCTCAGTCATTCATAAGTCAAGCATTTGCAAGAAAGTATGAGCAAAAGATAGTTGATTTGGAATGTGCTTATCGGATAAGTTCAGCTAGGGCTGATTTGTTAACTAATTAGATAATCCAGGGGGTAACCCTGAGTATAGCAGACAGGCAAGTATAAGCTTAACTTGATAGTTATGCCAGGGCTAGTTCTGGATGTGATTATGGGAATGAACTGGATGAATAAGATGGGAGTAGTAATTGATGTTGGAGGAAGAAGCATTTCTCTCAAGGAACCTATTGGAGAAGGTACCTTTCAAGTAACCTTACCTCGGAGAATAGATCTGGCCAGTACAACTTGTGTAGTCCAAACTACTCTTCTAGCCAAGATTCTAGTAGTGTGCGAGTTTCTAGACGTGTTTCTAGATGAGTTATCCAGTCTTCCACCGGACAGAGATGTTGAGTTTGCCATTGAGTTAATCCCTAGAACACCACCGATCTCAAGAGGCCTTATCGGATGCCTCTAAATGAATTAGCCGAGTTGAAGAAACAACTCCAAGATCTGTTGACTAAGGGTTTAATTCATCCAAGTTCATCAGAATGGGGATGTCCCTGCACTGTTCGTGAAGAAGAAGAAGGATAACTCCTTACGGATGTGCATGGACTACTGGCCACTGAATGAGGTGACAATTAAAAACAAGTATCCTCTACCTCGGATTGATATCTTATTTGATCAATTGTCAAAAGCCAAGGTGTTCTCCTAAGATAGATTTGAGATCAGGGTACCATTAGATCAAGATTAGACCACAAGATATACCCAAAACCGTGTTCTCCACCAGATATGGTTTGTACGAGTATCTTGTCATGTCCTTTGGTTTGACAAATGCTCCTGCATACTTTATGTATCTGATGAATTTCGGTCTTTATGCCAGAGTTGGATAAGTTCGTGATTGTGTTCATTGATGACATTCTAGTATACTCAGAGAACGAACAGGATCATGCAGAGCATCTAAGAATTGTCTTGACTAGACTCAGAGATCACCAGCTGTATGCTAAGTTTAGTAAATGTGAGTTCTGGCTGAAGACAGTTCCTTTTCTTGGTCATGTGTTATCTGAGAATGGAATCTCAGTGGATCCTAGTAAGGTACAAGAGGTTATGGATTGGAAGGCACCAAGCACAGTTCATGAGGTTCGGAGTTTTCTTGGATTAGCTAGTTACTATCGTCGTTTTATATCGGACTTCTCGAAGATTGCCAAGCCAATGACAAGTTTGCTATAGAAGGATCATAAGTTCGTTTGGATAGAGGAGTGTGAGGCAGCTTTCTGCACCTTGCGGAACTTTGCTAACCACTGCTCCTGTTCTGGCGCAACCGAATATAGAGAAGCCATTTGATGTGTTTTGCGATGCATCAAAGAATGGTTTAGGATGTGTTCTGATGCAAGATGGAAGGGTCATTGCTTATGCCTCACGTCAGTTGAGGAAGCATGAGGTTAACTATCCTACGCATGATTTAGAGCTTGCGGCCGTTGTGCATGCTCTAAAGATTTGGAGACACTACTTGCTTGGGAATGTGTGCAATATCTTTATAGATCATAAGAGTCTCAAGTACATATTTACTCAGTCTGAGTTGAATATGCGACAGAGAAGATGGTTAGAGCTGATAAAGGATTATAATCTGAATGTGCACTATCATCCGGGAAAGGCAAATGTAGTAGCAGATGCCTTAAGTAGGAAGTCACATTCTCTTGCTGTGCAACCGTTGTTTGAAGATGGGTTCAATTTGTTGCATCCTGCTGTGTTGCATAATATCCAGGTTAGTTGTACCTTGGAGAGCAAGATCATTGAGGGTCAGAAAACAGATAAGGGAATATTCCATATCAAGGAGAAAATGAAGAAAGAACCGACCAAGCACTTTAGAGTGGATGAACAAGGAGTGTTATGGTTTAAGGACCGTCTGGTTGTACCTAAAGATCGAGAGCTCAAGAACAAATTGATGGATGAAGCTCATCACTCTAAGTTGTCTATCCATCCTGGAAGTAGCAAAATGTACCAAGAATTGAGACCTCGTTATTGGTGGACGAAGATGAAGAAGGAGATTGCAGCGTATGTTGCTCAGTTGCGACATGTGTTGTAGAGTGAAAGCTCTTCACATGAGACCCACAGGAATGTTGCAACCTTTGTCAGTACCAGATTGGAAATGGGATGATATAAGTATGGATTTTATCACCGGTCTTCCCACCACACCAAAGGGGAATGATTCGATTTGGGTGATTGTAGATTGCCTTACCAAATTAGCTCACTTTTTACCAGTCAAGAACGCTTTTCGACCCCCTTAGTATGCTGAGAAGTACATTGCATAGATTGTCCGATTACATGGTATACCAAAGACTATCGTGTCTGACCATGGGTCATAGTTTACCGCTCATTTTTGGGAGCATCTTCATAAAGGTTTGGGTACTAGCTTGGTTCATAGTATAGCTTACCACCAACAGATAGATGGGCAGACAGAGCGAGTTAATGCTGTTCTTGAAGATATGCTTAGAGCTTGTGTGTTATCGTCTAGGGGTTCATGGGAATCATGGTTACCTTTGGTAGAGTTCACTTACAACAATAGTTACCAAGAGAGTATCAAGATGGCTCCATTTGAAGCATTGTATGGCAGGAAATGTAGGACACTGTTGAATTGGGTTGAGCCTAGAGAGAGAAGGTTTTATGGAATCAATTTTGTTGACAAGGCTGAGAAAAAGGTCTGTATTATCCAACAAAACATGAAAGCGGCACAGTCACATCAGAAGGGTTATGCCGATAAGAGAAGGAGACCGCTTGAGTTTGAGGTAGGTGACTACATTTATCTAAAGGTTACTCCAATGAAGAAAGTACAACGGTTTGGAGTAAAGAGAAAGCTCGCTCCTAGATTTGTCGGACCGTATAAAATACTAGAAAAGAAGGGTCCAGTGGCTTACAAGTTACAGTTACCAGAAGCGATGGGTTCGATCTTTCCAGTCTTCCATGTATCACAGTTGAAGAAATGCTTGTGTGTTCCGGAAGAGAGAATAGAACCTCAGGGCATTCGGATCAAATCAGACTTGGAATACCGTGAGCAACCGGTTTGAGTTTTGGACACTAAGGACTGAGTCACTCGGAATAAAGTGGTGAGAACATATAAGATACAGTGGAGTCATCACGATGATGGTGATGCGACGTGGGAAACAGGAGAATATCTGCAAAACGCTTATAAGGATTTTTATAACAAATGGTTCGTAACTCAAAATCTCAGGACGAGATTCTTATAAGGGGGGAGGGCTGTAACACCTCGGTGTTAAGCATGCATTAACATTTTGCAAATCATGAGCATAATCATTATTATGCATTCATAAGCATGACATGAAATATAGAATTGAAACATACTAATGAAACATGTATGTTGGCATAGTTTTGTTTTAATAGATTGGATGCTATGTTTGTTTTGCCATGTGTGTACCTTGGTTGATCACTTAGACCACTTAGAAGTAATTAGGATGCAATTTGGAGCAAGGTGTATATTCAAAGTTTTCTCAAATTTTGCTTTTAAAACTAATCTTCTAAAATAGGGTTTTTTGATTTAAATTAACTTTAAATCTATAGTTCAAAATCTAATTGGATTTTGGCCTTACTCTTTTTGGCAAAGTTGTAGAGTACATTTTTCTGAGCAACTTCTATTTTGGGTCCAACTTTTGAAACTGCTTTGAAAAGGTTTAAAATTTCATTTGAATGAATTTGGGGAAAAAAAGAAAATGAAAAACAATTCTTACCTTAGTTGGGCCGCCGCTCCGCTTCTGGCCTAGCTAGCGAAGCCGGCCTGGCCCGCCCGTGCGCTTGCCCGCGTGCCTGCGCTAGCGCCAACGCCGCACCTCCACGTGCCTGTGGCAGAGTCCCGCCGCCGCGTGGCCGCCATGCGCCGCCGACGTCGCCATGCCCTAACCGTTTTGTCGGCCCGGGCGCGCCCCCGCTACCTCACTCCGCCATTCCCTCCCTTCCTTTGCCTCGTCCTCGCTCGGACAGCAGCAGCAGCAGCAGCTCCCGCGCGTGTAGGCAGCTCTGCCACCACACGTGCCTCACCGGAGTTGGCTCACCCGGCCACCCCAGCTTGCCATCGACCGCTCCGTCTCGCCCAAAGCTCCGCCTCCACCTCGCGCACCCCGTGCTCGCCTCGGTAAGCCATGGGAAGCTTCCCTTCCTCGGGAATCCCTCACCGAAGTAGTGGTCGAGCTCACTGGAGAGCTCCACTCCGTGGACTCCCCCTCTCCGCTCCCCCTCTCTCCCTATTTTCACGCGCTCAAGCACCGCCCTAACGCAGTGGAGCTCCCAAGCCCCTCCCCGCGCCTCATCTCGGCTGGAGATGGCTGGCCGATGTTGAGCCGGGCCACCACGCCACCATGGATGCCGGTGAGCTTGCTCCCGAGCTCCATTGGCCATGATAGCTGCACCAGTAGGTTCGCCTTGCGAAGGAGAGTGCGATAGAGTAGACCTCCTCGCCGGAGACCTCACCAGCGGTGAGGTTAGCCATAGTCAGCACCGCCCTTCTTCCTCTCCCGCTGACAGGTGGGGTCCCGCTGACCCTCGGGCTCGTTTGTCAGCCCCTGTGTGTGTATGAGCGTGTACAGATCCGGGTGGATCTAGCCTTTTTGAACCAGGATTTTCAGAAGGAATAAAAGAAACGATTTATAACTTTTGTTTAAATGCTTTGGAAATTCATAAATTGAAAAATATTGCTCCAAATTTGATGAAACAAATTTCTATATGCTTCTTATTCTTAGATCTACAGTAGAAAAATATTGCATGTGGTTTTTGTGATACTTTTGTATAGGGTTTTATTTAATTCTTGTATTTGTTGTTATCTTAGAAAATGTCTAGTAAATAGAATAATTATCAGAAAAATATGGTTCTAGTTTTGTTAATCTCCTTTAGTGATGTACTTTGTAGGAAAAATATATGTCTTGCATGTTCTGTAGAGAAATATTGATGTGTAGTTCAAGTGCCTTTAATTGATGATTTTTGTTATTTTGATAGAGAGCAAAAATTGTATAAAACATGTGTATGATAATTTTTGTGTAGTGATTTTTTACTGTGTAGAACATAGGAAAAATATTAAATCTATTGTTGGATACTTTTCATAATACAAAGTATTTTCATGCTCATATTTATGCCATAGGTTGTCATTTTTGTGTCGGCTATTTTACTTATCCAAATGCCATGAAAATTTTATGGTAGTCTACTTAGAGTAGTACTCTGCTACTGTAATTTGCTCAGATTTTTCTGTGCTACCAAAATAGGTGTTGCTGTTCAATCCTAGTTTCAATTAGGGTTTAATTAACCTTTTTAATGCATGTTTAGTTAATAATGTTTGCTTTGGTGTATCTTTGAAGCATCTTAGCTTGCTGTGGTGACTTGGCATGTTAGTACAGTGGTTGTAGTAGTAGTATAGTAGTACATGTTCTTGGATGATGTTGGCTACCTTATAGAAGAGCTTTACTTCTACTATGTCCAATAAAGTTAAACATGTGTGATGGATAATTGGAGACCGGACGGAAAAGTTGGAGGCAACCAGACAGGATTCTGGGGTGCTGTTAGTTTTCTATCTGTGTCGATTAAGGACCGATCGTTGCTCGTCCCTCTTGTCATGTTGAACATATGCCTAACATTTAGCTGGCCGAATAAGGTACCTTTTGACCGCGAAGCTAGTGACACTATTCGAGCCGGGATAAACTCAGATTGGCAGACTGGTGCTGAAGGGGGTATGATGGGGATGCGAAGAGTGAGCCCAAGGTGCGTCCTGGCTGTCGGGCGGTCCCTGGGTAGTGTGGTCCATGACTGTTATCCCGCGGCTACTTGGAAAGTGTCATTAGTGATCTGTAGCTCACTTGATCGGTGAGTGTGGTTTGTGTGAGGAATAAATCACCAGCTGGTTAGGAATCGATTCGAATCGCCATCGCTCCTGGATAGTGAGCACTTGACTCAAGCTACAGCATCGTAGTAATTATGATGGAACACTGATGGTTACCTAGATGGTATGGGATATGCTAAATCTAAGTTGGTAACTGGATGTTATTGGTTAATCAAGTGATTGCTATAGTATAGGTGCTTACCTTGATGGATAGGTCATAATAAAGATGATGCAAAGTACTTAAAATGGTTTCTTCATGATAGCTTATGCTTTTCGCGGCTAGTCCACTAAAGAAAGCCTTGCATAATCCTTGGTGTCGCTTTATTTTGGTTTAAGATGGGTAAGTCTAGCTGAGTACCTTCTCGTACTCAGGGTGTTGTTCCCATTGTTGTTGCAGATGGTCAAATGTACTACGGTTATTGCATTAACTGCTTGTACTCGGCGATGGGCGACAACTAGGACCAAGGGCAATGGTCACTCTATATCTCTCATCTGATGCTTTTGTTGGAGATGACTACCTACTAGCACTGTACCTGAACCAAAAGTGTGTGTGTGGCTTTAAAACTATTTGCTTCCGCTATTTTAGTTTGAACTTGGGTTGTAATAACTTTATGTTCTAAACTCCGATGTATCCAACTGTCATTGTGAACTTTATGTAACATGTGACGGTGATTGCTAAACTTGTACGATCTTGGTTTGTATGTCGATTGGTTTGAAATCCTTCGTGGTTTCACGGACTACCGGGTTATACGGGCTTAAGTTTGCTAAATTATCTGCTTCGGTGAAAGATTTCCTTACTTAATCTCGTATAATTGGTCGGTTCTATTATAGATATGAAACAAGGATCCATCTCTGCCCATCAGAAGAATCCTTCACACAATGATACTCCTTAAGCATTACCTGCAATAGGGGTAAATAAACCCTGAGTACACAATGTACTCACAAGACTTATCCGACTAGTGAGAATAGTTTCCTGACTCCAAGGGATATGCAAAGCTTTATGGTTTGCTGGTTTCCTTTTTTTAGAAAGCAATACTAATTGTGAGTCCTTATTTATGTTATTATTTACAGTTGTATTAATTCATTATCTAGCTATTCTATGTAAGCACCTATTCTACTTTCAAGCAAAGATTGAGCAATCAATTCCATTTCATCATCTTCCAGCTTTCAGTTCTTACTACGATGCTAAACGTAGACAAGTCATACCGGATCGCCCGACGATTCACGAATCAATGCCCCCAGCTGGGTACCCTAAAAACACATGCCCTGCTTGTACCCTAGGCAAAAGCAAGACCAACGCATCACCCTCCTATCATGGAGTCCAGGTCCCCGTCCAAACTTGGACTCTAAGCCCTCGCTTCTAAGTCCTGGACTTAGTGCGATGCAAGAACATCCACCATCCCCGCCTCCAATTAGTCAGTCCAAAAAGAGCCAGAACCCATGACAAGAGAGCAACAAGTCTTCTCTACGCCCATACCCAAGTATGTGCTCAGGATAATAAATATGTGACTTGCCTAGAGCCTTAGGCAATGGCCGGTCCTTAACCGACACAGATAGGGAAAAAGTATAACCAAGCTATGCCTTATTGGCCACAGGACACAACCTCTTACACCCACCAATACCCAAACCATATCCCTACCCGGTCACCATTTTTCCTTTCCACTATTTTATCATGAGTGATCATAATTATCACCTATTGCAAGTAACGGCAGGTTACTCGTGCTACCGGAATCCTAAGCATAGCAGCTACTCGACCTGCACTAGTAGGACTCAGGTAGATGTATTATGCATGTAGTTTCCATAAAATACCTGAAACTTAAATGCACATCATATATATATTCAGTGATCAGTAAAAATATCGGTTATGCTCCTAGGCTTGCCTTGGGCAGGCAGTGGGTCAACAAAGTCAGCACCAAAAGGCTCCGGGGCTCCCTCCTACATGAGGATCTCCTCCTCGTATTCCTCAATGACCTCTTCATAATCATGTTCATCCACGGGCACGAACTCTACCAACTCATGATCTACATGCATGAAATGATGATGCAACACTTAGTAATACGACGACAATAGCTCTTAAAATAAAATACATCTATCAAGCTACTAAGTGAGTTCTACCGACTAAGGTGCTAAGTTACCTACTGTTACCACTAACAAGTATGAAGCATGTCATATATTATCTTAGCAACCTAAGGTATTCTTACTCCTAATACCGATTTATTTTATAAATGATAAAACAAGGGGTACTAGCTACTCTATTTATCAACCTACTCTAGGGCTACAAAAATTACAGTGAGTATATAATAATCTAATGGTCTTACTATAAAAATTTCATGGCTAAATCTACCATCAATTTGCCATAAAAATTCCTACAAATATTATGCTACATAATACTAAGCTCTCTAATTTGAATTTATGAACCTATCAGTATCACAGCTAACTACAAACTAACTACACCAATAGATAGATACCATTTTTGTGAACCGAACAAATTTTATTTCACTATTTTGGACATCTACAAGATTTACTACAATTTATCAAAGTTCAGCTCAAAACTAAATTGAATAAGCATTTATTAATTCATTGGAAAATAGAAAACCAAATTTCAAACCGCGGCCCACTGCTCGCGGTGCGGCCCACGCGGGAGCGCGACCCAGCCAAGCGACGCTGGCCCACGATGGGAAGGCCCGCGCACGACGGCCGTTTTGTGAAAACGCCCCTGACCTACTGACGAACCACCCTTAGACCCATGGCACTATTTCTACAGACAGTTACTTCATAGATAAGCCCTCGGAATAATTTGTCTTCACAACGGCGATGCCCTCGGCACCTGCGTATGCACATTGACGTGATTACGCTAGCCAAACCAGCCCTTCCCTGCCCCCAATTATGAGCCGATGCTCACCTAGGCATATACCCGAAGTGATGGGCGGTGACACGGCGAACGTAGATGCTGTCCCGAGCTCCCTCCCCGACGGTGGGCTCCTCCCTACGATGGTAGGCACATTCCCATGAGTCAAGGCACAGACAACATGAACAAGCTCAAGGATGGGCAACAGCGACTCACTCCGAACCTACCAGACATGGTGGCTAGATCGGAGACTAACCGAGCAATTCTGGCCACGCGCGCATGGCAAGCCTCACGATGGTGGCGGTGGTGCGACTATGTCAGCAGCGATGAGCAGGTAGTAGCAGGGCGAAATGGGGTGCGCATGGGATAGAGTGGAGCAGGGCGAAGATACAGTGCCAACAAATTGGATGGAGGTGGACGGGGCTAGGGGAATTTGACCGGCACTATCGTGGAGTCTTAAAGTGGCCGACAGCAAAGGAACTTCAAATTGGGGCTCGACACCGACTGGCAGCAGTAGTGGAAGTGTTCGGCGCATAGCTAGGTTCTTACCCAATCCTCAGGTGCACGTAACTGCATGGATTCGACTGGCGCTGCGAGCTGGCCTTGGCGTGGCTCGACGACTATGGCACGACGCCATTAATGGCAGAGGTGATTGGGAGCATAGAGCGATGCTCGCCATGCAATGGGATGGACAAGGCACACACAGGGAAGACACACGTGCTCGTACAATTTGGCATGGCTCGGCAAGCACAGCACATTAACTGTCAAGCAGACGGCGACACGGCCACGTGTCGGCATAGAGTCCCGAGTGGGCGTGATGCGAGCGGTGCAGCGTACGTGGGCGATGTAGACTCATGGCCACGACACATAGTAGCATGTTGACATGACACAACGTAGCACAGGCAATGACACGGTGAACGGGCGGCAGCGATACGGTGATGGGACGGCGGCGCAGCGACATAGGCAGACACGACGCTAGCAGCGAGAGCGCACACTAGTGATCCAGCACTTGCGACTAAGGCCAGCAGCCGCGTGGGGACCTAGTGAGGCATACAGTAATGGTGGAGCAGAGCAACTAGGCCTGCTAGCACCAGCAAGGTGGCATGTGTGTGAGTGCTTGCTTGGGCACAATAGTGGTGTGGCCATGGCCTGCAGCGCAGAGCCAACGGTAGGCTAGTGCAGCGGCAGTGGCATGCATGCGACATGTGTGAGCGCGTGCTAGGGTGCAGTAATGGAGATGCAACCAGCATGGCAGCGCGTGCTTAGGTAGGCCAGTGTAGTGGCGGTGAGCTGAACCAATGTGGTGACCGTGTCCAGACATAGGCACCGACTGGAACGTGACTGTCGACAGAATATTATCGGCAGTCCTCTGAGGGGTATCCCATGAAGGTAGATTGATCAGTAGGGAAGCATGAGATCAAAAACAAGAAGGCAATAGAGACACACGAGTTAGACAGGTTCAGGCCATCAATATGATGTAATACCCTACTCCTATGGTCTATTGGTTTGTATTAGCTATCATATGATATTGCGTGAGTTTGGAGGGGGTCCCTGCCTACCTTATATAGTTCGGGGAGCAGGGTTACAAGTCGGTTAGATCTGAGAGATAACTAGAAAGTAATAACTGATTACATGAATCTTGGGATCATACATATCCTAACAGATCTCGTAGTATCTTTAGGATATCTTCCAGATGTCTTGCGGGAGGCGCCGAGCAGAGTCATGCTATGGGTTGGGCCGCCCCAGAGGGTGCAACCCATGTGGTCTGTCATGGGTATCCAGGGTCATACCCCCCCCCCCACAGCTAGTCCCTGAGCGCCTTGTACCCGTTGTGCAACGCCGTCTTGAGCTTGTCCGAGTAGGTGCGAACACGACCGAGCAGTCAAACTCATGGTCCGACCACCGTGATGAGTTGTCAAGCAGTTGCGAGCATTTGCCAAGCAGCGTGAACTATCGCCGAGCAGTGTGAACCGAACATGGCTTGCCATAAGGGTGTAAGGAGCTCAAGTTTAGAATCAAAAATTTCTTCATAGTGGACCAAGTGTGCCCACTTAGAGTCTAACCACGAGAAAAGGAGATAACCTTCTTCAGCTTCAAGAGGCGCGGAGTTTTCTAGAATAAAGCAAGCACATTCACTACTAGGTGAAGTGTGCCCACTTAGTCCCTGAGCCTGATAGTAGATGATGTAGTCATATGGTGCTAGGGTCCAAAGTAGAAGAAAAATAAAAGACCAGCCGAGCAGGCAGCCAGTCCCTAGGTGTAGCCCCCGAAAAGCACATTCACCGCAACGTGAAGTGTGCCTACTTAGTCCCTGAGCCTAACAGTGGGTGACATGGTCACATGGTGCCAGGGTTAGAAACAACGGTCAACTTGGAGAAAAAAGAATCGCAGAGAAAACACCAGAGTACCGGCTGTTCAGTAATAATTATTGAGCCGTAACGATTGGCAGAGATGTCAGCGAGCATTCGACGAGCCGCAACAAATTGTAGAGATCAATCAGCAATACAGGCTAGGACTATGTGAAGGCCTAGGTAACGGCCCACCTTGCTGTTACAGAGAATTCGGGATGGCACAAATTACAGTAATGGTTCCCCAAAAACCCTCGAATGCGATAGGGTGGGGAAAGTGCTTTATAATAGCACCGCCACATCCCATGTTCCCACCATTGCCACTTTGCCATTTCATCTTCCTCGTCAGCCCTCACATTTCCAAATTCAAATCCACACTTGCTTCCACTGCCAAACCCTAATCAGATCTGATAGATGGCGCCGAAGAAAGGAGCTACCAAATCGAAGAAGACGAGTCCCAAGAAGGCGAGCGCCAAAACCTAGCGCGACGAAGAATGGGTCCCATCATGAATAGGAGAAACGGAGCTCAATAGATTGGTGGAAGCTAGCATTCTTCCTAACCGCGCTACTGCCGGATGGCGGCTGGCCCTCGGTGAGCCCTTCCCAACACCTCACACCGATGAAGTGGTGGTATTCGAGGATTACTTCTAGCGTGGGTTAGGATTTCCTATTCATCCATTCCTAAGGCATTTGCTAGAACTTTGGGTGGTTAGTATGTGCAATCTCCACCCAAATACCATTTTACACATCTCTATCTTCGTCCATTTCTATGAGGCATATCTCGGTATCCTCCCCCACTTCAACCTCTTCCATCACCTGTTCTGGCTTAAGAAGAGAGGCGGTGGTGGTTCCAAGGTGGTCGGTGGCGTATACCTTTAGTTGCGCGATGGAATGGTGGGGGAGTACCTTACTATGCCGCTGAACACATCACTAAAGAACTGGAACACCAAGTGGTTCTACATGAGGTAGAGCCACCCGGTCGTCCGCTGCGACACCAACCACATCCCAGAGAGCCAGAGGAGCTAGTCGGAGATGCCAAATAGTGCTGATATGGAGCAAGTGAGGGAGCTCCTTAGATTAATACAGGGTGTGAAGACCAACAATGGATTAGTGGCGGCGAGCTTTATAGTGCACCGCGTTCAACCCTGCAAGGAGAGAGCCCACCCCGTCTTTCAATTCAAGGGGAAAATCGACGGTACCCAGGAGAGGCCAGAGATGCTATCGAGGGTCATTGTGGAAGAGTGGGCTGTAGAGCTATTCGTGCCGTTTGCCTCATTCAGCATGTCAGGGTATACGGAGCCCTTTAACTGCAAGAATCTGCCTCCTTAGGTAAATATCTTAGTTGTAACTCTTGATGCTTTGTACCTTTTGTCATTTCCATGCATTGGACTGATTCACTTATGCAAAGATCCACTCGTAGGATAGGACGGTGTACTTCTCGAGCGTGCCGAGACATGAATGGCCGAAAGGTGTAGATTCCTGGCCACCGCCACAGCTAGAGGACACTATCAGCATCTTGTCGGAGAGTCCATCCCTGGTGTTAGAGAAAATCCAGGGGGAAAGGGCAGCGGCAGACGAGCCAGCCTAGAAGAAGAGAAAGACGGCGGCCGTTGCTCCCTTCAAACTGGGCGGCCGTCGCTCCCTTCAAACTGGGCGACATCTCATTTGGCGGTGACAGGACCACTCAAACACGAAGGATCGCAGTGTTCGAGTGGTCGGACAACGATGAAAATCTGGTGGCTACTCCACCGAGCTCTGAAGCCCCTCCGTGCAATAGGCGCACAGAAGAACAATTGATGGGAGCAGCGAGCGAGGAGAGTCCTTGCATAGCAGACAACAGAGGCCTCCACGGAGCAGGCGACGAGAGTCCCCGAGCAGCATGCGGAGGAAGTCCTAGAGCGATGGGCAGAACAAAGGCTGATGGTGGAGGAGATGGCACCTTCACCCCAACACATGGGAGTCGACCCCACGGCCACACCTAGGGGCTCAAGTGGCCAGCGCCGATTTAAGAAATTGTACCGGCAGACCAAACCATAAGTTTATTTTCCTTGGAGTTTCTCTGCTATCATTTCTTTGCTTTTTTGGTGACTTTTGAGATTATCTAATGCACCGTTCGGACTATCGAGCAATTGAAGGCTGGTCCCGGAGCAGAAAAGGTGCCGGTAGACCCCATGCTGGAGTCCCTAGTTGCTCGGTAGCTTGCGGAGAAATCAACCGTAGCTACTGGCGGACTTGGCGGCGATGAGAAGTTGGTTGACAGATCGACGACGGTGCCCGAGGCAATGACGGAAACCGCTAGATCTTTGGGAGCAGATGCTGGAGCCACCAATAACGTGTCAGTGTTTGGAACGGAGGGGCCTATGGTGCCGAAGGAGCAGGCGGCCCTGCTTGAGGCGTTGGAGGTGTGGTCGGACATGGTATCCGGCGACCGAGCCCCAAGGTGGTGCATCCAGCTACGGTGGAGGAGGACAAGGTGGTAGAGATCGAGCGTGCTGAACCTCGACCCTAATCTATCTGAATCCTCTACAAGCACAGTGATGAGGTGGTGGTTGTCGAGGAGGAGGCACCACTAGGGAGATGAGGAGACTGAAGTCCGTCGTTGCCGGTGTGATGAAACAAATCAAGGTCAGTACTATATCTGGAGAGCTTGTCTTTGACGTTGGAGATCGGAGTTCGTCATTATCATTATGCATTTGTAGGGGATAACTCGAACTATCGAGCAGCAGCACCAACTGATAAAGACGATGGAGCCCCTTGTTGAGGAGAATGAAAAACTTAAAGCGGCGATGAACCTCACTGAGATAAACATCCAGAGGGCCTAGCATGAGCGAGACCTTATAGAGTCCAACACGTGGGACCTAGAATACCAAAAGGGGGTCCTGTCCGAGCAGCTGGCGGCTATGACTGAGCAGCTATGGCATAAGTCCAAGCAGCTGGCAACTGTCTCCAAGCAACTGACGAGTGCTTTCGAGCAGTTGGAGCAGCTGTGGAAAGTTTCTGAGCAGAAGAAGGGTATGTCATATCAGCGAATGTGCTTTGGATTGTTGAATAGCTATATCGTTGGTGATGAATGTTGTCCTTGTAGAGCAAGACGCGAAGCTCGACCAGCTATGCCAGGCCCTCGAACAACTCTGAAAAGAGAAGGCGAAGGAATCGAAGTGAGCAGACAAATTGGCCGAGGAGCTGAAAGGTGAACACCTCCTGGTCGGAGTTACTGTTGAAGTACTTTCCTTGTATGATGAAACATTGTAATGCTTGCAGGCTACCATGCAACACCCTAAAATTTGCCTCTTTTGAAATAGAGTTAAAATGATTTAAGTTGGAATTTTTATGCACATGAAATATAGGAAATAAAATTTTTCATTAAATTAAAATACCTCATAAGGTAGCAACATGTTTGAGCATACATGCCATTGCATTTGATTTTATTGGTTGAGTGGTTTTAACTGAAAAGCCAAAATTATTAAAATGCTTTTGAAATGAAATTAAAAATGGCTTTGAAATAAAAGAAAAGAATGAAAAGAAAATTAGAAAAATAAAAGTATGATTAAAATTGTAAAGTTTATCTTGAGAAGCCTAACAAAATTGTTCGTTTTTATAGGGAAGTATATTTGAAACTATACTTGAATTTGATTTGAATTTGGCTTAGTTTTAAAAATTAGAAATAGAAAAGGATTTGGAAAAAAAAGAAAAGAAGAAAACTCTCCCCACTCTCATGTTTGGCCCGAAGGCCCAGTTTCCCCTTAGCCTGCTCCACTCCTCTTCCCGGCCTTGGCCCAGCTCGTCGCCTAGCCCACTCCCACGCCTCACTCCCCTCCTTTTCTCTCCTGCAAGCGGTCTGTTTCGGCCGGCCCAGCCACCCTCCCTTCCTCTTTCCTGCCGCACCAGCCCACTGCTCCATGCCCGGCCTGCTCGGTGCCCTTCCTCCACACCGCTCGCATGCGCAAGGCAGCGGCCCGCTCGGCAGCCCACTACTGCGGCCCGCTTGGCCTTCACCGCGTGCTGCTCGGCCTTCAGCACCCACGCCCGCACGCGCCACCTCCTTCTCCCTCACTATCCCACGGGTCTTGTCCGTCAGCCGCCATTCCCTTCTTTCCTTTCTTCTTCCCTGCTCTTTCCTTCCTCTGCCTGCCGATGGTGCATGCCAAGACGGCAAGCCACCGGGTCACCGCGCCTGCAAGGAAGGCCCCAATCTCATGATTTCGTAGCTCCGCGTGCTCCCCTTCCTTCTACCATAACCCTGCCTGCCTATAAAGCCCCGAACCGAGCACTCCTTCTCCCCTTTCCTCTGTCCACGCTCACGCTCGCCACCACTGCCGGCAATCCACCGCTCCCGAGCGCTATCCTCGACGCCGACGCGCCGGTGATCTCCGCTTTGTTCCTCCGCGCCCTTAGGTACCGATAATTTTGCATTTTGGTCATGGATTGTCCGGATTCATCCTCACCCGCGCTCCACTCCTCTCTCTAGCCAACACCGTCGAAGACCCACCCCTTCGGAGGCCTTCTAGATGCTGCAACCACTTCCATACGCATCGCGGTGAGCTCCTCCACCTACCCATGCTCTCCATCCATCGATTCATGCACTGGAACGCCATATTGGTGAGAACTAGTTAAGCTGGCCATGGCGCCACCGTAGGATTGCCACTCCGGTGTGTTCCCTGCCCTCGATAGCGCATTAGATAAGTTCACGGGGTCCTGCGCTTCACGCCAGTGGGTTCAGTTTTGATTGGGATGGCCGAAGTCCCCCGTACTGGCGTCACCGGTGAGTTCAGCACATCGGCACCCATGGCGCCGTCGTCATGTGTGTCTTCCCCGGTGACCCGCTGCCCCCATCGCGCCAGCACCGTCAGATCTGATGTGGACGGCCATGATAAGCCCGTACCCCTTCGTTGTGTAACCGGTCCACCGCAGCTGTGGACTCGGTCCACGACACCGCGTCAGCACGCGCCAACGCACACGTGGTGCACCGCGCCAACCAGAGACTACCACGTGGTGCCCAGTCAGCAGCCACGGGTCAACCCACGGTCAGCCGCGTACATTTTGTGAAAAAGCCCCTCGGTTTCCAGTGAATTAACCCGCAGTCCGATTCAGTTCAAAATGATTTCTTTTAGGTCATGTTTTCTTCTGTTTTAGACCCTATGTTTTCCAAAAATTGTACCCGCAGTCCAGCAGCTCTGTAATTTAATATTTTAATTGTTTTAATTCAAAAATGAGTTCAAGTTATTTACAAAAATGCCACTAAATCTTATTTCATGCGTAACTTTTGCGTTTCAAGTCCGATTTGACCCGTTCGAATTGCGTTAGGATCGTATTTACGTTTTCTACATGTTTATACAACTGTTAGACATGTTTTCAATATTTAAAATAAATGGGTAGATTTAATCTATTATTTAACTAAAGTAAAACTTATTTAAATCATAACTTATTCATTTTAACTCCGAAATAGTCCGTTCAAGTTGTGTTAGATTCATAACGACGAGATCTACGCTTTAGTAACAGTGTTTACTATATTGTATTTCTAAAATAACATGGTTTAAATCATATCTTGATTAATGATTATGCAACTGGATTTTATACATAAAATATGATTTGTTTCACCTCAGTTTTGTAATTCAAATCTAAAATTGACTGAATTTAATCTATATTATTTATAAAATATCTTTTATATATGAATTCATATGGTTAACATAAATGAAGCCTATAGCCTTCTTTTTCGTGTATAAGCCAAATCTCTCGATAGTTGTAACTTTTCAACCCTAGCTCCGATTACAGTGCTTCTCGTGACTGTGTGTTCGTATCGATGCGTAGAATTATATTTTAATCTCTTTTACTTATTTTTTAATGATTCGTGTACTGTTCTAATATAGATGCAATTGTATGTTATGCATGTATGTGTATGGATGTTTGTGTGGTGTTCTACGATTATGTCCAGTCAGTGAGATATACGTGGTGATCCAAAAGAAGAAGGGCATTAAAGATTAAAGCTTACCGAAGGATCGGTGTGTAAGGCAAGTATAGCATGGGACCATCCTTGTTACCTATTCACATTTAATCACTTAATTCATACTACATGTGTCTACCTTGTTGCCAATAAGGATATCCTAGATATTTGATATCTTGTACCTTGAAACCTTTGGGTTATTGCATTGGGTAGCTTTTGCTAGTGCTTAACTAAACCATGATCTTGTAACTTGACTAATGGTATATGCAATAAACATTAAAACATGACTTGTTAGCTACCTTGGGCGAAAGGGTAAATCATGACTCATAGTGAAAGTGTACAACCTCTGCAGAGTATAAAACTGTTATAACAGCCGTACTCACGGTCATGAGCGGCCTTGGACCCTTATGGAATAGAGATGATCACTAATGGATAATGGTACTAATAATTAATTGTTTATGCTATACATTATTCATGTTTACCTGATCATGTGTTTATGGGAATAATAAATTCTTTGCCACTCAATTGCTTAAAAAGATGACCCATTAAAGCTAATCGCAGTAAACAAGTGTCAGCCTTTTGAGCCTCATGAACCCCATGATATAATTGTTAAGTACATCATGTACTTACGCTTGCTTTATTTTTCTATACATTGGATAAAAATCTCGGATGAGTACTAGATTGCTAGTTTGAAGGAGTTAGGCTTGTGGTCAACCAGTCAGTCGTCCCTATGGATTTGGAGTCTTCGCTAGAAGATCGGAGTCAACTTTCCGTTGTCTATACTCTAAGGTTATTTTCCTTTTACTAATACATTATGTAATAAGTATTGTCTCTTGATATTATCATGATTTGTGGCTATATGTGAGATTTGACTTCCTGGGCTCATATATAGTGTGCATCTAGTTTTGTTCTTAAAATCGGGTGCTACAAAGTGGTATCAGAGCAATGCAGACTATAGGACGTAAACCTAGATAGAATTAGACGTTTTAGCATGCTTCCATCTTTGCTTAGTTCTTGTTTTCTCTCCAACCTTGTTATTTGCTAAAATTTATGCTCACTTCAGCCTTTGTCTGTTATGAAAACTTTGTCTCTATTCTCAATCCTTTATCTTTGTCTATATAGATGGGTCATAATGAGGAGACCATCAGCATCAGAGATCAGGAGGACCAAGCTACTTTGTCCTTGACTGCATTCGATAAGGAGAAGCTTATAGCTATGCAACAACAAGCACCAGAAGGAATGACTCAACCTAGGAGTTTTCAATAGTGCTTGCCACAAGGTCAAACCAACATACCAAAGGGACCAGTGAAGACACAAGTAGTAGAAGCTTGGAAGAATATGAAGTCCAATGAAGATGTTGGAAGGATGGCACATGAATGCTAGGATCACCCATAGCAGAAGCAAGAACAGAAGGTCCAAAAGAAATAGGAGCAAGGTAGTAAAGCAAAGAGAAACTACATCCAAGGAAGATTGAATAATGTGGATATGAGTACCACTCATGGAGCTAGGGAGGTTGTGTATGGTTTCATTCCAGTAAACTCAGCTTCCACCACAGTGCTATTTGACCCTAGAGCTTCACATTCGTTTATCTCTAGTGCATACGTAAAAGAACATAAGATAACTATGCTACCAATGAGAAAACCAGTGATAGTTAAGTCCCCAGGAGGAGAAATGAAGGCAAACCACAAATGCCCAAGAGTTAGTCTTGACATAAAGGGGGTAAAATTTGAAGCAAACCTTATTGTATTAGAGTTAGTGGACATTGATGTTATTCTTGGAATGGGATGGATGTCTGCATGTAAAGGAGTGATCAAGTATGCCCAACGTTCAGTGCTTCTAACAACACCATCAGGAGAAAGAATTGAGTATGAAGGTATTCAGCATGTACCTAAGGACAATGTGGATAAGAAGAGAAAGGAGGTCTCAATAGAGTTAGAATCAGGAAGCAATCAACATTCGAGTTCTATTACATTGTCACATCTAGCTCCAATCCCTTGCCAGATAAACTCAGACTCTAAAGAATTAGAAGTTTCTCAAGCTAAGGTTACTCCACTCTTTCCACATGAGGTATGCATAGATGGGTGGACAATCACCTACAAGGAGTTTCAACCCCAAAAGATCAAGCGAGCTAAAAAGTGGTCCAGTCAAACAAAGATAAACTTACAGAGTCAGCAAGCTGACAATACTCTAAGCAACAATTCTATGGAGTATGACATCACTAAAGATCTAGCTAAGAGAAAGTGTTATCATTGCCAGCAGGAAGGACATTATGTTAAATCTTACCCATAAAAGAATCAACAAGTATACCATGGAAGTAGCCAGAGTCAGATCACTACTGGACTGTTACCAGAAAGTGTCAGTGATACCCAACCCGAAAGAAGCATTTGGTGAAATTGATGAATGGAGAAGTCATGCTAGACTACCCAAGATCCTTAGTTAAGGAATAGGAGTTTGTGCCCCTTATGTAATAAAGACGATAGTATCGCAAGTTGAGTTGATGATTAAGTTGTGCATCTTTACTGTCTTGTTGAATTGTCATTATGCTTATGATTGTTTGCATCTTTGTAATGATTGCAATGATCTTGTTGGGTGTTCCCGCAATTTCATTTAGTTCATAGGTTTAAGGTATAAGGACTAATGAAATAAATAGTTGGGTTATGGTTTTCTTATGTTTTTCTTATCCCATCTTCGGAGCAGCCTATCTTTATCGGTTCATATCTCTGATTTTGGACGATCAAAAGTCATGAGGAATTTCTAGACAACAGTAGACTTTAATCACAAGACGATGCAAGCTATACTTTGGTATCCCCTACTTTACCTTATCTTAAGGGGGTAGCCAAGTTGAAGAATTTGCAAAATGAAGTGTCCTATGTTCTAGTTTGTGCAGCGGAAGCGTGGTGGCACCCAAAGATTCAAGAGGAAGCTCTGTTGGATGGTGAACATATGAGGAAAGAGAATTATGGCCTAGTGATTATGTTACCTGAGAGTTGTTCAAGGTATCTGTCAAAATTTTGGAATTAGTTAGGAAAATTACTTGGAGTAAGGGCAACAGGTATGCAAAGTAAAGTGGATCTTTATCAAGACAATGGAACTACACGAGGAAGTAAAGAAGAATCCAAGGACGGAGTATTCCCATCTCTTAGTCGACGTCTTCCGAATCTCGAGGACGAGATTCATCTTAAGGGGGGTAGAATTGTAACACCCTAAAATTTGCCTCTTTTAAAATAGAGTTAAAATGATTTAAGTTGGAATTTTTGTGCACATGAAATGTAGGAAATAAAATTTTTCATTAAATTAAAATACCTCATAAGGTAGCAACATGTTTGAGCATACATGCTATTGCATTTTATTTTATTGGTTGAGTGGTTTTAATTAAAAAGTCAAAATGGTTAAAATGCTTTTGAAATGAAATTAAAAATGGCTTTGAAATAAAAGAAAAGAAGGAAAAGAAAATTAGAAAATTAAAAGTATTATTAAAATTGTAAAGTTTATCTTGTGAAGCCTAACAAAATTGTCCGTTTTTATAGGGAAGTATATTTGAAACTATACTTGAATTTGATTTGAATTTGGCTTAGTTTTAAAAATTAGAAATAGAAAAGGATTTGGAAAAAAAGAAAAGAAGAAAACTCTCCCCTCTCTCATGTTTGGCCTGAAGGCCCAGTTTCCCCTTGGCCTGCTCCGCTCCTCTTCCTGGCCTTGGCCTAGCTCGTCGCCTGGCCCACTCCCGCGCCTCACTCCCCTCCTTTTCTCTCCTGCACGCGGTCTGTTTTAGCCGGCCCAACCACCCTCCCATCCTCTTTCCTCCCACACCGGCCCACTGCTCCGCGCCTGGCCTACTCGGCGCCCTTCCTCCACACCGCTCGCACGCGCAAGGCAACAGCCCGCTCGGTAGCCCACTATTGTGGCCTGCTTGGCCTTCACCGCATGCTGCTCGGCCTTCAGCGCCCACGCCCGCACACGCCACCTCCTTCTCCCTCACTATCCCATGGGTCCCACCCATCAGCCGTTGTTCCCTTCTTTCCTTTCTTCTTCCCTGCTCGTTCCTTCCTCTGCCCGCCGATGGCGCACGCCAAGACGGCAAGCCGCCGGGTCACCGCGCCTACAAGGAAGGCCCCAATCTCGTGATTTCGTAGCTCCGTGCACTCCCCTTCCTTCTACCACAGCCCCACCTGCCTATAAAGCCCTAAACCAAGCACTCCTTCTCCCCTTTCCTCTGTCCGTGCTCACGCTCACCACTGCCACCGGCAATCCACCGCTCCCGAGCGCTATCCTCAATGCCGACATGCCGGTGATCTCTGTCGTGTTCCTCCGCGCCCTTAGGTACCGATAATTTCGCATTTTGGTCATGGATTGCCTAGATTCATCCTCACCCATGCTCCACTCCCCTCTCTAGCCACCATCGTCGAAGACCCACCCCTTCAGAGGCCTTCCAGATGCCACAACCACTTCCATACGCATCGCGGTGAGCTCCTCCACCTACCCATGCTCTCCATTCATCGATTCACGCACTAGAACGCCATATCGATGAGAACCAGTTAAGCTGACCATGGCGCCACCATGGGATCGCCGCTCTGGAGTGTTCCCCGCCCTCGATAGCGCATTAGATAAGTTCACGGGGTCCTGCGCTTCACGCTAGTGGGTTCGGTTTTGATTGGGATGGCCGGAGTCCCCCGCACCGGTGTCACCGGTGAGTTCAGCACACCAGCACCCATGGCGCTGCCATCATGTGTGTCTTCCCCAATGACCCGCTGGCCCCATCACGCCAGCACCGTCAGATCTGATGTGGACGGCCACGATAAGCCCGTACCCCTTCGTTGTGTAACCGGTCCACCGCGGCTGTGGACTCGGTCCACGGCGCCATGTCAGCACGCGCCAACGCACACGTGGTGCACCGCACCAACCAGAGACTGCCGCGTGGTGCCCAGTCAGCAGCCATGGGTCAACCCAAAGTCAGCCACGTATGTTTTATGAAAAAGCCCCTCGGTTTCCAGTGAATTAACCCACAGTTCGATTCAGTTCAAAATGATTTCTTTTAGGTCCTGTTTTCTTCTATTTTAGGCCCTATGTTTTCCAAAAATAGTACCCGCAATCCAGCAGCCGTGTAATTTAATATTTTAATTGTTTTAATTCAAAAATGAGTTCAAGTTATTTACAAAAATGCCACTGAATCTTATTTCATGCATAACTTTTGTATTTTAAGTCTGATTTGACCCATTCGAATTGCGTTACGATCGTATTTACATTTTCTACATGTTTATACAACTGTTAGACATGTTTTCAATATTTAAAATTCATGGGTAGGTTTAATCTATTATTTAACTAAAGTAAAACTTGTTTAAATCATAACTTATTTATTTTAACTCCGAAATAGTCCATTCAAGTTGCGTTAGATTCATAACGACGAGATCTATGCTTTAGTAACAGTGTTTACTATATTGTATTTCTGAAATAACATGGTTTAAATCATATCTTGATTAATGATTATGCAACTGGATTTTATACATAAAATATGATTTGTTTCACCTTAGTTTTATAATTCAAATCTAAAATTGACTGAATTTAATCTATATTATTTATAAAATATCTTTTATATATGAATTCATATGGTTAACATAAATGAAGCCTATAGCCTTCTTTTCCGCATATAAGCCAAATCTCTCGGTAGTTGTAACTTTTCAACCCTAGCTCCGATTAGAGTGCTTCTCGCGACTGTGTGCTCGTAGCGATACGTAGAATCATATTTCAATCTCTTTTACTTATTTTTTTATGATTAGTGTACTGTTCTAATATAGATGCAATTGTATGCTATGCATGTATGTGTATGGATGTTTGTGTGGTGTTCTACGATTACGTCCAGTCGGTGAGATATACGTGGTGATCCAGAAGAATAAGAAGGATTTTGAAGATTAAAGCTTACCGAAGGATCGGTGTGTAAGGCAAGTATAGCATGGGACCATCCTTGTTACCTATTCACATTTAATCACTTAATTCATACTACATGTGTCTACCTTGTTGCCAATAAGGATATCCTAGATATTTGATATCTTGTACCTTGAAACCTTTCGGTTATTGCATTGGGTAGTTTTTGCTAGTGCTTAACTAAACCATGATCTTGTAACTTGACTAATGGTATATGCAATAAACATTAAAACATGACTTTTTAGCAACATGGAAATAGGGGGTTGGAGTGTTTAGCTACTTTCTAAATGCTTCAGATTCCTCTCCCTAAGGACTTATCTATAAGCGATAATCTAGGACTTATAGTACAGCTGTGAGGGCTATATGGCTCTGGCTTTAGCTCAGTATAAGGACCTTTTCTAGCTTGTTAGTGGTTACCTTTATGGCGCACGAGGGTATGTTTCCTTTTCTACTAGGTTATGTGTACTGTGCTGCGATGCCCACGCGTGCCACTCCTAGAGAAGGGCCACATACGCCTAGTGGCCCTAACTTGTTAGATGAACCTTTGAAAGGCTTCATAGTGAACCCTGCCGACCTTCCTTGGAAGTGGGTCATGAGATTAGCTACCTCGGGCGAAAGGGTAAATCACAACTCACAGTGAAAGTGTACAACCTCTGTAGAGTATAAAATTGTTATAACAGCCATGCTCATGGTCACAAGCAGCCTTGGACCCTTGTGGAATAGAGATGATCACTAATGGATAATGGTACTAATAATTAATTGTTTATGCTATACATTATTCATGTTTACCTGATCATGTGTTTATGGGAATGATAAATTCTTTGCCACTCAATTGCTTAAAAAGATGACCCATTAAAGCTAATCGCAGTAAACAAGTGTCAGCCTTTTGAGCCTCATGAACCCCATGATATAATTGTTAAGTACGACATGTACTTACGCTTGCTTTACTTTTCTATACATTGGATAAAAATCCCAGATGGGTACTAGATTACTAGTCTGAAGGAGTTAGGCTTGTGGTCAACTAGTCAGTCATCCATGTGGATTTGGAGTCTTCGCCAGAAGATCGGAGTCAACTTTCTGTTGTCTATACTCTGAGGTTATTTTCCTTTTACTAATATGTTATGTAATAAGTATTGTCTCTTGATATTACCCTAATTTGTGGCTATATGTGAGATTTGACTTCCTGGGCTCACATATAGTGTGCATCTACTTTTGTCCTTAAAACCAGGTGCTACATACCATCATAAAGCCAAGGCACAATTTGATGTGCTAGTGTAGGAGGCCAGGACCCAAAAGGATAACTTCGACGTTGTAGTCGCCGAAGTTAAACCGATGCTCGACTGCATTGACCTGAAACCGGCTCCTCAGCCCGACGGCAGGCAACAATGTTCGGACACCATCATCCAAAGGTGCAAGGCAGCATGGGAGAACTTCAAGACCTTCAACCATGATGCCATTGTGACCGCTGCTACTCATGGCCTTGCTATGGTTCAGTCCCACTACCTAGCCATCGACCTTTAGGTGATAGGGGGCGGGTTCACCAAAGGGCTAAGCGAGACGGAGACTCGGCAGTTGGACGATGAGGTGGAGGACGTAGCGAAGAAGCTAGCCAGTGACATCGACCTGTTTGGTGAGATGGACGGCGATGGTGAAGCTCGGTGACCTGCTTAGAGATTATCATCTGTGACATCTAGACAGTGTAGTTAGAACGTGTGAAAGCACCAAAAAATATTTATGTATGTGTATAAATGTTATGAAGTGCATGTTTATGCAACTTGTTCATATTTGCAGCGAAAAATCATTGTAGTAACAACCCAATGCAATTATACGTAGTATAAGTAGCAGTCGAGCCATAAGTTCGTTACTACACTCCTTGGCCTCAGCTAGCCCATAGTCCATAATGTCGAGCGCGGAGCCCGTGGATGTGTAGGAGGAACAGGCATCACCAAGGAACCGCAGCCGATCACCCATAACACAGAGCGCGGAGCCCGTAGCGCATGTAGGGAGAGATCAGAAACTGGGTCTTCTCCATAGAGCATAGAGCAGAACGTGTGTTGCTCGGCGATTGGTGAAATGACTTGGACATAAATGTAGAGGAAGTGGCATTCGAGCAGTTAGTTCTTTACTAAACTCTTGGCCTTAGCTAGCCCATAGTCCATAACATCGAGCGCGAAGCCCATGCACGTGTAGGAGGAATGGGCATGATGAAGGAACCACAGTCGACCACCTATAACGCAGAGCGCGGAGCCCATAGCACATGTAGGGAGAGATTAGAGGCTGGGTGTTCTCCAAAAAGAATAGAACATAACGTATGTTGTTCGCTGATCGGCAAAATATCTTGGAGATTCAAAGAAAAATCTTCGATGATTTGGAGAAACGTGTGGCGAAATACATTGGTGATTTGGAGAAAAAGTGTTCGGCGATTAGGAGAAAAACCATTTGGCAAAAAGCGTTGGAGATTTGGAGAAACGTGGTCGGCGATTTGGAGAAAAACCGTTCAGCAAAAACATTGGAGATTTGGAGAAACGTGGTCGGCGATTTGGAGAAAAACCGTTCAGCAAAGACGTTGGAGATTTGGAGAAACATGGGCGGCGCAGTTATGACCATTTTGTATTGGAGTCCATCATGGAGTAGCTGAAAGCTCAGCGACCATAAGCGAAGATTAAACCATAATGGAGAAATAATGGAGACAAATTATGGAGACCAAAACTTTATTCATCATGAAGTGGAGAGTACATATCTAGAGCGCTTCAAGGATAGAAACGTATAAGGTGCTCGATGTGCCATGAATTGGGGACATCGATTCCATCTAAGTCACATAGGCGATAGGACCCTAGTCGGGTAATCTCTTTGACGACATAAGGCCCTTCCCATGGGGAAGAGAGCTTGTGCATCCCTTCAGTTTTTTGCTTTCTGCGGAGAACAAGGTCGTCGACAACAAATGAACGACCTTTGATATTGCGGTTGTACTACCTCCATAGGCCTTCTAGATATTTGGCTATGCGGACATAGGTGATTAGGCGTTCTTCCTTGGCCCTATCGATGTCCTATGTCCGAACAGCGGTGGCTTGCTCTTCATCATAATTTTCCACCCTAGGTGCTCGGAAGGCAATATCCACTGGTAGTATGGCTTCTGAGCCGTAGACCAAGAAATATGGAGACACATTGGTGCCATGACTGGCTTGAGTGCGCAGTCCCCAGACTACAGCTGGTAGCTCCTTGAGCCATCTGCCCGCATGCTTTTCTTCTTTCTGAAATAGCCTCTTTTTGAGGGCATCAAGGATCATGTCGTTCACCCATTCGACCTGGCCATTGTCTCTAGGGTGGGCAACAGAGACGTATTTGATAGAGATATACCGGTCTTCACAGAAGTCCCAAAAGTGGTGGCCAGTAAACATAGTTCCAAGGTCGGTGATGATGATGTTCGGGAGACTGGATCTGTGGATGATATCTTTGAAGAGCTCGACTGCTTTCTTTACGGTAGCCGAGACACGCGGTTTATACTTGATCCACTTGGAGAACTTGTCGATGGCGATGTATATGTACTGGAAACCACCTAGTGCTGACTTGAAAGGCCCAATCATATCCAGTCCCTAGCATGCGAAGGGCCAGGAGGCTGGGATGGTCTACAACTCTTTGTGCCGGCACGTGTATCTGCTTGGCAAAAAATTAGCATCCTTCACAATGTCAGACGAGGTATTCTACATCGAAGATGGCCATGGGCCAGTAAAAACTAGCTCAAAAAGCTTTGCCGACTAGAGTTCTCGAGGCCGCATGGTTGTCGCAGGAACCGGAGTGAATTTTGAGAAGTAACTTCACTCCATCTTCTTTGTTGATGCACTTTTGCAGTATCCCTTTCTTGGCACTTTTCCTCATCAAGTTGCCATCCACTAGCATGTAATGCTTGCTTCGATGGATTAGGCATTCGGTTTCAGTCTTATCGGCGGGTACTTCAGCGCTGGAGAGGTACTTGATAAACTGTTCCCTCCAATCGGCGACCGGTGAAGGTATGGTAAGTACCAACTGCTCGGCGGGAGGAACTTCCTTAATTTTCTTATCTTCCTTAATGGATGGCGCTAGAAGATCTTGAATGAAGACCCCGGTGGAATCACGGTGTGAGAGGAGCCTAGTTTGGATAGGTGATCGGCGAGCTGATTTTGATCGCGTACCACATCGTGGTACTCGATACCGTAGAACTTCCCTTCAAGCTTCCTGATTTCAGCACAATATGCATCCATCTTCTCACTAGAGCAAGACCAGTCTTTGTTGAGCTAGTTGATGACTAGCGTAGAGTCCCCATATATCATGAGGCGCTTAACGCCGAGCTCAACGGCTATACAGAGTCCATGGAGACATGCTTCATATTCGTGCGGCATTGTTAGAGGCCAGAAAGTGTATCCAGAGAACGTATCAGACCTTATCCTTGGTCAGCGTAATAAATAGAATGCCCGCACCAGCACTGTTGATGTTAAGGGCACCATCAAAGTACATCACCTAGTGCTCAAGGCAGGTGGCGGCGATGGGCTCTTGGATCTCGGTCCACTCAGCGATGAAATCAGTAAGCACCTGAGACTTGATGGTAGTCCTGCTTCTGAATTCAATGGAGTAAGTGCCAAGCTTGATAGCCCACTTGATGATATGGCCGTTGGCCTCTTTGTTGCAGAGGATGTCCCCCAGAGGGAACTCAGTGACCATGGCGATCTTGTAATACTCAAAGTAGTGACAGAGCTTGCGCGAAGTAATCAGGATGGCGTATGGTAGCTTCTGGACCTGAGGATAATGAGTCTTGGGCTCATTAAGAACCTCACTAATGAAATATACAGGACGTTGCATCTTATAGGCATGCCCGGCCTCCTCATGTTCGACCACAATGGTTGTGCTGACGACGCGAGAAGTAGCGGCGATATAGATTAGGAGAGTTTTGTCTAGCCGTGGCGCCGTCATGATCGGAGGCTTTGTTAGGAACAACTTAAGCTACTCGAAGGTTGTGTCTGCCTCTTCTGACCAGGAAAAATGCTCGGAGGCCTTGAGGAGTTTGAAGAACGGTAGCCCTTTTTCGCCAAGGCATGATATGAAGCGGCTTAAAGCAATCATGCAGCCTATAAGCTTCTGTATATCCGTGCCTCATGTTGGTCATTTCATGTTAGTGATGGTGGAGACCTTGTCAGGATTGGGCTCAATGCCTCATGCGCTGACAATGTAGCCCAGGAGTATATTGGATGGAACTCCAAAGATGCACTTTGAAGGGTTCAACTTCCATCGGTACCTTTTAAGGTTGGCAAATGTTTCTTCGAGGTTGGCGATAAGATCATCGGTGGTCTTAGACTTGATGACCACATCGTTGATGTAAGCTTTGATGTTGCAGCAGATTTGTTGATCGAGGCACATCTAGCTAGCCCTTTGATAAGTTGCCCTGGCATTCTTGAGTCCGAAGGACATGGTGGTGTAGCAATACGCACCGAAGGGCGTGATGAACAACGTCTTGATCTGGTCTTCTTCCTTAAGGGAGATCTAATGATAGCTAGGGTAACAATTAAGGAAGGAGAGTAGTTCATAGCCGGCGGTGGAGTCTACGACCTTGTCTATCTGAGGTAGACTGAAGGGGTCCTTAGGGTAGTGTTTGTTAAGATCAGTGTAATCAATGCACATTCTCCATTCTTTATTCTTTTTTTGAATGAGAATAGGGTTTGCTAACCACTCACAATTATACACTTCCTTTATGAATCTAGCAGCTAAAAGCCATTTTATTTCTACCCTAATAGCCTCCTTCTTGTCTAGCGCGAATCGATGGAGTTTCTGCTTGATCGGTTTGGCGGTCGGTGAGACATTCAAGGAGTGCTCGATCTTCTCCCATGGTACCCTCAGCATGTCTATGGGTTTCCAAGCAAACATGTTGATGTTGGCACATAGGAAGGAGATGAGCGCACTTTCCTATTTGGGGTCAAGGTGAGCCCCAATCTTCACAGTCTTGGAGGGGTCATCGAGGCTGAGGCTGACCTCCTTGATTTCCTTGGACTTGGCGGAGGCACGAGGAGGCTCTAGCTCTGGGATCTCCATGTCGTCGGCGGGCACCATCTTGGCTTTGGTGACCACGCTAGCCATCTGGATGGAGAGGTCGGTGGCTTCGGTGAGGGCGAGACTCTCTATCTCGTAGGCGTAGGCGATAGAGAGGTTGGCCCATAGGGCCAGAACTCCTACTGGCGAAGGCATCTTTAGCACTAGATACATGTAGTGTGGTACAGCCATGAACTTGGCCAGAGCTGGCCGACCAAGTATGGTGTGGTAGGCGGTGTTGAAGTCAGTGATGTAGAAGTTGATGTGTTCGATGCGGTAGTTGCTTGCTATGCCAAACTGTACTGGTAGGGTGATCTCTCCAAGTGGTTTGGAGGCCCTACCAGGTACCACACCCCAAAAGGAGTTGGAGGGTATGAGATCTAATAACCTGAGGCCTAGCTCCTTTAGGGCTCCAGCGAAGAGGAGATTCAGAGCGCTCCCACCATCGATGAGCACTTTTTTGAAAAGCACCTTCTGGATGGTTGCATTGAGAATGAGGGGGAAACGCCCTATGTAGGGAATGTTCGCCCACTAGTTAGCCCTACTGAAGGTGATGGGGACCTCAGACCATGGGCGATAGCGGGGTTGGTGACAGCGTCTTACGTAGTGATGGCGAGCACCCGCCGTGCAGCAAGCTTTCATTCTCTTCTACTTTCGGTGGAGGCAAGGCCCCCGAAGATGGTGGCAACCACCTTGTTGTGGTCCTAGAAGGCATTGTTATTTCCCCTAGGTGGTCGGCGACCTCTGGCTCCATTATTGGTATCATCGTCCAGCTTTTTGTCCTAGAACTCCTTAGTCAACCCAAGGCAGTTCTTCATCTTATGCTTGGTGTTCTTGTGGAGAGGGCATGGGCCATCGAGGATCTTCCTATATTGCTCATTGTAGTTGCGCTTGGCCCAAGGTTCATTGATGGCGGCGACGATGTGGTCTGGCCGATGGCGGCAATTTTGGCCTGGCTTGGGTCCTACAGGCCGATCACAGTCGTTGTCATGATGGTAACTTCGGTCGTCGTAGCGGTGGTCCTTGTGCCATGATGGTAACTTCGATCATCGTAGCGGCGTGTTGGGCGATGAGTGCCTGCATCCTCATTGAAGTGCACCTTGGCTTCCTTGGTGTCGGCATACTAGTTGGCGGTCGTGCTCATCTTGCCAATCCCTGTGGGTGGCTTGCGGTTGAAATTAGAGCGAAGCTCGCGGTGGTGGAGTCCTCGGATGAAGGCGGTGATGACCTTAGCTTCAGTGATATTGGGAATAGAATTCCTCATCTCAGAAAAGTGTCAAATGTAGCTACCAAGGAGCTCGGACAGCTTTTGGTTGATACGGTTCAGATCATGCTTGGTGCTCGGCCGAGTACACGTAGCCATGTAATTGTCAGTGAAGACTTTTAGCTCTTCCCAGGATCTGATGGAGTCTAGGGTAAAGCTTGTAAACCAGCTCATGGTGGCTGGCATAAGCATGATGGGAAGATAGTTCACCATGACACTAGTGTCTCCTCCGGCAACGCGAACAGCAGTGGCGTAAGCCTACAGCCACTGAGTCATGTTCATCCTTCCTTCATAGGGCTTGGCCCTAGTGATCTTGAAACCACAGGGCCATTGGAGTGTTTGGAGCGCCCTTGTGAATGCTAGGGCCCCTCGGGGTTGTCGGCGCTGTCGTCCATAGCGTTGCCATTAGCGAGTGGCGTGAGAGCTAAGTCTAGGTTACCGTACTCTTGCTCGTACTCCTAGCGGTGGCATACTTCGTCTTCATGGTGACCGAAGTGGCATTCGTTGATACATTGTCGTGCATCTCAGAGATTGTTGAGGTGCACTCAAATGTCCTAGTCAACCTCTTGGTTGGGTTGGTGGTGTGTTCAATGCGGTCTCCCCTGGCTCTTCCTTGTAGGGGTTGCCTATCGTCATGGCGCTGGTCAGTGAAGCGACTTGGGCGGTGATCGAATCTTGTGGCGACTGATCGATGAATCAAGGTTGTGGAGTAGGAAGGTCTCTGATCCTGGCAGATCTCATTGACCTGACAATGCGCCTCTTTGAGCATTGCGGTGACCCTGGCGACCTATGGTGTCTACTGGAGCCGGGTGAGCTCATTGGTGGCCACGGCTAGGTTGGCGCTTGTAGTCTTGTAGACGTTGTGGCCATCAACACGGAGAAACTCATCATCGAGGTTGTGCTAGAGCGGCCTTCCTTGCGAGTCAAGCTATTGCTTGACCATCGCAAGGGTAACCTTGTTTGCTCAGCGTTGTGCATGGTTGATGTTCCGATTCTCACAAGCAGTGCATTCCTCCTCGGTTTCACCATTCTGAGGGGGGCTGTCGATGCTGACATTGAAGATTGCACAGCCACAGAACAGAGGGAGAGGAAGTTGCTCAGTGAAGGTTTCAACGAGGGTCTCCGTAGAGCCCTAGGACTCGGAGCCCAAATTCGCCTCTAGGATGGTCTAGAGGGATGCTCCAGAGCATCGGCCGACATGGAGCATGTTGATGGCCGGCGGGGGCTGGTCAGCGATGTGGTCAGTGTGAGGATGGATGTCTTCCACCCGGTCGGTGAATTTGCCCCTTAGGGCGTCTTAGAAGGTGGCGGCGACGTTGGCGAGCCCAAAGGGCAGAGCAACCACTCCTAGAGTTTTCCGAGCAGCCTCCGGCAGATCTGTATCAGAGGATGGTCGGTGCTGGACTAGAGTGTCTAGAGCTGATTCGGCGATGGAGAGGCAATCGGTGAGCTTCAGACCAACCTGATCGATGGATGCGATTAGATCGTCGTTGTTGATCCGCCTCCTCTGGTAGCGAGGAAGCAAGCGGTGAGTTCTTGATGAAGGTGACCTCAGAGGTGGTTTCGAGATTGGATCTATAGTCATAGGTGTGGGGGTGATCGGCATAGAATCGATCTACACTGGCTCAAGGAGTTCTCCGACTCCATCAGCATTGATGATCCACGAGATCAATCCGACCGTAAAGATCTTGTTGGGCATTGGGAGGGACGAAGAGCCTATGGAAAAAGCCATCTTGTTCGATGAGGAAATAACACACAAACCCCTACCTGGTGCGCCAACTATCGATAGAATATCATCGGCAGTCCTCTAAGGGGTATCCCACGAAGGTAGATTGATCGGCAGGGAAGCATGAGATCAAGAACAAGAAGGCAATAGAGACACACGAGTTAGACAAGTTCAGGCCGTCAGTATGACGTAATACCCTACTCCTATGGTCTGTTGGTTTGTATTAGCTATTATATGATATTGCGTGAGTTTGGAGGGGGTCCCTGCCCGCCTTATATAGTCCGGGGAGCAGGGTTACAAGTCGGTTAGATCTGAGAGATAACCGGAAAGTAATAACTGATTACAGGAATCTTGGGATCATACATATCCTAACAGATCTCGTAGTATCTTTAGGATATCTTCCAGATGTCTTGCGGGAGGCGTCGAGCAGAGTCATGCCCCGCAAGGCTTCGTCCTGTGGGCTAGGCTGCCCCTGAGGGCGTAGCCCATGTGGTCTGCCATGGGTATCTGGGGTCGTACCCCCCACAGTGACATGCATGATTTTTAAAGCGGTCCTAAAACCCAACTTGATGATCCAGTGGCAAAACTAACTATTTATCGCTCGAGATGGTATGTCAAACTACTAAAACCAACCATGAAATTACACTACTTCTTAATCCAATTCGCCTGCAAAAATTCCTGAACTTAGCTTCGTTGAAGCGTTTCCTAACTTAAGAAATTCAACTACGTTCTTATCGGTTCCGCGTCGAATTCGATTTCTAAGCTATCAAGGATGTAAGCTAGCGAATCCCATACTCGACCGCAAGTATTTCACTACCACCTACGAAGTTTATACCACAAACTTTATTAAAGTGTCGGGTATGCGTTCTATAGCATTTCCCTTCATTAAAAATTCATCTAGAACTCTAAGCGATATAACGCGACATAAAATATAACTTCTGTTTCGTGTTTCCAATAAACATTTCAAGTCATGGGAATTTATTTACATATTATATTTCATACACTATCACATAAACATGATGCATATGCAATGTTTTAGCAAAAAATTATACAGTGTAACACCGAGGGTGTTACAACCGAGCCCTCGGCGCCCGTTCGCTTCCCTCACCAGAGACTTGGGACATGTCCCTCTCTTGACCATTTGTAACCCCTACTATGAACTTTCAGTGCTAGTAACATGAGCAGCAGCAACGAACTAGACATAGGGATGTTCTGCCCAAACCAATATAAACCTCGTGTCCTCTTAGCACACCATCTGAGCCAGACGCGCAATATTAGAAATTTACTTGTTTGTGGCAACTCGAAACATGGATAGTTGGCACACCAGGTAGGGGCCTTTTGCGCGTCTTGACATCCACACTAGGCCTTGGATGGCTAATCGCAACATCAGCCGGGTCTTGGGCATGCACGTGTGCCTCAGGGATCCGAACTTCATCGTCACGATGGAGGGAGAGTTGGTGCGGGCTCCCACCACCGTCGAACCTCTCCACTGCACGGGCCTTGGCGTGATCGCTGAGGCGCTGGAGTAGCTGTAGCTGCATGCACTGGAGGCCCATGCCCCTAGGAGCGACCAGCCCCATGGCTTTGACTACGGGAGGTTACGGCGCCAGATCAGTGCCTTCCTAGGACCTTGACCGTCCTAGGAGGACATATGCCACCTCACCTTTCTGTTCGCCAACATCATGATGTAGCTTGCAGGAGGAGAGCCGCTCTCCAGAATACCTCGTCCAGAGCGCCCCGACAGCGCTCCCGTGCAGGTCGTGCACCGCGGTTCCAGTGCATGAGCATCTCAACCCCCACTGTGACACACGCGACACCCTCAACGCCTGCAGGCATACGCACCCTTAGAACAACCCGACGAGGACATGTCGGTCCATTAGGCACAGCAAGACGGTAGGCCACGCACCATGGTTCTGGTGCATGAGCGTCTCGGCCTCCACCATGATGCACGCAACACCCTCGATGCCTGTAGGCATACCTGCAGCAATGCGAGGGAGGGGGCTAGCCATGGCTACTACCCACATCGTGGCAGACGCTACGATAGCAGCGAAACCTGAAGCCCAAGCCCCGACTTGCCAGGACCTCAGGCCTTTGGCCGACGCATCCTCAAGGGCAAGGCGAAGTGAGACGAGGACGCTGGCGAAGGCGCCTCCAACCGTCCTAACAAGAAGAAGAACAAACACCAGCGCGAGGGCTCGCTCGTGGCCACTGTCGACCATAAGGGTGGTCGGAAGCCTGCCGAGGGTACTCCAAACAACTTCGAGAGGTTGCTCAAAGGGCCATGCCTGAACCATGCTTTCCCCATCGAGCACCTATACAAGGATTGTGGCCTCTTCAAGCGGTTCTTGTCCGAGGGCTTCAATAAGGGAGAGCACATGAAGGAGACCAGCTAGATGAAGCCCGCAACCTCACCCTCCTCCGCTCAACCAAGTACCAGCAAGCATTGCGCTAGTACCACAGCCATCGAGTGCGAGGTTGAGCCTTCAATGTCTATAGCAACAAGAACCACCACAAGTCCCCTCCGCCATAGGAGGGACTGCACGTCGTCGTGGGGGTGCTCCGACCAGGCACCTACAAGCTCAAGGCCATCAACAGCGAAGTTTTCATCAATGCCTATAACATTGAGCAGCTACGTCACTTTTACCCTTAATATACGCACACTTTCTCTTATCAGTTTTGTTATCAACGCCTCGATCTTTAGGTGACACCCGACCCCAGCAATGGCAAAGGGCCGGACCTCACTCGGGGGCTAATAAGAGTGTATCTATCCGGTAGACAGTCTTTACGACCGACCATTTCTCACGATTAAGACCCAGAAGCGAAGTTTGCGGTAACAAACACTGAGTAAAACTAGTCGAACTGTGAGAAACCTATGCCTCAGCGGCTACGGCACCTTTGCTTACCAGCGTGATCAGAGTTTTTCCACACTCCGGTCTTTTTGGCCTTAGCCACGAAAAGAGTCGGTACGCATTTAAGAGTCTATCCACCTAGCAAACATTCTTCATGCCCGACCCCCTCTCACATTGAGACCTAGAAGCTAGGGTTACAAAAACAAACTCTGAGTAAAACTGGTCGGACTACGAGAAACCTATGCCTCGATGGGCATAGTGCCTTTGCTCACTAGCATGATCAGAGTTTGCTCACCCGCACCCGAGCTTTACAGCCTTGACGACGAAAAGGGTCAAAACGTGCTAACCTTTTTGTACGAAAGGGGAGAAGGGCTAAAAACTATTTGGCCACAACGAAATCTAAGAGCTTGTCCATTTATTACAAGTTCATCGCCTGACTTATCTACCTAACCAAGTTTTGGGGCAGGATGTTCTCATCCCCTATCTCCATAGGTAAGTCCTATCCCAGTAGGTAACACAGGTCGATTGGATGGCTTGGCCGCTACTGAGAGACAGGTAGGGAGCAGCAGGATGCCCCGTGCGGGTTATGCTGACCCCGTCATGAACGACGGACCTAGACTTCACTCGAACATGTCTAGTAGGAGCTCCCTGAACCCGTCACTCGTGCCATCAAGGTAGGTCCTGCGCCAGTAGGTCGCCCTTTATTTACGCACATTTTCTCTTATCAATTTCTCTATCGAGCCCCCAACCCCAGCAATGGCAAGGGGTCGGGTCATGCTCAGGGGCTAGCAAGGGTGTCTATTCGGTAGACATTCTCGATGCCCAACCCCTTTCTCATGCTAAAACCTAAAGGCAAGGTGTGTAGAAACAAACGCTATGTCAAATTGGTCGGACTGCAAGAAACCTATGCCCCGATGGCTATGGACTTTTTTGCTCACCAGCATGATCAGAGTTTGTTCCTCGCACCCTGAGCTTTAGCCTCCGCCTTCTTGGGAAGGGTTCAAAGGGGCCCACCTATGGAAACTCCATCAAGGAGAGGCCGGCAGGTCGCCCGAGCCAGTTGAAGGGCTTAGGTCACAGCCGAGAGATGGTTAGAGAGCAGCGGAATGTCCCATGCAGGTCACACCAACTCTGTTATGAACGGTGGAGCCAGACCCCACATGGACATATCTAGTAAAAGCTCCCCGAACCCGTCACTCAAGCCATTAAGGTAACTTTATCAACCCCCACTTTACTTTTTAGGTACATGAGCATTCATTCATCCATTCTCATGCATGCATTCATACATTCATTCATACATCCATACATTCAGCTCATACATACAAGCACTGCATATGCATTCATACATCCAAGCATTGCATATGCATTCATACATTCATTCATATATTCATTCATACGTTCATTCATACATTCATCCCATACATCCAAGCATTGCATATGCAATTATTGCATCACAATGCTTCGCGTCGCGTCACAAAGCGGTAGTCGTCTCATTTGACATGAGCGGCAACTGACTGAGGTTCAAAGGCTAGCCCATGAAGGGCTCAAGGCCACCTTGCGTCAAACAGAGCTAGGAGAGAAAAACTTAGATGAGCCCCAGTGGCCTTGCCCGACCACACTTAGAAGTGGACAGGGACATTTAGACCTTTCTCGTTTGATCCTAACCTTGAGCCAAGCCCATAGAATCTCCTTCGAGGAGGGGACAACGGGCCACCCGAGCCAATCGAATGGCTCAGGCATCTACCGGGAGGTGGGTTAAGGAGCAGTGGAATGCCACATGAGGGCTATGCCGACCCCATCAGCGAATGATGGACCCGGATTCCACTTAGACGTGCCCATTAGCGAGCTCACCAAGCATGACACTCGAGCCATCGAGGCAAGTGTCGTTACCTTAGCCCCTTCGGTTGTGGAAACAGAGGACAAGATGACGCATGAAATTTGGCTGACCCCTACTAACCCCCATGGGGCTTAGGGGCTCAAGCCACCTGACCTAAAATCGGGAGTCCAACTGACTGGGGTTCGAAGGTTTGCCCACAAAGGGCTTGAGGCCACCTTGCGTCAAACAGAGCCAGGGGAGAAAACATAGATGAGCCCAGCGGCCTTCGCTCGACCTGCTTAGAGGCGGACATGGTCATCTTGACCTCCTTGTTCGATCCTAACCTCGAGCCAAGCCAAAAGAATCTCCATCAAGGAGAGGTCAGCAGGCCACCTAAGTCACTCTCTAGAGCGACACATGCATATGTCGGGAGGTGAGTTAAGGAGCAGTGGAATGTCACATGAGGGCTATGCCAACCCCGTTTCAAATGACGAACCCGGATTCCACTCGAACATGCCTGTTAGCGAGCTCACCGAGCGTGTCACTCGAGCCATCGAGGCAAGTAACGTTAGCTCAACCCCTCCGGTAGCGAAAACCGCGGACAAGGTGACGACCACAAAGACGAGTCGACTCTCGACCAGACCCCTGCTATGCACAGGGGCTCAAGGAAAGATTGGACTCACAAGGAGACCGAACACATGATTGCAGAACGATGGCTCAGATCCTAGGGAGGGGGTATGCGCGAAAGCAAGAAACGCTTTCTCCTACTAGTTTCGCTATCTTCTCCTCAATCTTTAGTGACACCTGACCCCAGTAATGGCAAGGGGTTGGGTCTCACTCAGGGGGCTAATAAGGGTATACATACACCCTTTCTGAAATAGTCATTGCGCCCGACCTCTTCCTCATGTCAAACCTAGTAGGAAGGTCTACGGAAACAATTGACTGAGCAAGGCTTGTCGGACTACGAGAAGCCTATGCCCCAGTGGCTATGGCACTCATGCTTACCAGCGGGATTAGAGTTTCCTCCTATGCCTCGAGCTCTACAGTCTTAACAAATGGAAGGGTCATAACACACAAACCCCTTTTCACACATAAAAAGGGAGGAAAAACAAATTCGTTCAAAACAAAATGATGAGTTTGTTTAAACGATACACAGGGGTTGACAACTTGTCCGATTATGACAAAAATGATCATCCAACCTATCTAACTAACTAGCCCCTTTAGGGGAGAACTATGTTTTCTATCCTGTCCACCAGGTCCTATGAAAGGGGAGCCACCGCCTCTTCCATCTCCTCTAGCTCATGGACTTCATAGCCAGGTGCGAAGCCATGGCTCATCGCCTCTAGATCGATATTGTCCCCATAGTGAGAATGAGCAATTGCGAAGGATTGATTGACCCCATCGCGAAGGGTGTTCCTCTCGAGCTGGCATTCCCACGCCATGATCTCGATAGCATAGGCCATGAGCGAATTGGTCACCTCCGACCATACCACCTCAAGGTCATCGTAGACTACTCCGAGGGTGGCACTAAGGATATTGAGATCGTCGCTCTCTACCTAAAGATTCCTCCTCGCCTTAGCGAGGTCCATGGCTAGCCCGGCAAAAATGCTTTCAAACTCTAGCTTCTAGGCTGTCATGTTTCCAAGCTCAGGCTAAAGGGAGCCGACCTTCTACTGTGCATCGTCGTGCTCTAGGCAGGCCTAGCCACGCTCTCGAAGGGCTTGGTCAAGCTCCTTGCGAGCTATGCCATGCTCCAAGCAGAGCCTCTCCATGGTTTGGAGCAACTCATCCCACTCCTTGCGCAACTGGGCAACCACTGCGGCATCCAGACTTGCCCTCTTCTCTAGGACCGCGAGCTTCTCCTCGGCTCCAAGCTTCAGCTCCCTTTCCTTCTCGACCTCCACTAGAAGGTCAAGGATCCGCTGGTGGGTCTCAGTGTCCTTTTGAAGCAGCTTGTCCCATTCCTTCCTAACCTTGATGGCCTCCTCATCGTCCCTCTGTGATCTCACCGATGGGCCTCGGCCACCCGTGACCGAAGACTATCTGCCTCCTTAGCGAGCGGAGTTAGCTCGGCCTCCCTCTGTTGGGTAGCAACAAGCTGAGCGGTCACCTCCATGTGTAGCCACACCTCCTCGACAAGGCGGTCCCAGGTTTCCTTCTACTCATGAAGGAACTAAGAATTCCCCCTACTGCGAGCGATAAGGGACTAAAAGGAGATGATGGTCAGCATACAAAAAATACATAGAGAAAGAAAAAGATGAGAAGGAGGGTCTAACAAATACTTGGCTAGAGGGAACAACAACGTCACGCAAGGCACCTCGGGCATGGTCCAGGGATTCAAGCACAGACGTGACCCCAAGTCGAGGCTCTCCCACTCCATGCTCTCTATGGCGTCATCAAGACTGAAGAGCATCGACGTCGGATCCTCTGGACTCACCCACCGAAGTAGGATGCCCATCAACATTAGGGCCTGGGACGGCTCCTCACCGGCTTCGATTGTCACCGACCCTTCTCACCGGGACACTCCCTCTGGCGATGGAAGGGGTCAGCGATACGAAAGCTGACTCCTCTCATAGCACCATGACCTCTAGGGACCCCTCGGCTACATCCTCCTCCGTCCAGCCCATGCCAGATGCCATCACCTGGGCCACCGATGGCGCGGGTCGCACCAGTTCCTTAGGTGCCACCACGATAGCGCCTGGCTGTGAGCCGCCTATCACAATTGCCGCCACATCCACCTGCGTCAGTGGGGTCCTAACCAGCTATGTTGCGCCCACCACGGTTGGCGCCGCAAACGCGATCGGTAGCACCGTCCACCCCATCATCGGTAGTGGTATTGCCTCCATCGCCGACTATTCCGTGACCTCCGAAGGCATCCGTTGAGCCCCCACGTCCGTCCGTCCCACCGAGGGCACAGGCACCACCATGGGCAGCGCCTAATTGGCCGGCGGCGCAGTCACGCTAGTGTTGTTCCCGCTCGAAACGGGCATGACGCCAGCCGACGGCTGCCGCCTCGCTTGAAGGGTGATGCTCTTCTTTGGCGCCAGTGCCAAAGGATTACGCTGCCTCCCGATGCTGCAAGAGACAAAAAAACTTAAGTCATGATGAAATCTGACCAAAACAAGGGGAAAACAGAGGAGCTGATACCTCACCTCCACGCCGTCGGGTGGCAAATACGTTTGGGGGCGAACCCCCTGACCTTTGCTCTACCTCATCTGGGTGAGGCCATTTTGAGCCCGCCCCCTGCTCCTAGGCAGAGGGGTTCACTCCCCTTGGATCTTGGGGCACGACGGTAGAGCCATCCATCTCTGCTAGCACCTCGAGCGCGACAGCAGAGCTGCCCGCCCCTGTTGACTCCTGAGGGAGGCCGACGGTATGTCCCGCCTCCCTAGATGTACCCTTCCCTCTATGGAAAGGGAAGGGTCCCAACTTCTACAAGGACCAATCGATACCTGTCAGCGCATCCTTGTTCTCTAGGATGTCCCACTCGACATCGTTGGCTACCTCAACATCATCGCCATTGCCATCACCATCATTGTCATCGTTGTCGGTGTCCTCCCCCTGTTCCTGTGCCTACAGCGTCTGCTGCTTCTTCTTCCTCTTGTCCTCCTTCTCCTTCCTCAGCTGCTCACCCTCGGTGTGATTCACCATCCTCACGGACAAATCCCTTAGCAATGGTGCCAAGCGGTCCATGAAGATGAGGTCCCTCGGCTGGTCCCATCCCTCTCAAAGTTAGTATCAAGAGGTTGAGAAATCAATTGAAGAGGAGGTATGAGGAGAGGAAACTTACGAAGATGATGTGGCCTAGTTTCGGCCACATCGGAGGATGTCCCGGCACTGGGAAGACAAAATTGAGGGGGCGCCCGCGTCATCCTGCAAAGGCTCAATCGCCTAATTGATGCATTGCGTGACCTTGGAGTAGGGGGCGCTCCCTCGGTAAGCGTTATTCCATCGAGTGATGCCTCGGGTGCCATCGCGTATAGCGAGAGTGTGCGCATCATCAACGGCGCCACCCTCCTTGCGTGGTAGGCCCCGATGACGCCCAACCCCTTTAGGCCATTCTCCTTAAGGATGTGGATGGTAGAGATGTGGTCCTGGATCTTCTTCTTGTCCTTCTCTAGGACACCACACTTCCTCCATGACTCCAGGGCCTCTTCGATCAGGCATCTGGTGAACTCTGGCAGAGGGGCGGTGGCGTCATTCTTGAGGTAGAACCACTACGAATGCCACCCCTTGTGGGACATCGATAGCTGCATCGGTGGGTACTCACCAACCTGGTTGTTCTAGAGTTGGATGCCAGCGCACTCCATCGGCATTTGCAGCTCCTGCCTGCCACTCTTCTCCCTCTTCTTCTAGAGGGTGATGACAAAGAAGTACCTCCACAAGTCAAAGTGGGCGTTGATCCCCAGGAATCCCTCGCCTAGGGCGACGAACGCTGCCATGTGCTGGATCCCATTGGGGTTGAGGTGTTGTAGCTTGATCTTGTAGTAGTGCAGTAGCCTCCGGAGAAATATGTGGGTAGGGGTCGTGAACTAGTGCTCATGGAAGTGGGCGAATGACACCACATAGCCGTCAGGCGTCGATGATAGATCCTCCTTGCCAGGCAGCAGCCACTCCTCTATCGAGGTCCACGCACGGAGAATACCGCGATGGACAAGGCCTTCCATGCGCTAGAAGGTGATGTTGGAGCGGTAGCATGAATCCAATGGAGGTGGGGGCAGAAAGATGTGAGCTCGATGACAATGGGGATGCGGAGGCAAGAAACCTAGGCGATTGGCGGTAGCGGTCATGGCTACGGAGGCAAGGATGCAAGGTATGGAACCCTAAGGGTGAACCCTTTGGTTTTATAGGGGTGATAGGTGCGAGGAAACCAACCGCCCACTAGATCTCCGCGCCAGCCATGATCTGCCACAACATCCCACCATGGGACACGCGCACGCAATCTCTGTCCATTTCCTCAACAAACTCACCGAACATTTAACCTCTTCGAACAGGCCATGACTCGTCGTGGGTAAGAGGAATACGAATCTAAAAGCACCTCTATGACCTGGCTAGGCCTAGGAGTTCACAGGTCAGCCCATCAATGGGTTTGACAACCGCTCTAGGCGCCTTTAAGGTGAAAGGTGGAAAGGGATGGGCCATGCTAGTGGCCAGTAGCCGGGCGCACAAGTGTCATGGGCATCCTGGCCCACGATTGAGTCTCGGTCGGTTATGATCCATGGTTTTTCTCGAAGAAAGCTACTTAGCCCTCGGGATCGGGTGAACAAACCTGAGAACTAAATGGATTGACCACTAAGATTCTAGGGCTAGTCACCAAGCAGACCCAAACTGGATCCCCATGAATGGGATGCCATGGGCCCCGCTCAGACTAGCCCATTAAACAGCTCACCGGATGCCATGATTCGTCCGTAGAGGAAAATCATGGCACGGCTCGGCTCCTCTGTTTTTATCAAAAAAACACTTGAGGGAAGACAATCATGAAGATGAATCAATCCTTGACCAAGCCCTTGCTATGGGAGGGGGCTCGAGAAAAGGGAATCACTATCCCCAGGTCACACTGTGGGCGACAAAAAAAAAGGCCAAGGCCTTCAGAGTCCTCCCGTTCGAAAAAGCCTCCGAAGGAGTATTCTACTGCTCCGTAGGCTTAGGGGCTACTATTGGGGACCAATACTAGGGTACCCAAAGAGGAGCTAATAACCATCAACATTGATTCGTCCGAGCAGTCAAGAGCATGAATATAGCCCCAACCGACCCCCAGGTGCGTAAACTCCGCCTCGACCGACCCCTGAGGGTCGGCTCCGCCTCGCCCAGCACTGAGGTCGCGGGCTTCTCCTTGTCCGACCTCTAGGGGTTGGCTCTGCCTCGCCAGACCTCTAAGGGCTAGCTCTACCTCGTCTGACCTCTAGGGTCTAGCTCCACCTCGCTCGACCCCTAAGGGTTGGCAACACCTCACCCAACACCAAGGCCATGGGCTTCGCCTCACCTGACCCCTTAGGGTTGGCTCTACCTCACCCGACACCAAGGTCATGGGCTTTGCCTCACCTAACCCCTAAGGATGGCTCCGCTTTGCCCGACACTAAGGCCATGGGTTTCGCCTCACCCGACCCCTGAGGGCGGAATCCACCTCGCCCGACCTTTGGGGGCTAGCAATGCCTCGCTCGACACTGAGGCCACGGGATCCACCTTGCCCGACCCCTGAGGGTTGGCTCTACCTTGCCCGACCCCTGAGGGTGGCTCCGCTTTGCCCGACACCAAGGCCACGGGCTCTGCCTCGCCCGACCCCTAAGGGCGGACTCCGCCTCGCCTGACCTCTAGGGGTAGGCTCCGTCTCATCCGACACCAAGGTCGCTGGCTCTGCCTCGCCCGACTTCTAACGGCTGGCTTCACCTCACCCGACCCTTGGGTTTGGGCTTCGCCTCACCTGAGTCTTGGGTTCGCGCTTTGCCTCGCCCAGCCTCTGGGGAGGAACTCTGCCTCGCTCGACCCCGAGGCCGGGGGCTCCGTATCGCTCGACGGAGACCCATACCATCGCCAACCACTCTAGGTCCAAGCGTATGGGCCTAGGTAAAATCTCTGATGCCAGGGAAGAGACTGGCACGCCTCAATGTAGCCTGCGACCCATGATAGGACATACCTGGGGTACACGTTAGGAACAGCATTGGGCGTACCGGTACTGTTCTACCTAACCTCCGTACGAACACTGATGGGCACATCAGTTCACCACGACGTCTGCCAGGACAGAGTGGAGCACCATGACCAGCAGACGATGCCTGCACATGGCACTAGTGACGGATAGGGCCACGACGTGGAGCTATCCCTATTGACGTCTACAGGGTCGGTGGCACCCACGTGAAGGAAAAGGACCCGACGATCCTGGAAGACTTCTTCTCCTTTTGGTTCTCCCCTTTTTTCTCAACTGTAACCTGTGCTTTCTCTTGGCCTATAAAAGAAAAAGTAGGGCATCCCACAAGGGGCATCGGACTCAAATCGATCGCATCACAACACATCGCACTGATTCAAACTTGAACCCTAAATCAATTAGAACACACAAGCACATAGCAGAGAAGCGACCGACCCCTCAGCGCCCGTTTGCTTCCCTCACTAGAGACTTGGGACATATCCCTCTCTCGACCGTTTGTAACCCCTACTATGAACTTTTAGTGCTAGTAACACGAGCAGCAGCAATGAACTAGACGTAGAGACATTCTGCTCGAACTAGTATAAATCTCGTGTCCTCTTAGCACACCATCTGAGCCAGACACGCAATATTAGAAATTTACTTATTGGTTGCAACTCGAAACACCGACAGCAAACATCATTTTACCCATATAATTTATTAACAACAGAAACTATTCAAAATAGTCACTAAAATTGAATTATATAGCAATTAATATTTCACTACATACAAGCATTCAAATTTGGGCACAACCAATGGTACCAACAGTTCATAGACATCATATACACTTTAGAAAACATAATGGTCAAGCCCAAATAAATTATTTAAATGCATTTATTAATTTATTTGACACTAAGGTAAAATAAGGAACATATATCTAACGCACATAGTAAATTGTAAGAAAATTATAGTAGCCTACATATGACCCCAAAAGTCTACTATACAAATTTCATGCATTTTGGATAAGCATAGCCATCTCTATAAAAATGACTACTTGCATAGGCTTATTTTAGCAAAAATAGTTTAGCCTAGTGAAAAGAGTCAAACAACATATTTCATATTTTTCTTACATTCATCCTAGCACCATAACACTATGTAAATTTGCATAATCATTAGTTATGTATTGTCCCCCATTTATTTTCACTAGAAACTAGCAATTATTTAAGATTAAATAGGAAGACCATATACCAAGTATACTTACTATAGGTTTAGTATTTTTCTTAGCTAGAGCATGTCAACACAAGATCATCAAAATTGGAATCATAATTTTATCACTTTCCTAGCTCAAGTTATGCATTTTACAAGATATAAACTACTTTAAAAGCACTTATCTAGCTCAATTTAATTCTTCTAGAAAAATATCCCAAACAGTAGGTTTCATATTTTTATCAAATAGTACACTTTATGATAAATCCAACAAAATTTGGTTTACTCAATTTGACACTCCTAGCTCTAGATATGAATTTTTAAAACATGGATTCAAATCTATGAAAAAAATAAGAAAAATCAAAGAACACACAGACTGACAGATGGGGCCCGTGGTTAAGGGGGCCCGCTCGTCAGCGAAATAGAAATAGAGGATGGAGGTTGACCGGCGATAGCTCATCATCGGTGAGGTCTCCGGCGATGAGGTTACCTTCGTCGTGTTCCTCACGTCAACCCGCACCTAGGAGTACCCTAGGTTGGGCCAACGGCTCACCGAAGCAAGCTCATCGACGAGCATGCCAGACGGCGGTGGTCACGCAGTGGCGCGCCGACCGTCTTCGGCCATAGAGCGGTGACGGCTGTGCGTGAACTCGGTGAGGCTCACGGCGATGAAGGCGACGGTGGTGCTGCTGCTTGCTCTGCGTACGTGGGTGAGAGAGGAGTGCACGAGTGGGAGTGGAGCAGCAGGGACGTGGCCCTCTTGTCCACGCGCTGGCCAAACCAGCCCGGCCGTCGCCGACATACGGCCACCACGTGGCGGCCATGGCCTGGCGTGATTGGCCACTAACGGCGCGCGGCGCCCGGTTCAAACCCGGCCATCAGGCCATTTGACAGCGCAAGTTCAAGCCATTAGTACTCCTAATCCATGACGAGTTAGCAAAAATTCCATTACTAAGAATTGTAGAGCTACCCGTGATCTCCAACTTTACTTAAATGAGCTTGGTCTAATTCAAGCTGGTTTTCAAATTGGAAAGCTTCAAAGTATGGTACATGAAACTGTAAATTATTTCTTAGACTTAGAAAAAATTGTAAGTTTGAAAACAGCATTTCGTTGCTACTTGTGAGCTGTTTTTGACCGTGCTATGCACCGAATTATGTCTTGGCCCAAAAATGAAAGTTGTTACTCGTCAAGTACTACAACTTTGCTTAATGGTGCACTGCCATGCAAGCACTCTAAAGCACAGTTCAACTTTGGTCAAACTAGGATCATGAAAATTGGAGTTTTTAGAATAACTATGACTTGGGAGCTGTTTTGGTCCATGTCATGAATACCAAATTTGTTCTATGTACCCTCCTAAGTATGCCTAAGGTATTTTTGTGACCTCACAACCATTTCTCACATTGGTCACCCATGATCACAAGTATATGTATGTATATAAGCAACATCACATGTGATAAAGATAAAGTGAATGAGATGAAACTTCTTATGCTCATGCCCATGAATGCTTGAATGATGCTTGTTCTCATGAAATATAAGTGCTAAATGCAATGCTTGACACTAGGGTGTTACACGTCCAGTACACCAAATAGCAAAGATCAATCCATAGAGAGTGGTTTGATGATGAAGCAGATTATACCTTATAAAAGATTGAGTAAAATGAATCTGATGTCCATTAACTTTTGAGGAGATGTCATTCAGGTCCATTAACTTTCAAACTGTATTTTTGAGTCCTTAAACTTTTTAAGTGGTTCACTAGACATCCATACCCCTTCGTTTATGTTTGTATTTTGTATAAACATCCTTCTATTTATTTTTCTTTCACACCTTTACCCTTCTCCATCTTTCTGAGCGCACGGTGTTGGCGGGAGAGCGCAGCAAGCATGCACGAGGGCCTGCAGACTGCAGTGCGCTACCGTCTGTGGACTATGGATGTGGGTAGAGATGCGAGCACCACGAGCCAGCGAACGACTGTGGGTGTAAGCTACCATCTGCAGGGCTCCATGAAGATGGCGAAGCGGTGGGGCACGACCTGGACTCCAACGAACGCCTCGTCTTGGGCAGTTGGGCTCTGACGACACGCCGCCATCTCCGTTCAGCACACGGTCGTAGCACGACATGGACGGCGAGGCCGCAACCACCAGCACTATCTTGGACGCCGATGAGAGGCGCTGCCTCGGGGCGGCGCTCTCTGCGACTGCGATGGCGTACATGGAGGTGAAGGACGCGTCGTCAAACCGGCCGCTGAGTGTCAGCATGCGGCTCACGTCGTCAACCTAGCTCGCCGGCGTACCCCTTCTGCTGCACGTCGACGTACAGCACAGCGAGAACGACCTTGGCCTCCCTCTCTCACTTGTGGTGTTTATCACAAACACTGACACACTCACGTTCTCTATGGTGGATACACGCATACACATATAGAAGCCTGAGCACACATGACACATACAGAGCAGTACAAGCTAACAAGCTTTGTTGACACAGCCACACAACAGCTCTCGTCCTTTCCATTCATTTATAGACTATAGTAAGTATACATGCAACAAGCGAGCCATCCACTCAGCGGAGACTATCGCCATGAATAAGGTAAATAGCAAGTGCACTGATGACAAGATTAAATTCTACCAGAGTGCGTACGCCTGCCCACGTGAACGACAGGAACGTCGAGCGTTGGCCTGCCGCGAACCGCTCCGGCTTGAACTCGTGCGCGACTACGCATTGGGGCCCAGATGGACTTGTCGTGGTGGATGGCCAGCACCGGGGTCCACGCCGATAGGTCCTGGCCATGGGCCGACGTCGTGAGGCCCTCATCGGCGATCTCCCTGCTCCGCCCGATGGACTCCCTGCTCTCTTGCACCCGGCCATGGCCTCCGCTGGCGACGTGGGTAGGGCAGCTTGCTCTCCACGCCGGAAGCGGTAGAAGTCAACGACGTCGCCGGCACAGTGGCCTTTGTCCTTGACGAAGCAGCTCCGGCCCTTGGTGAGCACGTAGCTCTGGCTGCTGGCCCAGTACAAGTACCAGAACTGCCACACCTTGCCCACGCCGTCTTCTGGCCGCGTTGAGGAGCACGCCCTTCCTTCTTGGCTTGCTGCTTCAGAATCACCAGGCAGTTCAGCTTGCCCACGTCGCTGGGGGTGACCATCTTGTCTAAGAGGTGCCCCCACGCGCAGCCGTCACGGGGGAGGGCGACGCATGGGAAGAATGGTTGTTGGCCGGCGACGAGGTGGCGGATAAGGTGCGCTTGTTCTGCACGAGCTCATCAAAGTAGCTTCCCGCCTGGCTGCGGCAGTTTCCTGCCCACGCCCTTGTACCTAGAGGATGGTAGCTTCCCGCCCACACCCACCGCGGTGGAGCCAAAGTCTGCCTCGGCGCTCTGCTCGCCATTACCCATGCGCTCACAAGATGAAGAGGTGTAACCATGTGAAAGAAAAAGAAACAAAAGGAGATTTTTGTAAAATACAAACATAAAAGAAGGGTATGGACCTATGGTAAACCACTTAAAAAGTTTATGGACCAAAAAATACAGTTTGATAGTTGATGGACTCAGATAACACTTTCTCAAAAATTAATGGACCTCTAGTGCATTTTACTATAAAAGATTTATCTTCACTATCTCCTTGAAAGTTGCCTAAATTTGTGAAAGTAATTCATATACTCGTACAATCCTTGTGATTCTCATCTTGTGAAAACATCTCCTATTGACTATTGTCTTATGTAAATTCAGTTTCAGCTCAACTAAATGTTCAGTCTCAAAAAGTTTCTTGTCCAGAATCATAGGGACCACAAACTATTAGCCTACCCAAGCAAGCAAGTGGATAACTAGATCTTCTACAGATGGAAATCATACAAGCAAACCAAACTGATTCATACCTTCAAAGCGCAATGTTCACAAAAGTAGTGCTTGCATTTGGTGACCACTGGATCAACGAATGGCTCCCAGCAAATGAAGCAGGCAAAGGGCGGCGCCTCCTCATCATCCTCGTCCTCATCTGCTGCCTCGGGGCAACTCCAGCCAACATCCTATCCCATCCCTCATCTCATTTTGAGGTCTAAAACGCAAAAAAACTTCTCCAACCGGTCTCCTATCTGAACCCCGACGGATGAGGATCCCTCGTTCATCTCTCCTCGTCCCCCACATCTGAGCGACTCTCATCCCGAGCCTCATCCACCGAGAGGGCCAATGGCCGTCTTCCCGCGCCGCCGCGGAGATCTCCGAGCTGGTACGTCCCTGTTCCCCTCTTCTCGTTATTGTGGCATCCATGGCTGCTTTCTCGGCTTCTAGATGGATGGGAGACGGGGATACGAAATATACCTCGTAGATCTAGGTGGCGTGGCCGCCGCCGCTTGTCGGTCGCTCATGCTGGGCCACCTTGGGCTGCTGCTACGCCCTTGATTCGCGTCGCCCTCCACTGGCCAACAAGGTCACGTGCCCCTGCTGCTGTGCGCTGCTCGCGGCCCTGCTGTGCCGCTGCTGCCGTGCACTGCTGTGCGGCCCTGCTGTGCCCCCGCCGTGCGTTGGTGCCGTGGGTTGCAGAGTGAAGAGAGAGAGAGAGGGAGCGCTGCAAAGTGAAGACAGAGAGAGCGAGTGCTGTGAGCGAAAGATTTAGAGTGTGGTGAGAAGTAAAGACTGGTATTATTTAATCAATTTTGGAGCATCATCGGACGAAGAAGACGAATCCAGTCGAGAGAGACGACTCATTTTCAGTGGACAAGAAGCAGCGCAATGTTGGAATTGGTTCAGGAGAGGGAATGGCCATACATATATATAGACGGAAAAATATAACCGTTGCAGATAGAGCGACCGTTTGATTTATAGCCGTTGGAAAAGCGATCGTTTGATTTATAACCATCGGAAGAGCGACCATTTGATTTATAGCCGTTGGAAGAGCGTCCGTTCAAATATATAGCCATTCTAAGACTGACAAATAAAAAAATATAGTTCTAAATTATTTGAAAAAATAATTCCTTCAATATTTAGCCATACAAAATTGTCATTAAGAAATATCCATTCCAATAATACTAACGCAGTTTAGATATAAAATGCTGGACTTGGTAGTTACAAGTTAGGTATAAAATATAGATGAGAGAAAATATGGAGCCTCAAATAAGAGTTCGGTCGGAGAGCAGGGAAAAATAAAGGTTGCAATCTGAACGAGGGATCCTTATTTTTAGGAGTAGGGGGGCTAAATTTTGAGGGGTTGGTTGGAGCTGCCCTCACCACCACTCCCATCCCCACCGGCAATGCGCCGCTTGCGGGCCTTCTCGGCCTCCTCGTATTCCTTCTCGAGCTGCCACCCGGACTTGTAATCCCCTCGGTCGTGCATGAACTTGCAGGAATCGACGTAACCACAATACCCCGTCTCCTTGTAGTCCTTGCACATGTCAGGCTGGTAGTCGAACCGCTGGGAGACGCGAATGTGGGCGGCCGCCCGGAGCGGGCCGTGCGAACCGCCGCCGGCCTTCTCGCTAGACACAGTGTGCTCCCGCCGGAACCCAGCCTTGTAGTCCGTGTAGCCGTGGATCCCCTTGTACACCTCCCCGGAGGCGGAGGCGGAAGCGGAAGCGGAGGCGGAGGCACCGGAGGGATTCTTCTTGAGGAACTCCTCGGGTCTCTCGCGGATGGCGCGCGCGTCGCGGTCGAACTCTGTCTCCGTCTCGAGCACGGCGGTTGCGCGGCTGTCCGTGGACTGGATCGTCCGGGACGACTCGTACTGGAACCGCCGCGGCTCGGAGGAGGCGTCGGCGGTGGAGAAAACGAGCTTGCCAGCGGTTGAGGACGGCGGCCCCTTCTTGGAGCGCGCAGCCGTGAGGGCGCCGCTGCCGCCGCCGTCGTCGTCGTCGTCAGATCCCGCGGGCGCGGCGGGGCGCTTCCGCATGTTCTTGGGTGGTTTCCTCACGAAAGTGCACACCGGCGCCGACCCACCGCCGGCCCCCAGCTCGCCGCTGCCGCCGTCGGCCATCGATTTGGTAGGGGGGGTCGATTTGGTAGGGTTTGGATCGAAGAGGCGGGAGGGATTGGCCCCGTAGTCCTGTCCGTTCCTGATAAGTGCACCCGTTGCGCCTAACCACCATACATGTCAGACTCTCCACCTGGATACTTTGCTTGGATGCTTGGATCCCACGTCCGACTAGTCAGCAGTCAGCAGCGCACCGACCACCCAAGTTCTGTTCTATTATTTTTTTCCCTAGGGGTACGATTTCTTTTAAACTGAGTCTCCGTGATCGCGTAAGCTAGCAGGACTTTAATCGGCCGCGAACACGTGGATTCAGTCTTTGTATGTAGGACACGGACTCGTGAGCTCCGATGAATCATATCGGACGCGGACATATGAATACAGATCAAGACTTAATATCATTGGATAGACGATGACGTTGCAATCTTTTTTAATGTATATAATTCAACCAGTAGTGCTACGGCCGATTTCATTACTAAAACATACCTTTAGTCGTTATACGGGGCTACAAAGGCCATCTCACCCGCATGTTTTAGTCCATTATAAGAAATATTTTCCTCTTTCATTCATTTTTCAATTTAAAAAAATTATTTTTAAAATTCTCATATTGTTTCTATTTATTTTACTCTAATTAAATATTTCATTTATTTCTATTTGTTTATTTATTTTTCTATAGTCCACAACCTGTTCTATAATGTATTATGAATTGTTTTCATAGTAATTTTAAGATGTTTCATTATGTGTTTTTAGATTGTTTTTGCAATTATTCTTGTTCCATACATTGTGTATTTGCAATGTTCCCATAATACATGTGAAATGTTCATTGGATGATTCTGGTTGTTCATCTAGTATCTATATGATGCTCCATGTATTTTTGATTGTTCACGAAGCACCCATGAGATATTACAGTATTGCTATGGGATTTTCCCTCATTATTTTCCACTATTATGTGGTTTCTTCCCCTTTTTTCTTTTTCCTTTATATTTTGTTTTCTTTTTTATTTTGGTTATTTTTTATTTTATTTCATAGCATATTCTTCATGTATCCTTGGGTTCTTTTAATATTCACTTGAACTATTTTTTATATAATATAATGCAACTGCTCTCATAGTATTTACAAGGAGTTTTCTGAATTATCGTTATAGTATTTGTAAGATGCTTCTCGGTGTATTAAGGATTGTTCTCATATTATTCTTGAAATATTCCATGATGTATTCTGAAATTTTCACAAAGTACTAATGTTAGATGCATGGTGTATTTTATAGTGTTTCTATAGTACTCGTGACATGTCACATGTGCATTATGGGTTGTTCAATCCATGGAATGTTCCACGATGTATTTTTGATTGTTGACATAGTATTCATGAGATATTTTATGGTGTATTTTAAGTTGTTCGCGTAGTATCCATGGAATGTTTTTCCCTTTTTTTCTTCTATTACATGGTTTTTTTATTTTATTTTTTTCTTTTCTCTTTTCTTTATGCTTTGTTTTCTATTAATTTTGGCTGATATTTTTCTTTTACTTCATATTATATGTTTATTGTATCCATGAATTTTTTATATTCATTTTCTACAATATAATACGTGGTAATTACAAGGTGTATTATTGTTTATCGTTATACTAGTATTCATGTGATATTACATGATGTATTACAGGTTGTTTCTCTAGTATTCTTAAGGTTTTCCCCCCAAATTATTCAAGTTCCATATATTGTGTGTTTTGTAATGTTTCTATAGTACCTGGGAGATGTTCCATGGTATATTTTCTGTTGCTCACGTAGTATCCATGGGATATTCCATGATATATTTTTTATTGTTCATACAGTAATAATGAGATGTTTATGTGGTGCAATTAGGTTGTTCATTGGTATCCATGGTGTATTCTTTTTTCTACTATTATACACGAATATTATGAATAAAATTCATCTGAAACTAGATTTTCTTATTTTCCTCTGTCTAAAAACATGTCTTTTGTATTTTTGTATATATCTCATAGCATTTTTATATCTATAATATTTCGATAATATCTACTTGAACTATTTTTCTATAATTTAATAAGGTTGTTCTCACAATATTTATGAGGTGTAATCTAAATTATCTCTATATTATTTTTATATTATTGATGAGATATTACATGGTGTATTCTAAACTATTCATATAATATTTTTGAAATTTTTTATATTTATATAATATTTTTAAGATTTTTCATGATGTATTATGGATTTTCCAAAGTAACCATGTTATATACAAGGTGTATTTGCAATGTTTGTCATAGTGTTCAAACGATACCTATAAGATGTTACATGATGTACTAGCAAGCATGTCCGTGTACAATTTCTTGCGCGACAATTTGATAGTGGCAATGAATAAATACAAAATTCAACTTAAAACAATGCAAATTTATAAGTTTGCGTGACAACCTTTTCTAACAGCGTCGTCATATATAGAACCAAAATATGTAACCTCATTGCAACACACGAACAATTTTGTCAGTTCAATAACATCCAAAATCCATGTAGAGCTAAATCTATATTTTATGCCTAATATTAGAAAGGGAAAATTTCTCTTACATGTTTTTTGTGCGTCATTCATCTCACTCCACCACACTCCTCTTTGCATCTCACTATAATATTAATATTTTCAAAGTTAACAACCGTTTGACTTCTCATGAAAAGAGAACATTTATTTTGTGATGGAGAAAATATTTGTTTAGGTGTCTCAACGACTTCTCCCGATAATATAGGGTGTGTTTGGTTACATGGGCTAGCCTAGCCTGGCTTAAGGCTAGTCCAAGTTTGGCCCCAGCAACACAATATGTCGTTGTTTGGTTCACCAGTATAGAGCAACTCCAACAGCTAGGCTATTCTTATTTTAGAGGCTGTTTTAGAATTTGTATAGCAAAAAAGTAGACTCCAACAGATGTGATATCTGGTTTTGTAAAATAGAAAGCTGGCTATCCCTTAATTTTATGTGGCCATATAAAGCCAACAATGGACGCTAGCTATCTGAAAATGAGAAATAGCAAGGCTGTTGCGCAGACCTCTTCTTTTCTTGAAGAGTTTTCTATTTTACAGCTAAACTATGAAATTTGACTAGTAATTTTTAGCCAAATAGTTAGAGTTGCTCTAAGCTAAGCCTGCATAGCAAATCCGGCGAGCCTCCGCTTCTCTAGTGAGCGGCTCCCTCCCACCTCTCTCCTCTCCTCCCTCTCGTCCTGGGCGAGCGCGAGCCTCCTCTTCTTCTCCCTAGCGGGCGGCAGCGGCGTGGGCTCGTCGCCCGTGAAAGGATCAAGATGCCCAAGAAGAAAGTGAATTGGGCTAATCTAAAATTTCTCGCAACAATTAAGTTCTACCGCTTAGCCCATTTCACCCCTTATGCCTAATAGTATTCTCTATTCGTTCTACCGCATAAAAATTTTACACCCTAAGTTCCAATCCTATTCTAGCATGGTAGTTCTAAGAATGCAAAGACATGAAGTAAATGTTAGAATGTAAATGTTCAAAGTAAAGAGAGGGAAAGAAACACGACGATGTTTTTTCGAGGTATCGGAGAGTCACCACTCCACACTAGTCCTCGTTGGAGCACCCGCACAAGGGTGTAGCCCCTCCTCGATCCGCGCAAGGACCGAGTGCTCTCTATAGGCTGATTCTTTGTCCCTTCGACACGGTGAATCGCCTACGACCGCTCACAAGACGAGTTGGGTCATCCACAATCACCACCGAATGATCACTAAGCTTCCAATCACCACCGAGCCATTTAGGTGATGGCGATCACCAAGAGTAACAAGCACAAACTCTCACTTGACCATGACAAGCCTAATGAGAAAGGTGGATGCACACTTGCTACTACCTATGCACTAATGAGGTCCTTAATCTTGGATTAACAAATCTGAATCACCCCACTAGGCTCTTACACTCCAAATGGTTGCCTCAACTGATCAAATGAGCAAGAGAGTTAGAATGGACGAGTTGGGGAAGTATAAGTACTCCCACACAAGCCATTGGCCGTTGGTGTCAAAAACACCTATCTACTGTGCTCCGGACCGGACCCAAAGGGATGGTCTGAACCAACACGCCTCAGTCCGACCCTCACAAAAAAACAGTGTTGCCACTGTGTCAGAAGTGACCGTTGGGGGGTCCAGACCTTGCACCATGGTCCGAACCTAGTTCGAGTTCATTTCTTCTCTCTGGAACCTTTCTGTACTAGTCCGGACCGAGCTCACCATTGGTCCGGACCGGTACTATTCATCAAGTCCAGACGCGCCTGACACAGACCCTAGGCAACCGGACCTAGCTGACATAGTCCAGACGCCCCATTTCCCTCAGTCCAGACCAAGCGCGCGTGTCGGAGAAGCTTCTAGGAAGTGCCATGTGTCATCTGGACCCTCTACCATGGTCCGGACCATGCTCTAAACCTCAGTCCGGAGCAATAACAACCCCCTAATTCACTTCCAATTCAAACACTTTGTGAAATGGGTTTGTTCCACTTGATCTTTAGGCAATCCCTGAGTTACCTAGTGCTAAGTTTGACAAGTGTTCACCACACCTAACATATTAGGCTTACCTAGGTCAAGCTACTAGTTCATACCCCCTTAATAGTATGGCCAAAGGAAAACAAAGTCCTAAACTACTCTAAGTGTCTCTCCAACATCAATCGACACTTAGAACTAATCCATCATTAACCGTCTATCCTTTGAAAACTGAAACGATTTCCATCGATAGGGGCATGAAAACCATTGATTGCCCAAACAATCTTCATTATCGTGACCTAACTTAAATTGCCTCTACAAAACACGTGTTAATCATAATAATCTTGTATTGTCATTAATCACCGAAACCCACTAGGGGCTTAGATGCTTTCAGCCCCGCACGGCAGAACAACTCCTCCACGAGATCCGGGCGACGACACCTCCCTCCGCAAGATCTGGGCAACGACGGCGGACCAGCGAGATCCATGTGTGGCGGGGCGCGGAGATGCGCGCGCGGCCAGGCGTGGCTACTCGCGCACGCCGGTGGCGCAGCCGAGGCGACGCGGTGGCCAGCAAACCCTCTTTTTCGCGCTTGGTAGCCGGAGCTGCGGGAGATGACCGGCAGACCCTCCCCTTCCTCACGTGTCGTGGCCGGAGCTGACAGAGATGGCCGGCGGACACATCCATGCGCTCGTGTTATCCCAACTTCGGTTACTCCATTAGAGAGATACATAGCAATGGCACATTGCAGACTGGTTACAAATCCTCTTACTCTTACCTAATAATTTTCTATAAGGCAAAGGAAAACCAATTTCCACTAAACAGTAACTGTAAACACATGTTTATTAGAAATTATCAGATGGAAAATGTCTATTACACCTGTTGGAACAAATGTTTCCTACAAGACAACAAAAGAATCAATGGGACGAGTTCTTGGATGTTGCCACATGAGCGATAAATCTGAGCGAAACCCCAGCACCCGGCTTGCAGGATGATAATAGCCTGAAGCAGGGTAAATCTGGGAGAACCCCACCACCCGGCTTGCAGGATAATAATAGCCTGAAGCAGGGTACAACTGAAATTGGCTGCCACACGGCTCATCCGGTTTTGTCATGGTGAAATTGGACCACGATGCATGTGATATTGTCAGCGCTGCCACGTGAGTAAGCAATCTCTGTCAATTTCCGAGCTGCAGACTCTGGCGCCTCCTCTGATTTCCCAAGGGAAACAGCTTCCTTTTTTCATAAAAGCATCAACAACATTGTTATTAATTAAGTGAAGACACCAGTATGAGCAGAGCTGCCCATTTTGTGAGCAATAAGAATGTAACCTCAAAGCAAACAGTAAAAACAGTGAGGTAATGCTTGATTGCTTTCATACAATTAAATTTATGTAAAAAGTAACTGCCTGCTTTGAAGAATGACTGAATTGTGGAAGAGTTATTACCTCATTTTCCACAACATCCCAAAGCCCGTCACTAGCAAGAACCAGGCATTCCAGCTCACCATTGACCTGTTCTTCCTGCAGTTTATTAGAAAAAAATTAATTACCAAAGTCCTATGTCTGTGAATGAAGTTCTACAGATCAACCAATAAATAAATATACATGGTTGCAGCAGCTATCCACTGATGGACCAGCAATAGTAACAATCACATATTAACGGTACAGCTTCTCTTGCTTCCAATTGCATATTAATGGCAGTCAATAAATAAACTGTTAAATGGCATTCAGGACTATGGTTTAGTTGTACACATAATGAATAACACACACACACATATATATATATATATATATATATATATATATATATATATATATATATATATACATATATATATATATATATATATATTTGGGCAATTCTAATGTAACAAAACTGGTAAAAAAACTGGCTTCCCCTAAATTAAGTTGTTAACAACAAAAGATACTTGGAATTTTTGCATAATCAATTACAGTTTCTCACCTGAATTTCAGGTTCTGCCACCACATATGGCTTCAGTAAACGATTGCCAAATGCACGGGACATTGCCAATACACCACCTACCCTCCAAGTACCTGGGAAAATGCCACATCAAGAAGGTGATATGTTTATCATTCAAAGAAAAAAACGATGACTTGAAAAATAAGGCTACTCCACTACGATACCAAGCAATACTCGAATGGGTGTATGGAAACCTAACATGTTCAAGCTCCCAGGAAGACAGATGGCTATAGATGAATAGCAGAAGCCTTTTGCAATCTGCCTTGTCAACTTCAGCTAATGCAAGCAAATTAGCCCAATGTATAAAAGAACGAAGAGCACATGCTTACCAGCCCAAATGACAATACCACCAGCATTTTCAATTCTCTTTCGCTCATCAATCCTGTTAGGTTTGTGATCTTCTGAAAGTGCCATAGCTAGAAAAAACAAATAGATGAACTGTCAGGCATTTCTCACAGGGTCGCACAGAATCAAAGTGACATAAATTCAATGAGAAACCCTATGAACCAAACTGTCACGGATGATTCTGTATTAACTATAACAAAGGTTAACTGGATATTATATTGATATGAGGAACAGAGTGATGCCAAGATTTTGCTTCGTGATTTAGATTCAATAGACCAGACCATACATCAACTGACAAATGTGACATGAAAATGAAATACAAATATGCTACTTAAAATACCTACTTCCAGTATGCAATACCTTTGCCAGCTTTTGAAATAACAGCACGAGAATCACCAACATTTGCAACATACAGATGGTCACCCACCAAAACTGCAGTTGATGCTGTTGAACCATCATCCCTGAAAGCGCTTGCTTCCGATTCCAAGAAATCTGTATCTGTTTTCTGATATGTTTCGCCTGTTTTTTTTCATAAATTTCAAGTTTAGCAGATAAACATGTTGCGGCACCAACAAGAATGGCAACAGGAAGCCTACAGTAAAGCTGAAGAGAAAAATTACTTATAGCAAGCTTTGTATCCGTCAAGAAATCAGGGTGCTTGAGAAGGTTCTCAAACAAGTGCTCCCTCAAATACTCAGCAGCACGGGATCCATCATGACCTAATCATCAAGATTTTGAAAAGAAAAACATGGTAGCAAAAAATAAACACAAAAACAAAGGCCAAGATTGGAGTCCATACCATCAAAAACACCAAACAGGCTAACAGCTTGTCCATCAATTTCAGTTAGTTTTACATCATAGAAATCCTCCATTGTAGCTCTCTTCCCTCTAAAACTTGAGTATCCACAACTCAGTTTACCATCTTCTCTGTCACAATTTTAGCATTGTGTTAAGCAGGGCATCATGCCAAACACTCAAGAGTCTCAGAGTGCGTCTACAGCAGAAAAGGATAAACAAAGGTATTCTTGTACAGCAATAAATAATTTCAATGTTCGAAGCTATAAACAGTGTTTACGAGCTATTCGATTAATCGCGATAAGTCGGCCTAATCAATCCCTTCAGGTTGACCAGGGACACTGAGGCGACTAGCTTGACTAGAAACATAGTCGTCGCCTAATCGCGGTTAGTCATCCGACTCAGGCTGTTCCTTCATGGGCCAGATCAACTGGCCTTAGAGGTCGGCTATTGGGCTGCAAATATAGCATGTTAGGGCTAGCATATGTGTGCCCAGGACTCCACCAAAAGGTAGAGAATGGAGGCGCCGGAGTTCCTCTTCTCCCACACTGCCACAACTCCTCCCACTGCGTGATTCCTCTCTTCCTAGGTCGTGCTCGCTTCCTCCTCTCCCGCTTCCTCCTCTCCCGCACATGATTCGTCCGCTGCTGAATAGGTCAAGCCGCCGACAAGTCCATCCCTCGTTCTGCAGGCGCCAGCGCTGCCCCCCTGCGCCTGCCAGTTCAAGCTAGGAAGATGAGCTCCTCCTCTGATGGTGAGTGTGCCCCTTCCCTCCATCTTCTTGCCATGAATCCTGCTTGCTTGCTGTGCCGCTCCCCTCTGCTACTCTCTGCTTGCTTGCTGCTACTCTGCTTGCTTGCTATTAATCGAATCTCAAGTCACCAACCAGCCATTAATGTAGTCTCGATGCTTGCTTTATTGTCTATACTATACAGTATATATAGTATGTATATGTCCTGGAATATATTGGACGACTAGGACCGACTAGGCTCGACTAGTTGGTCTGGTCACCCATGTTTTCAGGACGTCCGATTAATCGCGATTAATCGCGACTAATCGTCCTGGACGGTTTTAGCAACTCGACCAGGGCCTCCGAATAGGCCAGACCGTCCAGGAAACTAGTCGTCCGATTAATCGTCGTCTAGCCGCGATTAATCGCCCGTCCAGGCTGTGCTAGTCGTCCAGCCCGTCCAGCCTGAGAGTGGGCTGTATCTGAGAGCTGGGCCTATTTTATATTTTGGCCCAAGCCCATTAGGGTTTCCCTTTCCTACCCCCTCACTCCCTCAGCCTCTCACTCACACGGCAGACACACTCACTCTTCAGTCTTCTAGTTCTCACCTCTCCCAGTCCAGCAGCAGCCCTCCCTCTCCCTTCAAGCTGCTCCTCCCCCTTCCAGCTGCCCTCCCTTGGTTCCCTGTTGCTCCTCCCCCTTCCAGCTGCCCTCCCTCTCTTCCTTGTGGTTGCTGCAGTGCTATAGGCACGCAGGCCTATAGATCCAGCGGGTGCAGAACTGCAGATCCAACTGTGCAAGGGAGGTAGACTGCACGAAGAATATGAGCTCCTCCTCCTCAAGTCAGTCATCACCTCCTCGTTCAATCTTGGTGCTTTGAAGCTTGAAGCTCTGTTTCTCTGTGTAGATCTAGATCGACAGAGGCAACGTGCAGTGGAAGTGTACATGAACATCCCTGATGCTGAAGTTCAAGGAGAAGTGGTGTTCATATGGTGGCCATGCATTTGAACTACAATGTTTAGCAAAGAAAATTATCAGTCTTTGTTGCGCAGCATCAGGTTGTGAGCGTAACTGGAGCGAATTCTCTAGTGTAAGTATCATTGCTAGAGTGTTAGTGCTGTTGGAAATTGTAGACCAATGTAATGTCATGTTATTTTTTTTCTGCAGATTCACACCAAAAAGAGGAATAGATTAGAGCACAAGAGGCTAAATAAATTGGTTTATGTCAGTTACAACAAAAAGATGACAAATAGGTTTCAAAAAATTCGAGAACTTGGTTGCAAAGGAAAGAGGAGCAACCCTCTCTTGCTAGAAGAGTTTCAGTGGGACAGTGAATGGGTTGATGAGAATTGTGGGGAGCTGCCTTGGGCTGTTGTGGATGAAGCTATTGGTGCATCTGAGAATCTAAGGGCTCGCAACTTGCCTAGGGTTGCTGCTAGCCGTGCTGTAGCCACTGTCCAGAAGACCTATACTAGGAACAGGAAGCGTCGTAGGGGGACTTCTGCAGCACAAGATATATCTGGAGGTGAAGAAGATGATAGTGACCATGATGCCGATGCAAGAAATGAAGACCAAGAAGATCAAGATGCATCTGATCCTGTGGCACCAATGGAGGAGGATGAAGACCCCCATGGATGTGCAACAGATGGAGATGGAGGAGGCTTTTGTGTAGATGGCACTCTACTTGAGTAGTTCTTTAGATCATTGGCTGTTTTGCCTATTTATGTACTGGACTTGATGTATGCACTATTGCACTATGCACTATTGCACTATGCACTATGGCAATGGCAGTGTGGCACTATGCCCACTAGCCACTATGCACTATGCAGTTCTGGACTGGTTTAAATTGTGTGCTTTACTGTTTTAATTTCCTTTGTTGATCACTTGATTGCCTTTCACCTGATTGCCTTTCACCATATTTCCTTGCTAATGTGCTTTATTTTTCTATAATTTCAGTTTGTCAACAGCAGCCAACAAGACAAGAAAGGGCTCTGCAGCAACCAGGTAAGTGGCCAACTGACCTATCTAGAGCCCAGAACATGTAGTATATTAGTGTGTGTATATTAGTTTGAGTAACTATATAATATATATGGTATATCAGTTCCCCATATATAGGGGACGACCAGGACGACCAGGGGACTCGTCCAGGGTCGATTAATCGTCCTGGACGACGACTAATCGTCCTGGACGTTCTGGACGGTCCCCAGGCGTCCAGACTCGACCAGCCGTCCTAAAAACATGGCTGGTCACCTGGCCGGTCCCATGGCGACTAGGATTGACTATACAATTTGTAAACATTAGCTACAAATACTGCAGAGAATTGAAGCCTAATAAGATCACAAACCAAACAGTTAATGTTATATTTGTTGCTCTAGTATCACTATGTTTCAAACAAAAATGAGTTCTATTCTACCTATAACAACCATTACAGAATGGACTCAATACATATTCTTCTTTTTAAGATTTGAAGCTATACTTTCTTAGCAGTACTTGGCCAATCAAATATGCCATCCAGCATTCTTTACAACTTTTGATTTTCTATACAGCACAGAAATGGGATTGAGGTTGAAGGACTTTGATAACTTGATCTTGGGCAACTGTAGCCGATTCAGTCTCACTCAAGCACACAACACCCCACCCAACACCCATGCAAACGGATGAACACTACCATTTACTTAAAAAAGACATGATAATTCTGATTGCTTAATCTGACTATCTGAGCCATCAGAGTGCAAACTTGCAAACCAAATTGCTATCTGCCGACCTCTATGTACGACATATAGAACTGCAAAAGCCTATCTCAGAGTCATGCTCTAGAAGTTGATTTAAGTTGTGGTCATGAGACCAATACACGTACTTGCATTGAGGTGTTCACAAGGAGCAACTTTCATATAGATGCGACAAAGTTTTAGCACTATAAGTCTTAAACTTGATAAATTTAGAATTGAAAAACTGAAACACATTAACTGGTTCATATTTGGTGTCGCCAAAATCTTATATTTAAGTTTATAATCTATATGACCTTGATGTGGTACAAGTAACCACTCACAATAATTAACATAGAGAGGTTTTACTGGAAGGTAAAAAGGCAGCATCATAGCAGTAAAATACCATAATAATAAATAAAAGGACTCTACATTTATGTTCATTATTAAAGAACGATCTGTCTAAAAAAGGCATGGCACCAGCCGCTCACTTACATCTTAGAATAATATCATTTTTTAGTTCTAATGTGTGTCAAGGAATAGTAGAATGTGGTGCCAAATGACTAACGCATCTGTAGTAACAAAAAACACAAGGTGCATTTGCATGTTTCAGTGTTCAGGCCAATTAGTCTCTTACACTGCAGGCAATACAAAACACAATGCAAAACTGCACACAAATGCAGCATTCTAACCGGTTCAGATGCTCCGTTCCGCACCACGACATGCAAGTGCCGACAGCTTACATTACTAGCCTCAAAGCACACGCACATACATTACCTCTCCCATCCGCCGCTGGCGTAGCCGCCGTCGTGCGCCTGGGGCACGGCCCCCACCGCGCGGCGCTGCGGCTGCACCTGCCCCGCCACCGCCTCCGCGGCGGCGGCTGCGGCGGCAGAGGCAGAGTCAGAGGAGTCCAGCATCATCCTTCCCGTGACCGCCTGGAACCCGCGCCAGCCGTGTCCGTGTCCGTGCCGGGGCGTCACGCGCACATCCGCCGCGCGGCCACACAGGATCCTGGGCCCCCGGCACCTGCCCGCAGACGCCGCCGCACGCAGCACCAGCGCCCTCAGGAGGCTACCGATGCATACCATCTCATGGCTGCTGACTCCACCAGGCCGCGCCCCGAGGCGAGATCCGCTGGTTTAATGGCTTCGGATCTTGGGGGGGGGGGGGGGGGGGGGGGGGGGGGGGGGGGAGGAGGAAGCGGCGGGAGGGGACGTGATGGCCGGTGCCAGATTCCGCTACCGCCTGCCTCCTCCCCGCTAGAAAAAGGCACGGTTTTCAAGGAACTGTTATCGATACCCGTTCGTTTGGAGGAATTTTTGAAGAATACGAAGGAATCTAGATGAATCTTGAGGAATTTGTGAGAGGAAAATATTGTTTCGGATGAAAAAAAAAAGAAGTGGATAAGCCGAGTTTAAGGGCACGCGAACGGAGCCAATAACCCTGTTCGGCTGGTTGGGTGGGGGTGGGGGCTAAGATGAAAGTGATCGGAGTGGGCTGATCATTTCAGCCCATATCAGCTGGAGTTGTCGTTGGTCTCCCTCTCTCTCTTCCTCCTATTCACTCGCGTCACCCTAGGGCTCCTCCTTACCAGCCGCCTCCTGCAAACGCCGGCATCGCCCTCTCCCCTCCGATCTCACGCAGCGGCCGCCCTTAAACTCGCACCATCCCATCGGAGCTCCCCCATCCGCCACAGCCAAGCTCGACCCCTCCTATCGGACCTCCCGCCGCCGCCGCAGCCAAGCTCGAAGCCTCGCATAGGACCTCTCGCATCCGCCGCAGCAGGTCGGCCCCTCCCATTGAACCTTCTGCATCGTCTGTCTTCTACCTCGCCCACTGCACCTCTCGCATCCGCCGCCTCCAACTCCGGCAGTCAGCCTCAGTCGTATCCCCAACCGCGCTCACCCTTCAAATCCGCCCGTATCCGAATCCGTCCTCGACGTCGTGCTCCTTCAACCAGCTCCGCTCGTTTGTCGGTCGTCGCCAAGGTCGTGGCCGCCAAGGTCGTCGTCATCTCCACCGCCACAACCGGTAAGACTTCCGGATCTGTGTGCATTTCCTTTGTGAAATGGTCTGCCCGAGGATGGAGTATGGGGTTACAACGGAGATTCGCATTTAGGTCTAGGGATTTTATAAAGTTATAGTTCTGGTATATTTATTTATCTTTTTATTAGATTGTAGAATACTAATTCAAATTATGTTTTGAGAACTATTGAGCTCGGCTGCGTATGCGTGCAATACAGTAGGAAATCCTCAGGGTGACCTTATGACTTGCATTAACTATAGTAATAAGCACCATTACTATTAACTAATCTAGATAGTAATATATACATTCTGATGAGGCTGTATGGTAGTAGCATGATTAGTGTCATGCATGGCATATCTATGGTTTACAAAGCATTTTCAGTTAGATAATTAATATGGCGCCTTTGATCAGACAAGTTAGAATACATATAATCATGTTCTCTGAATATTAGGTCTCGTCATTTGAGGTTAATCCTTGTACGGAAGTCTATGTGTGTAAGGATATTGTTTTTATTCAGTGTTATGAAGCCATGCACTTGTGTTGCCTCTGTAATGCACATGTTCATATATTTCATAACTTACTTTGTCGTATTCGTTCGTTGTAGGAACCTTTGTGTAGTACCATCTGCGCACCACTCCCTATGCTGGCACTGTCATCCTCGTCGTCCTGCTCGCCTACTACACGACCGTGGTACATCCTATGTCTGCGGTCATCCAATCGTCCATTCAAGGCGAGTTCAACTCTGACCCTTTCTCATTAGACTTAGTTTTTGTGTGAGCATGTGCGTTTCTACTTGCTACTCAATCCATGGTCCTACTATACACAACCGATGCGTACATTGTTGTCATTCAATAGATGCATGCTCCATGTGCGAACTGGAAAACAACGCATGCCAAACTGCTGCTCGACATCTGTCAAAATGAGAAGAACCAATACAACTAGTGTAAACAGGGTCTAAGTAAAGAAGGGTGGAGGAATGTGTACCAGGGTTGTAGGAATGCGGGGCTACCGTACGACGAGAAGCAGATCCACAACAAATTCACTGACATGAAAAAGAAATTCCTCAACTAGCAAACCCTACAGAACAAAACAGGCCTCGGGTGGGACCCTACCACAGGCGTAGTTGTGGCCGAGGACTTGGCACCCAACCGAAGGAGGCAGCCACGAAGCGGTAATGCCTCTTCCCTTTCCTTTGTCATTATGCACTAATCCCAACATGTGGTCTTATTTGTCCTTTTCCACTAATCCCAACATATTGTTACCATTATGCAGGAACCGAGTGCAGATGCAGGAAACTTTGGAGACCCCCCCCCCCCGCCCACTTCGATGAACTATGGGCCCTTTTCGGGGATCATCACCGAGAGAGGGGGACATTCAATGCTGCAGGTGGTGTTCAAGATGTAACACGCACTCCCCCTAGGACACCCTTCGTACCGTTTGGCCATTCCAGTGCCGAAGCCTCCTCTAAAAGGGCCACGATGGACAATGAAGTCAACAGCCTAAAGAAAGCAAAGAGGTCGAAGGAAGTTGGAGAGTACTTGGCCGACATCTGACAGCATCAGGACTAGGAGTGCAAAGCCCACTAAGGCAGAGGAGATGGCTGAGGTCATGCAAATACTACGTGACGACGGTGTCTTCCAAAAGTCAGAGTTGTTCCTTATGGCATGTGACCTTTTCCAGAAGAGGGGGTATCGCGAATAGTACAAGAACATCGATGACAGAGAAGATAGTCTCACTTACATCACCTGGACCTAGAAGAATGGTAGAAATGCCGACAGCAAATAGCGTCCCCGATAAGCAGTCGCGTGTTTGAGTGAAGCCTACCTAGTTTGCTTTCATAAAGCATTTTTTTAGTTGTCACTGTGTAACGAACCTTCTGTTGGTCACATTTTTCTTTTCATTTGACCTCATGTATGTCGGACATGGTTTGAGTACCTATGCTGAATGTTTGATGTGGTTTCAATCTAATCTATCTATGCATTAGTGCGGCTTTATAATGTATAACTATTGTAACTAACTTGTTCCATTTGTTGGTTTGCAGGCTGTTGCAGCGGCTGGGCATCATCGTGAGAACTAGTCAGCGGTGCTGTAAGGTTAGTACTTCTATTCATAAACTAGAAACTTCAGGATGATAACTATTTGTTTGCAAGACTATGCAATTAATATGATGTTGTTTTGTATTAGGGGACCGATTGCAAAGAGATTGAAGAGGCATATCGTGCAGTGACAGCGCTAGTGAACATTCAAGTGATTCCAGTGCTAGTTATTGGGAGGATGTGAGATATGCTACGGTTGTTGGCGGATACACAACCACTGTAGCAGCTGATGTCCTGATACCACCTCCTTGCTTTGGTTGGCAAGAGTTGAACGACAGTCAGTGGGTACGCAAGGTTCTTTCTCACCCAAAAAGGAGCGGTCTAAATTTTCATATGGAACCTACTGCTTTTTTAAACTACATGAAATGCTAATTAGTAACCATGGCCTACGAGACTATGGGGACTTTGATACACAGGAGGCTTTAGGGATGTTTCTTTGGGCACTAGCAAAACAAGTCGGACAGCGGGACATGGGAGAACGGTTTAAAAGGGGTCTTGGGACGGTTAGCAAGAGGTTTGGTCAAGTGTTGGAATGTGTCGCTAACTTTGCAGATGTGATTTGTACACCTAGGCACGTAGACATGTCAAAAGTGCATGATAGGCCGTACAAGTACACACCTTTCTTTGATGGTGCAATAGGCGCTATCGATGGGACACACATCAGGATCAGTGTTGATAGGGTGTTCCATGATGATTATATAAATAGGCACGGTTGGCCTAGCCAAAATGTGATCATAGTTTGTGACTTTGATGGGTGGGTTACATTTCTTGGTGTTGGCATGGCGGGGGCAGTGCATGATATGAGGGTCCTTAGGGAAGCTTGGACGAAACCCAGGTTCCCACACCCACCTCTAGGTTAGTTGCATTTGCTGTTATCAAATTGAACTCGATGTTATCATGGTAATGTAGATGTTTGATGTGCTGATAAGTTGAAGGGATTGTCATGTGTGGGTAGGTACTATCTGGTGGACCTAGGGTATGTAGGTGAACATGGTTATTTGGGGCCACACAAAAGGCACATGTACCATTTGAAAGAGTTTGATGATAGGCTGGCTCAAGGTCTTAACGAGGTGTTCAATTTCCACCATGCTAGTTTGCGTAATGTGGTGGAAAGATTATTTAGGGGTGGTCAAAGCTAGGTGGCACATGTTGAAAGGAGTGCCACACTATCCTAGGGAGAAGCAGGATAACATTATTAAAGCAGGTTTTGCCCTTCATAACTACTTGAAAAAAGATGAAGTAACTAAGCCACTCCATCCACTAAGCCCACTGTCGATGTAGTGACTTGCTGCAAGTGCAAATGATTCCATGGACAATGTGAGGATGTGGATTACCCATGGACTGACACATTTGGGGTATAGGTAAGCCAATGGTGCCTATGGCAAGTTGATGATTATGCATGCAAATGGACAGGAATTTGACAATTGTCTCTTTACAGGTGATGGCTGGAGGTGGACGTTGGGGTGGAAGGGGACTGATGATTGTCATGACGAGTAGATGGCAACGAGTGGAGCAGTGCATGCGTAAGTGACTATTGTGTTTGTACCATGCTGTTGTTGATGATTATGTGCCTGAGGAGGGTATAAATTTTGTGTAGCTACACTGAGGTCATTAGGACAGCTACATGTGTTGTATAATGCTCCAGTAATCCATGTGTACTAGAGTGTTATGTTGCACAAATGTACTAGAGTACGGTGTCTGTCTTGCTGATGAATAGTATTAAGCCTGGTAGTTGTTAATGGACAACTTTGTATTTGTATGAAATGTATGCCTTGTAAATGGTGGGTTCAGTTTACTATTCATTGGCACCAAATGTGTAGTGATACCTGGGCTGTTGGCACCAGATTTTGAATGAGCCTGTTGAATTCAAATCAGCCATGATCCAACCAGCCGAACATGGATCAGCCCACTCCAGCCACTTCTAGCCCAACCCCGACCAGCCGAACAGGGTGAATAATTGGTGTGTTGTCTGATATACTATTTTTCATTAAAAAAAACTATGCCTAGATTAGCCGAATAGAGAAAAAAGTTGCATGTGCTAGGAAAAAGCTTGCAATGCTTTAGGAGCTAGCAATCCACTTTACAACGAATTTTAGATATAAATTTAGGTATAACGCAACATCCCATAGATTATAAGTAATTATTAAACTACGTCCCCAAAAGTTCCTATATCCAAACTTTTAAAATTAGAACCAAGTTTTAGGAAAAACATATAGTATATTCTCCTTACCCAGGAGAATTTCAAAGAGTTTCCAAAACTCAATCCTAATCTTGTTCTTTTAGCAAGATTGAAAAACATGTATCTAACAACTCCTTATCTCAACTACCGACCTTGCTCCCATAAAAAACTACCAACCTTGTTACCAGAGATCCTACTAGTAAAATTTGTTTGATATTTTTGGAGTTAAAAAAATTCTATGAATTTTACAAGATCATGCATGCATAAAGGGCGCGTCTACTACGAACAAAAAAGATGGACCATCCACTGGAACACACAAAAATAATGTGTTTGTGTATGTTTTCTCTGACAGTCCGACATAGGGGCGGACTATCCACTAGGACATGTCCAGCACTTAAAAATCATGCCAGAAATGATTCTGGGTGCATCTGGTCACCGATTTGAGTGTGGTTTGTTTCTATAGTCTCCTAGTGGTGTGAGAAAGTCATCCTAGGTGTTGAATTGATCATGTATAGTGTGTTAGGAGCTCGAGCTCATCCATGGTGGTGGTGACCATGGATGGCTATGGTACTTTGTGGGGAGGGTGATTGAGAGGGGATGGAGAGGGAGATGACTTAGGACTTGCTCAACATGGCGTGGGGAAGCTCTAACTACAGCGGACTCCTTAGGGATGTGAATAGGGATCCTTCGACGCCCCTTAGACTATATAATCAGTAGCTGCCGCCCACTAGGGTTTATGTTTTTCTTTAGATCAATCTATCTTTGAACAATCATCATTATTGGTTTGTGAAACCTCACATTCGAGATCCTTAAACATATATCTGCAATTATCGCTTTACTTGAGTTGTGTTTTATCTTGTTCTTGTTTATGTTCTTTGATTCACAATAGGGATTAGCCTTCTCAACGAGCTCAATCGAATTGTGACACGGTTATTGAAGATGTGGTGCTAAGGTTATAGGGTTTGGGTCTTTGTTATCTAAAGCTAGATTGGTGTGTTACTCTTCACCAAATTGATAGTTATCTTTTAAAAGTGCATTTGCCCCCATTATGAGTTTTGGTGTATTGATGACATCCAAATTAGGGACTAATGAAATCTTATTGAGATATATTGCAGCTTTAGTCCCATGAAAGATTTAAAGAGTTGATTTAGATGCAATGGTGTCCCTCAATTCTTGAAGTTTAAAAGGCAGACAAACTCAAAATGCTCTCCAAAGTCTTTATCTTTTGTTTTGGGTTTAGGTTTGTTGTACTATAAAGAGGGATGCAAGTTTAGGTGGTCTGAGAAAGATAGAGTGCTCAAGTATAAAAATAAAATCAAAAGAGAGATACTCAAACACCTCATGAACACTTAGATATAGTTTTTGACATTTTGGCCATCGGAAGTACCGACGTCTGCCGGGAGTTACGGCTGCTGGAAGTCTTGGGTCCCTAGGACTTAGTTGCCAGGCTTGGCTAGCCGTTGAAAGTCTCGACGGACGCTAAAAGTCCCGGCAGCCGCTGGGAGTTCCAACGCTGGCCAAGCTAGCCCAGTTGACTACGTGTTGAACAGTGTTTTCTATAGGCGTCGGAAGTTTTGGCGATCTATGTTGGGACATCCGACACAGATCTTAATGGTTGGATTTCGCTAGAGTATAAATAACTCTCTCCTCTCTTCTAAGCATTACCCACTCTTTCATTGTGACTCTGGCCAAAACAGCTCCTAAGCATTCAAGACTTACCTTTCCTCTCCCCTTTGCTCTAAACTTCGATTCCCCTAAGAATTTGAGTGAAAGGAGAGTGGATTGAGTGAGAGAATCACTTTGGCAAGCTTGAGCACTTGATTTCTTCATCAAGCCGGTTGGATTTGTGTCTATTACTCTTGGAGCTTTGCTCCTAGCTTGCTAGGTGTCGTCTAAGAGCTTCCATCTTGTGGAAGAGCCTTGGGAAGTTTGTATTACCTTTGATTTCTTAGTGAAAAACTCAAGTGACCTTTGTCATTGCCTTGAGAGAGGCAAGGAGGTGGAAAAGACTCTGACCTTTGTGGTCACCTCAACAATGAGGACATAGGAGCTCCTTTGTGGGGTTGCCAAACCTCAGGATAAATCCTTGTGTCCCGCATGCTTGCTATTGTTGTGTTTTGTGCTATCATATTTGTTCTTGGTTGTTTCTCTTCTCCCTCAAAGCACCTTTTAGGGTTTGGACTCGATCTATGGAGTTGAGGCTTTTTGGTGTTAAAGGAGCAACCCCAACACTTCACCTTACCACTAGGAAGTGGGGTTGTAAGTTATCAGAATCACAAAGTTCATTTTAGCTTGGGTTGAGTAGTTCACGTAGGAGTCAGAACTATTGACTATTTGCGTTAGAAGGCCCAAACTATCAGAAGTTCTGGTAGTGACTGACAAGTTACTTTGAGATTTGTGTAGAAATTTTTAGATACGCATATTCACCCCCCCCCCCTCTAGGCATTGTTTAGATCCTTTCAATTGGTATCAAATCAAGATCTTCTTTTAGCGCTTCATCGCGTGAGAAAAAACAATGTCAGACACCGAAAAGATGCAAGCCGATGCCGCCAAGATGGCCAAGCAAATTGCTAAAGAGTTGATGGCTGAGCAAGCCAAGCTTTTCCAAGATGAAATGAAGAAGATGCAAGATGAGATGAGCAAGTTGAAGAATGAGTTGAGCAAGAAAGTTGAAGATGCTATTAGTGGCAAGATCGATGGAGCCAAAGACAATGCAAGTGAGTTTGGAGCAAGAAATGAGAATGTTCAAGGAAAGGGAATATGTTCAAGTACCAGTTTTGACTATGGACAACTCATCAAAGGTCTGCCCATGTATTTCCCTTCCGCCAATCATGGCAAGCCACATCACTTTGATGGAACAAGATACATCGATTGGGACTACAAGATGAAGATGCATCTCATTGCTATAATACTTTGGGAAGTTGTGGAAGTTGATGTGATCATTCCCACCAATGAAGATAGAGAGATAACTCCGGAAGAAGCTTTCAACCTACACCAAAATACACAAGCCGTATCTTTGATTATCTCAAGTTTGAGTGCCGATGAGTTCAACAAAGTGAATGGAATGGAAAGTGCTAAGCAAGTTTGAGAGACTTTGAGAGTATCCTTTGAAGGAGATAAGAGTGCGAGGAAAGGCAACATTGAGCTACTTCATGGTAAATTGGAAAGGTTCATGATCTTACAAGGTGAGACAACTCAAGCAATGTTTGATAGGCTCATGGAATTGGTCAACTGCATAAGAGCTCTTGGAAGCACTAAATGGGATGACAACAAGGTTGCTAGGAAGATGTTGAGAACTTATAGAGCTAAGAACAATATGCTAACATCCATGATCATGGAAAGACCCGGTTATAATGAGATGACACCTTAAGAAGTTCTTTCAAAGCTCAAGCATCATGAGTGTCTAGATAAAGATGCAATCAATGCTCATAATCCAAATCCTAGTGCAATGGGATACAACAAGAATGTAGCCCTAAAGGCCACTCAAGCTCATGAAGGCAAAAGTTCAAGTCAAGAGAAGAAGAAGAAACTGAAGGATGACTCCTCAAGTGAAGAAGAAGGGTCCGATGAAGAGGTTGCATTTATAATTAGAAACCTTAGAAAATTTATGAAGAAGAAGAGCAACCACAAGACTTATGGTGATGGAAATAAGAGGTACAAGAAGAGGTTTTGCTATGGGTGTGGTGAGACCGGTCACTTTATAGCCGATTGTCCTAAAGAGAATAAGAAGAACAAGTACAACAAGGATGAAGACAAGAAGAACAAAGGCAAGAAGAGAGGTGAAGCTCATCTTAGTGAAGAATGGGAGTCAAATGGTAGTGACTCTAGTGATGACGAGAAGAAGAAGAAAGGAGCCACAAACATCACCATCCACCACTCTTCATCACCATCCATGATTTTCCCCTACTTGGCTTCACCACTAAAACTCTTCCCCAAACTAGCTTCATCACTATAACACCCTCAGTGTTACCGCTTAAACAACTTGCTAAGCTATGTCATGAGGCTTATGTTATGTGTCAATGCATGTGATAAAGTGTGTAGATCAATTTTTGTAACTCAAAAAGATCAACAGAAATGCGAAACAAAAGTTGATTCAATAGTCATGTTATATCACTTAGGGTTTAAAACAAAATTTTATTAAGCAAAAATACTATAGAACATGTATGTGACACTTAAATAAAGTTGGAAGTACAAAGTTGGTAGATGACAATGCAACTTTTGTTTCGGTAAATAAATTTTTAATAGTATTTTTGATAGCTCAAGGATTGAAGTTGGAATTTAATTGTAGCCTCTAGAACTAAAATGATCAAGTCTGAGAACCTAATGACGATGCCATTTTGGCATTTAAATTTTGATTAAATTTCTTAAACACTAGATTCGTGTTTTTGCACTGTTGGTTGTACCAAAGTGAGTACATGAGCATGGTGTAGGTCGAAGTCATGTTGGTTGTCACGTGGAACTCATAAAAATTACCCAAAACCCCTTAGAACGCGTAATGGATCATGTTTCGGTGATCCGTTCGCAAACTGACATCAGCGCGACGAGCTCATTTTGGCATGCTTCTATCTCCCTCTCTAGTTGCTCTCGAGGCATAAGATTTGCTTCGCTAGCTAGTGGGTAGTACCGGCCTCGGGTTAGTGTAATTAGTTGGACTCTAGTTGAGTTGATCGACATCCATTGATTCACTTTAAAAATAGTGCAAGTCACTGGTAGCAACCGCTCTATCGAGGTTCACGGTCACCGCGTGCACGGCATGGCTAGTGACGTGCTCAAGTGTGGTCGGGTGGTTGCCGCTCCATTGGTGTGTGCATGTCTGGTCGTTGCCGTGTGATGTTCTAGGCTCTGCCTGCCTACTCCTAGTGGGGTCGTGGCCTTGCTCCTGCCGCTGCCTGTGGGCTTGCCGGGCTTGGGTGGCTGGCCACCGTGCCATGCACTAGGTTGGGTCAAGCATGCGGCTGTCGGGGCTAGGCTGATGTGGTGACTATTCTATCCCTCATTCCACCTACCATGATGATGGCCTGGTCACCCTAGAGATGGGACGCCTCCCTACCTCGCTTTGATCAGCTAGTCGATGCTGGTGTGCCACTCGAGTTTGGCCGCTCTAATTCAAACGCGTCGCGCCAAGCACCCACATTGAGTTACCAAGGCATAAGTACTCACACTATCACCACTGGTTGGAGCTGCCCCGCCTTAACTTGCTTGGCTCGCTCGGGCGCAGGCTCCACGGCCACCCGTGCGCTTGACCGCCGCCTCTCCATCCCTTGATTCGCTTAGCCAGAGCTTCTCGGCTCGATTCCTCGCAGCTGTGCCTAGTCTAGGGAGTCGACTAGCCAATCAATTCCTATCAAGGCCCTACCATGCCTTGGCATGGTCGAGCTTGGTGTTTTCGCAGTTGCCAGTCATCTCGTCACCGTGGATGATAAGATTGGGGGTAAGGCCCGTAGGGCTGGTAGAAGTTCAATTACTTGTAGCCGAGTACTCGTCTTGACCTTCTCTAGCCAGTGCTCATGTCCTTCTAGCCAGGGACCTCACTAGAGATGTGGTGACATGCTAGTGTCCGATCGAAGCGCCGCTACCCTGTCAGCTCGCACGTGGCTAGCGCTACGGGGGCCGTCTCTGACTTCACCACCACCTCGACCATGTTCGTTGTAAGCTGCTAATGCTCAATTGCCCCCTTTTAGTCTGTTAATTGCGTTAGCTCACCAGACCACTCACGTCGCCATGTTGGTTGGGCCACCGCCATGGGCAACGTTGTAGAAGTCACCATTTAACTCCTAATTGCCGCCCAGGGTTTTGTCTTGGATCCATGGCGCTCGTCGACTTGATTGTGGGGCTGGTGTTTTGTTCTAGTGGTCGGTGTACATGCGCTACGCCGATAGGAGTCGCATCATCATGCGTAGACCACCGAGGACCTCCCTGTGGTAAAGATAGGCTAGTTCAGGGGTCTCTCTACAAAACATGTCTCTGTTGCAATAGTGTGCATAGTGCCGCATAATAAATTTATAGATTGGGGACTCTTTTGTAAAACCATCGGCGCGCATGCGGACTCGCCTCCTTGGGCTATGGCTAGGCCGGCCTGCTGCGTGCACTGTGTTCTGTGTGGGCCGTATTGGGCTGCCAGGCCAGATCCGGTTACCGCCGTCCCTTTCCAATTTCTAATGTGTTTTCTAATATAGCTCTTAAGGTAAATTTGTAAATTCAATGAAAAATTGTGTAGATGTTCAAAACTTGTGAAACCAATTTTGTTAGGTTCCTAAAATCATGACCTATCTGATAATGTTTTTTGTTCACTTAGTTTCATAGAATTTTCTAGGGTAGACTAATTAATTCGAAGCACTTAAAATGGATAAAACAAGAACTTGTAGGAATTATTGTGATGAATTGGTAGAAGTATTGGCCCTAAAATTTTTACAGTAGATTCTTAACAATATTAGGTGCTCACTATAATTTTTGTAGCCTCATAGGAATTAGTTTGTTAAGGTAACTAAATGAGCCCTAGTCCAAAAATATATAGTTAATTAATCAAATGTCAAAAAATAATTGAGGGTTTGTAGAACGAAAACATTTTCTGGAACAAGCATTACTTGATGACATGGATATATAGACTAGTACGTTAGTCATTAAGCTAGCTCATTAGCTCATGGAGCATAATCATATTATAGAGTTGTTACCATTGATTAATTGCGTCTCTACGTTGCATCCACGTATATCATAATAGGAACAACGATGGGTTGTGGAGTTGATCGAGGTAGCGGAAAAAATGGTGCCTTGATGATCGTGTCACCATGATGGAATGGTAAATTTTGGTTATACCTTACCTAGGCAAGCCCTGGTGCATAATCCTTATTTTGAATAAGCACTGAATATATATATATATCTATGATGTGTATTTACGTTACAAGCATTTTATTGAAACCACATGTCTAAATATATCTGTCCTATGAGTCCTACTAGTACAGATGCGAGTAGCTGCTATGCTTAAGATTTTCGGTAGCATGACTAACCTGCCGTTACTCACAATATGTGATTATTATTATCACTATTATGATAAAATGGTAAAACAAAAAATGGAGACCGGGCACGGACATCGTATGGGTATTGGTGGGTGTAAGTGGTTGTATCCTGCGACCAATGGGGCATAGCTTGGTTACACAGTGTTTATACCAAAATTTGGGAAGAGGAATACAGGAACTCAAAGCTCCCAAGATCGTGTCATCAAGGAATCAATGGCATAAAAGTTGATATTAGCTAATTCAAATACAGCACTAGAATTGGCTCTCTTCAGGTGACGCCAACAGATAATGATAAAAGCTACGGTTAGCGTCAGGAAAAACATGTTGGACTCAACAAAAAGGGAAAGATTAGGGTCCAAGTTATCTTAAATTAGGAATGTTTTATTCTATACCAAAAATTATAATGAGTCGTACTTGAGTAGAATTCATGCTTGGGCTCTGGGTATAGACCCCGTCTATGTAAAAGGATGATCCAATCAATCGAATATAATTTACTTTTTTGGCTCCATGCCAGCCCTTAGGAGTAGGAGTAGAGTAGATCTCGACGAGTTCTTCAACAAGAAGGGCTGCATCGGTCTGGCCGACCTTTGGCTTATCTATAAGTACCATCATGACTTATACTTTTGTTTGTACGGCTGCATTGATCCGGTCAACCTCCACTATGAACTCTAGTATAAGCTAGTTATCGACTCTTGTCTAGTTTAAGTACGACTACATCGATCTGATCGACCTCCACTGCTTGAACTAGATTAAGGTCAAGTTATCGGCTCTACCTAAGGGTGGCGTCCTTTGGGTAGATTCATTAAGTTACTGATCTTGCTGATATTCTTATTTCTATTAGTTTGCAGCAACATCAATCTGCCCAGTCGAGATCGATCTAGATCGGCCTCATATCCTTTTAGTCTGTTGTTTGCTTTATTACAACACGATGTTTCTTACTTTGAGCGACGTGTTATGTCTCATCGGCTATTCTATTTTGATCTTGATCGTGCATAGTATGTAGTTAAGGCATGTATGATCTAAAGAGGTTTGCTGGCTAGTTAAATCTAGTCTATAGTTTGCTATTATGGCTGCAATGATCTGATCGATCTCCACTGATGGCATTGTAGATTGAAGGACGATAGTTGGTAGGTTTGTTCTTGATTAGGCGTGACCTTAACTATTTGCTATGTCTGCATCGGCTAAATAGCCGATCGCCTATGCTTTAACACCTACAGTGTGCGTCCATGATTCTGTTAAGCGTGAATAGATCTGTGCACTTTAAATGTTTGATTTGTTGTCTTTATCATGACTACATTGATCCGGTTGAACCCCACTGTTAGAGATAGTAGGTTAAGTCTGATGAGTCCATGGGTCTGTCCATGTAAAATAGTCGATTGTTCACACGCTGTAGTCCCATTTCACCTGAATCGGCTATTTCAGCAGATTCGCTTGAGCCTTCACGTATAGCACGTCTTTCGAAAAGCCTATCGAAGTATAGATGGTTTTATGGATTCTTCAGTTTTAGTTTGTTATTATCATCATAGCTACCATTGATCTGGTTGAACCTCACTGTTGATGGTAACAGATTAGATTCAGAGCGTTTGTAGGTCCATTTGTATTAGACAGTCGATTCGTTTGCATGTTATATCCTTTCTTGATTAGATTCATCGGCTCAATAATTCACATTAGTAATATCCACCTAGCTGATGATCTCATTTACATATATAGAGATTGTATTTATCAACATAAAATCAATCATGATCCATAAGCTTTACTGTCCATAACAGCCAATTTCTGTGCATATCGGCTGTTTAGTCGATTTTATCATCTAACTGCTCCTAAAGCAGCACACTTAGAACTGTCTGGGTAAAGATCGATATGTTCCACCTTAAATTACTGATAAACTTTCTCTCATTGTCAATTGCAGGTCAAATTGACTAGCACGCCTCGGGAGGAATTCGTAGGATCGGTTAATCCTGCATTGAAGCCAAGCGGATCTCCGAGCTCATCCTAAGTAGATCCTTCCAACTTGTCATGTGTCGACATATTTTTGTGCCAACACACGTTTTTGCACGCCCGGTGGGACACCATAATCATCATGGTGGCTTACAACAATAATGACATCCTTATGGTGCTTTATGAAGATCTACCTGATGGAGATAAAGATGTCATTAGTAAAGCTATACAAGAATTTCAGAACAAGTGTTTGTTGTCCTACATCAAGACACGTGACAATACAATTGTTTAGAAATATCGACTATCGAGAGTTCTATTGCATGGGCAGATAGATGCAGATGAAGCTAAAGACAGGTGTTTCTTCATAGAAGTTGTAAACAAGTCTGTTCATGATGCCATATCGAATCATAATGAAGTTTTCTTGAACACATTCCACAACATCATGAAAGAGGTATTTTATAGGTTTCTAGTTGATCAGGTTGGGCTGGCTTATTACAATATTCCACATATGTTAACTTAGGGGACTAATCAAGCCGGTACTAGCCATTAAGAAACAACACCAGCTGGTAATGATGATGTTCAGGTGGTTTAGAGCTCATCTGAGCAAGTTTAGGGTGCTAATACTAATTATATATAATATAATCCTAGATCGTCAAAATAGCATATGCAACAGCTGATGGGGCAAGTTCAGAATCAAATGGTTAATTTTGGCACATCAGGCCAGATACCGTCATTGGCTCAAAAAATAGCGCCATCAGTTCAAAGGATTCGTAGAGATATAGATCCTAATATCTATAACTAGAAACTTCAAGCAGCAAACCAGCAAAGAACCCAGCAGATAAAGATTCCACAAGGGTATCATTATGGCACATATTACAACACCCTTCACATGATTCCAAATCCGAGGTATCAAGGTACTTGAAATTTTAATCCACTAATGGGTCAACAATTGTAGAGAGATTCAAATCCAAATGCTAATGAGTTATTGCTTAGAGTGACCAAGATGATAAAGAATCAGTTTGGTTTGAAGCCAAAAGGGCAGACCTTCTTGTACAAACATCCATATCCAGAATGGTATGATTTGGGTGCTCTTCCTGCAAATTACAGGCTCCTAGAATTTACTAAGTTCACTGGCTAAGATAGCACAAGCATAATAGAATATGTCAGTCAGTATCTTACATAGTTGGGTGAAGCATCCATTGAAGATGCCATCGAGTTCGTTTCTTCTCCTTGTCTTTGTCAGGGCCAGCCTTCACTTAGTTTTCATCACTGCTAGTTAACTCAATTGTCAATTGGGATGACCTAGAGAAAAAGTTTCATACATATTTTTACACTAGGATAGGAGAAAAGAAGATTATCGATTTGATAACTATAAGACAGAGAGCTAATGAATCAGGCACCAAGTTTTATCAGAGGTTCCGAGAGACTAGAAATTTGTGCTTCTCATTGAACTTAACCAATGATCAACTTGCTGTTTTGGTCGTTCAAGGAATGTTGTCGATATGGAGAGAGAAGCTGCTGGGATAAGAGTTTGACAATTTAGGTTAGTTGGCTAAACAAGTGGCAGCACTCAATAGCCAATTTCAGAACATGCGCAGAGATACCCGATTCTAGAAGAATGTCGTAATTGCCAAAACTTATAATCCATATTTGGTTGATGACGGCTATGAAGACGATAAAGAAGAAGAGGTTGTTATGGCTGAATGGAATTGGGGGTAAGAAGACAATAATGGTGTCAAATCCTTGGAGAAGAGAAATCGAAGAGAGCTACGATTTCGACGTCACAAAATCAGACAAGCTCTTTGATTTCTTGCTCGAAAAGGGATAGATTAAGTTGTCCGATAATTATGTTATGTTGCCTCCCGATCAGTTAAAGAATAAGAAGTTCTATAAATTTCACAATGCCACTTCTCATCCTACTAATGAGTGTAGAGTTTTCTAGCAGCATATATAGAGGACTATTCAGCAAGGAAGGCTCAAATTTGATGCGCCTTGAAAAATGAAAGTTGATGATAATCCTTTCCTAAGAGATTAGAATATGGTTGATGCTAGGCTGCTCAAAGGGAAGACTAAAGTCCTAACGTCAGTTAGATCAAAAGAAACTAGAACAGTCAATCCTGAGATGTAAATATTGGCTGATGAATATAGAGAGATTAGAAGACGTCGTGACCAACAAAAGAGCCGATATGAGCAGGGAGAAACATTGAAGAATGGGGTGACAAGGCCACAGGTTACATCTCAAATTTTGTTGAACAAATGGCAGCGACAGAAAGAAAAAGATTATCAGCATTGGTTAGAAGAGCAAGAATACCAGCATCAATGGGAAAAAGAGAGGTATAAAATAAAACAAGTTGAATCGCATTGAAATTGTCCTTTCTTCAGACGTTGCTAGAACAAAGGTTTGAAATTACCTACCAATAATAATTGTCTGGAATGTAGCGAGCAATATTGGGAGTTTAGGTAATCTCAAGCCAACCGCCGGTCTATCCATACTTAAGATAAGTATTATCATAATAACATGGATCGATGCTTAAAAATAGAAGTGTTCATGATTGGCTTGGAAAGCGAGTTGTTGATCAGAACTGTGATGATTATGAAAAAGAGAGTAATGAGAAAGAATATGTTTGGCAGGAAGGCTAATGGTGTCTAGGAGGTCTAACAAGAAGTCAGAAAAGAAGAGTGCAATGCCTAAGGAATAGAGAACTAGCATAGGCTTAGGCATCTGGTAAGCCTCAGGTATGGCGTGCTAAACAAACAGCCGATAGGGGGCGACCATCGGCTAATATTCAAATGACTTTTCTGTTGCCATCAGAATTCAGGGCTCTAGCAGATCAAGAGGTCTATTTAGATTTTGATGAATCCAAGTATGAGGAGATAGTTGCCAAGTTAACAGTTGTGTAGCAAGCTATATTCAATAAGCCAATCAAGCATAGGCACTTAAAGGCTTTATATATAAAAGGTTTTGTTGATGGGAAGCCGATGAGCAAGATGTTGGTGGATAGAGGTGCTTCTGTTAATCTTATGCCTTACACCACTTTCTGTAAGCTTGGCAAAGGGCCAGGAGATTTGATTGAAACTGATATGATGCTTAAGGATTTTGGAGGTAATGCATCTAAGACCAGAGGGGCAATGAATGTTAAATTGATAATTGGAAGCAAAACTTTGCTCACCACATTCTTCGTCATTGATGGAAAAGGGTCATATAGTTTACTCATTGGTTGTGATTGGATTTATGCAAACTGCTGTGTGCCGTCAACCATGCATTAGTGTTTGATTCAATGGTATGGAGATGATGTTAAGCTAGTTCACGCTGATGAATCTGTGAGTATCGCAACAGCCGATCCAGTATTTTGAGAGCTAGAAGATTTTGACTGCTTTTCTAGCAAGCTATGGAAAGGAGGCTTCCTTAAGTTCAGTAATGAAAGTCAATAGCCGATCCAAGCAGTCGGCTTCAAAAATTCATTTTAATGGATAATCCAATAGATGGTATAGATGGTAAACTAGGATATGGCTTTATGTCGGCTGAAGAATTAGAAGAGATAGATATTGGTTCTGGAGATAGGCCTAGGCCAACGTATATAAGTACCAAGTTGGATCCTGAGTATAGGCAAGAATTAGTTGATTTGTTAAAGAAATTTAAAGATTGTTTTGCTTGGGAATACTATGAGATGACTGGTCTAGACCGATCGATTATTGAACATCGGTTGCCAATCAAACCTGGATATCGGTCATTTAAACAAACTCTAAGGAGATTCAATCCAAACATACTTGATGATATCAAAAAGGAAATTGAAAGGTTGCTAGAAGCAAAATTTATCCGACCATGCCGATATGCAGAAAGGATATCGAATGCTGTTCCTATGTATAAGAAAAATGGGAAGTTAAGAGTTTGCATCGATTTCAGAGATCTGAACAAAGCTACACCCATGGATGGTTATCTGATATCGATAGCTAATATATTGGTAGATACAGCAGCCGGGCATAAGGTTATTAGTTTCATAGACGATAATGTAGAATATAACCTAATTTTTATGCCTAAGGAAGACATAGCAAAAACAGCTTTCAGATGCCCTAGCGCAATTGGTTTGTTCGAATGGATTGTGATGACCTTTGGTTTGAAGAATGCCGGTGCAATTTATCAGAGAGTGATGAATTATATTTTTCATAAGTTGATCGATAGGATTGTTGAAATATACATCGATGATGTGATGGTAAAATCTAAGGGGTACAAGGAACATCTAGCTAATTTGCGAGAGACTTTGGAGTGCACAAGAAAACATGGTCTAAAGATGAACCCTATTAAGTGTGCCTTTAGAGTATAAGCTGGATAATTTTTGGGTTTCATGGTCCATGAGAGAGGCATCGAAATTGATCAAAAAATGTGAAAGCAATTGATGAGGCAGTACCTCCGACTACGAAAATAGAGTTACAATCTTTGCTTGGTAAGATCAATTTCATCAGGAGATTTATTTCAAATTTGTCAGAAAAGGTTCTGCCATTTTTCCCTTGTTGAAGTTGAAAAATGATCAAGAATTTAAGTAGGGTGACGTAAAACAAAAGGCGTTCTAGGAGATAAAAGAATATATGAAATGTCTACCTGTGCTGGTCCCTCCTCAGCAAGGTAAGCCTTTTAAGTTATGCATATCGGTCGATAACCAAACAATTTGATCGGCCTTGATGCAAGAGTTTGAAGGAAAAGAACGAGTTGTTTTCTATTTAAGTAGAAGACTTTTGGATCCAAAAATAAGATATTCTCCCATCGAAAAGTTATGTTTGTGCTTATATTTCTCTTGCACTAAGTTGCGACATTACTTGTTATCGGCTGAGTGTACAGTTGTTTTCAAAGCTAATGTGATCAAGCATATGTTATCAATGCCAATATTAAATGGAAGAATGGGGAAGTGGATTCTTGTGTTGTCGGAATTTGACTTGAGATACGAATCGGCTAAAGCAGTTAAAGGGCAAGTAATAGCCGATTTTATCACCCAGCATCATAAGCCAAGTGTTAGCTATATAGAGTCGGTACCTTGGGCATTGTTCTTCGATGGGTCATCATGCAAGCAAGGTGGTGGCATTGGTATTGTTATTATTTTGCCTCGAGGGGTAAATTTTGAGTTTGCTTTTCCAACTGTGCCAATGATTACCAACAACCAGGCAGAATATGAAGCTATTCTTAAGGGGCTTCAACTTCTTCATGAAGTAAAGGCCAAAATAATTGAAGTATTTGGAGATTCGTAGTTAATTATTAATCAGTTGGTCGGCCTATATGAGTGCAAAGAAGATGCTCTGAGGGGATATTATGATGAGTGCCAAAGGTTACTCAAGGAATTTCCTTATGTCTCTCTTCAACATATCCCGAGAGCACATAATCAAGAGGCTAATCGTTTAGCTTAGAGTGTGTCAGGTTATCAAGTGTTTCAAGAGATCTTAAGTAGCGAGACCTTGAATAATGATTGGAGAATTGAAATAGCCGATTACCTTAAGAATCCATCACAGAAGGTTACCAGGAAGCTAAGTTATAAATTGACTAAGTATGTTTTACTAGATGATCAGCTATATTACAAAACAATCGATGGGGTGCTGCTTAAATGCTTGAATCAAGAAGAGGCTAAGGTGTTGATGGGCGAAGTGCATGAAGGGATATGTGGACCTCATCAATCGGCTTATAAGATAAAATGGATTATTCGTGGGATTGGATATTTCTGGCCAACAATACTGGAAAACTGTTTTAAATATTATAAGGGGTGCCTGGACTGTCAACGTTTTGGTAATGTGCAGAAATCACCCGCATCGGCTTTGAATCCAATAATCAAACTATGGCCGCTTCGAGGTTGGAGAATTGATCTAATTGGCTAGATTTTCCCTTCTTCAAGTAAAGGACATAAGTTCATATTGGTAGCAATGGATTACTTCACTAAGTGGGTTGAGGCAATTCCTTTGAACACGGTAACCTCAAAGAACATGGTTGACTTTGTCACGGAGCATATTGTGTACCGTTTTGGGATTCCTCAAACTATCACTACCGATCAAGGGACAATGTTCACATCAGAAGAGTTTGGAGATTTTACTGCTAGTATGGGGATAAAGTTGCTAAATTCTTCTCCTTTCTATGCTCAGGCTAATGGCTAGGCAGAGGCATCCAATCAGGTTATGATTAAGCTGATCGAGAAAAAGATTGAGGAGCAGCCAAGGAAGTGGCATTCAACGCTTAATGAGACACTATGGGCATATAGGATGGCCTATCATGGATCGATTAAAACGTCACCTTATGAACTTGTGTATGGTCATAATGTAGTCCTTCCTTAGGAAATTCAAACTGGATCAAGACGTGTCACATTGCAAAATGATTTGTCAGCCAAAGTCTACAAGAATCTTATGATAGACGACTTAGAGGGCTTAAGTTGCCATTAGCTGCGTGCTCTTGAGAATATCGAAGCCAATAAACTGAGGATTGCAAAGTATTACAATAAAAAGGTCAAGGGCAAATAATTTTCTGAAGGAGACTTAGTCTGGAAAGTAAAATTGCTGATCGGATCAAAGGACAGCAAGTTTGGCAAATGGTCGCCTAATTGGGAAGGGCCTTACGAATTAAACGTTGTGAGCCTAGCAATGCTTATATTTTGGAAACACTAGGAGGAGAAGAAGAGTTTGATAGAGCAATCAATGGAAAATATCTAAAGAAATATTATCCTAGCATTTAGGTTAATACTTGGCAGCCGATTTGTTCGATCATCGGCTCTAATAGCCGATACCAGAAGGGTGTCGCCTCTAGTTCAAAAATAGACCCGAAGGAGGAAAAGCCAGTACGATATGTATCACCTATAAGAGCAAAACAAACAGGATAAATTGATGCATGGAACATGAAGTACGAGGCAAAAAGAAAAGCCACTTAAAATGAAGAGATTATTTGCTAGTGTCACCTATTACAAGCTAAAGGCTAGAGAACACTTTGTGCACTATGTCATCGGCCTAGGAAGTAAGGGCTACAGAGTTGGCGGCGTCGAAGAAATCCTTGACCAGGCGCTCATGATCCCTAGGGTGTTCGGTGGCTGGAAAACAATGGGAAAGAAGCCAAAGCTCATGGCTAGAGCGGGCTTGCGCAGCAGCCAATGCCATGGTAGCACCATAATGAACACCATGAAGAGCGACCTCTCTAACATGGTTCGGGATGTCATGCAAGCGCCCACCAGAACAGTGCCTTTGGCATTGACGAATCATGCCGCGTACTCAACAGCCGATTGGAGGCTTTCTAGCTAAGCCGATAGATCTAAAAAGATTTAAGGGAGGGATGATCAAGTTCTTGAAGATAAAATTAAGAAGAGACAGAAAGTTGTGGTAGTCATCTCACCCATGACTTTAGCCTCAGCCTTGGCTAACCTATCCTCCATCGAGTCGGCCTTGGAGGGTGATCGGCATCGAGCCATGGCCAGAGCTGATTTTGTGATGGAGAGGCAGTCAGCGAGCTTCTGGCCAGCCTAATCGATGGAGGCAATTAGATCATCATTGTTGATCTACCTCCTCGGGTAGCAGAGGAGCTAGCGGTGGGTTGTTGATGAAGACAACCCCAAAAGTTGAGCGAAGTCGGCCCTATGCTCTAGGATGGTGGGAGCATCCCTAGTTGCACCCTCCTGATGACGAAGAAGCCAGCATGATGGCACAGACCCATTGAAGGCCTCCTCAGCAGACCTCTTGCTGTTCTCTATGCCTTCAAACCTATGGGAAGGCAAAATCACACCAAAGATACAGAAGGTTTGGGGCAAAGCAGGTTGTTTTTTGATCCACAGCCATGGCCCATTTATATAGCCCGGGAGGTGGGAAGATAGGCTATGCTAGGGTTATGGAATTAAAGTCAGATATGGAAACGGATCGATACTCTAGAAATTTAGGGGATGGATCACGAAGAGACAATAGATTCAGACCTATTGCTTCTCATAATTATAAAATATCGTGGGATTGATATGAAAGGTTTACATTGACTGGCGATCAGCCCACCAAGACTTTTTTGGATTGAAGGGAGTCCGGATCCCCACAAGGCCGAAGGTCATCATAGACCAAGTCACATCAGCCCGTTGATAAAATTGCATCAGGGAAAGGGGAAAGACCGTCTGTTTAAAAGATGCCCATATACCCAATGATTTCTCGATGACTGGGAAATAATGGGAAAGACCTCCACTGTAAGTATCGTCATAGCTTATACTTCTATTTGTATGGCTACATCAATCCAGTCGATCTCCACTGTGAACTCTAGTATAAGCTAGTTATCGACTCTTGTCTAGTTCAAGTACGGCTGCATCGATTCGGTCAACCTCCACTGCTTGAACTAGATTACGGTCAAGTTATCGGCTCTACCTAAGGGCGTCCTTTGGGTAGATTCATTAAGTTACCGATCCTACTGATATTCTTATTGCTATTAATTTGTAGCAACATCAATCTGCCCAGTCGAGATCGATCTAGATCGACCTCATATCCTTTTAGTCCGTCATTTACTTTATTACAACACGATGTTTCTTACTTTGAGTGACAGGTTATGTCTCATCGGCTGTTCTATTTCGATCTTGATCATGCATAGTACGTGGTTAAGGTACATATGATCTTGAAGAGATTTGGTGGCTAGTTGAATCTGGTCTATAGTTTGCTATTATGGCTACAATGATCTGGTCGATCCCCACTGATGGCACTATAGATTGGAGGATGTTAGTTGGTAGGTTTGTTCTCGATCAGGCATGACCTTAACTGTTTGCTATGCCTACATTGGCAAAATAGCCGATCGTCTATGCTTTAACGCCTATAGTGTGCGTCCATGATTCTGTTAAGGGTGAATAGATCTGTGCACTTTAAAGGTTTGATTTGTTGTCTTTATCACAGCTGTATCGATCTGGTGGAACCCCATTATTAGAGATAGTAGGTTAAGTCTGATGAGTCCATGGGTCTGTCCATGTAAAATAGTCGATTGTTCACACTTTATAGTCCCTTTTCACCTAAATCGGCTATTTCAACCGATTCGCTTGAGCCTTCACGTATAACATCTCTTTCAGAAAGCCTATCGAAGTATAGATGGTTTTATGGATTCTTCAGTTTTAATTTGTTATTATCATCATAGCTGCTATCGATCCGGTCGAACCTCACTATTGATGGTAATAGATTAGATTCAGAGCGTTTTAGGTCCATTTGTATTAGACAGTCGATTTGTTTGCATGTTATATCCTTTCTTGATTAGATTCATCGGCTCAATGATTCACACTGGTAATATCCACCTAGCTGATGATCTCATTTAAATCCACGAACATTGTATTTATAAACATAAAATCAATTGCAATCCATAAGCTTCACTGTCCATAACAGCCGATTTCTTAGCGTAACGGCTATTTAGTCGATTTTCTCGTCTGGCTGCTCCCAAAGAGGCACACTTGGAACTATCTGGGCAAAGACCGGCATGTTCCATCTTAAATTACTGATAAACTTTCTCTCATTGTTAATTGTAGGTCAAATTGACTGGCACGCCTCGGGAGGAATTCATAGGATCGGTTAACCCTACGTTGAAGCCAAGCGGATCTCTGGGCTCATCCTAAGCAGATCCTTCCAGCTTGCCATGTGTCGATACATTTTTGTGCCAACAAACTGTTTTCCCTGTCCATGTCGATTAAGGACCGGTCGTTGCATTAGGTTCTAGTTAAGTCATAGATTTATTATCCTAAGCACATACTTGTTTATGGGAGCAGGGAAGGCTCGTTGCTCTCTTGTCATGGGTTCTAGCTCTTTCTGGACCAACTGATTGGAGGCGGATATGGTGGAGGTCTAAGCACCATACTAAATCTAGCACTTAGGTGTGGGGGCTTAGAGTCCAAGTTTGGATGGGAACCTAGACCCCTTGATAGGAGAGTGGTGGGTTGGTCCTGCTTGTACCCTATGTTTTAGGGTACCTAGCTAGGCACATTGGTTCGCGAATCGCTGGGTAATCCAGTATGACGTGTCTACAATCTGGCAACGTAGTAAGAACTAGAATATGAAAGATGGTAAAATGGTTCTGATTGCTTACCACCTGCTTGAAAGGAGCACATGTGCTTACATAGAATGGTTAGTTAATGAACTAATGATGAATGCTAATGAAATTGAATATAAGGATGCACGTTTAGTAGTGCTTCATGCAGATGCAATAAACCATAAGCCAGATAGCCTTGTATATCCTTAAAGTCTTTTCCTTCCTCCTAGCGGGTAAGTCTTGTGGAGTACAATTGAGTACTCAAGGTTTGTTCTACCCTGTTGCAAGCGACAGGAATATGTGGAGCTGACACTTATATGTGGAAACCTCCTGGTGGGCTTAGCGAGGATTTCCTTAACGTTGCGGACATAGAGTTTATTTGAAACATCCACCCAAAATATTTTACAATGGAAAACTTATAAACTTATAACCTCCTGGTTTTATTTTTGCTAAAACTCTGATAGCATGGTTATATTCTACTGTTATAAACAATAAATATTATACTCTAATGTTGCATGGAAAGTGATGTAAGAAATGTCTTAAGAATGTTGTAAGCTTTATTATCTCATTTATGTGGAAGTGACCAAGGACTTGAGGATCGAGTATCGGTTTTGGCATCCTTTCCATTTTGATTTCTATGACTACTTCATCTACCGCTGGTATATCAACATCAAGAAGGGGAGCCTCTGGTCCTTAACATGAAGTATATTGATACCAACAGTCTTGGTCAGATGCCTAAGTTGGAGATTAAGTAGCTTGTTCTTGATCTAAAAAGAATGGGGCTTGAGCCGTTGATGCAATTCCGCAAGCCATGGAGCACCGAGATCATTTGTTAGTTCTATGCATCCTATCACCTTGATATCCCCAACTGTTGCATCCATTGAACCACTAAGGGCTAGCACTACAAGGTTGATGCATGTTGCCACCTTTTCTTGCCTTCTTGGTTTTGGTAGTGAGGATTGTAAGAGGCATCCGATTTCTGATCTTTGTTAGCTTGCTATCACGGAGTATAAGTACATGTATATGGAGGGTCACAGGGCTGATGGCAACACCATCTATTTGAGGCCCTATTACTATGTGCTGAACAATATTCTTCGCTAGATTCTCTATCCGAAGGGAGGTGATTCTACATATCTTTGTGATGACTCTCCAGTGGTGCTTGATTGCTTTGGTAAGACTTTCACCAAGTTCTCCATCGGCGAATACATTTGGGACTAGATCACTCAGGCTAGTGAGGATGTTGTGAAGTATTTTCTTTATGCTTCCTACATTATGCACATCATTGAGCAAGTGTTAGGAATCAAGTTTCCCACCGACGCCCATCATTCCATGCTCAAGATCTCTAACAAGATGTCACTTAAAGCCAAGGATGAGCTCAAGGAGAGGGCCAAGGGTACTTGTGCTTTTGGTTCCACTTGATCTCGTGGTTCTCCACCATGTGGCTCTCGCTCTCGTCGTGCTCATAGTGAGGAGCCTGTCTCCTCTGGTGACAAGCCCCCTAGCCATTTCAAGTTCTTCATGAAGTATATGTTCGGGGCTTGTTGTGCTAGTGCTGAACATGAGCAAGAGATGCTTGTGCGGATGCCTTGAATTGAGCAAAAGTTTGACATTCACTCGGCTTCCCCGCTGCCCTTGGAGCCTCTTCATGACCCTTTTGAGCTTTATGATGAGGCTTGCAAGGAGTATTATGGTGAGTCATCCAATCAACCTCGTCGCCATGGTAAGCAACAAGTTGGCAAGGAAGACGAGGAGTACCGCGAGGAAGATGATGATGACGACAACGACGATGATGGTGGTGACCGTGATGATGATGAGGACTACAAGGATAAGTAGTCGTTTCTTTCATGCGGCCTACCTTTTTTAGCACTTGATGTCAAAGGGGGAGTGTTAGGCTTTGATCAAGTTAGTTGGTAAACTTGAGTTCGAGACTTTAAAACTTTTAGCTTGCATTTACTATGTCGTGTGGTGGCACCTTGTGATGGACAACTTTATATTTATGCATGATGGATGATTGTAGGACAAGTTTAATGCTGATCTATATATCTTATTAGCTTGTGCTTGTCTCTACTTGTGATGATGATTGTTATATTTGGATGGCCATGTATTGTTTAAAGTCTCTACTTTGTGATCTTGGCCATCCTTTTCTTCTTACTTGTTTTGTGAATATAACATGTCATATTGCATCTCTTTTCATGGATATATTTGTTCACACACCAGTTGCACCCCATAGATTGCAAAATTTAGGGAGAGCTTTTGTCTTGATATATGCAAATGTTATATAAATGATTATCATTGAAATTCCAATTCATTATATATATTAAGGGAGAGCTCTTCATAAAATTTAGGGTTCAAAAGCTTTAAATTCTTTTATTCTTATAAAAGCCTAAGTTGGTTGTCATCAATTACCAAAAATGGGAGATTAAAAGTGCATTTGCCCCCGTTGTGGGTTTTGGTGTATTGATGACATCCAAATTATGGACTAATAAAATCTTATTTAGATATATTGCAGCTTTAGTCCCATGAAAGATTTAAATAGTTGATTTAGATGAAATGGTGTCCCTCAATTCTCGAAGTTTAAAAGGCGGACGAACTCAAAACGCTCACCAAAATCTTTATCTTTTGTTTTGGGTTTAGGTTTGCCGTACTATAAAGATGGATGAAGTTTAGGTGGTCTGAGAAAGATAGAGTTCTCAAGCATAAAAACAAAATCAAAAGAGAGACACTCAAGCACCTCACGAATACTTAGATATAGTTTTTTTGGGATTTTGGCCATCGGAAGTGCCAACGTCTGCTGGGAGTTCTAGCTGCCAAAAGTCCCGGGTCCCCAGGACTTAGTCGTCAGGCTTGGCAGACTGTCGAAAGTCTTGACGAAAGCTGAAAGTCTCGGCTGTCGAAAGTCCCAGCAGCCGCCGGGAGTTCCGACGCTAGCCAAGCTAGCCTAGTGGACTACACGTTGAATAGTATTTTCTATAGGCGCTAGAAGTTCCAACGATCTATGTTGGGACTTTCGACGCAGATCTAAACGATTGGATTTTGCCCAAGAGTATAAATAGCTCTCTCCTCTCTTCTAACCATTACCACTCATTTATTGTGACCTAACTCCGGCCAAAACAGCTCCCAAGCATTCATCAAGACTCCCCTTTGCTCCAAACTTCTATTCCCCTAAGGATTTGAGTGAAAGGAGAGTGAATTGAGTGAGAGAATCACTTTGGCAAGCTTGAACACTTGATTTCTTCGTCAAGTCGGTTGGATTTGCGTCTATTACTCTTGGACCTTTGCTCCTAGCCAGCTAGGCATCGCCCAAGAGCTTCCATCTTGTGGAAGAGCCTTAGAAAGTTTGTATTACCCTTGATTTCTTAGTGAAAAACTCAAGTGACCTTTGTGGTTGTCTTGAGAGAGGTAAGTAGGTGGAAGAGACTCTGACCTTTGTGATCACCTCAACAACGAGGACGTAGGAGCTCCTTTATAGGGTTGCCGAACCTCGGGATAAATTCTTATGTCCCGTGTGCTTGTTGTTGTTATGTTTTGTGCTATCATATTTGTTCTTGGTTGTTTCTCTTCTCCCTCAAAGCACGTCTTAGGGTTTGGACTCGATCTACGGAGTTGAGGCTTTTTGGTGTCAAAGGAGCAACACCAACGCTTCACCTTACTACTAGGAAGTGAGATTGTAAGTTATCAGAATCACAAAGTTCATTTTAGCTTGGGTTGAGTAGTTCACGTAGGAGTCAGAACTACCGGCTGTTTGCGTCGGAACTTTCGGCTGTCGGAAGTTCCAGTCTAAACTATCGGAAGTTTCGACAGTGACTGACAAGTTACTTTGAGATTTGTGTAGAAATTTTTAGATACGTCTATTCACCCCCTCTAGGCATTGTTTAGATCCTTTCATCTTCACTTAATAGAAGATCGGGAACCCTGTCCCGATTAAAGATGCTTTTCTATGTATGCACTCAGTCCATTGAACCACAACACCTCGCTATAAAAGGGCACCAACTCATTATCACGTACCCACCAAATACGCCCACTCATCTCATCTATAACATACACCACTACTTTAAAAACACAACGATGACTTGGAAGTTTGACTCCTTCAGAGTCATTATACTATTTTTAAATTATCATAACCACTTTTATATATTCTTTCTTTCTCGTGCATTTGCATCAGGAACCCTTTATCACTCTTTATTCTTTCCACGTCCTTCCACCTTTAGATTGGCTAACAAACACGCGTGGAGAGAGAAGATAAGCATGATTCGAAAGCGTGTAACTTTACGCGGAATATAGTGACTTTTCTCTAGTTCTACAAAATTAGGAAGACGGATTAGAAGTTGTTGGAGAGATATTTTTTTCTCATTTTGCTAAAAACCAAGGATTAGGAAGGGATTTAGAGAGCTCTTGTAGCTCCAATGAGAAAAAAACTTTTATTTTGGAGATCTTATTCCAGCCGTTCTCCAAACCCAATCTAAATGAGAATTTTTTTATAGTCCCTCATATCATAGTCTCCCACCCTCAAATAAAGGGAGAACCTCTCTCAGTCCACTATTTTTCTCATTAGGGATTGAATTTTCTTGTTCTAATAGAAAGAAAACTTTCAAAATCCTCAAAACATATTTTGTATCTTCTTCGATAACTTGTTTTTGGTCGGAGTTTTCTCGTACTCCTGGACATGCAAAGGAATATTGACTATTGTATTTTTTTAGTTTACAAAATAAAGATTTTTTATAGAATACTATTTTTTTATAGATATAGAATAAAAAAGTATTCTATAAAAAAAATGAATGGAATTGAAAATAAGAAAATTGCAAAAAAGGGAACTAAAAAGGGGAACTCATTAAAATAAAATATTGCATTTTTCTTTTCCCATTCTCATCGCCTTTCTATCCTTCTAATCGAACTTGAAATTGGATTCAAAAGAAAGCTATTGTGAAAATAAAAGAAATACTTCTTTCAGAATACCCTTTAAATTAAAGGGTAGAAGTGGGAGAGGAAGTTTTTTTTTTATGTTAAACAGGGAATTTGTCTTAATATAACTCGGCAATTCTCATTTCTTTAAAAGAAAATATAATTTTTTGATGGTACGCAGTACAAGCAGTTCTCCTTAAAATAACGCGGCCTCGCTTTGGAGTGCCTTTTTCATTCTCACCAAACAATCCGGTACTACTTGTCTGCTTCCTCGCCCTCGCTGCCGCGCTGTCTCTCGTGCGGCAGCTCGTCGAGACGGCGACCGCCGACCGCCGGCGCCGCCGGCGCCCTGTGCGCTGCCCGTCGGTCCCTTCACCAGGTCTTCGTCGGGTCCATCACGATTAAGCTATTTGGCTATTTGTATTCGGATCCGATCCGAGTACAACTGCATACATGTCTACTAACTTCGATTGTTTTTTGCAAAAATTAAAACGTCCTTTTACTTAGTCCGCTTTTGATTCAATTGACCTTGGTTACTTACATATAGTCCCTTCCCTGATCCGGATTGCTTCTTGCTTATGCCCGAGGATTCTATTGCTTCCTACGCCTTTTGCTTCTCCGCTCTCTCTCCCGTGCGGCAGCTGGGAGACAGCCGACCCCCGCCGCCGGCGCCCTACGCCAGCTGCCCGGGTCTTCAGCGGTCCCTTCGTCAGGTCTTCGTTGGTCCGTCACAATTAAGTTATTTGGCTATTTGTATTCAGATCTGATCTGAGTACAACTGCATACATGCCTACTAACTTCGATTTTTTTTTTGAAAAAAATTAAAATGTGCTTTTACTTGGTCCGCCTTTGATTCAGTTGACCTTGGTTACTTAAACATAGTCCCTTCCCTGATCTGCTGCTCATTCGATTGCTTCTTGCTTATGCCCGAGGATTCTTACCCATTTCGCTTGCTAGGCAGTTACTGAGAATCTATGTTTTGCCCTATCTGCTTTTCGAAGGCTCTTACACCTTCGTGGTCGGTGATTTTCAGGGAGGCTGATACTTCCATGCTGCAGTTGAAGATTTGATCAGCTATTGCCGTCACTGCTGGCCTATTCTCCTCTGGAGTTACAAGGAAGCCATGGCGGGCCGGGAGGAGAGATATGTGAGGTCAGGCTGGTCAGCCTCTTATTTATCCCCTTGTTCTGCACGACATTGAATTTGTTGTGAGAATTGCACTACAGTGACACAAGTTCAGCATGCCTCAAGAATATATTAGTGACTTGGTATCTTAGTTTTGAAAGAAAAACATCAATCCAGTGGAAATGTACGGTGCCAGATTCATTCTATGGTGTACAGAAAGTTCACATATCCTAAGATCCCCTTTGGCGGGGCTCTCCGAAGAGCATCTGCTCTGGCTCCAGTTCTGCCAAGAGCTGTACCCAACACCGGTGAACAAAACAGCTCTGGCCAGGGAGCCAGCAGAAGCCGCTGGAAAAAATGAACTACAGTACTACACGCATGGAGCTGGAAATTATGGCTTCCAACAGCTCTGTTCTTTTCCCTGCTTCACATGGCACAAATTTTGAAACTTTGAAAGGAACTTTCTTCCAAATATGTACTGATTTTAAATCTGTTTTGATCATGAAGTTATTTGCACTTAATGCAATAAAACAAGATCAGACATGAATATATTTTGAGTTTTTGAAAAAAACAACATTCTCTACTTCAAAATTAGAACATTGGATTTTTTCTTCTTTTGCTCGGGACATTTTTCTTTGTTCCCATAACACCTTTTGTGCTAACACTTTCTCACAAACGTGGTGCAAAATAGCAGGACATCATAGACATTACCTTACATTCATTCTAGAAAATATAAGAGAAGCCGTTCTAGCAAATGTTTTCCAAAAGAGCTTCAGCTCCACTAGAGAAGGGACTTCTCTGAAGGAGCTAGAGCTGGAGCTGTTTTGGGAGGAATAGGAGCCCTGCCAAACGAGCCCTAACTACTATTTTTTCTGTTGTTTTTGTCATGCACAGGTTTCAGGACTGGAAATCGGAGCAATCTGTTTCTGTTATTTCAGATAGGGTAGTTTCAGAAAGAGGGCATAACATCTTTGGCTTGTTAAAGGACAGAACTGCAGGAGCCTTTTCATTCCTGGGGAACTCTTCACATTCTGAAGCTCTAAACAAAGCAGGCCCAGAGGAAAAGAAGTCCAAAACAAGAGTTCTTGATCCTCAAGGGCCATTTTTGCAGAGATGGAACAAGATATTTGTGATATCATGTCTTTTTGCAGTTTTTGTGGACCCATTGTTCTTGTATATCCCAGTAATTGATGGTGGTAACCACTGCCTGTACTTGGACAAGAAGTTAGAAACCGCAGCAAGTGTCCTGCGCTTTTTCACAGATATCTTCTATTTACTCCATATGCTATTTCAGTTCAGAACAGGCTTTATTGCTCCCTCTTCTAGAGTGTTCGGTCGGGGTGTCTTGGTTAAGGACACATTTGCAATAGCAAAGCGATATATATCAACACTGTTCCTGGTGGATTTCTTAGCGGTTCTGCCCCTCCCTCAGGTACTTGATATGCCATCTACTTAGTGAACAATTCATAATGGAGTTACTTCAATCCGATCACAACTGCTTGTCTTTTTGGAAAAATCCAGTCAAACTTTTGAAACTTAGACTGCCAATAACTTTTATAATATTTAGTTTGAAATCACGGAAATAATATTTGTAGATATGCCCTAAAAATGCTTAATAATGTCATAAATTTGTTGCATTTTATGGATACACTCTAATAGAAAATAGTTGTCAAAAGTACATATTGGAGACTGTAATCCAAAACATCAAGTACTTTCCTTGACTGAAGGAGTATCTAATGGCATACAGTTGTTATGCTAGTATTTTGTATAAACATAATATATTAATGTGCATGCACTTCAGTTCTAGGTAACGCTTATACAAGAATGAGGGGCTATGATAAAATGTTGCTAGCAATTTTAGGTTACTTAAATGAACTTCAATGCACCAAAGGCACAGAAGACATGCATGCAGAAGCCATCGGTGCAACTGTGCAACAAAATGAAAAACTGGAAATTGTTACCTTACTGATTAGGTGATCTGCACCAAGCGTTAGAATAGTGATGCATAAATGTCAGTTGGTTTTGGTTCTCCTAAATCCCATGCCCGGTTTTCTTTGTTTGCTGTATATAAAACTCTTCTCTTCTGATGGTTTTATCTTCCACTGAACAAAATTCGTTACTGAGTTCCTCTTGGTTCAAAAAATCTGTCTATTTCCCATTCAAAGTAGATGCAAAATCTTGGCCAACAGCAGATCTTGTGTGCCTTATCCGCTCCATGCCAAACTGTTTCCTGTTTTCTCTTCTATTTTTTTTTTTTTTGTGGTTTAGCCTACCCCAACTTGTTTGGGACTTAAAGGCTTTGTTGTTGTTGTTGTTTTTTTGTGGTTTGTATGTTTTTTCTAGTGCAATGGTAGAAATGTATAAGAGGTAATCAACATTATTGTGTTTGAATTAATGCATCTCATAATTGCAAGGTTACACTTGCACACATTAAAAAGTGCTGACCATGGGAATTAACATGAGGTTCAATTTTTTGGTCTGAGAAATTGAGAGGGAAGAGAAGAAACATTAGGTTGTGATGCAACTAATGGGAGCTGTGCTGTCTGTCCACGAGGTCTTTATTGTTTGACCTGGACTTGCCTGAATTAATTATCTTGGCATGGTTTCCAGTTGCCGCAGCCATGGCATGCACCTTTTGAATTATGGTGGAAATTTGCTGCCTAGAAATGGCATCAGTGAAGGGACTTTTCACCTTTTGAATTATAAGCTATGATATGTTTAGCGCACTCCATAATTATCATGCTGTGTATTGAGCTAATGCCTATAATATCCAGTTACATGGTATGAACAATGCTTTGAGCTACTTTCAAAACGTGCCTGAAAGGTAGATAAAATCATGAACATTCTGGTTGTTCTTTATCATGAACATGGTATGATCAATGCTTCGTTCTGCTAATGTCCATTATCATGCTTTGCAGATCACTTATTATTAGATTGAATTGCTCTTTGTTTTTCAGTTTGGATCTGTCCACTAAACTTGTAATTGCTTGTGATTTTTCATTATCAGGTGTTTGTGTTGGTGGTGCTGCCAACTCTCAAAGGTCCTGAAATTACGAAGGCAAAAATTGTACTACTGGTTATTATTATTTGTCAGTATGTGCCTCGACTGCTCCGAATAATACCACTTTACCTTCAGATCACGAGATCTGCTGGCATAATTACAGAGACAGCATGGGCTGGTGCTGCTTTCAACCTTATAATTTATATGCTTGCCAGTCATGTAAGCCCTCTCAACGAATTATTAGTTAGAATTTATTTTAGAATGTTTCCCTTATCCTCACTAAAATCAGTTAAGCAATCACTTACGATTCTGAATTTGTACTGATTGATTTCTTTGGTGTATGCTCCTTATCTCCTTTCTTCGTTGTAAGTCGTAAACCAATAAGCTATATGTTTTGATTAGTGAGTGTGTAATGAACACTAGCTCATCAAAGTATAAACACTGCCAGAGGATATCTAGGCGGTGACAGCTGCTTGAAATGAGGGACCAGACTAGATTAAATAATTCGAGTAGAACAAGATTTTAACCTAGTGGTGGACGCATAGTTTTGCATATTCTGGTGGCATTCTGAATTTTCCTGTCAGGAAATGAATCCGAGAAGAATCGTTTTCTAAACATACCCTGGAACTAGAGATGCCTATACTAAAGATAGTAAAAATATTGGATATCTTTTAAAAGAAGTGGCATGCATCAACCACATTTACATTTCTGATTGCAAATTCTGAGATTGCTAATTGTGGGCATGTTTGGGACTGCTCCACTCCACCAAATTCAGCTCCATGGAGTGGAAGGAGTCCCAAACACCCCAATTACACCACACTCTGGATCAGCCACAGCCAACTCCATGAATCTGGGGACCAAATCCATGGATTTGGTCCTTATCTTCAAAGGATGCTCCAGAAATCTATTTTTCAATATCCTCATGGAGTTGGGGGGAAATTACCCACCAATGCCACTGGTTACACCCCATCTTTTTTGGTACTGTTTCGTTCCCAATCGTCGGTCCTTGCCCTTCACACGCCCTGCTTGCTGCCTCTTTCTCCAATTTAACCCTTTTTTTTTGGATAACGGAACTAAGTTCCAGAAGGGCGGGCCTGGTGCAAGCGGTAGAGTCTTACCGCCTGTGACCGGAAGGTCCCGGGTTCGAGTCGCAGTCTCCTCGCATTGCACAGGCGAGGATAAGGCTTGCCACTGACACCCTTCCCCAGACCCTGCACAGAGCGGGAGCTCTCTACACTGGGTACGCCAACGGAACTAAGTTCCAGCCTCTACCGCCTCGGAAGCCACAGAATGGATCTGTGTTCAGGCTCGCAGCATTTCCAGACTTGCTCCATGACGACGGGCGTTTGCCTATGGCACTTGCCGTCGTGGCACTTGAGGTGCTCTGCCACAAGGCCAGGGCACCAACGTGATGCTTAAAAACTCCGGCACGCAGCCCAAGCACAGTCGCCTGGAGACGCACATGAACCGGACCGTCAAGCTCACCGTTGTCCTGTTCCTCTATTCCACTGCTGCTCCTCATGGGCATCTTGGTTTGGTGACCACACCGTTCTTACACAAGAGGGACTTCTTGTCCAAGGACAACCCAGGCGACACATACAATTGGTACAGGATGGCTGTGGAGGTGGTGTTCACGTTCTTGAAGGCAGTGATCCAGTTACAGGTGATGATCCCCATTGCGCTGCACGTCTCCATGGTGATCATGAGGGTTGGGCTGGCCTTCTTCATTGTGCAGTACAGGCACATGTTTGATGGCCAGTGGCAACCGGCAAGCCAAGTTTTAGTGCCGCATGCTCAACATAAAAAGGACCTGGGGCACATCAAGTATGTGTTCTCTGACAAGACCGCCAGACTGGCACACTCACCGAGAATAGAATGGAGTTCTGGTGCACCAACGTGCCCACAGCTGACTTCAGCAACACCGCTGACAGACATTCCCATGATCGGTAAGCATGTTTGAGTTCGGAGAGTCTGCTCGTGATGGCGGACAGGTTCAGCTCAGAGTCATGCTCTGTGTTTTAGCATCGATCGTGTAGGTATCTGGTTGGAATGTTTTTATTTCTCGAACATGCAAGAGAGCTGCGCATCATTTCATTAAGAAAAAAAAAAAGAAACAAAGGGGAAGAAATCCCCACACACAAACACACTCACACCAGGACACACAACAAATCCAGCAAGACATTAAAAACACCCGTGACAAGAAACAGAAAAACGACCCATCCAAGGCGGCAAGAGCCTTAGCAACAACAAAAACTTCAATGGCCTCCAGCAAGTGCCTTAGCAAGCAACTCCTGAAGCCCTTTTGCTGCGCACCACAAAATGCATTCATCGGTGATAGTCTGCAGTAAGACAGGGATGCTTGGGCTAGCGCCATTAAAGACATAGTCATTTCGGTGCTTCCAGATTTCCCAAGAGTGTTATTCATGCATGGTTTGGTGAACTAGAATGTGAAATAGTTTAATTATGTTGATTTATTAAGCTGTATAATGAAATAGTTTAATTATGTTGGTGAACTAGAATGCTTTAGAATGGTTCTAGCTTCTAAGACCTAACACGTGTTTACAGAGAAGAGGAGGGAGAGGCCTAAAGTAGCTGTATAATGAAAATGTATATTTTTCTATTTTTCTCTAATTTCTCTGACAGTACAAATGTCCATTAAGATTAATGATAGGTTTTATGTGTAAACTACAACTCTAGTGCGATTCATTTGAGTTTATTTGAGCTCAAAAGCCCTTATAGATTTGGAATGAAAATTCAATAAAGTTTGCTACTTTTAGGATTTTTTTATTCCTTAAAGATAGTTTCCAAAAATCTGCAACAAACTCTGTGTTCTTGAAAATTCTGCAAGAAACTCATGATTATTCTTTATATATTTGCACCATAATTAATGTATCATTCAAGCTACATCCAAACAAGATACATACAATGCACACTGTCACAAACACCTCCTTTCCCTGCTCCATGGTGGAGCTACTCCACTGTAGAGTTTTTGTTGTGGTGCTAAATCTGGTGGAGTGGAGCAGTCTGAAATAGACACCAAACTCTGTGTTCTTGAAAAATCTGCAAGAAACTCACGATCACTCTTTATATATTTGCACCATAATTAATGTATCACTCAAGCTACATCCAAACAAGATACATACAATGCACACGGTCACAATAAACCATTCCCACAAAACCTCCAATTCCTGGAGCTGTAAGCCAAACACCTCCTTTCCCTGCTCCATGGTGGAGCTACTCCACTGTAGAGTTATTGTTGTGGTGCTAAATCTGGAGTGGAGCAGTCTGAAATAGACACTATTGATGCACAACATCTTATATAACCAGTAAGCAATACAAATACTACAAAACCTTGTAATATGTGGACCAGCTAGTTTGTCATTCTTGAAATACAAGTGATTTGCCTACATTTTCCCATTAGCTTAAGCTTTTTGGTTAACTGGTTGGCACATGCCACTCAATATGGTATCAGGGCTAGAGGTATCGAGTTTTAATCCTAGCTAGCTCAATTTAATAAAAAATAATTGTTGCTGTTCCTATTAAACATCTAAGGGAGGCGTGAAAGTGGAGTGTTGAAATATAAGTGAATTGCTCACCTTTTCTCATCAGCTTAAACTTTGGTGCAGTCAACTCAATAGTCATCAGATAATTGAGTTTTCCATTAGACGGTTTGCCTCCAGATAATTACATGAGATGTATTACGAGTTACAACCTTTGAGAAGTACCTCATGTACCTTCGCATTAACATTTACAGGCCGTTGATCTTCCCAAGAAAAAGGCTAGGAATAGAAATTATTATAAACGTGGTCCTTTCGGTAATTGTTCTTATAGCTCGTCTCCCTGTCTCAGATTTTTGTTGCTGGTTGTCTCTCTCAACCCCACCAAAACCAACTGCTCCTACTGTTCATCACCAAACACTGGAATAGTGCTTTAGCGGCCGGTTGGCCATGATGAGAAGCGTCAGGGAGGAAATGAAGACGAGAAATCGATAGATGGATTGGTCGTTTGCTGTGTCAGTGTTCTCTTGTTAGGGTTTCCTCAGGGCTGCACCACATGGCTCATTCATTGCGTTGTCCTTCCCCAAACACGAGAGTGTGTAGTGGACAGCTCCACACCCACCTTCTCCAGCAGTGACATGAAAGCTCTCGGCCGGGGGGTTGGGTCAGGCGCGTGCGTGAGCGCACTGATTCAGCAAATGCCTGCCACCATGCTCTGGTGCGCTCTAAATCTACCAGCCGTTCTGTTTGCTGCTAGGTTCCTTGCTGTACTTTAAAGCTGAGGCAGCGTCGTCCTCGGTCTCTGTTATATCGTAAACTCAAGAAAGGATGAACAATGATTGAAGATCCACTAGCAGTAAATTACCCTCCTGCTATAATCAGATGGGAGGACAAAAATACCAATATACCCTTGCTCTTAATCTTTAAATTGGTTCCTGGTCCATATATTTGTGAATCAGTCCACAACTCAAGTACCTTTTACTAGGTACCTTTCATTTTTAACCATTGGATCTGGGTAATGAATGGTTATTATAATTCCCAATCACCATAAATCTCTTAAATGAGATGGCCAACCTCCGGATAAAATGCATTTTAATACCCATGATTCAACGTATGTGGTGAAGATATCACAAACTGATGTTGTAACTACTTACAGGGCTTTGGAGCTCTTTGGTACATTCTTTCCATCCAGCAAGAAGACACCTGTTGGAGACAAGCATGTATCAATCAGACTGGCTGTGATCCTACATCTTTATACTGTGGCTATCATCCACTTGCAAATAATTCTTTCTTACAAAGTGCATGCCCAACAAATAGCACTTCCAATTCCAATCCAGACCCAATATTTGGAATATTTCTACCAGCTCTCCAAAATGTTTCACAATCAACGAGTTTCTTTGAAAAACTATTCTATTGCTTTTGGTGGGGGCTACAGAATCTAAGGTTTGCTAAGAAAAATTAGCTTCCAGTTTTTTTTTCCTGTCAATGCACATTTATATATTGGTTTATTTATTGCAGTTCCCTTGGCCAGAACATGAAAACAAGCACTAATACGTTGGAGAATCTGTTTGCTGTTTTTGTCTCGACATCGGGTTTGGTTCTATTTGCACTACTTATTGGTAATGTGCAGGTACAGACACTATTTTGGCATTGTTGATATATTCTTGTAATGTATGTTGTTCGATTAAGTGGTAACTAATTAGTATTAATAAGGCCAACATATGGAAAGGAATCTTTGGATGTGCACCTGCAGTTCTAATCTGTTATGCTAAAATCTCACCGCATAATTTTGATGCATAGTCACGTTTTTTTTCCTCTCAAATGCACAGGAGAGCTGCGCACCTTTTGTATTATAGGGAGGAAAAAAAAGGATCGGCCCCTCACATGAACACCACCACCTCACTCCGGTCCAAGCCATGAGGGGTTGAATGAAACAAAAAGTTTGCACTGATAACAAAAAAAACAGAAGGATGAGGCCTGACCAAAAACCCTTACAAACTAGAATTAACTAGCCCAAGCCGTGACCTCGACCGAGAGTCTGTAGGCCTCGTGCACCCGCGAGACACCACAACTCCTCATCTTTGAAAGCCTGCATGAGGCTAGAAATCCTCGGTGGAGCTCCATCGAAGACACAAGCATTCCGATGCTTCCAAAGGATCCATGCATAGTCACGTGATTATAGTCAAATTAATTGGATAAACGTGAAAAATGGAACTGCCTATAGATTGAGCTCATTCATTTTAATATTCGCACCATGCTAGTACCAAATATACAGGAACATTTTGTTTACATAATTCTCTGAAGTTAAGTGCTCAAGTGATTCTGCACTAAATGCTTTTCCTTGATACACTGATGGAAAAAAAACTGAAATAGGAAAGCATCAGAAATCTTATTTTATTTATTTTTAAAGATAAGCTGTCTTTTATTACCTTCAATATTAATATTTGCCTCAAACAGCTAGATCCATATATTATAGGCCTGTATTCATAAATGTGGGGGCCATGCCCTGTACCAGGTCTGCAATACTCCCTCCGTCCCAGAATATCTGTCGTTCTCGCTTCCCGAGAAATAACTTTAACAAAATATATATTAAAAAATATTATTATTTATGGTGCATAATTAGTATCATCGGAAAGATCTTTGAATCTAGTTTTTTAATAAATTTATTTGGAGATACAAATGTTGCTAGTATTTTCTACAAATCGAGTCAAACTTGTGGCACGAAAACCGGAAACGACAATTAAATCGGTACAGAGGGAGTAGTTACTAACTCTGCAGTTGACACCACAATCATCCCTCTAATTAGAACTGGTACTGGTAACAACTTGGTTGTTTTGAAAAATAAAATAGGCTAACATACATGTTTAGATCTTTATTTCTAAATGTTTTGATTGGTCTTCTCATTATAACCCACAATTAATTAGCTATACCAGTCCATTTCCTTTATTTATCGTCTCTGGTCCTGCAGTGTACCATGCCATATCTGAAGACAACAGCGTGTTTGAGAAAAATAAAGGACAACAGCCTCATTATTTCAGTTTGAGGCAGGAACTATTAGTTTAACCATTAACTACTTGGTTACTAACTAGTCAGCTAAGCTTTGTGCGTGCCATATTATATAATTTTCTTTTTTTGGTTGGTGAATTGCAGACCTATTTACAGTCAGCTTCTGTGCGTATAGAAGAAATGAGAGTGAAAAGGCGTGATACAGAGCAGTGGATGGCACATAGGCTACTCCCTGAGAATCTCAAGGATCGGATTATGCGCCATGAACAATATAGGTGGCAAGAAACAAGAGGGGTTGACGAAGAGGGCCTTCTTAAAAATCTTCCCAAGGATCTTAGAAGAGAGATAAAGAGACATCTTTGTTTGTCGCTTCTCATGAAGGTGCTTCCCTGAACATCTATGTGATTTGATTGAACTTGTGGTGTATGGACGGATGGTTGAATGGTTATGGATATAGTAACAACATTCTCAAGTACTTTCTCCTTGAGATAGCATTTATCTGCAGCATCCATGCTGACTGGATATTTTGACTTATTGCCATGCGCCCATGTGCTGATGATATATATATGCCTAGCCTTATTTGCCAAGGACCACAAGTTCTTGAAGTAGTAGGTGTTTTAAATCGTAAATAGAAGCTCCTGGTTTCTTATGTTGTATGGTTCTGCTAAGCATAGGATTAGCAGGTGCCAGGTGTGGTTATGTTCTGGACCAAGTCAGGCTCTTATCTAGGCTTTAGTGCAACTCGTGGCTGAAGTTTGATGGTGTCTGGTGGAAATGTTTTTGTTTCAGCAAGCCAGAATGTTTAATTTCCCCCATGTATTGTTTTAGACAGGCCTAATGGTACTTTGAAGTTTGAACTGTGTATATGAGGAGCTTGTTCATACAATTCGTGCCTTATATGAAGAAACAATAGTGTTATCATTTGACCGTCTTCATCCACTCCAACAGCACTCTGTCATGCTAGATGGAACTTGATTCAATTTATGTGCTGATTGTGGAAGAGGAGGGGAAAGCCCAATTAGATAATGTTCTTGGGTAATAGATATTGACAGAAAAGGAAATTCTGAGATTAGCTTCCTTTGCCAGCCTATGCGGCATGGACGTTCACTTTCTCTTGAATATCTGCAAAGCTAGTTGTACTTTGCCAACTTCTTTTTTCAATGGAGATTAAGTTGTTCTAGAAGGTTGAATTCTATCATCTCAATGCCAGTTCCCTTCAAAATGTGTCTGAATTGCAATAGACGTGTTTCAGGAAATTCCTGACATGAGCTTTGGTTGCATGACTATAGAAAATTGAATAGCAGTTAATAACATTTGAAGACTTTATTGAGCCGATAAATTTCTGGATGGGATCTATACCTTTTATACTTGATTCAATATTACTTTCTTTTAATGTCATGTTTTAGTGAACAGCTGCCATACCTTAGTATGCTATTAGCATGGTTAACCTTTTGCTGCTGTTTGCAGGTTCCAATGTTTGAAAACATGGATGAACAGCTGTTGGATGCCATGTGTGATCGTCTAAAGCCTATGCTGTACACAGAAGGAAGCTGCATCATTCGCGAAGGTGACCCAGTGAATGAAATGCTCTTCATCATGAGAGGAACACTAGAGAGTACCACTACAAATGGTGGTCAAACTGGCTTCTTCAACTCTAATGTTCTAAAAGGTGGAGACTTCTGCGGTGAAGAGCTCCTCACATGGGCCCTTGACCCCACTTCAGCTTCAAATCTTCCTGTCTCAACTAGGACAGTGAGGACGTTGTCTGAAGTTGAAGCTTTTGCTCTGAGGGCTGATGACTTGAAGTTTGTTGCCACGCAATTCAGGAGGCTCCACAGCAAACAGCTCCAACATACTTTCCGATTTTACTCACAGCAATGGAGGACGTGGGCTGCTTGCTTCATACAGGCAGCTTGGCACAGATACTGCAGAAAGAAGCTGGAAGAGGCTTTATATGAGAAGGAGAAGAGGTTACAAGCAGCAATTGTAAGTGATGGCACTACTTCGCTCAGTCTTGGTGCAGCGCTCTATGCTTCACGTTTTGCTGGCAACATGATGCGTATCTTACGGAGAAACACCACCAGAAAGGCCCGTTTGCAGGAAAGAGTACCTGCAAGACTGTTACAAAAGCCAGCAGAACCCAACTTCTTCGCTGAAGATAGCTGAACTTGTACCCTGTAGCAAGCAGGCATTCATGATCCAACTGGTAAAATTTGTTCACAAATTTAAGATTGGATGCTGTAGATAGACAGATCAGGTGCTCGAATGCCTTCTGGTTTAAATCATGTAATTTAGTGTATATTTCGATTGTATACATGTTGCGTGTATTATAAACATCCGAATTCCTCTTGTGCATTTGAAAAAAGAAGATGTTGTGAATGTAATCGATCAATTGTTAACTTTTTTCCTATAAGGATTGTTTGTTAACTTTGGATATGCTCACGTGTGACGCTTTGGCGATTTGTGATGGGATCGAAAGTGTAAAATTTCAAACCACGTGTACATGTGGTAAATTTATGTCTTCGTAGCATATGTTTTTGAGACCAGAGGTCCGGTGGAATATAAAATAAGGCGTAATTTTAGGAAAAGAATCTAGCCCTGCCAAAAAAAAGACCTATTCAAGACTTATCAAACTCATTAGTATTTTCAACTGTCCTGTCATTCAACTACCAAAACCCACTAGAGGGCCGGGATTCATTTTTAATGTTATGTCTTATCTACCTACTATCTCTTATATGCAATGTGAATAATCATTTGAATCTTGGCTAGAACCATGACCGTTCTAGCCTATAAATTACATGTATTTTCCTAAAATGCTAAATGGTTTAGCGTCCACGGTGAGAGTGATTGTAAATGTATTCCCTCTGTACCAAACTATAAGTTATTTCAACTTTCTCGCAGAGTCAAAGCATCTAAAGTTTGACCAAATTTATATAATAAAATAATAATATTTATGATATTCATTTCAACTTTCTTAGAGAGTCAAATGATCTAAAGTTTGACCAGATTTATATAATAAAATAATAACATTTATGATACTCACTCTGTCCAGAAGAATGCAATTCTGGAACAATATCATATTTTAGTATATCAAGTTTGATCAATTATAGATAAAAAAATATAAATATTTATAATATTAAATAAATATTATTAGATTAATTACGAAATGTATTTTCATAATAAATTGATTTAGAGTCACAGATGTGAATACTATTTACTAGAAACTTAGTCAAATGTGAAGCGCTTTAACGGGCACGCAACCCATAGTTGCATCCTTTTTGTGACCGAGATAATACCCAAATAATCATCATTAGATTTTTTATTAATTATATTTTCATAATATAACTATTTGGTGTTACAAATCTTTGTAATTTTCACTATAATTTTGATCAAACTTGAGATGCTTTGACTTTCAAGAAAATTGAAATGACATGTACTTCCTCCATCCCACAAAACATGCAAATCTTACTTTTCTAGGCAAATTTAGTGGAAATATGAAATTACGCATGTGCTCCTCCTATATCCTTCTTCTCATGTGCTAGAACTCAAGAGCAATTTAGAATGTTCTCAAGGTAAAACATGGGGATGTGTTGGTTTTCCAAAGGTACAATATTTTTTATTGGTGGAGTCTATCTAAAAAGATAAACTGAACTATAGGATTACATGGATTTTAACTGTAGGATTACATGTTTTGTGGGACGGAGGGAGCAATTTAGAATAGAGGAGTATATCAATAACATATACTTAGTTAATATCCAATGGCGAGCCACGGTGAGCAACCCTGGGCACCTGCCCCACAGTTGGTCTCTACCAAAAGCTTACCCAATCGAATCGGAGTCCTGAGTCCAGCATGTACGGTGAAGTAGACTATCCAAGGCTGTCCGTTGAGCTTGGTCTTCTCCGCCGCCTCGTCGACCCTTGTCCCTTGTAAATATCCACATTCATGTCCCTGCTCCATTGTTCCCAACTCTGCCACCTCGGCCGCCACGCCTCCTCGAAAGAAAAGCTGATTCTTTCGAGGTTTTATTCACCGTACGTCGGCGATTGGCACTTTGGCAGGTGATTGTCATTCAGAGAGGCGTAAGCTTCACCTTCACGAATGGAGTAACTGTTTCTGCCTTGCCGCCGGAAGTGAGGAACCAATGGCACTATCACTGCGACTGCGAGGGGTAAGCTTCTCTGATCCTATCCTGCATTCATGCATTGCAATGCAATCTTTTGTGTCTGTCAGCTCTATCAAGTTCACGCTGGAGTGGATTGAATCCCCCAAGCTTCGATTGGTGATCAATCTTTGCCGAAATGTCTTACTCTGACAACTAAATTTCGTGTGCAGCACGTGCAGGGTTTAGAACTGGAGATCAGAGCAATTCATTGGATCGGATGACATTGTAACCTGCTAGTGCTAGCATCCTGCTCTGGAAAAAGAAAGAAAGAAATGAAGCCCAGCACAAGAGTTCTTGATCCTCGGGGGCCATTTCTACAGAAATGGAACAAGATATTTGTGATATCATGCCTTGTTTCAGTCTCCGTGGACTCGCTCTTCTTCTATGCCCCGGCGATCGATGGCGACAACAGCTGCCTGTATCTGGATGACAATCTTCAAAAGCAAAAGATAGCTAGCTGTTGTCTTTATTTAGATCGACTAGAGTAGATCTAGGCCGGTGAACCCATAGAACCGTGAAAGCACATGCACATTTAGACCTAGAACACTACACCGAGAGGGAGATAGGGGAGAGAGAGCTGGTGATGAACCTGAGCCTCCAGATGATGTCGCGGTTGTGCTAGCCATCGCGGGTTCGGTGATGGAGGCAGCACACGGGCAGCGACGGGTGGAGTAGAGGTTGCACGGACGTCGATGCAGTGCGGTCGGGCGTAGCAGTGGCGACGGCGAGGATCAGCGGAGCTTCCCGTCGCTGGCTGCGCGCCCTCTCGAGATCGGTCTAGGGTTTGTCGGTGGGGTTTGCGGCTCACGGCGAACCTCGTACTTTGAGCCGCCGGCCCCCACCTCTCTATATAGCGCAGTGCGACGGGGGCCCACCAACCATGTAGGGTTGGGCGTCCCCGATCAGGGCGCGAGACCAAGGCCCAATAGGCCGTTGGGCCTACTGGTCAGGAGATCAATCTAACATTCTCCCCCTTGATCTCACTATTACTTTTATCTTTAAACTTTAAACTTCAATCCTTTAAACCTTACTCATTTCTTCACAGATGATGCATAGAGCATGTTTCATCGTCTCGATCAATCGCCGATAGATTTAACAGCTACAATGCACGTCTCTGATCTGAAATAGTTACTTTAACTTTGGGCCCTTTATAGTCCAGGAATCATAGGCTTTCCCTTAAACCCATGCCGGCTACATGTTCTCTGAACACGTTGGGTGGTAAGCCTTTTGTAAGCGGATCCGCGAGCATCTTTTCGGTACTTATATGCTCAAGACTTATCATCTGATCCCGGACTTTATCCTTCACAACATAATACTTTATGTCAATGTGTTTGGCAGCACCACTTGACCTATTGTTGTGAGCATACTGTACTGCTGGATTATTATCGCAGTATAATTTCAGTGGTCTATTGATGTCGTCAACCACCTTCAAACCGGGTATGAACTTCTTTAGCCAGTTCACCTGCCCCGTTGCCTCATAACATGCTACAAACTCGGCATACATTGTGGACGATGTAGTGACGGTTTGCTTTGAGCTTTTCCATGAAATAGCTCCCCCTGCGAGAGTAAACACATATCCAGACGTGGATTTTCTATTATCTCCCGCATAATCAGAATCTGAATATCCCACTATATGGAGTGAATCAGATCTTCTATACGTCATCATGAGGCCTTTCGTTCCTTGCAAATAACGCAAGACTTTCTTTACCAATTTCCAATGTTCTATTCCAGGATTGCTCTGGAATCTGCCAAGTAACCCGGTAACAAATGCCAAGTCAGGGCGCGTACACACTTGAGCATATTGCAAGCTTCCGACAGCTGAAGCATATGGAACCACTTTCATTTGATCGATCTCATATTGGTTCCTGGGGCATTGAAAATCCCCATATCTGTCGCCCTTGACTATAGGAGCAGGTGAGGGACTACATTTGTGCATACTAAATTTCTTTAAGACTTTTTCTATGTATGCCTTTTGTGACAGTCCTAATACCCCTTTACTTCTATCTCGGTGAATCTCGATCCCTAGAACGAACGAAGCTTCACCAAGATCTTTCATATCAAACTTTGAGGACAAAAACTTCTTTGTTTCCAGTAGTAGACTGACATCACTACTAGCAAGTAAGATATCATCCACATACAGGACAAGAAAGATAAACTTCCCATTCTTAAACTTTGCGTAGACACAATTGTCCTCAACATTATCTTTAAACCCAAAATTCTTTATTGTCTGATCAAACTTCAAGTACCACTGTCTTGAAGCTTGTTTTAATCCATAAATAGATTTCTTTAGGCGGCATCCCAAACGTTCTTTTCCTTCCATGACAAAACCTTTCGGTTGTGCCATGTAAACATTTTCCTCTAAGTCTCCGTTGAGAAATGCCGTCTTTACATCCATCTGATGTAATTCCAAATCGTAATGTGCCACTAATGCCATTATGATTCTGAAGGAATTCTTACATGAGACTGGAGAAAAGGTCTCATTGTAATCAATCCCTTCTCTTTGTGTAAAGCCTTTTGCCACAAGTCGGGCTTTATATCTCTCTATATTCCCTTGAGAGTCAAGTTTTGTTTTGTAGACCCATTTACAGCCTACTGTTTTGGCTCCTTTAGGAATTATCTCCAAATCCCAAACTTTATTTGCATTCATTGATCTCATCTCATCTTCCATGGCCTCAAGCCACTTTGATGAATGGTCACTTTTCATGGCTTCTTCAAATGAGGTGGGATCATCCTCCATTTGAAATTCTTCAGTGTTGTACACTTCATAATCAGCAGGAATAGCTGATTTTCTAACTCTTTGAGACCTTCTAGGGGTCTCCTCAATTGGCACATTTTCTGTTTGAGGCTGTTGTTGCTCCCCCTCATGTGTGGCAATAGGTTCTATAGGATCCTGAGCCACAGGTTCCTCATCATCATTCATTGTTGCCACAGGCGGGATAACAACAGGTGCTGGCACCACAGTGTCTTGTCCTGTTGGTGCAGCAACAGCAGGTAGTGAGAAAAATGGCTCATGAATGATCGGAGTGGGTGCAAACACCCGCTTCTCTTCAAGGTCAATTTCTCGAGCTACCATGCTCCCCCTTATCATTTCATCCTCTAGGAAGACAGCGTGTCTCGTTTCCACAAACTTTGTATGTCTGTTAGGACAGTAGAAACGAAAACCTTTTGACTTTTCTGGGTAGCCAATGAAATGGCAACTCACTGTTTTGGGATCTAGCTTCCCAATGTTTGGGTTAAAAACTTTAGCCTCAGCAGGGCTCCCCCACACACGCAAGTGGTTAAGCGAGGGTACTCTTCCTGTCCACAACTCATACGGTGTTTTGGGCACCGACTTACTTGGTACTCTATTGAGAATATGAATGGCGGTTTTTAACGCCTCCATCCACAGACTCGTGGGTAAAGTGGAGTAACTTATCATACTACGCACCATATCCATCAGGGTACGGTTACGCCTTTCAGCTACTCCATTCTGCTGAGGTTCGCCCGGTGTTGAATACTGGGCGACTATACCATTCTCCTGTAAGAACCTTGCAAAAGGTCCAGGAACTTGTCCATATGGGGTATGCCGACCGTAGTACTCTCCTCCACGGTCAGACCTGACTATCTTAATCTTTAAATCATGCTGATTTTCAACTTCTACTTTAAATATTTTAAATTTATCCAACGCTTCTGTTCTTTCTTTAATTGGATAAATGTAACCAAACCGAGAGTAATCGTCTGTGAATGTTATGAATGAATCATAACCATCCACACTTTTCACAGGAAAAGGACCACATATGTCTGTGTGAATAATCTGTAGGATTCCTGTGCTTCGTTTGGCATCTTTCTTAATTTTCTTTACATACTTTCCTTTTATGCAATCTCTACATTGTTCTAACTCTGAGAGCTCTAATGGAGGAAGAATATCATTCTTAACTAGTCTTTCTATTCTCCCCCTCGAAATATGGCCTAAACGACAGTGCCATAATTTCGACAACGCATCTTGAGCTCTCTTTCGTTTTCTGTTTTCATTGTTCGATGAGGATACATTTTCATTCACATCACATACGGAATTAACATTTTCACGAAGTGATAACAAATAAAGCTCGTCTTGTCGGAAGGCAAGACCAATACATTTATTATTAAACAATATCTGACATTTGCCATTTCCAAAGTGGCAATCATAACCATCATGGTCCAACTTTGAAACACTAATCAAATTTCTTTGCAAAGAAGGTACATAAAGAACATCTCTAAGAATAATTATGAAGCCATCAGCAAGCTCTAACGGAAGATCACCAACGGCCTCAACATTTGCTTGTTCTCCATTTGCGACTTTAATGAAACTTTCGCTTCTTTGCAAAGTTCTCATCGAACGGAATCCCTGTAATGAATTAGCAACATGAATAGTTGCACCTGAATCAATCCACCAAGTAGATTTTGAAAACTTCACATACAAGGATTCATTTACGAACGTAATAATGTTCTCACCTTTATTCTTCATTATCATCTTTAAGAAATCAGGACAATTCTTTTTATAATGCCCTGTCTTCTTGCAGTGGAGACACTGGTCTTTAGCCACTGGGAATTGCTGGTTCTGAGACTGTTGCATGGGACCTTTTCCAGATGATTTGGAGGAAGAACTGTTATTATAGTTCTTTTTCTTATCTTTTAGGTAGTTCACAGAACCACCTTGTGAAACTTTTATTCTTTCCTCCTCCTGCACACACATGGCTATGAGCTTTTCCAAATCCCATTTTTCAGGCTGTATGTTGTAGTTAACAACAAATGTGTCAAATTCTTTGGGCAAAGAAGCAAAAATCAAATGAATAAGAAACTCATCCTTGAGTGCCAAATCCATTGGTTTGAGCTTAGATGCCAGATTGCTCATTCTCAGTATGTGCTCTCTAATGCCACTGCCGCCAACAGAGTACCTTTCTGTGACCAGCTGCTTGATCAGCTGGGTTGCATATGTCTTTGAAGAGCCAGTGAACTGACTCTTTATTCTGTCTAGGTACTCTGTGACCGTGTCACAGTCTGGAATTGAGCCCACAATAGCAGGCTCAATCGTGTTCTTTATCACTGCCAAACACTTCTTGTTGGCAGTGACCCATTTCCTATGCTCAAGGTCATAGGACATCTTTACGGGAGCAAAATCCCGCTCTCTGTTCTGCCATGCAGTATCAGTCTCATCTGTTTCCCTCACCGGTGCCACAGGTTCTTTAGGGCACGGTGTGGTGACAACCCAGTCCACCTCAGCGAGGATAAAGGCCAGGTCTATCTTTTTCTTCCACTCATTATAGTTATCACCTTTTAGAGTGGGGATCTCTTTGATACAACTCATTAAGTTGTATCCTCCTGAAAACATAATTCAAATAGGGTGAGAACAGAAATAACAACAATAATTGCATGCCTTAGTTTAACGTTGGTCAAAATTAAAACATACAATTATTTTCTATACTTATTCTACATCACCGTTGGGCAGAAATAGAATTAATGTATAACAAAAACATTATAATATTGCCATTAATCAACGTTGGTCAGAATAACAACAATATTATAATCTATTTAAAACATATCCATTTTCAAAATTAAATTCTCCCGTTGGTTCGAATTTAATAACGAAAATTACAACTTTAAATACGCAGCGGAAACTTTAGCATTTTATAATCTTTTTCCTATTGTCCAGAAGCAAATTTACTGTTTACTGAACAAAAAATATCGTTGGATAAATTTTGTACAGAAAATTGTCATAAAAATCAATTCAAATCGATCAAACTGTTTTCTGGAAAATAAGAAAAAAAACAAAACTGTTACTTTACTGTTTACTTGGCCATTTCGGCCCATCCAGCACACGCGCGGCCCACCAAAATTCGGCCCATGGCCTTTTCTCGCGCGCGCGCGCCAGCCAGCACACCTGGCCCAGCGGCTTGCGGCCCAGCCACGCGCTCCAGCGCTCCCCCGCGCCCAGGCCGCAACCTGGGCCTGGGCCGGGATTTCGGCCGCGCATCCATTCCCGCCTGGGCTGCGGCGCTGGCCCAGTCGCGCGTGGCCGTCCATCTTCATCCGACGGCTGCCCGCGCGCGTCGCGAGATCAAAACCCCCCGGCCAGCTCCTCTCCCTGAACCCTAGGTTCATTTTCTTCCTCTCCTTCTATCTCACCCCGCAGCGCAGCCCAGTGAGACCCGCAGCAGCAGCCGTCCTCAGTGGCCGAGGGAGAGGAAGGGCGGCACCGTCCAGCGCCCTCTCGCCGGCGTGCGTGCTCGCCCGAGGCTGAGCACGTCGCCGTCGAGGGGCCGCAGAGTGGTGCCCTGTTGCCGTGACCGCTTGGCGAGGTGCCGTGCGGATCTCGGCCCTGTCCCGCGCGCCGTTCGGGAGCGACGCCGCGGTTTTTCTGTCCGCGCGGTGGCGATGCTGCCAGCGGTGGGTAGAAGCCCAGGTAGGCTTCCTTTTTAGGGTTAGGGTTTGATTTTCCGATTTGAAATCGGTTCCTTTCTTTTCCCCCCGCGCGCCGGCGTCCTCGACGGCGAGATGACCGAGCCACCCTCTTCCCCTTTGTTTGATTCATTTGTTCGGATTTTAGCCCGATTTGACGATTAGGGTTAGGGTTAGGGTGGAGACGGCACTGTTTTCTTTTCCCCGAATCATCTTCGGGTTTTAGGGTTCGTTCTTTGCATGAAAACCGAGCCCTTCTTCTTTTCTCAGATCCGACGGATCGAGTTAGGGTTCAACCGAAAGTCGGGTGACCCCTTTTCTGCTTAGATCCACACTGGATCTAATCAACTTTTCTTTTTCTAATCGGTACCCGTTCTAGATCTACATGCTAGTATCGCTCTGATACCATTAATCGGCCCCCACCTCTCTATATAGCGCAGTGCGACGGGGGCCCACCAACCATGTAGGGTTGGGCGCCCCCGATCAGGGCGCGAGACCAAGGCCCAATAGGCCGTTGGGCCTACTGGTCAGGAGATCAATCTAACACTAGCATCCTGCGCTCTCTCACCGATGCCTTCTATTTACTCCGCGTAATATTCTAGTTCAGGACAGGCTTCGCAGCTCCCTCGTCTTCTGGGGCGTTTGGTCGCGGTGTCTTGGTTGATGACATGTTGGCAATAGCAAAACGGTATCTATCGACATATTTTCTGATTGATATCTTAGCTATTCTGCCCCTCCCTCAGGTACCCTATTTTTTACCCCACATGTGTTCCAAGAAAAGAATTGAGCTATATATCTAACAGCATGCAAAGTCTTTTGACACGGAAGATTGATTTTTAGGATATCAGGACGTCGTAACTCTGCACTTGACCTTGATCCATGTTTTTTTATCAGGTTTTTGTGTTGTTAATGCGGCCACATCTCCAAGGTTCAAAGGTTATGACCGCTAAAAAAGTATTGATGTTCATAATCTTGTTCCAATATGTGCCTCGACTGGTCAGAATAATACCACTCTACCTTGAAATCACGAGATCAGCTGGTACAGTAATGGATACGGCATGGCCGGGTGCTGCCTTTAACCTTCTAGTTTACATACTCGCTAGTCATGTAAGTCCTCTAATCATTTATCAATACTGTTGGAATATGTGACCTACCCACCTTTTTTTTTTCTTATCAATTAGTCTTTGGGCTGAACTAGTCGGTGCATGCTGTCTCGATCTCAAATCTTGGCAGGCACAATTAAATTAAATTAAATAATTGCAACCTACTCGTATTTTCGTGTTTGCGACAATGTTATCTCTCTTCATTAAAAAAGGGTTTTCCTCTGCAACTATGCATTCTTTTCTCGATTCACACAGGCTAAGCCTCAAGATTAGATTAACACAATTAATTTGCTACATATATCACATTGTGCATGGTCAAGATAGTACTAACCGATGCATTGACTTGTTACAGGTCCTTGGAGCTCTTTGGTACATTCTTGCCATACAACGAGAAGACACCTGTTGGAGAGAAGCTTGTAACAACCAGGATGGTTGTGATCTGGCAACTTTATATTGTGGAAGTACTGCATTTGGAAACAACACTTTCTTACAAGATGCTTGCTCAATAAATGGCGGCGCCGATGTAGATCCAATCTTTGGAATTTATCTACCAGTTCTCCAGAATGTTTCACAATCAACAGGTTTCTTCGAAAAATTATTCTACTGCTTTTGGTGGGGGCTACAAAATCTATGGTACACCCCCAACCCCCACACACACACTACCACCAAAGACTAATGCCCTGGGACTTGTACTTATGTGTTGCCATTTGTATTGCAGTTCCTATGGTCAAAACCTTAAAACAAGCACTTACATATGGGAGAATCTGTTTGCTGTTTTTTGTCTCAATGTCAGGTTTAGTTTTGTTTGCTCTCCTTATAGGAAATGTGCAGGTACAGTTTTAACTTTTAAACATTGATGAAATTTTATTGTTATCTGTGCTTTTAGATTAAGTGTCAATTTATTTAAAGTACATGTTATGTAGCTCTGTATTTGCTGTCTAGAGATGATGTCGCTCCTAGTAGGCTCATCCTTCAGGATTCTAACCTTCCAAGACCTTTATAAAGAATCTCATGGCCTTATGCTGGACAACATAATCATGTTTGTTGCCTCTAATTGTAATTGATACCGGTACCAGCTTGGCTATTATCAAACTCTTATCAAAATAGCATGGACTAAATCAACTTTAAGATCTTTGTTTCATTGTTTGCAAGAAATTCAAGTGACATTTTTGATACAATCCTGAATGAGCTAGCTATGAAAACCCATTTCTCTATAAGAATTGGCCATAGAGATTTATCCTTAAAATGATTCCGTATGTTTTGACTTCGTTGTACTTATGCTAGCTATATGCAAGAGGTCATTGTTTAAGGAGTAAGTCTGGACAACATGTTGAATTATATAACTAGTGATGATGTTTGACCTGATCATATTTCTCCAAATTTATTTTCTTTTTCTTGGTTGGATTGAATTGTTGCAGACCTATTTACAATCAGCCTCTGGGCATATGGAGGAAATGAGAGTGATAAGACGTGACACAGAGCAATGGATGGCATACAGATTACTTCCAGAGCATATCAAGCAACGAATATTGCGTCATGATCAATATAGATGGCAAGAAACACAAGGTGTGGATGAAGAGGGTCTTCTTATAAATCTTCCTAAGGATCTCAGGAGGGATATAAAGCGTCATCTTTGTCTATCACTTCTCATGAGGGTACTACTTCCCTATACTAAGCTTTATTTATTGATAGTCATAAGGAATTGCTTTCCTCTTTGTTCCATTCAATACGTGAGATTCAAACCCATCATGATTCCAATGACAATGGCTACACGATTTACACATCGTTTAAACGTTACACGGTGGTATATCAATTTCCATTTAATCGGCCGCATTTCCCATTTAACATTTAGCGTTTAGAATAACACTAGATAATATGTATCATCCAAAGAAATTAATTTAGTTAATTGACATCAATTCCAACTTGTGTTGCAGGTTCCAATGTTCGAAAACATGGACGATCAGCTCTTAGACGCCATGTGTGATCGTGTAAAACCGATGCTGTACACAGAAGGAAGCTGCATCATTCTCGAAGGCGACCCAGTCAACGAGATGTTCTTCATCATGAGAGGGAGACTTGAAAGCATGACAACAGACGGTGGGCGAACGGGCTTCTTCAACTCCAATGTTCTCCAAGGCGGTGATTTCTGCGGCGAAGAGCTCCTCACATGGGCTCTGGATCCTGCTTCGGGCTCAAACCTTCCCAGCTCAACCAGGACGGTGAAGACGCTGTCGGAGCTCGAAGGTTTCGCCTTGAGGGCCCATCACCTGAAGTTTGTGGCCAACCAGTACAGGAGGCTCCACAACAAGCAGCTCCGGCACACCTTCAGATTTTACTCCCAGCAATGGCGTACGTGGGCTGCTTGCTTCATACAGGCAGCTTGGCACAGGTATTGCAGAAGGAAGCTGGAGGATAGCCTGTACGAGAAGGAGAGGATGTTCCAAGCAGCAATCGTGACTGACGCCTCTAGCTCTTGCAGCCTTGGCGCGGCTCTCTACGCTGCCCATTTCGCTTCCAACATGGTACGAATCTTACGAAGAAACGCTGCCCGAAAGGGCCGTTTGCTGGAAAGAGTGTCTTCAAGGCTGTTGTTACAGAAGCCAGCAGAACCCAACTTCTTCGCTGAAGAATAGTGTGACCTTTTTTTTGTACCCCTGGTACCAATGCAAACAATGTTCATCAGCTGGCAACCTGTAATCCTTTTAGAAGCGTCAATTGACAGATCTTGTTAATATATCGTCAGCATCTATGATTGGATGCTGTAATAGCTAGACACCAAATGGTCTGAAGCTGTCAGGTTTGATCGAATAACGTAAATCAGTTTTACCGATTTATTGGTTGGTTATCTGTACATGACGAAATGGGCTTTAGATATATGGAATGCGTGGATCAGTATACGCTTTCCACGCTGATTTTTTTTTCTCGAACAGGCATTTTGCCAGTATTATTTCATTAAGCACAGTGGAAATAGGAGTCTTACAGACAGTGCACGAAGCCCTGCGATTAAGAACCACAGCTGCCTGCTGACAGGGCATCCCAGTAGCAAGTGGCTGACCGTCTCTGCGTGCTGGTCACAGAATGTGCAGGCGTCCTCATCTTGCAATCCATGCCGACATCGCCGCTCCGCAGTCCATATTCGTTTATGAGACAAAGCCAGAAGAAGAATTTGATTTTCCCCAGCGCCTTCACCTTTCCACGCTGAATCCATAACTAATAAATCAATATAAAGCCCACGGAGCAAGGTGCTTCCGCAGAGCAAGCACTCAGGTGCCCGACTTGCTCAAGCTCATCAAGCGCGAGGCTGACTTGTGGGTGCAAGCCGGTGCGAAGAACCTAGGTTTTCTTCTTCAACAAGTAATAGGTAGTCGAGTGTAATTTTTGGGAGGGCATTTGCTTAATAAAAATTTCTAAAGCCCCCAACTCCTGTAATCAAATTCTCCCCACTTAATACAAAAACATGCAAATCTTTTGCGTGATCGAGAAAATATAAAGCCTGCGGTCAAATCTATACACAAAGCTCACCTTTTGCGGGGAGTAATCTGTACACAAAGCCCACGGTGCTTTGAGAGAACTCTCTTTTTATCTTTTCCATGCAATAGCCTTTCTATGAGAGCCTCTCCTTTTGCGGGGAATAATCTCTTTTTCATTTTTTTTTGTCTAATGAATCCTTTTTCATATGCTATCCCGTTGATCGCCCTTTCATTACCTACTTTTCGAAAGGTGATTGGAGCCAACTGGAAGCACAATCAACAGGCTATTTTATTCCAAACTCCTTTGGTTTCGTATCCAAACTAGGACTTGACCTGTCTGAGAGAAAGGTTCAGCAACCAAATGAAGGATGGGCGAATTTTACAGAAATTTCAAGGATATATACACTACAACACTTCAGTTCCACGAGAACCGAGTAAACTGCCAAGTTTGAATGGAGAAGTTTCACAGAGTTTCTTCTTTAAAATAAAGGGAGGAATCAATGGATCGGAGATCTTTCACAGAATTTTCTTCTTTAAAATAAATTAAATAAAGTGAGGAATCAATCTTTACGTGTAGTCCATCGTTAGTAGATAACAAAAGTAAACAGGAGATGATCTGTTCTGGGCAGAAAGACATATATTCCCTAGACTAGAATAAAGAGGCTCTTGCAAACAAAGGAGCACCGTGTGGCTATATAAGTTTTGTCGGCATATATTCCCTCTTGCGTTGCGTCTTGGAGATTTCTTAATTTTCTCATGAGAGTAGTGCCTTGATTTGTTATTGCTTTCGGACTTGGATCAATGGAAGATGTGCTCTTGGAATTTGAGAAAACAAGGTTTGATTACTATTTGAGGAAAACAGTTCCAAATCCCCCCCCCCCCCCCCCCCCCTTTTTTTTTTACTTTGAAGTTCTGATTTGTAAGACTTTAGAGCATTTGTTGGAGACAGATCAGATTGCATATTTTGTACTTGGACAGCGCCTTGAGCGGAGTTCCTTGACATCCACGGCTATTAGCATCTTTAAGAGTTTGCTATCTCAACTTGGCATCCATATAATTTTGGCAAAATAAGAAAAAATAGCCTCCAACAGTTTGACAAAACAACTTGGCATCAATAGCAACTTGGCAAATCTTCCCTCCGCACGCGCAAATATAAGCGCGTATACGGCTTGGCATCCGGGGCTCTTCGGTTCTTAGCGGGGCTCTTCGTTCACTTAGCGGGGCTCTTCGTTCGCTTAGCGGGTCTTTTTATTTTACCAAGTCAAAAATGTCAAACTCTTGGAGATGGATTGTTTTTTTACTTGGCATATAATTTTGGGAGTTGGTAAATCACAAGATTTGTCAAGTAAAATTTGACAAACTCTTGGAAATGCTCTTATGAACTTTTTTGACTTTTGAATGCAAGTCCCAAAAAATGCAGAATGAACAGAATTGAAATAAAATACACATACGAATCTAGATAATATGTCTGATTGACCCTTTGAAATTACAGGACACATACCTAGACTAAATCCAAAACGAAATTATCTATTTAACTACATTGGCTTATTCAAAAAGACTAACGTCCCGTTTGAGTCCCTAGAATTGAAATACCTTTCTGGCATCTTTGAGCATGCATACTCGAGAGCTCCTTCCACGTTATTGTATGGTGCCGTGGTCGTTCGATTACAAACAGGTGGCTGCTTCGGAGGACAGGATGGGCAGCAAGAGCGAGTAATGTAGTAGTAAAAGAATGGAATTAGCCTTTCCATTTTCCAGGCCAAGAATGTTACGTAGGCGTTGATGGTTTCATTTCTACCAAAATAGACTGACCAAACAATATGATTCTAATTCAATCAAATTCTATAAAATCGATTGACCATCTTAAATATAAACATCGATCGACTCAATACCCAAAACTATAAAATCGATTGACCAGAGATATAATAATATGCAATAGTAGACTTTTAGGTTCCTATGAAATAATATCATGGTATTGGTACTATATAAATATACAAGAGGTGAGCTATATCATATTTATGATTATGTATAAGACTCCACCCCTGTAACGTTGGCTTGAAGTGTGATATAAGTGGGTAGACAGTATTTGAGCATCATTGTGCACACTACAACGTAGTAACCAACTATCATCGCCTATTGGTACCTAGGTAGAAAAATTGGGCGCTGATGCCTAATAACTAAAAAAATCAGAAAACGTGAATGTTCCTCATCTCCTACTGTTTTAAAGCCATAATTAGTTTCTTAAATGTTTACTTGTTTCACTTGTACCGTGGGACCTAGTAGGTTGACGTCTACCAATGCAACCCAAGACTCCAAGAGTAGCAACGGCACCGCTAGCACTATAAAAAGGCCTAACATGGCTCTTTTTGATAGATAGAGTGACATGATTCAATACATGAAGCTTTCATTCATGTATAAATACAAATACTTGCATTATTTTGCACACTATGTCATCAGTAAGGGCGGATCTATGTACTCCCTCCGTCTGAAAAAAATACAATTATGAGAAACGTGCCGGTTAAACTAGTCCTTCGACCAAGTTTATTTTAAATAATATTAACATTTATGTCTCTAAATAAATTTATTATAAAAATATATTCTATAACTAATCTAATGGTACTTATTTTGAATCATGAATGTTGATATTTTTTTTTATACTAATTCAGTTAAAGGTCAAATAGCTTAACTTCTCAAAAAGTTAGAATTACATTCTTTTATGGACAGAGGGAGTATTATGCATCAAGGGGGTGCAGACTACATACGCAGAAAACAAAAACCCGTGATTGTAATTAATTTTTCACCATGTACTCACACGCATCGGAGAACCTTTTTTTTACAAGGGCATGCAGCTTTTTAAACATTGACTAGGTTCGTAGAAAACACGTGCAACAATTATATCTTCAAATAAATTTATTATGAAAGTATAGTCAACAATCTATCTAATGATACTAATTATGTATTATAAATATTAATATTTTTTTACATATAATTGGTTAAAATTAAAAAAATTTGACTTCTCGACGATCGAGAATGGGATCTATTCTTGGAGTAGGGTGATTATGATCCACGCCCGATCTCTCCAGGCCTCTACGCACGCTCCCCTCGCAGGCCGCAGCACAAAGCACAGATTCCAAAAGAGGGAAAGCAGGAAAAAAAAAAGGAAAGACGGGAAGGAGTCGCAAGTTGCAGAGAATCCACCGCCACCACCGAGCAACGCGCGCCGGCGCCCCTCTATTTCTTGAGCCCTCGCGCCGCCGCTCCCCTCCTCCCCACCCCGCCCTGCTTCGCCATCGCGCACCTGCCACCTGGTAAGGAGCACCGCCCCGCACGCCTCTACACCACACGCCGCAGTATTTTCTAGAAGTTTCTAGACAGTCGAGTATTTTCTAAAAGTTTCTAGAGTCCATCCACACACAGTCGAGTATTTTCTACGCACAGTCGCTTATGATCGGTATTAGTTCCGTGCTTCCTCAAATCGAATAAGAGCCGCGATTCCTCCCCGCATTATTCATTCCAGGTGGTGTTTTTCAAATGCGTATGCCTGGGTGCTCCTGGCTATTATATTCCATATATAGAAGGCAAAAAGATAGGGATCTCCTTCCAAACCACCGTTATTTTAATTGCTGAGAAGTTGGGATGCTATATCAGGACTAGTTGAAGTTGATTGGGTTAATCATGACTCATGGCTTATGATGCTCTAACCTAGCCACGTCTTCGTAGCCAGCACCAGCAAAGATAAAGTTGGAGTGGTGTGGCTGGTAGTTGCCCAGACCGTCTGTTTCCATCTTCGAGGCCCACGTTTTCCTGTACCCTGCAACCTGTTCGGCGTTCCATTCCCATGCTGGCACCGATGCTCGTTGATTTGTGCTTGCAATCGCTTGCCGCTTAGCCTTGGTGCTGTTTGTTGCTTTGATCCAGAGGCTGGGAACTCCAAAGAGGAACAGGGTCCATGGACGCTGGAGGCGCAGGAAATGGTTTGAATGGGGCGGTGCAGGCAAAGGGGAGTGGGGGTGATGGCTCTGCCAAGCCGCTGCCCCCTTGCTGTGTCAAGGCTAGAGCCGCTGCGCCAGAGTCTGAGGCCAAGTGCCATGCCACCGTGGTTTCAGGATGGTTCACTGAACCACGATCACGCTGTGGTATGCCTTGATTGTCTTGCTTGATAACATAGATGCTACAACAGTACAACTTATTACTGTTTGACCTTGATTGCTGCCTCTGCAGGTAAAGCCAGCAAAGTTCAATATTACAATAACCCGATGTGGCCAGGTACTTGTCCAGCCACTGCCAATATTGTTTAGCTTATGTCTAACAATAGTCTACTGGAGGGACTTTACTCCAAAATTCAAAAGTTTAATTGTTTGTTTGTCTTCGGAATATCATTTTTCTGATAGATATGTAGTTACTGGCTTGACAACTTCAGGCTTCAATGGATGCAGTGCTCAATTATTAAAATTGCAAATGAATTTTCATTCAGTGATTTAACTGGAATTTATTTATGTGAGAAGTGGTTTAGAGTTTTGACTGGCTTTTTGTTGAAAGAAAATTCAAGCATTTGCTGAAAGTTGATGTGCAACTTGTCCAGCTTTTGTACAAAGAATGGTTTTTGACATCTCTAAGGGCTCAATCCCCTCCAATCCCCATGGGAAATGATTGACCTAAAGGAACCCTAAGTTGGTATCTATCTGTATTTTGACAAGCACACCCTTATAGTACAATCTAAAAATCGTCACGAAATTTTACAGGAAGTTGATCTAGCATAGTGCATGACTGCATGTTAATCAGAGTTAGGATTTGTTTTTGTTCTTATTTATTTGTTGTTTGTAAATTGTAAGACACACTCTATAGTCTGTTGACTGTGCTAGTGCTGCATGTCTTATGCCTGCGCAATTTTTCCTCATGGCAGAATGACCGAGTGCATATGCAGATGAGTGCTACTTTTGTTTTTTAATATATATTTGTCAATGGTAGTGTGCATGGTTTTGTCGTTTCCACAGGAAAGCCTATGCTCTTTTTGTTTCATTTCCTGACCCCTGTAATGTGTTAAATTTTATGTGCCAATGTTGGATCATCAGTGTTTTGGGCTTTTGGCTATACTCCCCAGTGTGGTCTTTGTCCGTCACTCCTTTGTTTGGCATCCTATAATATATTGGCATTGAAGGGAATTTCCAATTGTTCTTCATTGCAGTAATTTTCTGACATTTGCCCCAGAGTGAAACAATTGTACTTTCTCATATCTCTTGTCATTTTATTCTCATATATAGGAGAGGCCCATTCTTTGAAAGTGGAGAAGATCTTGTACCAGGGGAAATCGCCATATCAAGAAGTCTTAGTTTTTGAGGTTCACATCAGCTGTTTATACCAGAAATAAGAAACTGCAGTTAGCTTCTATTTTTTAAACCTGGTAATTTTTCTATGCAGGCATCGACCTATGGGAAAGTCCTTGTGCTTGATGGTATTGTTCAGTTGACTGACAAGGATGAATGTGCATACCAGGAAATGATTACTCACTTACCACTTTGTTCAATTCCATCCCCTAAAAAAGTATGTCTCCTGACCTTTGTTTTTCCTCAATATTGTGAAATTATAGACAATGCTGTGTTGCTTAGCAGAGATTCATTTGGAAGATATTCTGCAGCTATATCTCAGTACATGGAATATTTCTTTTTACTTGAATTTGAATGGAAACTGTAGTGACTTATGTCCTTAGGAACTACTTTGCAGGTTTTAGTTATTGGTGGTGGTGATGGAGGTGTACTTCGAGAGATATCCAGATATAGTTCAGTGGAGTCTATTGACATATGTGAGATTGATCAGCTAGTTATTGATGTAAAGTTGTCCTTTGATGCCTTAACCTTTTCAAGTTTAATTGCTTAATTATACTTTGCTGATATAGATCTGAACTCTGTAGGTTTGCAAAGATTTCTTCCCACACTTGTCTGTTGGATTTGAAGATCCTCGTGTTCAACTTCATGTGGGCGATGGTATGCCGATAATTCCATGAGTCCATGATATAACTACATTATTTTTTTTGATATCTGCTGAAGTTTCCTATTTGTTTTAGATATTGGTAAATACTCAGTTCTTGAACTGTAACTTACAAGAATTGTCTTTCTTCTGCTTTTAGCTGTCGAATTCTTGAGAAATGCTCCTGAAGGGACATATGATGCTATCATTGTTGATTCATCAGATCCAATAGGTGAGCTTATGCTGCCATGCATTGTCTTTCTTGAGCACAGTGCCATGGAAAATCTTTGCTATGTCTTTGGTGTTGTATATCTGTTCTGTGCATTTTGGTTTTCTGCTTCCTATTATATTACTCCTGAACTCAATGCTTCTTTATTTCTAGGTTATTGCATTCCTAGCTGTTCTGTGTAAATGATGAATAATTTGCTCATACTTTCTTTCAAAAAGAACTTTGACCTATAAACTTTCAGTCAAAGACTCAAATCTTATTTTCTTAGTTACTTTTGGCATTTGCAGGGCCTGCTCAGGAACTTGTGGAGAAACCTTTTTTTGAGACAATTGCTAGAGCTTTGGGGCCTGGTGGCGTTCTTTGTAATCAAGCTGAGAGTATGTGGTTACATACACATTTGATTCAGGATATGCTTTCAATTTGTCGCGAAACTTTCAAGGGTTCTGTACGCTATGCATGGACTAGTGTCCCAACATACCCGAGGTTCTTCACTTCTCTATTCTCTAGTCTCCTTATCTTTATCCTTTCGGTCCTAAGATCATTTTTATTATTGATGGAATGGTGCGTACTTAAAAGTTAAAAATCAGTTCTAATTTCACTTTTTTAGTTTTCACAGTTGTGGTCTCTCTGAATAGTATCAATTCATTATTTTCCTTTTCTTCTAAATATATGTATGAGTTATTTCTATTTCATTGCATGTACTAACCCTAACAACCATCTATTTGTGTGAAGATTTAGTTTTGGTTTGTTATCCATGCATCAGCTATGCACTATGCATATGGATAGCTGTTTATCTAAAATTCGTCTTAAATGACATGGAAAAAAATATGGGTGCCCATTGCTAAAAACATTTACTTAAAATAGCATTTTTGGCATGAGTTTTCTTTCCTTGCTCCATTTTTTTCTATAAATTTTGTCAAAGATAAGTTTGACTTAGGACAAAATCAGAGTGAGAGGGAGGGAGATGTTTTTTTAATCTAAAATTCTTATTCTTAAACGACATGGAACAACATGGGTGTCCATTAAAAAAGGGCAGACCCAGTGCCGGAGGCTCCCACATGAGTGGGGTCTGGGGAAGGGAAAAACCGAGGCAAGCCTTCCCCCCGCAAAATCTGCGGAGAGGCTGCTTCGAACCCGCGACCTGGTGACTCAATGAGACAGCTCTCACCACTGCACCAGGCCTGTGTCAAAATCATTTATTTAAGCTCATGCCCAGGTTGCTGGCCCTTGGTTCTTAGGCCTTGTGGTCGCTGGTCATGTTTCCTTGTGTGTTTGTTCCTGTACTTGGGTTTGGGTCCTTCTGGACTCGTGTACTGTTTTTTTCTACCTTAATGAAATGACGCGTAGCTCTCCTGCGTAGTTCGAGAAAAAAAAAATCATTTACTTAAAATAGCATTTGTTACGATGAGTTGTCTTTCCTTGCTCCATTTTTTTGTATAAATTTGGTGAAAGTGAAGTTTGACTTACGAGAGAGGGAGGGAGGGTCATTGTATCATCCAAATTAATTAATCCGGATTCAAAGCAAGAAAAATGGAATTAAAATTAACTAAGGTTATGACTCAGAATTACATATTGGATACCCACTTGCATTCCTATTCTAACTTCATGTTAAATTTTCTTCAAGTTTATTTGTATTGAATCATTTTGTAAGAGTTTCTGGGACTTCTTCCTTTGTTCTGACATAACACATAAGAAACTTTCCATAGGATTATAATCCTTCCATATTCCTTGGTTTCCCAAGTGTGGAAGGTTTGTTGGGATATGGTGTTCTTAGTAGTTGTGAGTTGTTACAAATGCTTGTTCTAGTCTTTGCAGTTCTAGATAAAGAAGTCTTTGTTGTGTTTAAGTGTTTCTGTTTCGAACGAACTTCTTACAGAAAGTTTACTTGAATTTTGCAGTGGGGTAATTGGGTTTTTACTATGTGCCAAAGAAGGTCCATCGGTCAACTTTCTGACTCCTATAAATCCAATTGAAAAGGTGGAAGGAGCTACAAAAGCTGGAAGAGAGATCAGATTTTATAATTCAGAGGTTCGTTTTCTTAATCAATCATACAGGATTTGTCTCGCCAATATTTTCTATGTTGAAAAACGTAATTACGTGTATGCCTAATTGTGGTTAAGCACGAAGTAGACCCCTGCCGCATCGCCTAGGCCATAGCGGTCAATAAAATGTGAGAGCAGGGGAAATCTGGAGCAAGGCAGATCGTGTGCGGGCGCGTGACAGCACGGGAAAAAGAACCGCAAGCAGTAAGCTTAGGGCGTCCACTGGAAAAAAAAACCTCCTCCGTCATGGAGAAAAAAAATTGTGTCATGACTCTTTGCAGCCACCGCTATCGCATCTTCTGCTTCCCCTGCCCACTGCGAGAGGAATCTGAGCTCGAGCACCTTGCATCACCGCGGCCACAGCACCACCTGGCTCCCCACGTGCACCCTCCCTGACTCGTTCACCTCTACAGCTCCTCACACATGCTCATCCTCCCTGCTTCCCCATGCTACTCTGATAGTTCTCACCGAGTCACTTCCAGAAAATTGAATTCTTATTTGGTCCTCTCTGATAGTTCTCACCTAGTCACCTCTGCATAAAATTGAATTCCTATTTGGTCCTCTCTCTCTCTCTCTCTATCTCTCTCTTTCGAGATCTGATTTAGCCATTAGTAACAAAACTCAGTACTTCTATATCTGTGTTGTGATTTTCTTCTAAATCTCGGTTCTCTGTTTACTGGTTGTCTGATTGAGTGCCTTGTCCCCTTGTGAATATGTGATGCTTTAAGCTTTATATTACTCTGCTATGCAAACCTCTATGTAGTGAATTTCTATTACATATAAACCTCCTGATTATGCTACCAGCAGCAAAAATAAATAAATAAAAGTAAAAAATTCACAAATATTTAATCACGTTTAATCAGGGCGTAATCTTCCTAGGCGCTAGACCACTGCCTTGCGATTTTGTAACCTGTGTTGCCATTTGTTCTAGTATGCAGAATTTATCTTAATGACACAATCTAAGAAATTCTATTTTTTGTTGATTGTCCCTTATATGTTGTAATGATAATGAAATCAGTGGAAAATACAGCTCAGCCATACCAACTAGTTCAGGGCAGGACCGCAGGAGTTAGGTTCACGGCTTGTATGATTTGGTAGTACAATCCAGTTGTGTCTATTTCCATTTGTAATATCGGGGTATTGGTATACCTACTCTTCCTATTTTTTGCTCACGCATTAAACTGCAACTCTTATCTGAGATTGCTTCCATGAAGCTTCCTTCACCCTGATTAATTTTCATCATTGAACAGATGCATAGGGCAGCATTTGTTCTTCCGACCTTTGCAAAGAGAGAGCTAGAAGCATATTGTGCTTCCACTGAAACAGTATGTTCTTTTCAAATTGGGACAAGTGATTTATTTACTCTTCTTGCACTTTGCATGTTTCAACAGTTTAAGAATATTTTGAAAACAAATTAATATGCACAGAATTTGTGCACCATGTCACAGGAGCAGGCAGAGGAAACAGCAGTGACACCACTGAAGTTAACTCTTGCATCCAAGAGTGAAATTCTCACTGCATCCTAGACCAGGACTCAGTGACCTACTACAAGATATCAAGAAACCATTCCTTCCTGGCGCCCTACCTCCAGTATCGCCATTGGATAGAGTCTCGTACTATCACATATTATAAGCATCAGCATTGAGGGTGTGGCATTGCGATTTGACGCATAACGAGGCATCATGTGTCAATAATTTATTCTCCAAACAATGACATGAGGTTAGCATGCTAAGGAACAGACGAACTGACAGCAACGTATGATATGAGTGTGTGACGTGATGAGCATTCCTGGCGGTATGTTGCGCCTGTATGTGGTGGTCATTTCTCACCACCAAAGTCTTTTAAGTCCGGAGGGGTTCCACTATACAATCGTACCGGTACTTGTTGAGTGATGTAATACATGTAGAGAATCTTGCTCACCAGATGTAGTGATGTCAACCTCTCATGGTATCTTTATCATGGTTTGCAAATGTGTTTTTGTACTAGAATGGATTACGAACAATGTGTTGGTGGGATAAAAATCAAGACTAGTAGCATATGGGGTTTACATAGAGTCTAGGTATTGGTTTTCAGTGCAAATTGCATAATGTTATAATTTTCCGATATTGCACATTGATTGGTAGTGCAAAATCATCTATCTTTGTAGTTGATAGATCATAAATATAGGGATTGCATGTATATTTATATGGTTTTTTACTTGATTTTTTATGTATTTGTGGAGACTTTGGTAAGGACTCCAAATACCAAATTCTCGTCCAGATGATCATATAACCAAATGTGCTTTCGTGACGTATTTTCTAATGATGCTTATTACACATCATACACATTAGTACTTTTGTGTATATATTTGTTCAAACTTAAAAGTGCTTGAATCTCCTATAAATAGGATGTGTATTTATTTTAGGAAGGGCGGACCTGGTGCAAGCGGTAAAGTCTTATCGCCTGTGACCAGAAGGTCTTGGGTTCGAGTCACGGTCTTCTCGCATTGCACAGAGGGTAAGGCTTGCCATTAACATCCTTTTCTAGACCCCACATAGAGTGGGAGCTCTCTGCACTGGGTACGTCCTTATTTATTTTAGAATGAACGAAGTAGACTAAACTTAGATAAAGTAGTTAGACTTTTTTGTCCCTAAAATTAGACTAAAGCCACAGTCAACGGAGGTGAAATAAACTTTTTCCATTTCCTAAACCAAACAATCCCAGACCGGCCCATTGGACACAAGTGAAGGATTTGTTTATTTGTTTATTCATTTTACAACAAATAACAACAACAACAACAACAAAGCATTTAAGTCCTAAACAAGTTAGGGTAGGCTAGAGTTGAAACCAAGCAGAAGCAATCAAGGTTTAGACACGTGAATAGCTGTTTTCCAAGCACTTTTATCTAAGGCTAAGTCTTTAGGTATATTTCATCCTTTCAAGTCTCCTTTTATTACCTCTACCCAAGTCAACTTCGGTCTTCCTCTGCCTCTCTTCACGTTACTATCCTAGCTTAGGATTCCACTACGCACCGGTGCCTCTGGAGGCCTCCGTTGGACATGTCCAAACCATCTCAACCAGTGTTGGACAAGCTTTTCTTTAATTTGTGCTACCTCTAATCTATCACGTATATCATCGTTCCGAACTCAGTTCCTTCTTGTATGACCGCAAATCTAACGCAACATACGTATTTCTGCGACATTTATCTGTTGAACATGTCATCTTTTCGTAGGCCAACATTCTACACCATACAACATAGTAGGTCTAATCGCCATCCTATAAAACTTACCTTTTAGCTTCTATGGTACCCTTTTGTCATATAGGACACCAAATGATTGACGCCACTTTATCCACCCTGCTTTGATTCTATGGCTAACATCTTCATCAATATCCCCGTCTCTCTGTAGCATTGATCCTAAATATCGAAAGGTATCCTTCCTAGGCACTACTTGACCTTCCAAACTAATATCTTCCTCATCCCGAGTAGTAGTGCCGAAGTCACATCTCATATACTCAGTTTTAGTTCTACTGAGTCTAAAACCTTTGGACTCCAAAGTCTACCGCCATAACTCCAATTTCTGATTCACTCCTGTTCGGCTTTCAACAGCTAGCACTACATCGACGGTGAAAAGCATACACCAAGGGATGTCCCCTTGTATGTCCCTTGTGACCTCATCCATCATTAAGACAAACAGATAAGGGCTCAAAGCTGACCCTAGATATAGTCCTATCCTAATCGTGAAGTCATCCGTGTCTCTATCACTTGTTCAAACACTAGTCACAACATTGTTGTACATGTCCTTAATGAGCCCGATGTACTTTGTTGGGACTTTATGTTTGTCCAAAGCCCACCACATAACATTCCTTGGTATTTTATCATAAGCCTTCTCCAAGTCAATAAAAACCATGTGTAGGTCCTTCTTCTCCCTATACTGCTCCATAACTTGTCTTATTAAGAAAATGGCTTCTATGGTTGATCTTCCGGGCATGAAACCAAATTGGTTCATAGAGACTCGCATTATTGCTCTCAAACGATGCTCGATAACTCCCCCATAGCTTCATAGTATGGCTCATCAACTTAATTCCTTGGTAAATACTACAACTTTGAATATCCCCTTTATTCTTGTAGATCGGTACCAATATACTTCTCCTCCACTCGTCATGCATCTTGTTCGATCGAAAAATATGGCTGAACAACTTGGTTAGCCATATGTCCTCGAGGCATCTATATACCTCGATTGGGATACCATCTGGTCTCATCGCCTTACCTGCTTTCATCCTTTTCAACGCCTCTCTGACCTCAGATTCTTTGATTCTTCGCACAAAGCGCCTATTGGTGTCATCAAAAGAGTCATCCAACTGAAAGGTTATGTCCGTATTCTCACCATTGAACAATTTGTCAAAATACTCTTGCCATCGATGTCGGATCTCATCCTCCTTCACCAAGAGATGCTCCCTTTCATCCTTAATGCACTTAACTTGATGAAGTCACTTGTCTTTCTCTCACGAACCCTAACCATCCTATAAATGTCCTTCTCTCCTTCCTTTGTACTCAAATGTTGGTAAAGATCCTCGTACGCTCTACCCTTTGCCACACTTATAGCTCGCTTTGCAGTCTTCTTTGCCACCTTGTACTTCTCTATGTTGTCCATACTCCTGTCATGGTACAAGCGTCTATAGCATTCTTTCTTCTCCTTAATAGTCCTTTGGACTTCCTCGTTCCACCACCAAGTATCTTTAGCCTCGTCTCCACTTCCTTTGGTTACTCCACACACCTCTGAGGCCACCTTCCGAATGTTGGTTGCCATCTTCTCCCCCATGTTGTTTATGTCATCTTCTTCTTTCCAAGAGCCCTCTTTGATAACCCTTTTCCCTGAATACCTCTGACGTCTCTCCTTTCAGTTTCCACTACTTTGTTCTTTCAATCTTAGCTTGTTTATCCCTATGGGCACGCACCTGAAAATGAAAGTCTACCACCAAAAGCTTATGTTGAGAAACAACACACTCTCCTGGTATCACCTTGCAACCCAAGCATGCTCGTTTGTCCTTTCTTCTTGTGAGGACAAAGTCAATCTGGCTAGAGTATTGTCCGCTACTGAAGGTCACTGGATGAGATTCTCTCTTTCTAAAGAAAGTGTTGTCTATCATCAGGTCAAAAGCTACCGTGAAGTCCAGAACTTTCTCCCCCTCCTAATTCCTACTACCATACCTAAAACCTCCATGAACTGCCTTGAAACCTACGCTTGTAGTACCTACATGCCCATTAAGACCTCCTTCTATAAAAAGCTTCTCACTACTAGGTACAGCTCTAATCAGGCCATCTAAGTCTTCCCAGAACTGCGCGAGGCTTTTAGTTTTAGGGCTGTGCGCCTGTGCCTATAAGCTGCGCCGCCCTTCTGTTCAACCGCCAAGACTCCGCGGCGGCGGCGGCTTGCATCGGAGGGAGAAGATGGTGGCAGCGGTCAGGGTCCCCAAGACCCAACGCGCCAGGAGGGAGAACCTCAAGCACGTGCCCAAGATCATAAGCGTCCTTTTATGCACCTCATCCCACCAATGTTTTCAAGTCGTCCAGTCGAACCTAGTCGCCATGGGACCGACTAGGACGATTAATCGTGATTAATCGGACAACTTGTACAAGTCGACGGTACCCCTAATCAGTCAGCAGGGATCGATTAGGACAATTAATCGTGATTAATCGAACGACTTGAAAACATTGCATCCCACCCATGTTCTCTTTCGTCTTTCCAAAACCTCGGTGCGGTTCGCGCACAATCTATGCCTTCCACGGGCTTGGCATTCCATGGGTTTTAGTTTCGGTGTCTGCTGAACGTTTCAATGTTCTGTTTCGGCAATATTTATACACACACACGGCTGTCAATGAGAATGACGCATTGCATCATCTTTTCTGTAACGTTGTAAATATACTGTAGCTTGTATGTGTGGTTGCTATTTGGTCTGAAGAAAAAGCAATGCTTTGTTGCTACTTTGATATTGCTACTAGTAGGGCATGACTTCTCCATACCTAATTGTTATTAGATAGCTGGTATAGGTATTAGACAATTGGTTCCAGTTATTTCAAATCTTGTATATGGTAAACTTTGAAAACAAAAACATCATGTGTTTTATTGTGACTGAATCGCATCTGACTTGTGCTCTGATAATTTTGTCAGGTTGAGACAGGCAAGAAGACGCTTATCCTCCATGGTACAAAGACTAGTGCCATGTGGAACTCTGTCCTGTCAGATATTTACCACCTGATGAAGTGTGATAATGCTGTGAAGTATATACACCAAGGAAAATGACAACATTAGGCCTTTGGAAAGCGGCGGAGAATCTTCTCTGGAGTTTTTCTCTCTCAAGACAGACTGCGGTGAGTTATTCGATTTGTCTCATATTATTCGATTTGTCTCATATAGTTTGTGTTTATTTGTGTGCTTGGTGACAGACATGATCATGTGTTTACTAGTGTTGCAACAATTCATTGTATGGATTGGAATTAGAATAATTCGTGACCTGCTTCATTGAATTCTAGCCAACCTGATAATCCTATCAGAAATAGAATGTAACATTCTTTGCTTCTCTTCTAATCTTTTAATTCTTGATTGAGTTCTCTGTCCTCGTATCATAGATTATCTTCGTTCGTTGGTTTCATCTGTGCTTTTAGAGATTCAGTCTATGCATGCCGTCATGCAAGGGACAGACACATTCACTCGGCTCAGCACCACTCTCAGGTGCGATACGTCGCCCATGCCCAGCGCACTCCTCGCAATGCCGCAGGATCGTTGTGCCTATATAGGACTAACATGTAGTGTTGTAATATGTATAAATTGTATACCCTGAGATCAATGTAAATGTACGGTCGATCAATTCTCCCTCTTACATGGTATCACTGATAGGCGGATCCTCCTCCTTTAACCCATTCGCCACAGCTTCCGCATCCATGGAGTCCTACCCTTCAAACTCCGACACCTCTTTTGACTCTGACCTCAATCCACCAGAACCCGCTGCTGCTGCCGTTCTCCAAAGTGTCAACATATGTTCCCACGTCCCAGTCACCCTCGACCTCGACGACGGCAACTACTCCCAGTGTTGCTGCTTCTTCGACTCCGTTCTTTGCAAGTTTGGACTCACGGCGCACGTCCGGTCGCCAACGCCGAAGGAGGAGTGACACAAGTGGCAACTCATCGACCCCCTACGTCAATTGGATCCTCAACACCGTCTCCAAGTCCGTCTTTGACATCGTCCACAAGCCCCATCTCACCGCCTACACTCCTTGTGGACCGTCGTCAAAGGGTTGTTCCTCAACAATGAACTCCAACACGTCGTCTACCTCAAGGCCAAGCTGCGCAGCCTTAATCAAGGTGACATGTCCATCAATGACTACTGCACCAAGCTCAAACGCCTCGCTAATCAACTTTGCGACATCGTCCCCCCATCTTGGAGCCGAGCCAGGTTCTCAACCTGCTCTGTGGTCTGAGCCCATGCTACGTCATCTTGAACCATTGATCATCACCAAGTTTCAGCCCCACACCTTCATGAGCACTAGATCATTCCTGATCCTGGAGGAGCCTAGTGAGAAACACGACGCCAAAGCCGAGGCTGGCCAGGCTCTCATCGCTGGGCATGGGTCTAGCAATAGCAACGCCGGCGGGCATGGATCTGACAACAGCACGGCCATCGGCGACACGGCCGTGGTGCTTGACGAAGGTCATAGAGCGATCGGGAGAGGAGACACGACGTCGGGGCGCTCAGGACATTCAAAGCCAGCCAGCTAGCTGCAGTACACCATCTCCTACAAGTTCCCGTGCAAGAACGTGTTGGAGATGTCGAGTTGATATGCACCGCCCACCGCTTGGACGCCTCCAGGGTGAGCACCGTCCTGATGGTAGCTGGTTTGACGACCGGCAAAAATGTTTCTCGAAGTCAATCCCGAAGCGTTGATTGAAGCCGCGCACCACCCACCTGGCCTTGTACCTATTGAGGGAGCCGTCAGGGTTCCACTTGTGGTGGAACACCCACTTGCCTGTGATGATTCGAGCTCCGCGCGGGCATTCCTGGAGCGTCCATGTGTTGTTGGCCTGCAATGCGTCGTACTCAAGTTGCATCGCGGCCTACCAGTTTGAGTCTTTGAGCGCCGCGCATACCGACGAGGGGATGGGCAACACCGTGGGCGGCAACGAGATGTTGATGGAGTAGTTGTTGTCTGAAGAGCATACTTGGGGTTAGGCTTGGAGATTCCTGCCTTGCTTTGTGTCACCATGGGATGTACGGGCGTGGAATAAGCTTGTGGCGCTGCTGGTGAAGATGGTCGCGGAGGGGATCCCGGCGACGTGACAGTGGTACTGCTGAAGCGGGCGGCTTGAGGACGGCATGCTGTGATGGTGTCGCGGTGTCGCCGCTGGGTGAGGGAAGTCGAGGAGGCGTCCATGTTGCAGCTGTTCATCAGCGATCGGTGTTGGAGCCACCAGCATCGTCGTGGCGGAGGGGCTCGCAGCCGTGGGCGCTGGTTGATGTGGCACCAGGCGAGCCGTGCGTGCGTGCGTCAGGTGAGTAGGGATGCTAGCGACGAGTTGCAGCGTTGATGTCGCTGGAGGTGTCGTGGCACGCGCATGTTGTGGGAGTGGGCAGGGTGGATGATCATCTTGCACCATAGGATGTCGCGGCGCCTAGGCAGCATCACTTGTCTCGCGAAAGGGAAATGCCTGTTCGTTGAAGACAACATGGTGTGAAGTGATCACCCGTCACATCGCGACGCCGTGGCAGCGGTAGCTGCGGTGATCCGTGGGGTAGCCGATGAAGACACGACATGGAGCGGGCGGCGAGCTTGTGGCACGTGGTGTCTATGAGGTTGGGGAAGCAGCGGCACCCGAGCACTCGTAGCTTGTTGTAGATTGGTGCCACACCGACGAGGAGTTCAAACGGTGTAGTCATTCCGGTGGTGCGGCAGGGTCGCCTGTTGACAAGATGAGTTGCCATGGACAGAGCTTCGGCCCAGAATGCCAGTAGAGCTGCACTATGAAGAAGCATGGTACGAACACAATCGTTAAGTGTGCGGAGCACATGTTCGGTCTTCTCGTTCTGTTGAGAGGGGTAAGGACAGGAGAGGCGAAACTGAATGTCGTGTTCAGCGAGGAAGAGACAGAGGGCAGTAGAATCAAATTCTTTTGCCATTGTTTGTTTGGAGAGCGCGAATGGGTAGCCTGAACTGAGTCTGGACATATGCCTGGAAGGCACGAAGAGTACGTGGGCAGCACCTCAGATTTTTGCTGGAGAGGGAAGTCTAGAGGTATTGTGTATAGTCATCAAGCATAACAACATAGTATTTGTAACCTGAATGACTTAGCATAGGGGATGTCCAAACATCTGAGTGTAGTAATTAAAATGGAAAATAAGTCTTTGTAGTAGAATCACTGAAAGGCAAATGAACATGTCCCATGCGGCGAGAAGAACATGTATGTGTGACTGTTTTATTATAGGTGAAATCAAAACTAGCTAGAACTTGAGAAAGAATATTGTTTCCTGGATGTCCAAGGCATTGGTGCCACAAAGAAACTGCTGATGACGATGAGGCAGTAAGAGCTTGATGTGGTTGGAACCGAAGTGGATAAATATCCCAATTGCTTTCACATCGGAGCATCTCCACCCGCGTTGCAAGATCCTTGATTGAAAAACCAGAGGGGTCAAATTCAATTGAAACATTGTTATCATGATTAAGCCGCCGGATAGAAATTAAGTTCTTTATCAAAGAAGGAGCAACAAGAACATTGCATAAATAAAGTAGGGAGGAAGATGTTGGAATGGAACTGAAGGTTTGGTGAGAGACAGGCAATCGGGCACCATTGCCGACTGTGATCATCGAAGAGGAAGGTTTGAAGCGGATGGTAGGGAAGTTACCAGGGAAGGAAGCCATATGAGTGGTAGCACCTATGTCGAGGTACCATTTTGCGACACTCGGAGGATGGGTGCGCACGCCAATGTTGGACAGCGCCGTGTAGGGGGACGATGAGTCCCAAGTCCCTGTTGATTTGCCAAGAGGGGTGGGAGTCGGAGCCTGATATGCCATCATGGCCTGCTGCTGCTGAAGGGGTGGTCGAGAACCCAAGAGGCCAGTGCCGGGTGCCCGAAAAGGGGTAGGTCAGGCCTGCACATAGCCAGTCCATGGGTTGTAATCTGTGGTCCAGGGTCTAGAGGGGCCCTGGGGGTGATGGCCGTAGCCACCGGTGTAGCCTCCGCCGCATCCATGCTGCCTGTACTTCTAGGAACGGTAGAGCTGGAACCACCGTCAGTGGACCCGACAACGCGGGACATCATTGGAGGTCGTGCTGTTGCCGGATCCATGCCCGACGGCGTTGTTGGACCAATGCCTCAGCTTTGGCGTCATGTTTCTCGCTAAGCTCCTCGAGGATCAGGAATGATCTGGTGCTCATGAAGGTGTGGGGCGAAAACTTGGCAGTGATCACCGGCTTGAGATGACGGTAGCGTGGGCTAAGACCCCGGAGCAGGTTGAGAACTTGGCTCAGCTCGAAGATGTGGTGGCCGATGTCACGAAGTTGATCGGCGAGGCGTTTGAGCTTGGTGCGGTAGTTGTTGATGGATATGTCACCTTGATGAAGGCTGCGCAACTTGGTGCGTTAGAGTTCATTGTCGAGGAAGAGCTTTTCGGCGATGGTCCACAAGGAGTAGGCGGTGAGATGGGGCTTGTGGATGATGTCGAAGATGGACTTGGAGATGGTGTTGAGGATCCGATTGACGATGCAGGGGTCGATGAGTTGCCATTCGCCGGTGCGCTCTGCCGTCGGTGTTGGCGATCGGACGTGCGTCGTGAGTCCGAACTTGGCAAGAACAGAGTTGAAGAAGCAGCACTGTAAGGAAAATAGACTCTAGGCACATTTACTTTGGATTTTGGTGTTTGATGACCAACACAACCAAATTGAACTAATGAATTTGCAAGTGATTGTTTTATAGTTCAATAGGGTGCAAGACATGACTTGGACGAAGGTGACATGATGATCCAATGATCAACACCATAAGTAAGACCTTAGGAGCACAAGAGAAGACCCAAGATATCTAGCAAAGTCCAAGCACAAAGATAGGAACCAAGCCGTACGTAAGATCGCGAAGAAACGAGCTTACAGAGTTGATCGGACACTGGCGGAAAGTGACCGGATGCTCTGATTAAGAGGCTCGGCTACAGCAGGCGTCAGCAGCAGCGACCAGATGTCGACGGCAAATCAACCGGACGCAGAAATAGCAGCGTCCGATCGAGTACAGAAAGATTCTAGAGCGACGAATTTGTGACTAGACGCGTCCGGTGGCAAGTGACTGGATGCTGGCAGCGTCCGATCAGTTGATCACGGCTCTAACGGTCGGGACAACCAGACGCGTCCGGTCAGGACGTGATCAGCGTCCGATCAGTAGCAGAAAAGCGGGATTTCGTCCCCAATGGCTACTTTCTCAGTGGGGCTTATAAATAGACCCCCCCAACCGGCCATTTGTAGTGTGTGGAGCTGATGGAACATATCAAGAGTGTTGATACACCATTTTAGTGATATCCACTTGCACAGTGCTTAGTGATTCATTAGGTGATTAGCGTAGGTGCTTTGCGAAGTGCTTAGGTTGATTAGATAACCGTTTATGCGCTTGCTCTATGTTTAGGCCTAGTGTTTAGTGAGGTTTGCATACCTCTTACCACTCGGTGCTTGTATGCACCATTGTTGTACATCGGAGGGGCTTGCAGTCTTGTAAGATCACACCAACCACGATTGTGGTGTGGCCGCCACCGTGTACCGGAGGGAACAAGGCCCGTGACATTTTGGCTGGAAACTTGATAGTGAAGACGGCGGAGAGCATCTAGGAGAGGCTTGCCGGAAGGCACGTCGGAGACCCACTTGCGCGTAGAGAAGGCTCGAAACTATCCACAAAGTTAACCGACCGGGAGCTTGGCCCTTGCGAGGGATTCCTTGCGAGGGGCTCCAACGAGGACTAGGGGAAAGCTTGCGCGCTTCTCGATACCTCGGTAAAAATACCGGAGTCGTCGACGGGAGTTTGCATATCTCTACCTTGCTCTTTAGCTTCCGCATTTACATTGATTGTATTACTCCTTTTACGGTAGAGATAGCAACACACTAGCAAAACCGTAGTTGCACATTTAGATAGTTTATCTATTGCATAGGTTTTGCTAGGGTTAGAAAAAGAGGTCATAGTTTAGAAGTTGAATTTTGATTCGCCTAATTCACCCCCCTCTTAGGCGTCACGGTCACCTACAAGTGGTATCAGAGCCGGTTGGCTCAATTTGGACCTTTGGCTTAACCGCCATTGAGCCGACGCTATTTAGAGTGGTTGGAATGGATACCTCTAGGCCTCCGCACTTTGACGACACTAAGTTCCCCTATTATAAAGCTAGAATGGTTTGCCACCTCAAGGCGGTTGATTTGGGTGTTTGGAGAGTGACTCATGACGGGATGAAACCCATTAAGAATCCCGATAAACCCACAAAGAGTAAAGAAAATGAAATGCATTTCAATGCTAGAGCTAAGAATTGCTTGTTTGAATCATTTAGCATGGATGTGTTTAACCAAGTGTTCACTTTAAATACGACACATGAAATTTGGTTAAAACTTCAAGAGCTCCATGACGGCACATCTAATGTTCGTGAGCAAAAACATTGTCTAGCTATATAAAATTTTGATTCCTTTACAATGAATGATGATGAGCTTGTTCGTGATATGTATTCTCGTTTGAATCTAATTGTCAATGAGCTCCATTCAATAGGATTAACAAAGCTAGATGATGCGGACATCGTGAGGAAGATCATCTCCGTGCTACCACAAAAGAAATATGCAAGCATCATCACCATGCTTCACAATATGGAGGACTTGAGCACTCTGACCCCGGGCATAGTCATTGGCAAGATAGTGACATTTGAAATGTCACGTAAGATGGGTCAAGAAGAAGCCTCTTCATCAAGCAAAGGCAAAGCTCTTGTATGTAGCGAGAAAAAGAAGATGAAGGGCAAGCAAGTTGAGACAAGCTCAAGCTCCTAAAGTGAAGATGAAGAAGAAGATGAGGACGATGATGATGATGATGAAGATTCAAGTGATGATGATCAATCTTACTCCTCCACCTCCGACCTTGATGAAGAATCAATCAAACTAATCAACAAGGTGGAGAAGATAATCCAAAGGCTCAATGTCAAGGATGTGCCCATCCAAATTCAAGATCTCATTTTCACCAATCAAAGAAATGAGCAAAGAAAGAGAGGATGCTATGGATGCGGCGAGTTGGGGCACTTTGTGGAAGTTTGTCCAAACAAGCCCACACCCAAGACAAAGAAGAAGGCATGCAATAACCAAGCCCTCACATCAATAAGGTCATGGGATGATTCTTCAAGTGAAGAAGAACACCATCACAAGAGGCGAGGCCGCAAGCACTCATCATCAAGCTCTTCTCGTGTGTGCCTTATGACATGAGGTAACGAAAGCTCATCCTCTAGTGAGAGTGATAGTGATGATGAAGTGCCTTCTTATGATGAAATTGTATAACAAAATCTTAATTATGCTAAAGTTTGCACTAGTCAACAAAAGAAGCTCGAAAAGTTAAAAAGAAAAGCTAGATAGTTCACAAGAAGCATACAAAACTTTGCTTGAACAATATGAGAACTTTGCTAATCTCAATATTGAACTATCTACTAAAATTGAGCAACTTGAGGCTAGTGCAATAAGAAATGCATACACAATCATTGATAATCAACTTATAAAGAAAAATGAAAAATTAAAAAGTAAAGTTAGTTAGATCACAAGATGCTTATAAAAATTTGCTTGCTAAAATAGAAATCATATGCAAACATTGTGATGATCTAACTATTAAAGTTGCTAATCTTGAAGCTGTCGGTACAACCCCACCAAGGCATCTAAAAAGAAAAGTTCTATCTTTAACATGCCTAAAAAGGATGTCTCTACTTCTTGTAATGATTTATATTTAGACTCATCTTTGTGCAACCAAATTTGTGTTGAGAAAGTTGTTGTAGATACATGCACACAAGAGGTTGCAAAGGAGAATGAGCAACTCAAGCAAGAAGTAGCTTGCCTCACCAAGGACTTGACTCAAGTGCAAGGCAAGGCGAAGCAAGCCCAACTTCATCAAGATAACACCGTTAAGGGAGTGAAGAAGCTTGATGAAGGACAAACCGTGGTTTGCTACAAGTGCCACAAGGAAGGTCACAAGTCCTATGAGTGCAAGGTGAAGAATGGGGGAGGAGCAAAGAAGAAAGAGAAGAAGCAAACAAGCAAGCTCTCCAACATCTACACCAACAAAGTGGACAAGAAGACCTCCACACCATACTTATTAAAGAAGAAAAATGACAAGGTGGTGGCCATCAAGGTGAACAAGCAAGCCAATAATGGGGTCAAACGCTTTTGGGTGCCAAAGGAAATCATTTCCAACATAAAGAGCACCAAGAAGGTTTGGATCCTGAAAGGGAAGTGAAAAGTCCGATGGACTTCAAGGAATTTGGAAACTTGGCAAAGTATGGATGCATTTCATGGGGTGCATCATGATGGACAAAATCATTGCCAAATGGGTTAATGAATACTATGGACCCAAATTCCCCTTCCCATGTTGAGTAACTAGATTCAATTTTCTTCAAGTGTTACTAGATTTAATTTCCTAACTAGTAGCATCTTTAAGCATCTAGTTACTTTTCATGCCTAGGTTTGCATTTGCATGCTTATATCTTTTGTCATGCATACACTAGGTATATCTTATGGTAGGCTTGCTCGGTTTCATTTTTAACCCTTGGAGTAAACCCACATGTTTTAAAATTGTTTAGGAGCACGACACATAGCTTATCTTTTGATTGTTCATCTAATATGTGCCAAAGTCCAAATTATAGATAATTTGTCCCGAATATCGCCTTCGAAAATGACTCACATTCATGTGATGTCATCTTTCAAGTGGTATTTTTTATTCTAAAATCAATGTGCATGTTTCCTATAAGTATTCCATACTTGTGTGCACAAATTTAGGTGGAGGTTACTCTATAAGTTGGATGCTTTGAGACTAACACCTTTTCAAACTTATCATGTGTGTAGTAGTCTCATTGCAAGGAAAATAGAGTCCCCGGAGTTAAGCATCATACTTCAAATATCCACCATCTATTGCAAGTGGTAGAAATCAAATTGGTTTCCACATGTGGTATTTCTAAACCGATATCATCATGTTAATTTTATTTTGATATTTATATGTTTTCTCCATGCATTATATAGATTAAATTCCCTTAAGCAAAAATTTAACAATTATGCATATGCTTTGCCTTCTACCATATGTATGCATATATTTAGGGGGAGCTTAGTCTATATAATGTGAGAGTCAAATTTTGTGACCTATTCCACTCCACATACAAAGGATCACAAAGTTTGACCCTCCCTTGTGCTACTATTGTCTTCCTTTTCGGTGTTTGATTCCAAAGGAGGAGAATTTATAGAACCAAAAGCAATCATTAATTTATAGGAACAAAAGCTAAATCATAGTAATTTACAAGTGGTAATGATCTACAAGTGGTAATGGTCCGAGAAAGGGAGGATAGTGGATTATGAATTAGACTATGTAATGGGGAGAATTTGTAGAAAGCAAAGCTTAAATTCATAATGCCACATGGGGACATTTGCAAGGGCAATTTAAGTTTTTATGTAGTATCCTTTAGTCTTACAAGTAGTATCTTTTAGCATCATATAACCTTGCCCCTTGCATTGCATCCTAGCAAGTAGGTAGTTTTCAAATTTCAAAATTCTATTATTTGCTTGCTTTGGTCGTGTTGTCATCAATCATCAAAAAGGGGAAGATTGTAAGGAAAATGAACCCTAAGCCCATTTACTTTGGATTTTGGTGTTTGATGACCAACACAACCAAATTGGACTAATAAATTTGCAAGTGATTGTTTTGTAGTTCAATAGGGTGCAAGACATGACTTGGACGAAGGTGACGTGATGATCTAATGATCAACACCATAAGCAAGACCTTAGGAGCATAAGAGTAGACCCAAGATATCAAGCAAAGTCCCAGCACAAAGATGGGAACCAAGTCGTACGCAAGATCGCGAAGAAACGAGCTTACAGAGTTGACCGGACGCTGGACCGGACGCTCTGATCAAGAGGCTCGGCTACAGCAGGCGTCAGCAGCAGCGACCGAACGCCGACGGCAAATCGACCGAACGCAGAAACAACAGCGTCCGATCGAGTACAGAAAGGTTTCAGAGCGGCGAATTTGAGACCAGACGCGTCCGATGGCAAGTGACCGGATGCTGGTAGCGTCCGATCAGTTGATCGTGGCTCTAACGGTCGGGACGACCGGACGCGTCCGGTCAGGACGTGATCAGCGTCCGGTCAGTAGCAGAAAAGCGGGATTTCGTCCCCAACGGCTACTTTCTCAGTCGGACTTATAAATAGACCCCCACCGACCATTTGCAGTGTATGGAGCTGAGGGAACATATCAAGGGTGTTGATACACCATTTTAGTGATCTCCACTTGTATAGTGCTTAGTGATTCATTAGGTGATTAGCGTAGGTGCTTTGCGAAGTGCTTAGGTTGATTAGACAACCGCTTATGCGCTTGCTCTAGGTTTGGGCCTAGTGTTTAGTTAGGTTTGTATACCTCTTACTACTCGGTGCTTGCGCGCACCATTGTTGTACATTGGATGGGCTTGTAGTCTTGCGAGATCACACCAACCGCAATTGTGGTGTGACCGCCACCGTGTACCGGAGAGAACAAGGCCTACGCGTTTTGGCCGGAAGCTTGATAGTGAAGACGGTGGGGAGCATCTGGGGGAGGCTTGCCGGAAGGCACGTCAGAGACCCACTTGCGCGTAGGAAAGGTCTGAAGCTATCCATGGAGTTAACCGACTGGGAGCTTAGCCCTTGCGAGGAGCTCCAACGAGGACTAGGAAAAAGCTTGCCATAGCTCCACCAAACAAGGTGTAAAACATAAGAAACATCGAATGCCATATTTCTAATGAAAAAAGAAATGATAGGTTCGGCCTTATCTGAAAGCCATGGTCTGGGTTTTAGCAGCCCATTTCAATATGGTGTTTTTGCAGAAGTCTGGATCTGAAGCTAGCCCAGAGCCCCAGAGGTGCAAATTAGAATAGGAACGACCTGCGATCCTTACACCATTGGAAGTGTGGGTGAACGCCACAGTGTGTGACCTACACAACTTAGAATAGGCAGGCCTGGAAAGGAACATCATGGTCCCAACTCCCAAGCTAGCGCCAGCAGGTTCAATGTTCTGCTCGTGTCGAACCCAAACATGGAAGTGGCAAAGTATCTTCCAGCATTCGGTTGACCTGCAGCAATTGTTGAAGTTGGTCCTCAGATTCAGTGGCTGTTTGGATTGTGTCCACCCTAGGCGATCAAAATCGAATGCCTAGGAATCATGTTTGGTTATGCAGCCTTGCCTGAGGACAAAACCTGAGCGTTGAGAGAAGTGGAGCTCAATCAATATCTTGGGTTTAGTGTTGCTCAATCAATATCTACGGCTACGGCTCAAGACCCAAAATCCTTGAAAACATAGGCCGGTCATATAGTGAGGAGAGCGCTAGCTGAGGCCTTGTTTAGATTGAGGTTAGGAATCAGTATTTGGCACTGTAGCACTTTCGTTTGTATTTGACAATTATTGTCCAATCATGGCTTAACTATGCTCAAAAGATTCGTCTCGTAATTTACAATCAAACTGTGTAATTAGTTATTTTTTTTTATCTACATTTAATACTCCATGCATGTGTCCAAAGATTTGATGTGATGGAGAGAGAGTGAAAAAACTTGCAATCTAAACAGGGCCTGAGTGTAAAAATTATGTTTAGGTTTTAGTAGTTAATGAGATAAAAGGTTATAACTTCATTTCGTCCAGGGGCTTTGACCTCTAATAGGTAACAACTGCCAGCTCTGACCATAAAAGTCGCAAATCACTAACGCTGGAAAAAAAAATGCAAAATGCTCAGTCCTGGCTGAGCGGTAAATTATTTATTTACCAAATCCAAAGGTCCATAGGTATTCTAAAGCTAATCTATAGGAATGAACAGTACCCCCTGTACATGAATACATGACATGAATTTTAGCCTGTTTGATTTATGGCCTGCCGGGCAGCTCATGAGCCAGGCATTCATTCATCAGCACCGACACTGGCTTGTTTGGTTAGTGTCCTAAGAAACTTGCCCAACAACTTTGGACACCTAGGATTGCTGCCTGACCAGGCAGCCTTTCCAGGATCCAAACCAAAAAGAAATAAGACCACTGATCGAGATTCTACACAGCACTAGGCAACTTACCTGAGTAACAAACAAACAGACCATTGAATGAACCGGTTAAGAGTCAAGACACCAGTAGAGCCTCACTGCATTTCAATTATAAACAACAGCTGCCTCCATGCTACTCAAGTCCCCAGGATTACTCCTAAGGCAGATTCTTACTGACAGATCTAGTTTCAGTTTGTTTCAGAACACTTGAAACCATGCTTCCTGAAATATTCACGAAATCCATACATGCTCTGATCATAGTTGAACTGCAGGAGATACAATACATCATCAGCTCAACAACAAAACATGAATTCAACTATTGAACGGACAGGCACCAGCTTACAGGTAGCACTTTTACAGAATACTTTGTGATGTTAGGATCCACGCTGTTTCCTTGGCTTGCAGCCTAAAGTATAGAAAAAAGTCAAGCCAAGACGATAAATGAAAACATGTTCATGGTTGTGAAAGAAAAATATCTGCAACTCTACAACCAATCAATAGCGATGCCTGAGGATGAAAGAATGAAAACAACATTTTAGCCTTGTAGGCAGCTGAACAAGTGCTCCCTCCATTTTAAATTAGTGGGCGTGTAATTTTTGAATTGCTGTGTAAGGTTAGAGGGCCCGCACATGTTCCCAAGCATTTTTGTTCTCGCTTTTAGTCAAATGTACCCCTGTAAACTAGTAACACACTAAATGTGCATGCAGGCTAGTAGCTTAGTTCCTATGAGGGCAGTCCTAATGGTGCATTGATGATGATTTATATCCTCATTAAATGACTTGCCACGTAGGCAAAACGCTGATATGACAACATAATTAATGAAAAAAGAGAGCAAAAATCATAGAAATGGTTTCTTCATGAAGAAATCAGGTCTACTCTTGACCCAATGCACCGAGAAACCATGAAATCGCCATTGGGGAGAAACCACCAGTTTCTAGAGAGCTTGTGTCGCACTCTCATTGGAGGAAGAAGATAGAGTTGGGAGAGAGAAAGAGAAAATAATTATTACTCATAGAAACCATGGGTTGGAAAGCCGTATTTTTTTGGTGCGGTATCCTATGTTATAGAAACTACCAGTTTTTTTCATTGGGACTGCCCTGAGTTGTTCGGCAAGCAGAAGTTTGTCATGTACCAATCTTGTTTCACTTATCATCATCTAGCCATGAGTACTAAGGAAATTATAAAGAATATAAAATATCAAGAAGGAAAAATGATCACAACACAATGATACTAACTTAGCAGGCAACGAGCTCACAACAAAATCACGCCTTGATCCACTATGCTGCTATCTGTTATCCCAGTTGGCACAATTTTTTGTAAAAAAGCAGTGAAATAGTAACCAGAGAATGAATTAAAATTGCATGAAGGATCCAAACAAATACCAAGCAAACAATCACCTGTTCTGGGCTGTAAAATACTTCAACAAATGGATATTCATTCCTTTGCCTGGTGAGGCAAAACCCTGGATACTTCGGGCACTCAACCTGATGGCAGACAAGATGTTCAATGGTTCCTTGCTGGAGGCAAGCCTAATCAGAAAAGGCCTCTTACTTTAGGTTTGTATACCTCTTACTACTCGGTGCTTGCGCGCACCATTGTTGTACATTGGATGGGCTTGTAGTCTTGCGAGATCACACCAACCGCAATTGTGGTGTGACCGCCACCGTGTACCGGAGAGAACAAGGCCTACGCGTTTTGGCCGGAAGCTTGATAGTGAAGACGGTGGGGAGCATCTGGGGGAGGCTTGCCGGAAGGCACGTCAGAGACCCACTTGCGCGTAGGAAAGGTCTGAAGCTATCCATGGAGTTAACCGACTGGGAGCTTAGCCCTTGCGAGGAGCTCCAACGAGGACTAGGAAAAAGCTTGCCATAGCTCCACCAAACAAGGTGTAAAACATAAGAAACATCGAATGCCATATTTCTAATGAAAAAAGAAATGATAGGTTCGGCCTTATCTGAAAGCCATGGTCTGGGTTTTAGCAGCCCATTTCAATATGGTGTTTTTGCAGAAGTCTGGATCTGAAGCTAGCCCAGAGCCCCAGAGGTGCAAATTAGAATAGGAACGACCTGCGATCCTTACACCATTGGAAGTGTGGGTGAACGCCACAGTGTGTGACCTACACAACTTAGAATAGGCAGGCCTGGAAAGGAACATCATGGTCCCAACTCCCAAGCTAGCGCCAGCAGGTTCAATGTTCTGCTCGTGTCGAACCCAAACATGGAAGTGGCAAAGTATCTTCCAGCATTCGGTTGACCTGCAGCAATTGTTGAAGTTGGTCCTCAGATTCAGTGGCTGTTTGGATTGTGTCCACCCTAGGCGATCAAAATCGAATGCCTAGGAATCATGTTTGGTTATGCAGCCTTGCCTGAGGACAAAACCTGAGCGTTGAGAGAAGTGGAGCTCAATCAATATCTTGGGTTTAGTGTTGCTCAATCAATATCTACGGCTACGGCTCAAGACCCAAAATCCTTGAAAACATAGGCCGGTCATATAGTGAGGAGAGCGCTAGCTGAGGCCTTGTTTAGATTGAGGTTAGGAATCAGTATTTGGCACTGTAGCACTTTCGTTTGTATTTGACAATTATTGTCCAATCATGGCTTAACTATGCTCAAAAGATTCGTCTCGTAATTTACAATCAAACTGTGTAATTAGTTATTTTTTTTTATCTACATTTAATACTCCATGCATGTGTCCAAAGATTTGATGTGATGGAGAGAGAGTGAAAAAACTTGCAATCTAAACAGGGCCTGAGTGTAAAAATTATGTTTAGGTTTTAGTAGTTAATGAGATAAAAGGTTATAACTTCATTTCGTCCAGGGGCTTTGACCTCTAATAGGTAACAACTGCCAGCTCTGACCATAAAAGTCGCAAATCACTAACGCTGGAAAAAAAAATGCAAAATGCTCAGTCCTGGCTGAGCGGTAAATTATTTATTTACCAAATCCAAAGGTCCATAGGTATTCTAAAGCTAATCTATAGGAATGAACAGTACCCCCTGTACATGAATACATGACATGAATTTTAGCCTGTTTGATTTATGGCCTGCCGGGCAGCTCATGAGCCAGGCATTCATTCATCAGCACCGACACTGGCTTGTTTGGTTAGTGTCCTAAGAAACTTGCCCAACAACTTTGGACACCTAGGATTGCTGCCTGACCAGGCAGCCTTTCCAGGATCCAAACCAAAAAGAAATAAGACCACTGATCGAGATTCTACACAGCACTAGGCAACTTACCTGAGTAACAAACAAACAGACCATTGAATGAACCGGTTAAGAGTCAAGACACCAGTAGAGCCTCACTGCATTTCAATTATAAACAACAGCTGCCTCCATGCTACTCAAGTCCCCAGGATTACTCCTAAGGCAGATTCTTACTGACAGATCTAGTTTCAGTTTGTTTCAGAACACTTGAAACCATGCTTCCTGAAATATTCACGAAATCCATACATGCTCTGATCATAGTTGAACTGCAGGAGATACAATACATCATCAGCTCAACAACAAAACATGAATTCAACTATTGAACGGACAGGCACCAGCTTACAGGTAGCACTTTTACAGAATACTTTGTGATGTTAGGATCCACGCTGTTTCCTTGGCTTGCAGCCTAAAGTATAGAAAAAAGTCAAGCCAAGACGATAAATGAAAACATGTTCATGGTTGTGAAAGAAAAATATCTGCAACTCTACAACCAATCAATAGCGATGCCTGAGGATGAAAGAATGAAAACAACATTTTAGCCTTGTAGGCAGCTGAACAAGTGCTCCCTCCATTTTAAATTAGTGGGCGTGTAATTTTTGAATTGCTGTGTAAGGTTAGAGGGCCCGCACATGTTCCCAAGCATTTTTGTTCTCGCTTTTAGTCAAATGTACCCCTGTAAACTAGTAACACACTAAATGTGCATGCAGGCTAGTAGCTTAGTTCCTATGAGGGCAGTCCTAATGGTGCATTGATGATGATTTATATCCTCATTAAATGACTTGCCACGTAGGCAAAACGCTGATATGACAACATAATTAATGAAAAAAGAGAGCAAAAATCATAGAAATGGTTTCTTCATGAAGAAATCAGGTCTACTCTTGACCCAATGCACCGAGAAACCATGAAATCGCCATTGGGGAGAAACCACCAGTTTCTAGAGAGCTTGTGTCGCACTCTCATTGGAGGAAGAAGATAGAGTTGGGAGAGAGAAAGAGAAAATAATTATTACTCATAGAAACCATGGGTTGGAAAGCCGTATTTTTTTGGTGCGGTATCCTATGTTATAGAAACTACCAGTTTTTTTCATTGGGACTGCCCTGAGTTGTTCGGCAAGCAGAAGTTTGTCATGTACCAATCTTGTTTCACTTATCATCATCTAGCCATGAGTACTAAGGAAATTATAAAGAATATAAAATATCAAGAAGGAAAAATGATCACAACACAATGATACTAACTTAGCAGGCAACGAGCTCACAACAAAATCACGCCTTGATCCACTATGCTGCTATCTGTTATCCCAGTTGGCACAATTTTTTGTAAAAAAGCAGTGAAATAGTAACCAGAGAATGAATTAAAATTGCATGAAGGATCCAAACAAATACCAAGCAAACAATCACCTGTTCTGGGCTGTAAAATACTTCAACAAATGGATATTCATTCCTTTGCCTGGTGAGGCAAAACCCTGGATACTTCGGGCACTCAACCTGATGGCAGACAAGATGTTCAATGGTTCCTTGCTGGAGGCAAGCCTAATCAGAAAAGAACCCCCCCCCCCCCTGGACACACACACACAAACAAAAAAAACTTGCTTGTCTAAGTGAAACAGGAAGTAGAAAAAAGAACATATACTAAGACAAATATGCAAACATAGACAACACTGAATTTGATCAGTGAAACTGAATACAACAATAGAAATCATTGATTAAGGATAATCAATTTACACGGTAAAATTAAAATGAGCCAGCCAGGAACAAAGTTTATAGCTTTATCATCAGATAAATAATAGTTCTAATCACCAACAAAAAGTTGCACTTTAAGCATAATAGGCTATAACATGTATAATTTTAATTTAGGCAACAAGTAGTTAATGAAGCACCATAAGTTCACAGTCTTATCCAAATAGTTCATCAATTAGAAGTGATCTGACAAGACTACGAGAAATTTTTCTTGTAAATGTAAAATGAAGAGTAGCTTACTCGGACAAACTTGACATGCGGATAAAATGTAGCAGCAGCCTCTTCCAGCAAAATGCAATTTTCAGGATTGAAGTGAGAACAGCTCATGAGGATTTGCTATTCGAGTTAGTGTTTTTGAAAAAAAAAATACAGCAGAGTTAGTATACTTAATAGTAAAGGCAACGACTACAGGCCTGCCTTCATGCAATAGCTGCACAAACTGACGCTCAGATGTGAATGGTATAATTCTTGATGGCCCGAGGTCCTTGGGATATCCAGTGTAGTACCTGTAATTTTCAAGATTAAGATAGCATTAAGACGTAGTGTTACATGATAAAATAAAAAGGCGCAATAATGAGTTTAGTTCCAAGAACAAGTATATCTACAGGGAAAAAAATATTGTAACACCTCAAAACCTCCCTACCTAAGATGCCACTACAAGGGATAGAACTAGAGCAAACATTGACAATTTTGGCAACATCTCCCCTAAAAACAAGAGTAACACGGAAGCAACAACATAGAAAAAGATATGAATAAGCTTAACAACAAGATATAGCATCCTAATGAGCAGGTAAATATCAAACAAAGTCTAGAAAGACTAGACTTCCCAACAACAACTACAAGCCAAAGTTAAGGTTAACCAATAAATAGGGACTGTTAGACAGCCGCATGGGCACCTGGGCCATCGGCGCATTATGGTTAGCTATAAATTGATTGATGTTATATTAGGCAAGGAGATCCGACGGTGGTCGTACTTCTATAAACCAACCCACGGTCCTCCTTGCCTACATATGTAACCTTGCCATTGGCCTCCTAATCAATCTATCAATTTCATGTCACTAGCAGAGAAACTGGCTCTAGTCCCGGTTTCCAACCTCCTTTAATCCCGGTTTTGAAACCGGGACTATGAAATCGGGACTAAAGGTCTTGATTTTTAGTCCCGGTTCCTCCAACCGGGAGTAGAGATCCCGGTTTTAGAACCGGGACTATGAAATCGGGACTAAAGGCCTTGATTTTTAGTCCCGGTTCCTCCAACCGGGAGTAGAGGTGTTTATTGGGTGAAAAAAAAGTTACAGCTGTGGAGATTCGAACCTACGACCTCCCACTTTAGCTCTTGCACGCGTTATCATCTCACCTACCACCACACATCTTACTTAGATAAGATACGCTTTCCTTTTAAATTCAGTTTGGAGACACTTTTAGTCCGAGTTTGAGATATAAACCAGGACTAAAGGTACCTTTAGTCCAGGTTCGTGTCTCAAACCGGGACTAAAAGTCACACTTTTAGTCCGGGTTCATGTCTCAAGCCGGGACTAAAGATTCTCGCACTGACGTGCCTCTGACACACCTCAGTAGCCATTGGGCAGGGACCTTTAGTCTCGGTTGGAGTTACCAACCGGGACTAAAGGTTTCTCTAGTCCCGGGCGCAAAAAATACCGGGACTAAAGCCAAATTTCGAAGTGGATCAAAAGTCGTTTCTCTACTAGTGTGTGCCATACTCTGCTTCCCCTGTGGTCAATCAACACTCCATGACCACCAGGGCGAAACATGGCTTCTGGGTGCCTGCTACGTTCATAACGCGCCACTGTCTCCTGTCCCGAAGACATATCGCGCCGCCCTTGCAGACCAAAACTGGCAAGCTGCGATGCTGAACATGCTGCCCTTTTCCAGAATCGCATTTGGGACCCTGTTGCATGCCCCCTGGTGCGAATGTGGTCACTGGCAAATGGAACTTCAAGCACAAGTTCAAGGCTGATGGTTCACTGGAGCACTACAAAGCTCGTTGGGTTCTCTGTGGCTTCACACAGCGCCCAGGTGTTGATTTTGCAGAAACCTTCAGCCCCGTCGTCAAACTGGCCACAGTGCGGACTGTGCTCTCCCTGGCTCTCTCCCGCAATTACACTACACCACAACACCAAAATACCATTTGACGTCTGTTGTTAAAAGTTAACAATTACCGTTGAACAGTAGTTGTTAAAGATTTCCCTCGAACCGTCAGTCGCTAATACGGAATGCTGCGATGGATAGTCCATCGCTATAAATATTTTGCTTTTGGTCAAATCGTCGGTCGCTATATAACACTAGCTGAGTCGAATGGTCTATCGCTGAATACAACTATCCACTAGCGCGGTCTTTTGGGCCGGCTCCCATCAAATTTTGGCCCAAAACTCAGGATGTGTTTAGTTTGCGAAATTTGGGAATTTGGCTACTGTAGCACTATCGTTTTTATTTGGCAATTAGTGTTCAATCATGGACTAATTAGGCTCAAAACATTCGTCTCGCGATTTCCAACCAAATTGTGCAATTAGTTTTTTTCGTCTACATTTAATGCTTCATACACGTATCGCAAGATTCGATGTGATAGCTACTATAGCACTTTTTGAGAAATTTTTTGGAAACTAAACACAGCCTCATATGTAAAGCCTAAGACACCCCCCAGTTCCCACCCACACCATATCCACACGCACGCATCTCCCCAGCGCCGCCCACCCGCCTCCCTCATGCCGCAACTCGGCTGGCCGACTGGCCGCCCGCCTCCCTCACGCCGCCCCACCACTCCACTGCCCGGGGCTCCCTCGATACTCGCAGCGCCCGGCCCTCCCTTGCACCACCGGCAGCTCTTGACGAAACGGCCGACAGGCTCAGGTCTTCAGGAGGCAGCGGCGTAAATCCGGTGAAGGATCTAGTTGGCGGCTGCAGGAGGTGGCGGACCAGGGAGGCAGCGGCGCGGATCAGTGTGGGAGGCGCCGGTCCCAGGCGGCTGAGGCGGCAGTGTAGGCCGGAGAGGCGACTGTGGTGGCGGCAGCGTTTGTGCCGGTGGTGCGGGCCTAGGAAGCGGTGGCGCAGGAGGATGAGGCCACCTTCGCCGTCCTCTACTGCGTCCTCGTCGTCGTCGTCGTCGTCGTGTTGCGGACCATGCGATGCACAAGGTTATTCTGTACGTCCTTCCAGTAACTCTAGATGTTTGACGAAATGCCATTGCAGACCCATAAATTCATTGCACCTTCTTAAACTTTAAGTATATGACTATATGTAGCTAGCAATTTAGCATTCTCTTGAGAGAGAATCTTTCATCCAACAGTGAATGGAGGCCGATGCTAATGGTTTCTGACTTTTGCAAGCTTACTGACTAGCTCCAATTTTACACTTCTTTTTTGCACAGTGAGGATACATGTTCCTATTCAAACATAAAATTGACAGTTAGCATAAACAATAGTTTCATTTATTTATCCATATAAGCTTCTTGATGATCTTGACACTTTCGGCAGTGTGCATCCTGCTTGAAGTTTTCAAGTAGGTTTGTATTAATTTATTGGACCATATAAGCAAGTTTTCTTACGATCTTACACTTACTGCTGCCACCTTTCCCAGCAATTCATAACCTCTTGGTTGATGTGTGCAGGGCTGCAGATACCTAGCAGTTCATAACCTCAAGCATTACGTCAGATTTTTTTACACGACTCCCTGTATTATAAATATTATTACGACATATATTTATTGGTGTCCTAATTAGTTTTCCAGGAACCTATATTGATTGCTTAACTGGTGACATATCCTACATCTGGATCAATGTACTGCAGTTGCCAGATGTTAAATGTACGCAGTGCCGGCCCTAAGGGTAGGCCACGAGGTGCGACGGCCGAGGGCCCAAGCGGAGGAGGGGCCCAAGCCCAGATATATAAACCCACAGGTCCTATAGTTCATTAAATATTAGCAAACTAATAAGAAGAGAGACATAAAACTGGCTAGGCGGTTCAAAAAGACAACATTGACATTTCTTTTCTAGTTTCCTTTCCCCACGGCCCTCGGGTAGAGAGGAGGCGAGGAGTCACGCTGCACACAACACACTTTGATCGTGAGTTCGGGATGTGCGCCTTACACGCGCGGAGTTGGCGAGCCGTGCCGCCGCGAAGAGCTAGACTACCGGAGACACGAACACGGCGCACGAGGACGACGACCAGGCAGGGCTCCACGACGACGACAACTTGATTCTTTGCTTCTTATGAATTGCGATCACCGATTAGTTGTTTAGGCCCAAGGTATTTTTTTTCTTTTTATTTTTAATACAAATTAATTATTTGTATAGTATTCCAGACTTCTAGTACTTTGTACCTATATAGTTATATTTTTCTTCTAATTTACATGTTAGAATTTTAGAATGTTATTTGTCATGGGTGAGAAAAGAAAACGAATATATTATTTTTTTAATCTATATTATTCCTCGATAATTATAATACATCTACAAATATATTTCTTAGTCTATATTGTTCCTCGATAATTATCAGACATGTTAAATTAAAAATATGTTATTGAATTTACTTTCGTTTTGCAAGTAAAATTAGCGCCTATATATTATAAGATTTTATACATGGTTAAGGGGGGTCGTTACGACGAAATCGCCGGAGGGCCCTTAAAATCCTAGGACCGGCACTGAATGTACGGTTGGCATTCAAACATGAGGAAACGTGGCAGCATCACATGGTCTGGACCCTCACTATTCATGGTCCGGACCCTAGGTCCGGAGCCGCCAAAGCCTGCTTTTGAGCAATGGCTCTTTTTAGCCTTTGGGCTATAAATTGAAGGGGTACTCGGGCATGGCTGAGGTGGAGCACCTTGGGGATGTGTTGCCCTTGTGTTGCTTGGTTTGAGAGCCCTCTAACTTAGTTGTGCTTGCAACAGTGCGAATCGATTGCAAGTGAGTGATTTTAGTGTGATTGCATTGTGAAATTGCATCGAGTAGCACTAGGTGATCGAGTTACAAGCCGGTGGTGCTTGTTACTCTTGGAGGTTGCCACCTCCTAGACGGCTTGGTGATGGTCTCGGTTGAAGCATGCAAAGAAGATTGTGCGGTGCTCCGGAGAAGTGATTGTGAGGGGTATTGTACTCGCCCCGTGGAAGCCGCGAAGAGCAACTCTAGTTGAGAGTGTCATTTAGCTACATTCACTTTTGTGGTAGGTTTTTGTAGTGCCTAACGTGTGGGCTTGGCGAGTGATGTCAATTAGCCGCTGAACCACCGAGTGAGCGGTTGACACAACGGGGACTAGCGTGTTGGCAAACACGTGAACCTCGGGAGAAAAATCATCGTGTCAATATTATTCTTCCCGTTGGTTTGCATTCCCCTTACACAAGTTTGTATTTACTTATTTATTTATATATATTGTGCTTGTGTAGTTGCTCTTGTAATTAGTTAGCTTATGTAGCTTGCTAATTACCTTCTTGCCTGTTGTAGGGTCGAGATGGCGGATTACAGGGGGGTGAATAGTCCTTTCTAAAACTTAATCGCCCCGGCTAACCGAAACAAGTGCGGAATTAAAACTATCGGTCTAGCCAAGACTATACCCCTCTATATATGTTCTTTAACACCTTGCAAAGATCCTAATTAATCAACTAAGGTGCCAAGCTAGCTAGAGCTCATCTATCCAATTCTAGGAGCAAGGTCACACAAACCTATGTCACTAGTATTTTGCACACCGGGGAGCTCTTACACAATTCTAGTAAGCAAAAGCACAAAGCTCCTAAGCTCACTAGTAATGCTCAATAACACGGCAACCAATGCCAAATTAGAGAGCGCAAATACTTAGCTACATAAACTAAGCAATGTGACTAACAAGGTTACACAAACCAAATTAACCACGCAAGGGAGCTACTTCTATGCTACATAAGCAAGAAGGTAACTAGTGAGCTACACAAGCTAACTAATTACAAGAGCAACTACACAAGCACAATGTATATGAAAGTAACCACAAGCTTGTATAAGGGGATTACAAACCAACGGGAAGAACAATGTTGACACGGTGAATTTTCTCCCGAGGTTCATGTGCTTACCAACACGCTACGTCCTCGTTGTGTCGACCACTCACTTGGTGGTTCGGTGGCTAATTGGTATCACCCGCCAAGCCCGCACGTCGAGCACGACAAGAACCTACCCCAAAAGTGAGGGTAGCTCAATGACACGCTCAACTAGAATTGCTCTTTGTGGCTCCCGTGGGGCGAGCACAATGCCCCTCACAAAGCTCTTCTCTAGACCACCGCACAAGCTTCTTACGGGCTTCGACGGAGACCACGACCAAGCCGTCTAGGAGGTGGCAACCTCCAAGAGTAACAAGCACCACCGGCTTGCAACTCGATCACCTAGTGCCACTCGATGCAACCTCACGATGCAATCATACTAGAATCGCTCACTCACTCGATCGGATGAACACTATCAAGCTCAAGTGAGTTAGAGTGCTCTCAAGCACTACCACATAAGCCACCAAGGCTCTAGTGTGCTTAGCTACCTGCCCAAGGCTGAGACCCCCTTCTATTTATAGCCCCCACGAAAATAGAGCCATTGTACTCCTTCACTGGGCACAGCTCGGGGTGACCGAACACACCCAGTCCAATGTTCGGTCAACGGATGGCTACCACGTCATCCTTGGCTTCAAATACATAGCACCTGATCTCAATGGTTAAGTTGTGACCGGACGCAGCGTAGTGCCAAGACTGGACACACTGAGTTCGGTCATTTCCAGAGAGCTCCCCGAGCCTCTATCTTGCGACCAGACGCGTTTGGTGCTGCACGGCCGGACGTAGACTAGCCAGAGTCCGATCGTTTCCAGAGAGCTATCTGAGCCTCTGATTTTTGACCGGACGTAGCACCTGAGTCCGGTCATGCTCCAACTACCACGCGTCACTGCTATTCCTCACACCACCACGTCAGCGTACGTCAGCACTGACCGAACGTAGACCCTGAGTGTCCGGTCACTCTTCGTGCCAGCGTCCGATCATGAGACTGAGACCGCACGCTCACTGCTATTACTGAACGGACGCGCCGGTCCTACCGAGGCCAGTGTCCGATCACTCACAGTGACCTCCTATCGCCTTCGTTTCTTCATCGAATTGATCCACATCAACTCTAGCTTCTTCTCCTTTGTAAATGTGCCAACACCACCATGTGTACACCACCATGTGTATGTGTGTTAGCATTTTCACAATCATTTTCCAAAGGATTAGCCACTCAACTTGCCACGCCACTCGATCCTAGCGACGATGCAAAGTTAGATCACTCGAGTGGCACTAGATGACCGATATGCAAACAAGTTTGTCCCTCTTGATAGTACGGCCATCTATTCTAAACATGGTCATTAACTTCTCTACACACCTATAACCGGTGAAATGAAATGCCCTAGGTTATACTTTTGCCTTGCGCATTCCATTCCATCTCTTCCAATGTCGATGCAACACATGCACCAACACGATCAACAATGATATGATTCACTTCATATCATCATGTGATCATATTGGTTCATCAATCTTGACTACACTTGCTTTTCACCGTTGCCTTCGTCCATCGGCGCCAAGTCTTGCTCAAGCTTCACCGCCACATGGTCCATCGCTCCAAAGCCTCCGACTTGCCCTTCACTCTTGCAACCGGTCCATCAAGCCAAGTTTTGTCTTGATCTTCTCCACCTTGATCACATGACTCAATGTCATGTCTCATGTGCAATGAGCTCCTTCATCATCACATGTGTAAGCTTTGCAACATCTCCGAGCCATTTTCACCTTCATGACATATGTTGCTCACACACATGTACCTGTGTATCTCACATAAACACATTAGTCCACCTAAGGTTGTCGCTCAATTACCAAAATCACACAAGGACCTTTCACTTGTGTAGCATAGAAGTAGTTCCCTTGCGTGACTTATTTGGTTTGAGTAACCTTGTTAGTCACATTGCTTAGTTTGTGTAGCTAAGTAATTTGCGTTCTATAATTTGGCTTGTGTAACCTTGTTATTGAGCATTGCTAGTGAGCTTCGGTGGCTTTGTGCTTTTGCTTACTAGCATGTGTAGGAGCTCCCCCGTTGCTTGAAGTACTAGTTACATAGGTTTGTGTGACCTTGCTCCTAGAATTGGTTAGGTGAGCTCTAGCTAGCCCAACACCTTTATTGCCTTATTAGGATCTTTATAAGGTGCCTGTGAACTTAGATAGAGGGGTATAGTCTTGGCTAGACCGATAGTTTTAATTCTATATTTATTTTGGTTAGCTAGCGCAATTAGTTTTAGAAAAGACTATTCATCCCTCCCTCTAGTCTATCATCTCGACCCTACAGTCGGGTAGATGGTGGTAGTATTATCCGGGAACTTATCAACCCTTTTGTGGATATTCTGGCTGGGTTAGGGAAAGGTTGGAGACGTAAGGCAACCCTTACCCTTGCGCACGTGTATGGTGGTTAGTATCGTACTTCCATGTGGGTACAGTTGTACACCTTTGCAGAGTTCACTTGAAAGCCTAAAGTCCCTCGGGATGGAACTGGTTGTTCTTTCTTCTAGACCCATTGTAGTGTGGATGATGATACTTGGTTCTAAGAGGAATTACAATATTGATCACCTTACTTATGATTAATTGTTACTAATTATCATGAACTTATAATTGTAAATCAAATTAGTTATGAATCATGAGCATGTCATACTCTAATAAACGCCATTGCTTTTCTGCAAATGTACAAATGCCTGACAATATCCTTGCATCCACCAAATATCAATATGTTGGAATTAAGTCCTACGAGTACGCAATGTACTCATGGTGCTGCCGTTAAGTGATTTTGTAGGTAACTTCGATTTGGTTGTCTTGAGCCAAGCTCATCTCCACCGATGCCTTGTAGACCTTGGAACGGGCGATTCCAAGATGAGCTACATGTTAACTCCGATAAAGTTTTGAGTGAGGTCTTACGGAGACAAACTATAGAGGGTTAATTAATAAATGTTGAGTATTACCATTCCGCTATTGTTGTATTTAAATAATTTTGAATAATTCAATTCAACTACAACAAGTGTGGTGGTATAATGTTCGTGTTATATGTTGGTTTGCCATTTGGAGGTTTTTGTGTCACTCGACCGTTAAAAAGATCCTGAAGAGGAGATGCAGATGGCATTCTCCTAGGGGACTCGTGTTGGTTGGATTTAACGCAGGTTGGTCAAGTGGATGACACTGATAACCTGACTAATACGGGAACACACCCTCATGTGTGGGTGCGGACCCCCACAGCTAGCCTAAGTCGCAGTGGTAACGCCAAGTCTTTGCTTGCCACAATAATGAGATCCTAATATATGGGTATGTTAAGCCTCAGGATCAAGGGTTCCCGATCAAGAGATCCCCTGACCGATCCCCTAGGATTGCCCGGGGGCTATACCCATCAGGTACGCTCGCGTGTGATCTTAGGTCAAGGGGTCGGGCCGAGCTCGAGTAAGCCTGCCACCTCTACTCAATGCTCGAGGACTCGCCCAAGCCCGGGCTCCCGATCGACAGGGGCCTGGACCCAATCCTTGGCCTCTCCCTGACGTTAGGAGCTAGCCAAGCCTCGGGCACAAGAATACGTGCCCCGAGACATCAAGGCTCGGGGGCTCCTAGGTGCTGCCCCGCGAGCGCGGCGCTGTCAACCACTCCTTCAACAGGGTCACGCACCGGGCGTGATGCAAGAAGACAAACTCCCCCGCCGCCTCCAGGGGCTCGAGCGCTCTTGGTCCCACACGTCAGCCCTCGAGCCGGCCTCCTTCGCCACCAAGAAGTCTCCAGAAGGCACACCTAGGGGAGGCCGGTCCAAGCCGACACAATCTGACACTCAGTGTGTCAGGACAGAGCAGTCGGACGACGCCCAGAGTTTCTTTGGCTCCAAGGCATCGCCACGGTCCACAGAGCGCCGCTACAAGACCCTCTTAGACCCTGGCACATGTAGACCATAGGCTCATCTCCCCTAACTGCCATGTACCCAACCTATCTCTATATATAAGGGATAGGTCGGATCCTAGAGGGAGGAGGACGATCCAGGACAGATCATTTCGTTCCTCACTGATCTACTCATACTCGACTCCGAGAGCAGAGCAACTCCGAGAAGGGCACCGAGAGCTCCTCCACCGCACCCGTTGTCTTCCTCCTCTCCGACGAGGGAAAGGCTCCACCGGCGGCGAGGCAACCTCAGGATTAGCACCGAGCTAATCCCCTACCAAATCTCTCTCTCTTTCTCCTATACACTCTGTTGTAACCCCCCAATTTTGGGTGCTCTTGAGTATAAGGATCATCAGCTGCTGGACGTAGGGCGTCGATCGGCCCGAATCAGGATAAACCGTTGCGTCCTCTCTGTGATTCTTGTGTTCTTGAGTCCACTCGAGCCACTGAAGACACGTACTCTGACACCACCTCGAACAACAATGTTTGTCGTGGTTCTGACCCCGCGACACACGGCCACACCACGTATGGCGCGTTCCCACGAAGGCGAGCACGACCCGGCAGTGGTGTCGGGTCGAGGGCGGTGAGCGAGGTGGCGGCGGCCCCACAGAGCGGGCGATGGAGGACATCCGGATGTGCGGTGCCAGGTGGCGGGGCCGAGGAGTCGCGGGTGAGCTCTTGGATTGGGATTAGGGAAGGATGGGTTAGTCCGGCAGGGGTGGGCGGCAGGCAAGGAGGTCCCTGGCGGCCTGAGCAGTGGTGGAGGTGGACGGGGGCAGAGCTCGCCAGGTAAGAAGAACATGGACGTGCGGGGACGGGGCAGGCGCTTGTGCGTCAGTAACTTTAGCGGCGCGCGCGTCTGGAAAGGGAGCCGGCGGCAATCCCCGATGTGGGCACAGCCTTGTTACACTGCATAAGAGCAGCTCCAGTGTGCTCAGAAACCGAACCGTGGAGAGAGAAAAAACAAGGATGGTTCGATTCCCACACTAGAGCTACCAAACCGAGCGAGCAAAAAACAGCTGCGCAAGTACTACTTCATCCTTCACGCAGGAGTGCATAGAGAAAACAGCGCCTACTTTTCTCTTTTCTATTCTGTTGTGGTCCCTACTAGCTGTCCTCACCGAACGATGCTCACGTTGGGTGCGTCGAACCATCCTCAAAATCGATTTTAGATGGCACGCTTGTCGGGTTCGGTTCGATTTGACGCTGGAGGTGCCGTAAGGAACCCAAGGAAACAATAGAAAAGGCTGTAACGTTCGTGCTGCAGCCGGCAGCACACCATATCGACTTCGTGTCCAAGCGTTCGCGTGCGCTGTGTGAGTTCTTGCTCGTCCCCGATCACCGGCTGAGCTGCGTCTCGGCAGCCGGCTAGACCCAACAATATTGTGTCGCCTAACTTTGTATATATATACCGGACTTTCTTTACAGGTTGAAAGCTGCAGTTGTCATACAAGGGCTCCAGCCAGCAGCCATCTGATAATGCACGGAAATCTTACATCCTTAAATTGTTCTAATCTGTTTCTGGTTGTTATTGGTGCAATGTAATTCAAACAATATGGTAAGTTTTACAAATCGAGACTTGAAAACAGGCTGACGGGCCAACAGCGATCAATGTTCAATGATAAGAATGAACAATGAACATCTGGTATGTTCGATGACAGAGAAGAAAATTAAAGAACGATATATGCTGTTCTCTCAGCAGTATCACTCTGTATTGTAGATGGTTTGTTTGTGGGAAAATAAACAGGAAAGTTAGGTCATACTTGGAGGTCAGCTTACTCTAGCTATTCTGCTTGTGCCTTAATTTCCCAATTCAGACAGTGGGGAGCATTGAGTGTCACTCTGTTATATATAAGGCTGGGATCTATACCGATGACTCAAAAAAGAAGTGGTGAGGTGTTGAGTTTTGACAGCAACGTGTTAACCGTGTGTTTTTTTTTGTAGAGGTGGTTAGTTGTGATTTCTCAATCATTCTTGTAAATCTGTAGATGAATTCGGTAGTACTAATGCACTTGTCATCTCTGGCCATTTTTCTTCCTTTCTTGTCCCCGAAACCAAAACACAAACAAATTTGCAGATGATACGTGCCTCACTCTGAGACAGATTCGGTAGTGATTGACAGGTACCCTCCTCGCCCTTTGGCTGTGGCATCGGTGCAGTGCAGCTCCTAACGGCTAACGCAATGAAATCCTGCATTTTTGCTCTGACATCATCGTGACTACGATGCATCAACTGCTGCTCTTGTCCTCACACTATGTTCTGGGCTTACAATGGATGGAAAAGGGTCAGAAGCAAGGCAGGGTCACTGTACGCATTCGCAACGTCATTGTTTGCATCATTTATATTATTATATATCTTCAATCAAAAAACAAAAAGAAAAAATGCCTTAGTTTGGTCGTGGGGCCCAGGGTTGATGTCACCACTCACCACATCTTCATCTTCATCCGAGTAGTGTAGCAGTGTCGTGCCCTTGTGCGCTTACAACTTTCGGAGTCCAAGTTGCACAGAGTTCTGAACATGACAGCAGCACTAGTTTCGTCAGGTTTTGATTCCACTGTAGATGCTGCTGCCATTTGCACCATCTCCTGTCTTTTCCGCGACTTGTTTCCTTGCAGTAAGATGCCATATGCCAATGTACACGGGAATCCTTGCCTGAATTTGGCAGCTTGGAGTGAGTAGTGCCATGTCAGCCTGATGCTACGCCCATGTCAGCAGGAATGGAAGACCGTTTGAGCTAGCTAGCCGGGCAATTTCGTGAGCGATGGGTGATGGGCTGATGGCGAAACCGCCGCTAAGCGCTCGACGTCGATTGTTGCTGTCAGGATCGGCCTTCTTTCTCCTTCTCCAGCTGCCTCCCGTTGTGTAGTATTCCGTAGACTAGTAGTAGACGGCTTTGCTCATGTTCTGACCGACCATGACAGGTCTCTAACCGTAACCGTGCTAGTCATGCTGTTAGGTGTTTTTGTTTTGTTTCTTTTTTTTTTCCATGGCAGTTTGCGTGGCTCCTGTATCGTTTGCTGAATGTTTGTAGCATTGTCATGATCCACGACGCTCAACGGAAGCTACGCAGCTGAGATCAGGTATGTATGTAAACAGAAGTGAAGATGTTGTAGATGAAAGACAAATGGTTTGACAGCCCTGTTCTCAAACATTGCCATTAATAAAGTAAACTTTATTATGTACCTATGTTCACATATGTGAGAGCACAATTTAATAAAGCCGCGTTTAGTTCCTGGCAGAATCGGCGCCGCCGAAATTCTCCGGCACTGTTCCGACACTGTAGCATTTTGTTTGTATGTGGTAATACTTGTCTAATCGTTGACTAATTAGGCTCAAAACGTTCGTCTCGTAAAGTACAACCAAACTGTGCAATTAATTTTTGATTTCGTCAACATTTAGTACTCCATGCATGTACCGCAAGATTGATGTGATGGGGAATCTTCTTTTTGCATAGTGCCAAATTCAGAAAATTTGGTGAACTAAACAAGTGAGTGAAACTGTTTTGAAAAGACTCGTTTGATAAAAAAACAGCTCACAACTCATGAAGCTGTGTCAAATAGGACCTTATTTAGGTATGGCTACAAGCATCATCATGTACCTTGCTTCCCTTGTACAAGGAGCTGGTCAAAGTAAAACATCTGAATGCCAGCGGTACAAATAATTTAAATGCATAATAAATGCAATGAGTAGAATCAATCGATGATCAGGAGTACAAATGTGAAGTTTGAAATAATATGGCCCGTTCGGCTTACCTAGAAGCCGATTTGTTCGGTTTCTTTTTTTCAATCGGAATAGTATTTTTCTCTCACAACAATTCAGTCAGAACAGTGTTTTTCAGCCAGTTTCAGCTAAAATTCAGCAAGTTGAATGGCGTATGTTATTTTAATCATAAGAAATTTAGCTACCCGCAAAGAATTGCTAGCTAGCTATATCATGCAAAAGATACATACTCCATCTATCCTTTTGTGGGGGTACGACCCCGGATACCCACGGCAGACAAAAGATGGTCCAGCCCACAAGACGAAGCCTTGCGGGGCACGACTCTGCTCGGTGCCTCCCGTAAGATACTGAGAAGATATCCTGAAGATACTACGAGATCTGTTAGGATACGTATGATCCCATGATTCATGTAATCTGTTATTATTTTTCAGTTATCTCTCAGATCTAACCGACTTGTAACCCTATCCCCCAGACTATATAAGGCGGGCAGGGACCCCCTCCAAACTCACGCATCATCATACGATAGCCAATACAATCCAACAGACCACAGGAATAGGGTATTACGTCATACTGACGGCCTAAACCTGTCTAACTCGTGTGTCTCTGTTGCCTTCTTGTTCTAGATTACACGCCTCTCTACCGATCAATCTACCTTCGTGGGATACTCTTCGGAGGACTGCCGACGATATTCTATCGACAGTTGGCGCGCCAAGTAGGGGCGTGCGTGCTGTTTCTATATCAAACAAGATGGTACGTTCTGCAGGCTCTTCGTCCCTCCCGTAACCCGGCCAGATCTTCACGGTCGAATCGATCTCGCGGATCATCAACGCTGACGGAGTCGGAGAGGTCATCAAGCCGGTGCAGATCGATTCTATGCCGATCACCCCAACACTTGCGACTGTAGATCTGATCTCGGAACCGCCTCCGAGGTCGCCTTCATCAACAACTCGCCGCCCACTTCCTCGCTACCAGAGGAGGCATATCAACAACGACAATCTGATCGCATCCATCGATCAGGTTGGTCAGAAGCTCGCCGATTGTCTCTCCATCGCTGAATCGGCTCTGGACACTCTCATTCAGCGCAGACCACCCTTCAATCCAGATCTATCAGAGGCTGCTCGGGAAACCCCAGGGGTTATGGCCCTACCCTTCGGGCTCACCAATGTCGCCGCCACCTACCACGACGCCCTAAGGGGCAAATTTGCCGACCAGGTTGGAGATGTCCAACCTCTCGTCGACCAGCCTTCGCCGGCCATCAACCAGCCTTCGCCGGCCGTCAACATGCTGCATGTCAGCCGATGCCCTGGAGCATCCCTCCAAACCATCCTGGAGGAGAATCCAAACTCCGAGTCCCAGGGCTCTACGGAGACAGTCGCCGAAACCACTACCGAACTACTTCCTCTCCCTCCTTTCCGTGGTGGCGCAATGTTCAACGTCAGCGTCGATAGCCCCTCTCGGAACGGTGAAACTAAGAAGGAACGCGCCGCTCGCGAGAACCAAAATGTCAACCGTGCGCAGCGTTGAGCAAACGAGGCTGCCCTTGCGATGGACGAGCAGCAGCTTGACTCGCAAGGAAGGCCACGCCAACTCCAACGCAACCTCGACGACGAGTTTGTCCATGTTGATGGCCATGACGTCTACAAGACCCCAAGCGCCAACCTGGCCGTGGCCACCAATGAGCTCGCCTGGCTCCCGCAGACACCGGAGGTCACCAAGGTCACCTCCATGCTGAAAGCGGCGCACTGCTAGGATCAGAGGCCTTCGTACTCCACAAGCTCGATTTGCCGATCAGCCGCGCCAAGATCCGATCGCCGCCCAAGTCGCTTCACCGACCAGCACCACGACGATAGGCAACCCCTCTAGGGCAGAGCTAGGGGCAACCGCATTGAACATCACCGCCAACACAACCAGGAGGTCGACCAAGACGTTCGAGTGCACCTCAACAATCTCTGAGAAGCGCGACAACATATCGACCAACGCCGCTTTGGTCGCCATAAAGAAGAAGTACGCTGATGCCAGGAGTACGAGCAAGAGTACGGTAACCTAGACTCAGCTCTCAAGCCGCTCAACGCCGGTAATGTTGTAGACGACGGCGCCGACAATCCCGAAGGGCCTCCAGCATTCACAAGGGCGCTCCAAACACTTCTGTGTCCCCGTGGTTTTAAAATCACTGAGGTCAAGCCCTACGAGGGAAGGATGAACCTGACACAATGGCTATAGGCTTACGCCACTGCTATCCGCGCTACCGGAGGAGACACCAGTGTCATGGCGAACTATCTTTCCATCATGCTCATGCCAGCCTGCATGAACTAGTTCACAAGCCTTGCCTCGGGCTCCATCGGATCCTAGGAAGAGCTAAAAAAGTCTTCATCGACAACTACATGGCTATGTGCACTTGGCCGGGCACCAAGCACGATCTGAACCGCATCTACCAGAAGCCATCTGAGCTCCTCCGTAGCTATATCAGATGCTTTTCTGATATGAGGAATTCTATTCCCAACATCACGGAAGCTGAGGTCATCACCACCTTCATCCGAGGACTCCATCACCATGAGCTTCGATCCAAGTTCAACTGCAAACCACCCACAAGGATTGGCGAGATGATCACGACAGCCGACTAGTATGCCGACACCGAGGAAGCCGAGGTGTGCTTCAACGAGGATGCAGGCACTCATCGCCCAACTCGCCGCTACGATGACCGCCCCGACGACCGACGCCACAACGACCGACGCTACAACGACCGCAGTTACCATCGGGACAGCGATGGTGATCGGCCAGAAGGATCTAAGTCTAGTCAAAATCGCCGCCGCCGGCTAGACCACATCATCTTTGCCGTTAATGAACCTCGCGCCAAGTGCAACTACGACGAGTAGTACAAGAAGATCCTCGACGGCCCGTGCCCTCTTGACAAGAACGCCAAGCATAAGATGAAGGACTGCCTCGGCTTGGCTAAGGAGTTCTAGGAGAAAAAGCCAGACGACGACACCAACGACGGAGCTAGAGGCCGCCGACCACCTGGGGGCAATAACAATGCCTTCTAGGATCACGACAAGGTGGTCACCACCATCTTTGGGGGCCTTACCTCCACCGAGAGCAGAAGAGAACGAAAAGCTCGCCGCCCGGTGGGTGCTTGCCGTGACAACGAAAGATGCTGCCACCAACCCCAGCTATCGCCCTAGGTCTGAGGTCCCCATCACCTTCAGTAGAACCAACCAGTGGGCGAACATCCCCTACATAGAGCATTTTCCCCTCGTCCTCAATGCAACCGTCTAGAAAGTGCTTTTCAGAAAAGTGCTCGTCGATGGTGGGAGCGCTCTGAATCTCTTTTTCGCCGGAGCCCTAAAAGAGTTGGGCCTTGAGATAATAGATCTCACACCCTCAGACTCCTCCTTCTAGGGTGTGGTACCTATCAGGGCATCCAAACCGCTTGGAGAGATCACTCTACCAGTACAATTCAGCACGGCAAGCAACTACCGCGTCGAGCACATCAACTTCTACATCGCCGACTTCAACACCGTCTACCACACCATACTTGGTCGGCCAGCTCTGGCCAAGTTCATGGCTGTACCGCACTATGCTTATCTGGTGATGAAGATGCCTTCGCCTATAGGAGTCTTGGCCCAGCGGGCCAACCTCTTCATCGCCTATGCCTATGAGACAGAGAGTCTCGCCCTCGCCGAAGCCACTGACCTCTCCATCCAGATGGCCAGTGTGATCACCAACGCCAAGACAGTGCCCACCGATGACCTAGAGATCCCATCGCTGGAGCCTCGTCGTGCCTCCACCAAGTCCAATGAAACTAAGGAGGTCGGCCTCGTCCTCGACGACCCCTCCAAGACTGTGAAGATTGGGGCTCACCTCGACCCCAAATAGGAAAGTGTGCTCGTCTCCTTCCTACATGCCAACGCTAATGTGTTTGCTTGGAAACCTACAGACATGCCCGGGGTACCACAGGAGAAGATTGAGCACTCTTTGAATGTCTCACCGACCGCCAAACCTATCAAGCAGAAACTCCACCGATTCGCGCCAGACAAGGAGACTATTAGGGTAGAAATAAAATGGCTCCTAGCTGCTAGATTCATAAAAGAAGTGTATCATCCTGAGTGGTTAGCAAACCCTGTTCTCGTTCAAAAAAAGAATAAAGAATAGAGAATGTGTATTGATTACACCGATCTTAACAAACACTGCCCTAAGGACCCCTTCGGTCCGCCTCGGATAAATGAGGTTGTAGACTCCACTACCGACTGCGAACTGCTCTCCTTTCTTAACTCTTACTCCAACTATCACTAGATCTCCCTCAAGGAAGAAGACCAGATCAAGACGTCGTTGATCACGCCCTTCGGTGTGTACTGCTACACCACCATGTCCTTTGGACTCAAGAACACTAGGGTGACCTATCAAAGGGCCATCCAGATGTGCCTCGATCAATAGATCAGCCGCAACATCGAAGCTTACTTCGATGATGTGGTCGTCAAGTCTAAGACCACCGACAATCTTATCGCTAACCTAGAGGAAACGTTCGCCAACCTAAAAAGGTACCGATGGAAGCTAAACCCTTCGAAGTGCATCTTTGGAGTTCCATCTGGTATACTCCTGGGCTACATCATCAGTGCACGTCGCATCGAACCCAACCCCGACAAGGTCTATGCCATCACCTACATGAAACAGCCAACATGCGTCAAGGATATATAGAAGCTTACAGGCTACATGACTGCTTTAAGCCGCATCATATCGCGCCTCGGTGAAAAGGGATTACCGTTCTTCAAACTCCTCAAGGCCTCCGAGCGCTTTTCCTGGTCAGAGGAGGCAGTCATAGCTTTTGAGCAGCTCAAGTTGTTCCTAACAAGGCCTCCGATCATGATGGCGCCATGGCTAGACGAAACTCTCCTTATCTACATCACCGCCACTTCTCGCGTCGTTAGCACAACTATCATCGTCGAACGCGAGGAGGCCGGGCACGTCTATAAGGTGCAACTTCCAGTATACTTCATCAGCGAGGTCCTTAAGGAGCCTAAGACGTGTTATCCTAAGGTCCAAAAGCTGCTATACGCCATTCTGATTACGTTGTGCAAGCTCCGCCACTACTTTGAGTATTACAAGATCGTCGTGGTCACCGAGTTCCCTCTAGGAGACATTCTCCGCAACAAAGAGGCCAATGGCCACATCATCAAGTGGACTGTCGAGCTCGGCACATACTCCATCAAATTTAGAAGCAGGCCTACCATCAAGTTATAGGCGCTCGCTGACTTTGTCGCTGAGTGGACCGAGATCCAAGAGCCAATCGCCACTACTTGCCCCGAGCACTGGGTGATATACTTTGACGGTGCCCTCAACATCAACGGTGCTGGTGCGGGCATTCTATTTATTACGCTGACCAAGGATAAGCTCCGATATGTTCTCCGAATATATTTTCCAGCCTCCAACAACGGCGCCAAATACGAAGCGTATCTCCACGGACTCCGTATAGCCATTGAGCTCAGCATCAAACGCCTCATGGTATATGGAGAATCCGCGCTAGTCATCAACCAGCTCAACAAAGACTGGTCCTGCTCCAGTGAAAAGATGGATGCATATTGCGCAGAAATCAGGAAGCTTGAAGGGAAATTCTACGGTATCGAGTACCACCATGTGGTACGAGATCAAAATCAGCTCGCCGACCACCTATCCAAGTTAGGCTCCTCTCATGCCATGATTCTGTCGGGGGTCTTCATTCAAGATCTTTTGGCGCCATCTATTAAAGAAGAGAAGGAAGTTCAAGAGGTTCCCCCTATCGAGTAGCTGGTACTTACAGTACCTTCGCCGGCCGCCGATTGGAGGAAACAGTTCATCAAGTACCTCACCAGCGCTGAAGTACCCGTCGACAAGACTAAAACCGAACGCCTAATTCATTGAAGTAAGCATTACATGCTAGTGGACGGCAACTTGATGAGGAAAAGTGCCAAGGAAGGGATACTATAGAAATGCATCACCCAAGAAAAGGGAGTAAAACTACTTCTCGAAATTCACTCTGGTTCCTACAGCAATCACGTAGCCTCAAGAAACCTGGTCGGCAAAGCTTTTTGAGCTGGTTTTTACTGGCCCATGGTCATCTCTGATGTAGAAGATCTCATCCGATGTTGTGAAGGATGTCAATTTTCGCCAAGTAAATACATGTGCCGGCACAAGAACTGCAGACCATCCCAGCTTCCTGGCTTTTCGCATGCTGGGGACTGGACATGATCGGGCCTTTCAAGCTAGCGCCAGGTGGTTTCTAGTATGTGTACGTCGCCATCGACAAGTTCTCCAAGTGGATCGAGTACAAACTGCTTGTCTCGGCTGCTGCAAAGAAAGCAGTCGAGCTCTTTGAAGATATCATCCATAGATTTGGTCTCCCGAACAGCATCATCACCGACCTCGGAACCACATTCACTGGTCATCATTTTTGGGACTTCTGTGAAGACCGATGCATCTCCATTAAATACGTTTCTGTTGCCCATCCCAGAGCCAACAGCCAGGTCGAACGGGCGAACGACATGATCCTTGATGCCCTAAAAAAGAGGCTATATCAGAAAGAAGAAAAGCATCCGAGCAAATAGCTCAAAGAGTTACTAGCCGTGGTCTGGAGACTACGCACTCAAGCTAGTCGTAGCACCGGTGTGTCTCCATATTTCTTGGTCTATGGTTCAGAAGCCATACTACTAGTGAACATTGCCTTCCGAGCACCCAGGGTGGAAAATTATGATGAAGAGCAAGACGCAGCTGTTCGAACAGAGGACGTCGATAGAGCCGAGGAGGAACGCCTAATCACCTACATACGCACAGCCAAATATCTAGAAGGCTTGCAGAGCTACTACAACCGTAACTTCAAAGGTCATTCATTTGCTATCGGCGACCTCGTTCTCCGTAGAAAACAAAAAACCGAAGGGATGCACAAGCTCTCCTCCCCCTGGGAAGGGCCTTACGTCGTCAAAGAGGTTATTCGACTAGGGTCTTATCGCCTATGTGACTGGGATGGAATCGATATCCCCAATTCATGGCACATCGAGCACCTCATATGTTTCTATCCTTCAAATGCTCTAGATATGTATTCTCCACTCCATGATGAATAAAGTTTTGGTCGCCATAATTTGTCTCCATTATTTCTCCATTATGATTTAATCTCTACTTACGGTCGTCGAGCTCTAAGCTGCTCCTTAACAAACTCTAATACGAGATCACCATGACTGCTCCGCCACATGTCTCCATATCTCCAACATGTGATCACCATAAATACTCCGCCACGTTTCTCCATATCTCCAACATGTGATCGCCATAAATACTCCGCCATGTTTCTCCATATCTCCAACATGTGATCGCCATAAATACTCTGTCGTGTTTCTCCATAAGTAGCATTCGAGCAGCACACATTCTGTTTTGTGCTCTATGGAGAAGACCCAGTCTTCAATCTCTCCCTACACGTGATACGGGCTCCATGCTCTACGTTATGTGTGGTCGGCTATGGTTCCTTGGTCACGCCTGTTCCTCCTACACGTGCATGGGCTTTGTGCTCGATGTTATGGACTATGGGATAGCCAAGGCCGAGAGCTCAGTGAAGAACTAACTGCTTGGACGCCACTTATACTACGTTTATTTCTAAGTTATTTCGCCAATCACCGAGCAGCACATGTTTCGCTCTGTTCTATATGGAGAAGACCCAGTCTCTGATCTCTCTCTACACGTGCTATGGGCTTCGCGCTCTGCGTTATGGGTGGTCGGCTGTGGTTCCTTGGTCATGCCTGTTCCTCCTACACATGCACAGGCTCCGCACTCGATGTTATGGACTGTGGGCTAGCTAAGGCCAAAGATTTCAGTAACGAACTAACTGCTCGAATGCTACTTATACTGCGTATAATTGCATTAGGGTTAATACTTCAATGATTTCTTCACTGCAACACTACAAACTGCATAAACATGCACATGTCAACATTTATACGTACACATAAATGTCTGTCTGTGCCATTGCATGTTTTTAACTACTCTATTCAGTTATTACAGCATACTCTCCGAGCAGATCACCGAGCTTTGCCATCGCCGTCCGTCTCATCGAACAGGTCGATGTCGCCGGCCAGCTTCTTCGCTGTGTCCTCCACCTCATCCTCTAGCAGCTGGTGCTCCGCTTTGCCCATCCCTTTGGCAAATCCAGCCCCTATCGCCTGAAGGTCATTGGCTGGGTAGTGGTACCGGACCACCGCAAGGGTGTGAGTAACGATGGTAACAATGGCGTCACGGTTGAAGCTCTCGAAATTCTCCCATGCCGCCTTACACCTCTTGATGTAGGTGTCCGAACATGGTGGCCTACCATTGGGCTATGGAGCTATCTCCAGGTAGACACAGTCGATAACCGGTTTGACTCCGACGACTATGGCATCGAACTTGTCCCTTTGGGTCCTGGCCTCCTGCACCAGCACATCAAACTATGCCTTGACCCTATGATGGTAGTCTACAATCATTACAAGGTTCCATCAAGCAAGGAAACTACATCAACCATAACTCCGACCAGGAAGTACTCACCCTTCAGCTCCTCATCCAGTTTGTCTGCTCACCTTGACTCCTTCGCCTTCTCCTCTTGGAGTTGCTCGACATTTTGGCATAGCTGGCCGAGCTTCACTTCTTGCTGTACAAGCATAGCGGTCGTCAGCACCAATAATAATTCAGCAATGCAAAGCAATTTCACTAATATGCCATACCTGCTTTCTGCACAGAGACGCTTCTGAGCTGCTCGAATTTCTGCTCTAGTTGCATGCAAGCACATGCCAGTTGCTTGGAGATAGTGGCCAACTGCTTGGACTTGCCCTAAAGCTGCTCAGACGCAGCTGCCAGCTACTCAGACGCAGCTGCCAGCTGCTTAGACATAGCTGCCAGCTGCTCAGACACAGCTGCCAGCTGCTCAGATAGGACACCCTTCTGGTATTCTAGGTCCCGTGAGTTGGACTCAGTAAGGTCTCGCTCGCGTTGGGCCCTCTGGATGTTTCTCTCCATAAGGTTCATCGCCTCCTTGAGTTTTTCATTCTCCTCGGTGAGCGGCTCCATCCTCTTTATCAGCTGGCACCGCTGCTCGGCAGTCCGAGTTATCCCCTACAAAAATGCCAAGATTATGAAGAAGAACAACTCCAATGTCAAAGATAAACATTATAGATGCAATACTAACCTTGATTTGTTTCATCACTCCGACAAGGTCGGACTCCAGTCTTCTCAGCTCCCTGGTGGTGTCCTCCTCCTCAACAACCACCACCTCATCGCCGTGTTTGTGGAGGATTCAGATAGCTTGGGGTCGAGATTCCTCACGTTTGATCTCTTCCACCTCGTTCTACTCTGCCATGGCTAGAGGCACCACCGAGGGCTCCGTGGCCGGACAACAGGTCCAACCATGCCCTGCGATGCCTCAGGGGGGGCGCTATTTGCTCCTCGGGCACCACCAGCTTCGCCGCCCCAGACTCAGGTGCGGCACCGGTATCTCCTGCATTCGCCGCTGAAGACCCAGTGGTTTCCGCCGTTGCCCCATGCATCATCATCGACCCGTCCACCATCAGCACAAACTATTCACCACCACCAAGTCTGCCAGTGGCAGCGGTTGACTCCTCCGTAGGCCGCCGAGCACCCGGGGACTTTAGGATGGGGTCCACCGGCATCTCCTTCACCCCGGAACCAGCCTTCTGTTGCTCGTCAGTCTAGATGGGAGGGGTCAGATCCTCCGTATACCTTGCTCTGCATCAGTTTAGCTCATCAATCGCCAAAAAAGGATAAGGATATGACAACCAAATAACTCCAAGACAAGGGTACTTATATAGCAGCTTTCTGGTAGTTTTTTCTGAACCGGCGCTGCCTACCTGAGCCCCCAGCCATGGCCTTGGGGTCGATGCTAGCGTCTTGGGGTGGAGGTCTCGCAGTCTCCGCCGTAGGCCTCTCCTCCGCCCGTCGCTCCAGGACTCCCCTCGCCTGCTACTCGGGGACTCCCTCCACCCACCGCTCTGGAACTCCCTTTACCTGATGCTCAGGTGAAAGGTCCTAATATGGCTAGAGGGGGGGTGAATAGCCTATTTAAAATTCTACAAATCAACTAGAGTAATTTGATTAGTAAGACAAATAGCGAAATGCAAACTTGCTCTAGCTCTACGAGGGTTGCAAGCTACCTGTTCAATAATTCTAGTTGCAATGATTACTAGACACACAACTTGCTATGATACTACTCACTAAGAGCTCTCAATCTTGCTACACTAAAGAGCTCCACTAGATGAACTTAAATAACAAAGTAAGCTCTCAATTCTAATTACACTAAAGAGCTTGCCACACTTAGTTTGCAAGAATATAAAAGAGTGAGTAGGGTGATTATACTGCCGTGTAGATGGATGAACCAATCACAAGATGAATATGAAATCAATCACCGAGAGAATACCAAATGGTAAGAGACAATCGATTTTCTTCCGAGGTTCATGTGCTTGCCAACACGCTACGTCCCTGTTGTGTCGACCAACACTTGGTGGTTCGGCAGCTACAAGGTATTGCACAAACCTCGTCCACATGATTGGACACCACAAGAACCTACCCACAAGTGAGGTAACTCAATGACACAAGCAATCTACTAGAGTTACCTTTCGGCGCTCCGCCGGGGAAGGTACAAATCCCCTCACAATCACCGGAGATGGCCACGAACAAACACCAACTCATGCCAATCCTCCAAAGCTGCACCAAGCCGTCTAGGTGGTGGCAACCACCAAGAGCAACAAGCGAAATCCACAGTAAAACACAAATACCAAGTGCCTATAGATACAATCACTCAAGCAATGCACTTGGATTCTCTCCCAATCTCACAATGATGATGGATCAATGATGGAGATGAGTGGGAGGGCTTTGGCTACGCTCACAAGGTTGCTATGTCAATGCAAATGGCCAAGAGAGTGAGCTTGAGCCGGCCATGGGGCTTAAATAGAAACCCCCACGAAATAGAGTCGTTGGGCTCCTCACTGCACTAAACACGGGCCGACCGGACGCTCCGGTCATATTGACCGAACGCTGGACCTTAGCGTTCGGTCATGCGATGTGCGCCACGTGTCATCGGCTTCAAATGCTGATCGCTCAATTTCAACGGTCAAGTGATGACCGGACGTGTCAGTTAGAAAGTGACCGGATGCAGGATCTCAGCGTCCGGTCGTTTCCAGTAAGGTTCCAAACGCGACATTTCACGACCGGACGCGTCCGGTCATGCCTGACCGGACTCACCCAGCATCCGGTCACACAACGTCTCCTCTGTGCGCCTCACGTCAGTGTACGTCAGCACTGACTGGATGCACCCTGCCAGTGTCCGGTCGCAAAGTGACTCAGCGTCCGATCATTTGACCAACGCCAGCGACTTCGCTGTTACACCTAACTAGACACTCTGGTCCAAGCAAGGCCAGCGTCCGGTCACTTCCAGTGACCTCCGTCTTTTCTATCTACGGCATCGGTGGCACCGTCGGACTGTCCGCACTCTACGGGCGGACACTCCACCGGTGGAGTTTCTTACCCTTGCACCCAAACTTCACCACCCTTGATCAAATGTGCCAACCACCAAGTGTATCACCTTGTGCACATGTGTTAGCTTATTTTCACAATCATTTTCAAGGGTGTTAGCACTCCACTAGATCCTAAATGCATATGCAATGAATTAGAGCATCTAGTGGCACTTTGATAACCGCATTTTGATACGAGTTTCACTCCTCTTAATAGTACGGCTATCTATCCTAAATGTGATCACACTCACTAAGTGTCTTGATCACTAAAACAAAATGGCTCCTACAATTTTACCTTTGCCTTGAGCCTTTTGTTTTTCTCTTTCTTCTTTTCCAAGTTTAATCATTTGACCATCACCATGCCATCACCATTGTCATGATCTTCGCCATTGCTTCATCACTTGGAGTAGTGCTACCTATCTCATAATTACTTTGATAAACTAGGTTAGCACTTAGGGTTTCATCAATTAACCAAAACTGAACTAGAGCTTTCATCGGGGACTCCCTTCGCTTGCTGCCCGGGGACTCCTATCGCCTGCTATTGGGGGACTCCCTCCTTTCTCTTCAATTGTTCCTCCACGCGTGTGCTACGTGGAGGCGCCTTCGTGCTTTGTGGAGGAGCCACAAGAACTTCATCGTCATCTGACCATTCAGACATCGTGGTACTCCACGTCCGAGTGGTCTGGTCATCGCCAAGTGAGATGTTGCCTGGCTTGAGGGGAGCGGCACCCGCCGTCTTTCTCTTCTTCTAGGCTGGCTCGTCTGCCACTGCCCTCTTCCCCCGGACTTTCTTTGACACCAGGGATGGACTCTCTGATGAGATGCTGACGACTCCCTCCTCAGGCTATGTCGATGGCCGAGCATCTACTGCCTATGGCCAATCACCCCTCGGCACGCCCGAGAAGTACACCGCTCTTTCCTACGAATGGATCTTCGCATAAGTGAATCAGTCCACTGCTCGGCAACGACAAAAGATAAAAAGCATCTAGAACACACAATTGAGATATTTACCTGAGGAGGTAGATTCTAGCAATGAAAGAGTCTCATCTACCCTGGCAAGTTGAACGAGGCAAGTGGAGCAAATAGCTCTGCGGCCTGCTCCTGCACAACATCCCTTGACAGCATCTCCATCCTCTCCCGGGTACTGTCAGTCTCCCCCTTGAAATCAAAGGCTACGTGGGCCCTCTCCTTGTAGGGCTGGACGCGGCGCACTATGAAGCTCGTTGCCACCAGTCCACCGTTGGTCTTCACGCCCTTTATTAAGCCAAGGAGGTCCCTCACTTGCTCCATGTCAGCACTGCTTGGCTTCTCCGACCAGCTCTTTTGGCTCTCCGGGATTGCAATGTGGCTCTGTTTCATGTAGAACCACCTGGCGTTCCACTCCTTCAGCGAAGTATTCAGCGGTACAGTGATGTACTCACTCGCCATCCCGTCCTGGAGTTGCAAATATACACCGCCGACCACCTTGGAACCGCCGTTGCCTTTATTCTTCAACCAAAACAGGTGTCTGAAGAGGTTGAAGTGCGGAAGAATCCCCAGATATGTATCATAGAAGTGGATAAAGATCGAGATGTGCAAGATAGTATTTGGGTGGAGATTGCATAGACTAAGTGTCTAGAACTCGAACAGATCCCTCAAAAATGGATGAATAGGAAATCTCAACCCTTGCTAGAAATAATCCTCAAACACCACTACTTCATTAGTGTGAGGCATTAGGAAGGGCTCACCGCTGGCTGGCCACCATCCGGCGGTGATGCGGTCAGGAAAAGAACGCCCGCCTCCATTAATCTATTGAGCTCCGCCTCCCCCGTGCACGACGGCACCCACTCTTCGTCACGGCTGGCTCTGACGTTCGCCTTCTTTGGGCTTGCCTTCTTTGGGTTCGTAGCCCCCCTCTTAAGCGCCATCTCTCGGATTCGGATGGAGACTGGCGGTCTAAGCGTGCGTGGATGTGGATATAGAAATGCGAGGGCTGAGGAGGAAGATGAAATGGTAAAGCGACAAAGGTGGGAGCGCGAGGTGCGGCGGCACATCTATAAAGCACTCCCCCACCATTTCGCATTCGAGGGTTTTTGGGAAACCACTCCCATGATTTGCGCCTCTCCAAATTCTCCGCAACAGCAAGGTAGGCCATTACCTGGGCTTTCGCGCAACCGCGGCCCGTATCGTCGATTTATCTCCGCAATTAGTTACGGCTCGCTGAATATTCACTAACTTCACCAACCGTTATGGCTTAGTAATTACTACTGTACAACCATTACTCCGGTATTTTCTCTGTGATTTATTTTCTCCAAGATTTCCTCTTGTGGCTCAGGGACTGCATCAGCATTACGTCTCGGTTCCTCACCACATTGGGGATTTTTCTTCAGTTGACTACTGTTTTGGACCCTGGCACCACGTGACTACGTCACCTACTGTTAGGCTCGAGGACTAAGTGGGCACACTTCATGCTCGGGGACTGGCTGTCTGCTTGGCTGGTCTTTTACTATTCTTCTACTTTGGACCCTGGCACCACATGACTACGTCATCTACTATCAGGCTCGGGGACTAAGTGGGCACACTTCACCTTGCGGTGAGTGTGGTTGCTTTAATCTAGAAGACTCCACGCCTCTTGAAGCTGAAGAAGACTATCTCCCTTTCTTGTTGTCGGACTCTAAGTTGGCACACTTAGTCCACTGCGAAGAATTTTCGATTCTGAACTTGACCTCCTTACACCCTTATGGCAAGCCATACTTGGGTTACACCGCTCGACGACGGTTCACACTGCTCGACGACGGCTCACGCTGCTCAGCGACGGTTCACACTGCTCGGCGATGGTTCACGCTGCCTGGCGATGGTTTGCGCTGCTCGGCGACAGTTCACGCTGCTCGGCAACTGCTCACAACTGCTCGGCAACTCACCATGGTGGTTCGACCATGAGTTTGACTGCTCGACTTTGTTCGCACCTGCTCGGACAAGCTCAAGACGGCGTTGCACAACGGGTACAAGGCGCTCGGGGACTAGCTGTGGGGGGTACGACCTCAGATACTCACGGCAGACCACATGGGCTACGCCCCCAGGGGCGGCCCAACCCACAAGACGAAGCCTTGCGGGGCACGACTCTGCTCGGCGCCTCCCGCAAGACACCGGGAAGATATCTTGAAGATACTACGTGATCTGTTAGGATACGTATGATCACAGGATTCATGTAATCTATTATTACTTTCCGATTATCTCTCAGATCTAACCGACTTATAACCCTGCCCCCCGGACTATATAAAGCGGGCAGGGACCTCCTCCAAACTCACGCATCATTATACGATAGCCAATATAATCCAACAGACCACAGGAGTAGGGTATTACGTCATACTGACGGCCTGAACCTGTCTAACTCGTATGTCTCTGTTGTCTTCTTGTTCTATATTACACGTCTCTCTGCCGATCAATCTACCTTCGTGGGATACCCCTCGGAGAACTGCCGACGATATTCTGTCGACACCTTTAATGTAGTGTATTCTAAGAATTTTAACATAAACTAAAAGATAACATAAAAGACGCATGTACACTTATTTTATTTCTTAAATCAGACGCTATTATCAGCGTGATGGATAGTGATTGGTTGATAAATAGAAAATATTTAATGTAAAATTAGTTTTTGTCATCTCGAATGCATTATATTTGAGGATAGATTTGGAATACTAGAATATTCTATATTACAGGACGAAAGGAGTACACAGTACATATATGTACATATACACGCCTGCATGCGTTTAATATGCATACTCGATGGGTCGTCGTCGGATCTCCCGTCCCAGCTGATGATATACAAGTTGATCCACCTCTCAAGTATAGTAGGTTACGACGACTGTGAAATGGAAATGGAATCTTTTGTGTTGGTGCCAACTGGCCTATAATTGTGTCGTTGGTGCATGGATGGTAGCGAGTTCACGTGCAGCTAACTACCAGCGTCGGTTGGGTCGTACGTGTACGTTGGTCGACGGACGTGTCGTCAGGCCCCAAACGTTGTCATGTATATAACCTTGTGGTCGAGGATGCCTGTGATTGGTATCTTTCTTTGTATACATGTTCGTCTATTTCTGTACTTATTTCTGTACAGTTTTAGGAATTTCAGCCGCTTGAACAAATTTGGTCTTTAGATGCGACTGAGGTTTCATTTCAGACGTCTCTATAAATCAATTTACAGGGTGGTTGAATAGCCGTCTCTAAATCGGATGATTTAAAAAAGACAATCAAGCTAGTAGAGGCGAATGAGAAAGACACATCTACAAACGGTTTCTAGCTGCCTCTACTACACATCTTTCCTATAGTAGTGTAACAAGTCTAATTTGTTTTGAAGGTCAAAAACATTAGTTCATAATGACGATGACATTGCATAATCTTGGTCCCCACCATGTGCCCTAGAAACTAGAAAGCGACGGTAAATGGATCATTCATCGCCACATATATTGCAATTGCCGATGCACCAGCTAGCACACATGACAAACGAAACAAAACAGCGTCAGTTACAACAATATAATGCTCAAATATATACCTCCACCTCGTCGTCCTCCCAATCCCCACCCTCTTATTACGCCACACTTCGCCTGCACGGCTGTACCAACCCAACCCAAGCCACCCAATAATAACCAACATAACTTAGCCGCGGCCTGAGCTTAGCTGTTGAGCAGTTGAGCTAGGTACAGTCACGGAGTCTCAGCCATGGGCAACTGCGTCCAGAGCAGCGGCGGCGCCATAGAAGCAGGGCGCCAGCAGCAGCAGCTGCAGCGGAGGAGAAGCGCCGCCGGTGACGAGGAGGAGGTAATAATTGATGAAGGGGTGGCGCCGTCGGTTATGAAGGTGAAGATGGTGCTGACCAAGGGCGAGCTGGGGTGGCTGGTGGCGCAGCTCAAGGCCGGTGACCGCCGCCTCGAGGACGTGCTCCAGGAGATGGCGCGTAAGCGTGAGGGCCGGGCCGCCGACGACGGGTGGCGGCCCAGCCTTGAGAGCATCGTCGAGTGCCCGGCCGAGACGGCGGCCGCCACCTCCGATGATTAGCCACATAGCAGCTGTCTTGTCATATGCGTACGTACTTTTTTTTTTTTTTTTTTTGCGTTGTTGATAGTCTCCAAGACTCCAAGCATGTTCTGGTTTACACCCTGTGTGGGGTGGAAAACTTGTAGGATATAGCAAAGCCAATCGCTGAAGAGCGAGTGGTTACTACTGGTGGACGGCTAGCTCAGTTCAGTCGGGCTATATAGTAGTGTATTGTTGGGGATACTTAATTGGGTATAATCTAGTCATTAGCGTCCAGCTGCCTAGTTGATGACTTGTTTGTTAAGCAGCATTTCCAACTTTTTTCCTTATTGCTTTGTTATGTATAGAGATCGGATTAGCCAGGAAGACGCAGCCGCTTGCACATGACGATGAAGAAGCAGCTAAGAGAGAGTGTTTATTTCAAGTGCTGGTCATTTCATTCTTTTCTCTCTTGTTGCTTAAAATTGTTTCTACTTTTATATATCTTGCTTCGGTCCCAGCTGTTAAACGATGGTTTCTGACATCCTACTTTTAATCCGACCAAGAAGTTACATGCTCACTTTTGTTGAGGCTTTCACGCATGATTACTTCACAAACAGGTCGACTGCCTCGAGTAGTAGTGTCGGTGACAGTACAGCACTGTCAGCCATACGTATGCATGCCGCCATCTGTAAAAGATATACTTCACTGGAAAAATATAAATCCTGTGTTGACTACTGGTTGACCGACGGCAGGGCGTGTATTGATACCAATACATGTTAAATCAGTGCGATGGAATTTTTTATGCCCGTTTTTTTACGTGTAACCTTGAGCTAATTTAGACCATGCGCACGTGTACAACTCGCCACGGGAGATGTGGATAGCCGGCCGGTTTTTCTCGTCACTTTGCTAGCGTCAATGGAGAAGACGACGTGGTCTGATGGCTCAGGGTGACTAACAGGAAAAGGGACATATTCGTGTATATATTAGTCCTTGACGGTCCATGGACGGCTCTATGCAGCAGCAACTAAATCATAATCTGGCACTCCTGCATTTAGCGTTTTGGCCCACTCAAAATTAATTTATATAGATGGTTCTTAAATCTCAAAGATGTTTAGAAATTATTGGTTTTGAGAGGATGACATGACATCGGTTTCTAGACACGGTCGACAATGTGGCACGGTTCTAAAATTATTTTCCAAAAATTGTAAATCAGCAAAACAACATGAATGCTTTTAATCTTGAGAGAAGCCCACTAGAGAAGTACCAAGCTTGTGAGTCGGTTATTAGGGAATGAATTAAAAAACCCCTCTTACCTCAAAAGAAACCTCTCCTACCACAAGCATAATGCCATAGAATCACTTTGTGAAGCGTACGATGCTATCATTTTGTATTAAGTTCCACGAAAAAAGTGTGAACTACAAAGTTTTAGATCTCGTCGAGCACTATAATTTGGTTCAGGACGTATCTCCATTCGAGGTCGTTTAAAAAAAAATCAAAAAATAAATTTCAAAATCTATGAACTTAAAACATATCCAGAAAGTTAAATTTTCTCTTCTGCACCAATTTTTAGAGGCAGGTCCCATTACCAATTGCCTCTATAAATACCATTTCTAGTGGTGATCTGTAACCCCAACTGCCTCTGAAAATAATGAACATTTTAGACAACAACCGCGTCTAGAAATCGATTTTAAGAGAGTGTTTGATGGAGCTACCTCCGGAAAAAAGAGCACCATTGAAATCATTTTTTGTAGTAGTATAGTAATCCACCTAGCAAGTTCAAAAAATGAACCTCAGTTTTGTGGAAGTTAACTGTTCTTGTGGAGGCTTTTAGGTTATTATACATATTGGTTAATATAAAATAAAATGCAACTTTAGGAAGGCCTCTCGATAGAGCTCCTCCTTTCAATACACCACTCCAATGCATTGTGGTCAGATATCGGTCGCTAAAATAAATATAACTATATGAACAATCGTCGCTAAAGGTGTCTAACAAATCAACATTTAGTAATTCCATGTTTACTGATTGGCCATCGGTGGTTATATATATGATATTTTGTAGCCAGCTATATGATAGTAGTTCTCTCTCTCTCTCTCTCTCTCTATATATATATATATATATATATATATATATATATATATATATATATATATATATATATATATATATATATATATATATATATATATATATATATCATTGAATGGATCATTTGTAAAAATGGCCCCACCCCGGTCTTTCTCGCATGAAAAACTGGCCCACCTAGTTCCAAACCCTAGAGTTGTATTATCCCTTATATCCCAAATCTGCGCTGCCGTCCTGCTCTACTCTCATCCCCTTTCAAAGCATCTGCGCTTCACAAATTCTTGTGTACCCTAGCTAATACCCCCCTATTGCGTACACCCCTAGATGGAAAATCGGTCACCTCTTATCCACCTATCTCATTTTGAGCACCGCGTGCTCTCATCCCAATCTACCCGCTGTTAGGAATGGAAGCTTCCCATCATGCAAATCAGCATGACAAAGATATGAGATTGATTGATAGTCATAGATGGTAAATATCCTTTGTACGCATTAACATATTGTATAATAGGCTAATTATAACCATCAATCTCGGATTGAGTCTTGCCTTGTATTGCCACATCAAGGGCTATCCTTGACTATAAATAAACTCACACGGCCTCCACAAGGAGGTGAGAACGCTTACACGAAACTTTACATGGTATCAGAGCTTGCAAACTTGCACTTTACTGCCGGCACATGATTCCATGTTGAAGTCCTTCTACAAGACCAAACACCTAGGGGCAATACACTAGATGACCACACTGATGATAATCCTACTACTCCTGTTGCTAATCCTAAAGATTTTGCAGAAAAATTAGATGATGTTACTCTTTCTAGGCGTCATTTCATGCAGCAAACTGCCAGCGTGGTTCCCGAGCCTAATGACCTGTGACAAGTGCACGGAGTTCGCCTTTGGAATCGACGCCAGGTGGATCTGCCCCGACAACCACGCTTGATAAGGGGTCAATCGTCGCCTACCACACCACCTGCGCCAACACAACTGCTGCAGGACTGTTCCACTCTCCGTCTATCGCGTCTATGCCTCAAACCGCTGCGAGCGAACAACCATGCCCGCTTCTGATGCGCCACAGATACCCCGCCACAGGATGTTCTGTGCCTTCCGCTCGGATTCTCCTGTGTTGCCCTCAGGCACTCACTACTACAGAACAGGTATTCACCGCCGGCCCCAGAACCCCCATCACCGTCGGTTTTGGCCCTCGATGGTGTAAGTCGGCAGTGATGCCCATTATCATTATTGCCGGTTACGAAACCGGCGGTGATGAAAACTTATCACCACCGGTAGGATTTTCAGAAATTCCAAAATCGAGTAAAAAATAGCAAATTTTTAAATCCCGAGAAGGTCCCACCGGCCAACCGCACGGTCATGCGTCACAAGTCATGTGATTTTTCTCACAAAAATCCACGCGCTGCGCGGTGCTGGGATTCAAACCAGAGACCTATGCCCTCACGCGTAGCTGCTCTAACCACTCTGTCCCTAAGTCACTTGTCCGTATAGCATGTATATTCCTTTAGTACTAACTTCTCATGATTTTAAAATGAATATTTAGAACCCTAAACGACTTCAAATAAAAAAAGTCATCAACTACAAAGTTGTTCTGATCGAGATCTACAACTTTGATGTTGGAGGTTTTGCCATCCGAGGTCGTTTGACAAATTTGGATTTCAAATCTTTAAAACTTTAGCCATACTGTTGGGACATCAAATGATTTCAAATTAAAAAGTCATCAACTACAATGTTATAGTCCTCATTGAGATCTACAACTTTGGTTTTGCTTGATTTTTCATCCGAGGTCATTTACAAAATTTGAATTTCAAAATTTTTGAACTTCAGATACAAATTTAAGACCCCAAATGATTTCTAATGAAAAAGTTATCAACTACAAAGTTATAGATCATAGCGAGATCTGTAACTTTGCTTTTGATCATTTTTTCATATGACGTTGTTTGTATAATTCAAAAAAAATTGAATTTTAAAACATAAGAGCTTCAAACAGAATTACGGTAAACAATTTGAAATAAAAAAGTCATCAACTATAAAGTTGTAGTATAAAGTTTGTTTTCATCCGACTTTGTTTAAAAAAGTTATGAATTTTATTGTGCTGCAGCATAAATCATCACCGCCGGTTCGTATTACGAGCCGTTAGTAAAAAGATTTTCTCCATCGGTAGGTACCACAAACCTGTGGTGCAAATGGGTCGACCATCACTATCGGTTGGTAACACAAACCGCCTGTAATGATAGGTTTATCACTGTCGGTTCGTGTTACTAGCCAGCAGTGATAAACGTCCAAATTTTCACCAACGGTTTATAACACGACCCGGTGGTAAAAATCATTTCACCAACGGTTCGTAATACGAACCAACGGTGATGAGTATCACCGGTGAAAGTGGCGGCGGTGATTACCCGTTATGTAGTAGTGACTCCTGTTGCTGCACCAGATCCTCCTTCTGTTCCTCGGCCAAGGACACGTCTGCAACATGGGATTCGTCAACCCATGATGTTCACCGATGGCATCATTCGGTATGGTTCTCTCTACAACTGGTGAACCCTAGAATCTCCAAGACGCACTACTTGATAAAAATTGGAAAAAATGCAATGGATGTTGAATATTCTGCTCTCATCAAGAATAACACATGGCATCTAGTTCCTCCAGCACAAGGGTGCAATGTCATTGATTGCAAATGGGTCTACAAGATAAAGAGACATGCTTATGGGTTCATTGACCGATACAAGGCTTGCTTGGTTGCTAAAGGCTTCAAGCAATAGTATGTCACGTTGTTAAAGCAGCAACAATCAAACTTATACTCTCCATTGTGTGTCACGAGGATGGAGCCTTCGTCAATTGGGCATATAGAATGCGTTTCCTCATGGTGTTCTAGAGGAGGAAGTGTTCATGAAGCAAGCACCTGGATATGAGGATGAGTCTGCACCTCACTACATCTTAAGTTGGACAAGCACTATATGGTCTGAAGCAAGCCCCTCGGACATGGTACTCCAGACTTAGCACAAAGCTACATCATCTTGGTTCCGTCCCTCAAAAGCCGACACTTCTTTGTTTTTTCTATCACAAGGGCAAAGTCACAATTTTTCTACTCATCTATGTGTGATGATATTATTGTTGTCAGTTCCTCTCGGACAGCCACACAAGCATTGCTTGCTGATCTCGACAAGGAATTCGCTCTCAAGGATCTTGGCGAGCTTCATTATTTCCTTGGAATTGAAGTCAACAAATGCCAAGATGGTATTCTCCTTACGCAACACAAGTATGCCACTGATCTGTTGCAGCATGTAGGGATGTTGAACTGTATACCAGTCCCCACGCCCTTCTCCACAAGTGAAAAATTGTCGGTTCATGTAGGAGATCCTCTTGGACCCGAAGACACACCACCAGGTATAATTGTAGGTGCATTACAGCACTTAACTTTGACAAAACCAGATCTTGCATTTCTAGTTAACAAAGCATGTCCGTACCTACTTGCTCCTACTTCACAACATTGGACGTCTGTTGAAAGAATATACTACGGTATCTTTTTTTGCGAGGAAAGAATACTACTGTCAGCCATATGTATGCATTGCATGCCGCCATCTGTCAAAGACGATATTCACTGAAAATTATAAAAATCCTGTGTTGACTACCTACGCCAGGGCGAGTACTGAGAGGTTACCAAGACATGTCAAATCAGTGCGCGTGGAATGAAAAATTTTATGCCCAGCTTTTTTACGTGTAACCTTCAGGTAATTTAGACCATGCGCACGTACGAGTACGACTCGATTGCCACGGGAGATGTGGATAGCCGGCCGGTTTTTCTCGTCACTTTGCTAGCGTCAATGGAGAGGATGACGTGGTCTGATGGCTCAGGGTGGCTAACAGAAAAAGGGATATATATATATATATATATATATATAGATAGAGAGAGAGAGAGAGAGAGAGACGTGCGCACGACTAACCCGTGACTCCATCGCTAGCCCGCGGTCCATAGACGGCTAAATCATAATCTGCCACTCCTACACTGGGCACTTCCGCCGCCGTGAATTAATTTACAAAGGTGGTTCTTAATTCTTAAGGATGCTTAGAAATAATTGGTTTTGGAGGATGATATCGGTTTCTAGACACGGTCAGCAATGTGCTCGGTTCTAAAATTATTTTTCAAAAAAATTGTAAATCCCTACACCTAAAAAATACTTAAGGTTATCGTTGCGCGGCAAATCGCCCCGTTCGCCCCTCCATAAAACCGCGTGTTCTATGTGAGTACGTGACTCCCTTACAACTCGCCCTTGATCCGCAGGAGCACAGGGACTGAGACCCGCTGCTGCTGGTACCGACGTTAGTCAGTGAGTTCCATCCTCCCGTCTGTGTACTGGCCAGATTCAACCTCTATGCACGTGCTTGTTTGTAGCGCTCCGAGCAGAAAAAAATAAGATGTGGGGAGTAAATGAAAAGATATTATGTTTCCTGTTAATAAATAACTAAAGAGAACAAAAACAATTAGAGGTCTTAATGAAATTGAAAATAGTTTAAGGTTCCCGATGCAAAATTGTTAACGAAAAATTATTTATTAGTTTTCAATTTTTGTGAAATTGAAAAATTATTTAATGAAATTGAAAATGATTAAATACGTGTGCATAAAATTTCATGGCCCCGTGCAATACAGGGGCACATATCGAGTCAACTAAAAAACATAAATGTTCTTAATCTTGAGAGAAGGCCATTAGAGAACGAAGTACCATGCTTGTGAGTGGGTTCTTAGGGAACGAATTAAAAAAAACTCTTGCCTCAAACGAGCCTCTCCTACCACGGTGCCAAATCACTTTGTGAAGCGTATGACGCTATCATTTTTTTATTAAGTTTCAAAAAAAATGTGAACTACAAAGTTTTATATCTCGTCGAGCACTACAACTTTGGTTTAAGATGTATCTCCATTCGAGGTCATTTAAAAATTCAAAAAAATAAATTTCAAAATCTATGAACTTAAAATATATGCAAAACGTTACCATTTCTTTTGCTGCCAATATTTTTAGAAGAAGCAGGTCCCATTACCAACTGCCTCTGAAAACAATGGACATTTCTAGAGAGGATGGAAAACACCAACCACGTCTAGAAATCGATTTTAAGAGACAATGTTTGACGGAGCTACCTCCGAAAAAAAGAGCTCCTTTAAAATCATTTCTGTAGTAGTATAATAATTGACCTAGCAAGTTCAAAAAATGAACCTGAGTTTTTTGAAGTTAAGTGTTCTTGTGGTGGCCTTTAAGGTTATTATACATATTGGTTTATATAAAATAAAAGGAAACTTTAGGAGGGCCTCTCAACAGAGCTTCTGCTTTCAATACACCAATCCACCGCATTGTGGACAGATGTCAGTTGCTAAAATTTGATGCTAAAGGTGTCTCGCAAATCAACATTTAGTAATTCCATGTTTACTGGTTGGACATCGGTGGTTATATATATTCACATTTAATGTTACATCACCGGTCTTTAAAATACTTATATCATTGAATGGATCATTTGCAAAAATGACCCCACCTTGGTCTTTCTCGCACAAAAAATATTCGGGGTATTTCGGTTTCGGGGCCAAGCTAGCTGGTGCTTATCACACAAAAAATTATTTATTTTAATAAAATTATTTAATGATCGATCTATCCGCAGAAATTGCTAGGTACAGCCATAGGCGTATCCGATATTCAGATTGCTCCATCTCTATAGCCGTATATATGCAAGCAGTAACTAAATACATCAGGTTCGTCATGCAAATGAATAGAAATTTCTTCAAAAAAAAAGTGAAAAAGAAATGGTAGCGGTGACGCTGACAATATGTAGGTGTTTCATGAGTTGTTCCCATCGGACGGTGATGTGGGTGCGCCCAAGTGGCGCCGCCGCCGCTCGGGCATTGGTCTCCTAGTCGGCGCCGCGATTCGGGTTGATCGGTGTCCAATGTACACCCTGTTCGCTTGTTGGTTTCAACCAAGCTTATTCAACCAGCTAATAGTGTTTTTCTCTCACAACAAATCAGCACCAGCCAGCCCAAACCAACCTAGAAACCAACCAGCGAACACGCCGGTAACGTACACTAGGGTGTGTCTGAACGTCCATGTACAAAAAAAATGAGGTAAAAAAAAACAAAAAAAACAAAATTCTTCCCCGAGTGCTAGGGAAGGCACTCGGGGAAGAGGCCCTTTCCCGAATGTCAGGACAGGGCACTCGGGGTAGACTTAAAAAAAAAAGGGCCCAACAGGCCTTATCTAAACCTAACCGGCCACCCCACACCCGCCAGCCCGCCCGCCCGTGCGCTACCCCGCCGCCGCCAGCTCCCCCCGCCGCTGTCGCTCGCCGCGCGCCCCCACAGCGCTCGCCGAGCCCAGCGCCACCGCGCCCCCGCACAGCCCCCGTAGCGCCGCGCGCCCCGCAGCCCCCGCAGCGCGCGCTCCCCCGCAGCCCCCGCGCCTCGCGCCCTCGCAGGCCCCGCCGCCGCGCCCCCGCAGTCTGAGACGGTGGCGCGGCCCCGCCGGCGCGCCACCCGCAGCGCCGCGTGGCCCCGCAGCCCCGCGCGCCGCGCGCCCCCGCAGGCCCCGCCAGCGCGCCCCCGCAGCCCGAGACGGCGGCGCGACCCCGCCGGCGCGCCCCTGTCCCTGCGTGTCGGGGCCCGTCCGACCGGCGCGCCCCCTCCCTGGCCCCTGCGGCCGGCCCCCAGGCAAGCCGCTGGCCCCTGTCCGTCCGTGAGGTAGGGAGCCCGGCCCCTGGCGCTGGTTAGGGAGCAGAGAAGGAGGAGGTAGGTGGAGGAAGGAGGAGGAAGGAGGAAGAAGAAGGAGAAGAAGAAGGGGAAGGGGAGGAGAAGGAGGAAGAAGAAGGGGAGGAGGTGCCTCCGTCGCCACGTCCTGTCCCGTTGTCGGCGTCTTCTTCTCCGCGTGCACGTCCCGCCAACGCCCAAGGTATACGAACCATCCCGTTCTGGTTGTCGGCCATCGCGCCGTTTATGTGTTGACGGCCTTCGTGCCGGAATTGTGGATGTGTGGGCCATCGTGCCCCAAATGTGGACGTCGGCCATCGTGCCGACGGTTTTTCTTGCAGGTTATCGAAACCTCCCCATCCAGGGGAGGTTCTGCCGAAATTTTGTACTTATAGTGCTGTTTTTCTTCTTTTGCAGAGCAGGACCTGTCGCAGGGGAATCGGAGCACCTAGGCGACACCGATCGTCTTCGTCACTTTAGACCATGGTAAATCAGTGCGCGTGGTAATTTAGACCATGCGCACGTACGAGTACGACTCGATTGCCACGGGAGATGTGGATAGCCGGCCGGTTTTTCTCGTCACTTTGCTAGCGTCAATGGAGAGGATGACGTGGTCTGATGGCTCAAAAAAGGAGATTCAAAAAAAGGAAGGATTACATTTTATATAAATATTGAATTTTGATATATTCTAGATCTTCTTTCTTGACTATATATTTATTTTCTTTTTAAGAAAGTCAAAATCAAAAAAACCTAACTTTTTCACACACACACACACACACACACACACACACACATATATATATATATATATATATATATATATATATATATATATATATATATATATATATATATATATATATATATATATATATACCGCGGTCCATGGACGGCTCCATGCAGCGGCTAAATCATAATCTGCCACTTCTACACTGGGCACACTTCCGCCACTGTGAATTAATTTACAGAGATGGTTCTTAATTCTTAAGGATGCTTAGAAATCATTGGTTTTGGAGGATGATATCGGTTTCTAGACACGGTCAGCAATGTGCCTGGTTCTAAAATTATTTTTCAAAAAAATTGTAAATCCCTACAACTAAAAAATACTTAAGGTTACCGTTGCGCGGCAAATCGCCCTGTTCGCCCCTCCATAAAACCGCGTGTTCTATGTGAGTACGTGACTCCCTTACAACTCGCCCTTGATCCGCAGGAGCACAGGGACTGAGACCCGCTGCTGCTGGTACCGACGTTAGTCAGTGAGTTCCATCCTCCCGTCTGTGTACTGGCCAGATTCAACCTCTATGCACGTGCTTGTTTGTAGCGCTCCGAGCAGAAAAAAATAAGATGTGGGGAGTAAATGAAAAGATATTATGTTTCCTGTTAATAAATAACTAAAGAGAACAAAAACAATTAGAGGTCTTAATGAAATTGAAAATAGTTTAAGGTTCCCGATGCAAAATTGTTAACGAAAAATTATTTATTAGTTTTCAATTTTTGTGAAATTGAAAAATTATTTAATGAAATTGAAAATGATTAAATACGTGTGCATAAAATTTCATGGCCCCGTGCAATACAGGGGCACATATCGAGTCAACTAAAAAACATAAATGTTCTTAATCTTGAGAGAAGGCCATTAGAGAACGAAGTACCATGCTTGTGAGTGGGTTCTTAGGGAACGAATTAAAAAAAACTCTTGCCTCAAACGAGCCTCTCCTACCACGGTGCCAAATCACTTTGTGAAGCGTATGACGCTATCATTTTTTTATTAAGTTTCAAAAAAAATGTGAACTACAAAGTTTTATATCTCGTCGAGCACTACAACTTTGGTTTAAGATGTATCTCCATTCGAGGTCATTTAAAAATTCAAAAAAATAAATTTCAAAATCTATGAACTTAAAATATATGCAAAACGTTACCATTTCTTTTGCTGCCAATATTTTTAGAAGAAGCAGGTCCCATTACCAACTGCCTCTGAAAACAATGGACATTTCTAGAGAGGATGGAAAACACCAACCACGTCTAGAAATCGATTTTAAGAGACAATGTTTGACGGAGCTACCTCCGAAAAAAAGAGCTCCTTTAAAATCATTTCTGTAGTAGTATAATAATTGACCTAGCAAGTTCAAAAAATGAACCTGAGTTTTTTGAAGTTAAGTGTTCTTGTGGTGGCCTTTAAGGTTATTATACATATTGGTTTATATAAAATAAAAGGAAACTTTAGGAGGGCCTCTCAACAGAGCTTCTGCTTTCAATACACCAATCCACCGCATTGTGGACAGATGTCAGTTGCTAAAATTTGATGCTAAAGGTGTCTCGCAAATCAACATTTAGTAATTCCATGTTTACTGGTTGGACATCGGTGGTTATATATATTCACATTTAATGTTACATCACCGGTCTTTAAAATACTTATATCATTGAATGGATCATTTGCAAAAATGACCCCACCTTGGTCTTTCTCGCACAAAAAATATTCGGGGTATTTCGGTTTCGGGGCCAAGCTAGCTGGTGCTTATCACCCCTCCCTGATCGAATTAGGAACTAAAATATTCGATTTCAGTTAGTTCCATTTCGGTTTGGTTCTCAGTTATTTTGCCAAGGCAGAGGGGATGTCAACATCACTGTTGCTGCTGAGTCAGGCGCGCAAGACCTGGAGGATAAGACGTGAACTGGACCTCGATGCAGCCCAACTCGCTGGTGGACGGCCTAGAGTGGGTAAGGCCCAAGCAACCGGCAGGAGTTCGTAGCGTAAGTAGTTGAGGACAAAGAGAGGAGATGACATGAACAAAATGAATTGTAAAGCTACTCCTAAAACTAATCTGCCCTGGTTCCGTCGTCCGAATTCCACCCTTCTTCTTCGGATTCCAGTGCTGTAGCTTACAAATAAACACACACACAGAGCAAGGAAACTGTCGAGATCATATACATCCACTGTCCCGCTGACCCTCCACGCAGCATTGCCGACAGGTAATAGTTCCCTTGTACTCACTTTACCTTTGCTTTCCAAACAAAACGTGGATCGTCTTCTCCTTGATGCCCTTCAGCCCATCCTTGAGTGGCTGCGCCTTCCTGTGTTCATCCTTAGACGCTCCAGCTGGATAAGCAGCCGTTGGCCATGATGACTTTGGCTGCTGCTCCTGTACTTGCTGACCAAGCTTGGAGTTGGAGAAGACAGGGATGTGATATTGCGGTCCTGCCTCTTGTTTGCTCCTTTCTGGTGGCGGCAACGCCCTCTCGCAGGTGCCACTCACCGTCACCGGTGGATCAGCTGGGGTTTCCATGCTCCAGGCACCGCGGGCTAACTGTTCTCTAGTGTGGAGGTGATGAGCGTCTTGGAGGGTTGAGCCGATTTTACATCATTTTAATTCAGTTATTGTATGATCGATCTATCCGCAGAAATTGCTAGGTACAGCCATAGGCGTATCCGATATTCAGATTGCTCCATCTCTATAGCCGTATATATGCAAGCAGTAACTAAATACATCAGGTTCGTCATGCAAATGAATAGAAATTTCTTCAAAAAAAAGTGAAAAAGAAATGGTAGCGGTGACGCTGATAATATGCAGGCGTTTCATGAGTTGTTCTCATGGGATGGCGACGTGGGTGCGCACAAGTGGCGCCGCTGCCGCTCGGCTGCCCGGGCATAGGTCTCCTAGTCGGCGTCGTAATTCGGGTTGATTGGTGTCCAATGTAACATACACTAGGGTGTGTCTGAACGTCCATGTACAACTCTTCTGACCCTCTAGGGCGCTGCTAAGACGTGTTGTATTAAATTTTTCTCTATCTTAATATAAAGACACACAAACCTTTTACATAATCGAGAAAAAAATATAGAAATAGTAGATGGCGTTCTTGTCAAGTTACCTGCTTCTTCAACAGTAGGGGCGCCGGACGTCTGCTGCTTAGAATTAGAATAAAATGAACTGGCCATTTCGTATGTCCCTGTGCTCTCTAGAGTTTGTTCGGCTGAGCAAGTACGGTTTGTTTTTTTAGCCGGAACAGTATTTTTCTTTCACAAAATTTTAGCATAAACAGTATTTCCAGCATGAACAGTGCTTTATTTCATAACGTGTTTGGCTTGCGGCCACAACCACGACACGCCACGCCTATACTGCGGCTATCACACCAACCCAGGCTGCTGTTTGGTTCTCACCGAAGCGTCTCGGCCGCCACATATTTTTAACTTGTCGTTTGCTCCTGCTGCTCGTCGTCTAGCGTGTGATACTGTAGCGAGTGTGGCGCAGACCGCCACCGCCACACCTTGGCGTGGCCAACCGTGGCCAGGAACACTACTACATGAATCAATTTGTGCAGCGTGGCTAAAATGGGCTCCGTGGCGGGCACCTCTTTTGCCCGCCACGGTTAACCGGTGGCCGGCCAGCGAGGCCGGCCACCGAGGCGCCCGCTGCGGGAAAATGGTTTACCGTGGCGGGCCACCTTATTTGCCCGCCGCAGGAAATCGTTATTTACTGCGGCGGGCAGTATGAATCACCCGCCGCGGTTAATACGATGTACCGTAGCGGGCTCTTTAAACTGCCCGCCGCGGTAAAGAGTTCATTTCCTGCGGCGGGCGCTTTATATTGCCCGCCGCGGTAAAGCCTGTACAAATAATCACCGCCGCCCCTTCGTCTTCTCCACGGGTCTTCCTCTCTCTCAGACTCATGGGGGAGGTTTTGCCCTAAAATTTGAAGAAACTTTTGATTTGAGTTGAAGGGCTTGGATTTGAGGGAGGACATCATAAGAGGTTCATAAAGGCTTCCCCTCTCTCCTTCCATCCTCTCTCTCTATTTCCATCACCTAGAGTTCTCTCTAGATCTATATCTAGATCTAGATCAATTTTAATGGAAAAAATGATGTCATGTATTTCTTTAACCTTAGATTCATCATAGATGCATGCTTCATCTTTCACATCGTTATTTCCTCTCTTTTTTATGATTTTGGACGTAAAAATCATCAATTTCTCCTAATTCTTCTTTATTTGTTGATTGTGGCGGATAATGTTCGCAGGTATGATGGATAGATCGGAATGGATGTACCGGATCGATAGAGTGAATGATCCGCGGTACCTCTTTGAATTAAGGAAGTTTATTGCTGCTGGTAAAGCTCACCGTGAGAGACTGAAGCGGATGACAACCATATGTCCATGTTCTCGTTGCAAGAACCTGAAAGCCTACTGAGACAGCGAGGTGCAAACTCATTTGATCATGTATGGTTTCGTCGAGGGCTACACAGTCTGCACATTTCACGGCGAAAGAGTTGGTGCGAGTGGTGGTGCATCTGGAGTGAGCTCTTCGACGCCGACGACGACAGCACCATCGGTGAATAAAGATCCTTTAGGAGCACCCGGCTCCTCATCATCTTCAGCAGCAGCTGCGCCAGCCGACAGTGACAACAGTTGTCGTGATTACATCATGGTGGATGATCTAATGCAAGACGTGGCCGACGAAGCCGACGACGGTGGGGATGGTCAACCCGAGGATGTGCAGCTTGTTGAAGATCTAGTCAAATATTTCGATGAAGACGACGTTGTGTTGGGTTGCCCAAAGTGGTTGGAGAATTTCAGAGAGTTGAAGCAGGCGGTATTTGATCCTCTCTATAAGGACGGCGGCGATTGTCCGAAGGAGTGCACGGCGCTCCGTTTTAACCTCCATATGTTGATGTTGAAGGCTCATCATGGTTGGTCTGACACTAGCTTCAATGAGTTGTTAAGCTACCTTGCCACCACGTACCCAACGGCTAACAAGGTGCCCGCCAATACTTATCGGGCCAAGAAGCTGATCCGGCCAGTGGCGATGAAGCTTAGAAAGTTTGATGCATGCCCTAACCACTGCATCCTATATCGGAGCAATGTGTATGAGAATTTGACGAGTTGTCCGCACTATGGCTTTAGTCGGTACAAGAAAAATGCTGGTTGCCGCGTGGATGCAGAAGACGAGGGAGGCTTGTGGGGTGGTTGGAAGAATAAGAAGGGGGCAAAGAAGAGTAGTGTGGCCAAACAGATCTCGGCTCAGCAGGACGATGAAGAAGAGGGTTACACGCACAGGAAAAGTCCAGCACTGTCGGTGTGGTACCTGCCCGTGACCGATCACCTGCGTGCAATATTCGGGAACCCGGACGATGCCAAGCTCATGTCCTGGCATGCATCAGCTGACCGCCTGAACGACGATGGCAAGCTATGGCACCCATCCGATGGCAAGCAGTGGAAGGATTTTGACGAGGCCTACCCAGAGTTTGGCAAGGAGCCCAGGCATCTTAGGTTCGCGCTAAGTACCGACGGGATGAACCCATTTGGTGAGCTTAGCAGCTCGCACAGCACTTGGCCCGTCGTGCTCACCATGTACAACCTACCTCCCCATCTATGTCAGAAGCGTAGGTACCTTATGCTGACCATGCTTATCTCCGGACTGAAGCAGCCCGGCAACGATATAGATGTGTTCCTGGAGCCGTTCATGGAGGAAATGAAGATACTATTTGATGTTGGGGTCCAGATGGTGGATGCATCCCGCAAGGAGAAGTTCACACTAAAAGCAATCATCTTTGTCACCATCACCGATTACCCTAGTCTCTTCTCACTGTCAGGGCAGATCAAAGGGAAGACCGGCTGTGTAATTTGCATCGACGGGACCTGCTACACTTACCTTAAGGGATCCAATAAGATGGTGTACACGAGGCATAGACGGTTCCTCGCAAAAAATCACAGGTATAGAAGAAGTATTATGAACAAATACTTTGACAATCAGGACAAGCCACAGCGTGATCAACCGACACAGACTAGTTGGGGGACAAAGGTGTATGAGATGGTCAAGGACATGGATCAGGTGGAGTTTAGAAAGAAGAAGAAGCCGCCTGAAGAGGGGAGCAAGTAGATAAGGAAGCGAAAGCGGGACCAGACGGAGGAAGTCCCCACCGCCGTTCCTTTCAAGAAGAAGTCAATTTTCTTCAAGTACCTGTCGTATTGGAAAACACTGAATACACCCCATGCCATCGACTGCATGCACCTGGAGAAAAATGTCTTCAAAAGCACGATCGGTGTCCTGCTAGACATCAAGGGCAAGACAAAGGATGGTATCAAGTCACGGACGAATCTTGTCAATCTGGGCATCAGGCCGAACCTTCACCCGAGACTGCCTCAGAACGATAAAGTCGATATCCCGGGTGCGGCCTGCAACCTAACGCAAGACGAGAGGACGGCTTTTCTTAAGTTGCTTAGGGGTATCAAGGTGCCGACTGGTTTCTCTTCCAACATCAAGAGCCTGGTCTCCATGAAAGACCTCATAATGACCGGCTACAACTCACACGACTGCCATGTCATGCTGACGGTGTTCCTACCAATTGCGATTAGGGCTATCCGTCCAGAGTACGTGAAGATGGTCATCACACGGATGTCATACTTCTTTAATCGCATCACCCAGAAGGTCATTGATAAGGCTGAGCTGCCTGCCCTGAAGGAGTTCATCGCGGAGACCCTTTGCCAGCTCAAGATGTGCTTTCCACCATCTTACTTTGATATTATGCCACACCTAATGATGCATATGGTCGATCAGATCCATCAACTAGGCCCCGTGTACCTACACCAGATGTGGATGTACGAGCGGTTCATGTCCACCCTCAATAGATACGTCCATAACCGCGCTTACCCGGAGGGCTCTATGATCGAGGCATACACAACGGAGGAGGCCGTGAACTGGTGTATAAGGTACATAAGAGATGGGAGGGTGATTAGGCTGCCTGTCCATCACCACGAAGGCAAAACCTCAGGGATGGGGTGCACAGGCCGAAAAGTGCGCACCGATGTGGCAAACCGAATGGTGCAAGAAGCTCATTACAGCATCCTTCATCAGTTAGTGAGCATGGAGAAATATATTGAAAAGAACCTGGAAGAGATCCGCACCGCTAATGATGGACAACGCACGGAGGCATGGGTCCAGAACCATCACAAGAGCAATTTCATAGAGTGGCTCAAAGAGCAACACATACCCCTTGAAGGATGCCCTGATGAAGATACAGAGACCGTTAAGAGGCTTGTGTTAGGCCCATCCAGCCAAATCACCATGTGGCAAGGGTATGACGTCCAGGGCTACAGGTTCCACACGAAAGACAAGGACAAGAAGAGCTCGGCATAGAACTACGGTGTTCGATACGAGGGCGAAGAAGAGTACATGGGCCAGAGGAGGCAATACTATGGGCAAGTCGAAGAAATATGGGAACTTGACTACGGCCAGAACCTATGCATAACCGTCTTCCGTTGCCAGTGGGTCAAACCGAATGCGGTTGCAGTGGATAGTTATGGGCTAACCACCGTGGACCTCAAAAGTATCGGCTACAAAGATGACCCGTGGGTACTAGCAACCAATGTCGCGCAAGTGGCCTACTATATATATGCAGATGACCCAAAAAGGCATGTGGTTGTGTCCGGAAAGCAGCGGATTGTGGGAGCTGATGGGGTGCAGAGTCCCGAACAATACAACAACTATGCAGAGCTCGAGCTTTTTACCGATCATCCAAAGAAGATCAAGGCCGTCGAGGACCGATTCAACAAGTCCAGGATGATGCCGTGGGCCCGCCCCGACGGTGAGAAGAGGACGGTGAAAGCACCTGCACCAAAATGATATATGTATCCCAGAGACATATTGATGAGGACATCGCCACGCTAGACACACCGACGCCATGGTCTTCCCCAAGTTGCAATTCGTTCCCAACTCAACTGCCACGTCACCCTCGGATTCAGCAGACATGTCGTCACTGTTTCGGTCATAACTTTCTCATACGACATCGAAACGGGCCGTTCTTGGATGCGTTGGAAAGGGGACGATGACGCCGTCGTTTTGGATCTACTCCCAGCTCCAGCAGGTCCGTGGATCATTCTGTGTGACCACGGCAAGGTGCTGCGTCACCTATTTGGGCCAACTTGGCCATGTATCGTGTCGGGCCTTAAGCCCAAGTTGTGGGCACCCAACCCCTGGCCATCCCCAACCCTAGGTCGAGTCTTAGACTATAAACACAGCCACCGCCGCTGCTACACAATTGGGTTTTTGTTTAGAGTTTAGTTTTCCATCGAGAAACTGAATCGTTCATTGTAACTATGGTGACAAATCCTTTTACAGTGATCCAGGGCCCTCATTCTTGATCTCCTCCACTATGTCGATTAGTCCTTTGGAACTGAGTTCTTGAATCCTCTATTGATATTCGCGTCATTCATATTTGCAATTTCAGATTGCGTGTTTTACCTTCTTGCTTGTGCTCTTCGATTCGCTTGCAGGAAAAGCCTTCTTGGCGAGGTCAATCAAGTTGTGCTTGGTTGATAACCAACAGAGCAGTGGTGTAATGGTTGCAGGGTTCGAATCGCATCTGATTTGAAGCCGGATCGCCAACGTCGAGATCTCCACAAAATCGAACTTACCGACTACCTCTCGGAAGATCGGGCCTGTACTCATCAATTGGTATCAAAGCTTTCAGGTTTACCGCGAGGTATAATCTCGTTTGCCTTAGATTCATATTTGTTCATTACCTAGAGTCCACAAAAAGCCCAAAAATATTTCAATTTCCGCTGTCCTATCGCCCTTTGTGCCTTTGCAATTTTGTTTCAGATTCGTGTTGTTGAGTTTGTGTCCATGGTCGAGTCTTGTTGCTGGTTTAGGATTGTGTTCGTGGTCGTAGTTCAATCGCCCGTTGCTGTGATTTTTGTTTTCCACCGCTATCCCATCCACCGTTCCCAAACAACAAGTCGAAGCCACCACATTACTCGACTTGCCTCGCTAGCCGCCTTGTGTAACTTGTCGCCGCCGTGCAAACCCTAGATAGGTTGCCAGCCGCTCTTATTTTGCCTGCATCGCAACCCTCCTTACATCATCAGGCGAATACCTACTGCTGTTAGTCACAGTGATGATCTTGTGACCGGTGTTAGAGTTTGGGGACGCTTTGCCCTAACTGCCGCCGCCGTGTTGTGCCTTCCGGAAAACATACCTTGAGATACCTTCGGTAAAACAGGCATAACTTTTCGCTCGTTTATCAGAAAAATCTGAAATTTTTACAGTAGCTTCTTGACACCATTTGGAGCCGACCCAAACTTGGCTACGCCTTGTTTGGTTTCATCAGAATTGCCAAAAAAATTCAGGAAAATATAGAAAAAAAATTGTCAAAGTTTTTGCATGCTTTTCAGAGCACGTGCTGAATTTCTGTAGACCACATCCCACCTCAGTTGTAGGTGCCAATTTTGTGGTTGTATCTTTTGTGATCCTTGTTCAAAGAAAAGTATATAAAAAATAGTGAAAAAATAAAAAAAGTTTGTTTCCTACTAGTGCCTTTTGGAAAAATCCGGGAAAAAAATTCAGGAAAAAAGGAGAAGTCCGAGCTATTTGCTTGTTCTGTGAGTTCTTTCGATCATCCTTTGTCTTCACCTTGTTGCGCTACGTCTTGACACATCTTAGCCAGCACCTGTGATTTGTACTTTGGATCCGGATTGAACAATCGTTACTCTGCACTCGTTAATTGCTAATCCTTGTTGTCATATCGTGTGCCTACCCATAGCTCCACATATTCTTCTGTCAGCACAGGTTCATCTTGCAACTGTTACCCACGCTCAACAACAGATTGCTTCGCCACTTTGGTTTTGCTCCTGTTTGGCGTTGGTAAGAATACAGGCAAGACGGTGGTAAGCCGCTTGTGATTTTGCATTCCACTTTCACCACCACCATCACCACCACCACTTGTTTCCTTTTAGTTGATAGGGATACTACTTAGGTGTTGTCTTTTTCTATCTTCTAACCATGGCAGGAACTCCGACGGACTTCAATGAGTGCGTGTCCAAGGGCGAGCTTACAACGTTCATGACTGAACAACGTAGTCTTATGACCGAGCTGACACGCAACATGAACAATCTGGTCACCCGCATTGAACAGCTTGAGCAACTCCCTCCACCTTATCGTGCTGATGATTAAGATACGGATGCTTTTGGTGATGAAGATGCGTATGCTGACGGTGGTGCCCGTCGCCGCCTCAACTTCAATCGTCGTGGTATGGAAGGTAATAATCATGGTAATAATGATCCTTTTGCTAAAATTAAATTTAGTCTACCTCCTTTTGCTGGTAATGTTGATCCAGAGACATATTTAGATTGGGAGCTTGCTGTTCAACAAAAAATTGATTCTCATAATGTTCTTGCTGAGCATAGAGTTAGACTTGCTACTAGTGAGTTTACTAATTTTGCTTTGTTCTGGTGGAGTGATCTTTGCAATACCAATAATGCTGCTGCTGTGCCTCAAACTTGGAATGTTTTAAAGCAACGTATGAAATCTCGTTTTGTTCCTCCTTATTACCAACGTGATTTACGTTTGAAACTACAAACTTTAAAACAAGGTGATAAAAGAGTAGAAGCATACTATCAAGAATTGCTTATTGGTTTAGCACGTCGTGGTATAAATGAAGATGATCATGATGCTAGTGCTAGATTTTTTGGTGGTTTAAACCATGATATACAGAACATACTTGATTACAAAGAATGGCGCAATTTTTCCCAATTGTATCATCTTGCTATTAAGGCAGAACGAGAAGTACAGGGACGCAAACAACACCAGCCTTTCAGGTCTAACAATGGGAGGAATTTTCAGCAGCGTTTCAAGCTAGAGACGCCCAAGCTTCCTGTTGCACCACAGCCATTTACACCTCCATTTTCTTCCGGGGTAAGTAAATTGTCTAATGTGCAGTTTCCACAGCTGAAGAAAGGTGGCACTCCGGGTGCTTCTACTAGCTCCTCCTCATCCAGCTCTAAAATCATTTGCCACCGATGCAAAGGCATGGCACATGTCATGAAGGATTGCCCCAGTCGTCGCGCTTTCATTGCTACCGAGGATGGATATGTAAGTGCTAGTGATGTTGAAGATGATTTAGCCCTTGCTGCTAACATTGATGCAGATTCCACCGAGGGCGATCAAGACAAGGTGGCCATCACCATTGACTCCGTGGCTGCTGCCGCAGACTACCCTAGCCTTCTTGTGCAGCGTGTGTTGAGTACATGTGTGGGACATGAAGAAGAGATGAAGATCCAATGCCACAATTTGTTCCACATGTATCTCATTGTGCAGGGTTGTCGTGTTCTCACTATCATTGATAGCGGGAGTTGCAACAACTTGGTGAGTTCAGATTTGGTTGACAAGCTTGGCTTAACCACACGACAACATTCGTATCTATACAAACTTCAATGGTTCAATAATAGTGGTAAGACTAAGGTAACTAAATCAGCACGCATTACCTTTTTCACAGGCTCTTATCATGAAACTACTGATTTTGATGTTGTCCCTATGCAAGCTTGCTCCATTTTGTTAGGTCGCCCATGGGAATTTGATAATGATGCTTTACACCATGGTAGAACTAATACATACACTATCATACATAAGGACAAGAAAATTACATTGCTGCCTTTGTCTCCTACGGATATTATTAAACATGCTAATGAGATAAAAAATAAACCTCCAATAGACATTGCTAAAAATAATGGGATTAAGTTAAAAGTAGGTGCTTTTCTTGCTACAACTTCTGCTACTGCTGAGTTATGTGATAATCCTGATGCACCATGTTATACTATGTTTTGTCAACCTTTTATGTCTGGTGCATTGTCTGCTGTCACTAACCTTTTGCAGGAGTTCGCTGATGATGGGATGGAGTCGAGGACGACTCCAATTCTAGAAGGAGGGGATGATGAGGACATCGCCAAGATGGAGTCGAGGACGACTCCAATTCAAGAAGGGGAGAATGATGAGGACATCGCCACGCTGGACACACCGATGCCATGGTCTTCCCCAAGTTGCAATTCGTTCCCAACTCAGCTGCCATGTCGCCCTCGGATTCAGCAGACACGTCGTCACTGTTTCGGTCATAACTTTCTCATACGACATCGAAACGGGCCGTTCTTGGATGCGTTGGAAAGGGGACGACGACATCGTCGTTTTGGATCTGGTCCTAGCTCCAGAAGGTCCGTGGATCATTCTGTGTGACCACGGCAAGGTGCTACGTCACCTATTTGGACCAACTTGGCCATGTATCATGTCGGGCCTTAAGCCCAAGTTGTGGGCGCCCAACCCCTGGCCGTCCCCAACCCTAGGTCGAGTCTTAGACTATAAACACAGCCGCTACCACTGCTACACAATTGGGTTTTTGTTTAGAGTTTAGTTTTCCATCGAGAAACTGAATCGTTCATTGTAACTGTGGTCACAAATCCTTTTACAGTGATCCAGGGCCCCCGTTCTTGATCGCCTCCACTGTGTCGATTAGTCCTTTGGAACCAAGTTCTTGAATCCTCTATTGATATTTGCGTCATTCATATTTGCAATTTCAGATTGCGTGTTTTACCTTCTTGCTTGTGCTCTTCGATTCGCTTGCAGGAAAAGCCTTCTTGGCGAGGTCAATCAAGTTGTGCTTGGTTGATAACCAACGGAGCAGTGGTGTAACGGTTGCAGGGTTCGAATTGCGTCTGATTTGAAGCCGGATCGCCAACATCGAGATCTCCACAAAATCGAACTTACCAGCTACCTCTCGGAAGATCGGGCCTGTACTCATCACATATATGTAATAATATAGCTCGATCTATTGAAGACAAGTTTTGTAACTTATTATTAATATCATGGAACCATACTACTCTACTAGTACTACTGAATCTACTACTACTACTATACAATACTACTCTACTAGTACTACTCAACCTACTACTACTATAGAATACTACTACTATCTATTGTACTAATACTACTCTCTACTACTCACATGTACTCTACTACTACACAGCACTACTCTACTACTACTACACAGTACTACTCTACTACTACACAACACTACTCTCTACATACACACTACTACTCTCTACTAATAATAAATATCAGTGCCCATAAATTTTAGATTAATAAGTTTTAGATTGATAATAAATATCAGTGAGCAAATGCAAAAATATTAACCGTGGCGGGCACGTAACAGCGCCCACCGCGGTTAATCGATTAACCGTGGCGGGCAGTTTAAGGTGCCCGCTACAGTAAACATTTACCGCGGCGGGCGGATTATATTGCCCGCCACGGTTAATCCGTGGCTATATATGTGCTGCTGCTCGCACAAATTTTCTTATTCCTTCGCGCCCTCAAATTCGACCCGAAGGGCTACCGAAATATAGCGCCGCCGCCGCCATCCCCGCCGTCGAGCTCCTCCGTGGTGACCCCCGCCCCCATCCTCCTCCCCCGTGCCCGTGCCCCGCCCCCGTCCTCCTCTCCCTTGCCCGCGCCCGTCCCGGTGCTCCTCCGGCGCCCCGTCCCCAGAACCCTAGCTCCGGTGCGTCGCCGGCTCCGACCCGTCCGCCGCCGCCAAATTCCTCGATGGCCTTCTCCACCCTTCTCCAGTTCAGGCAGCACTACACAGCGCGCAAGGAAACAACGCCACCAGCGGTACGTAACCTAACCTCTGCATGTCCTGCGCCTGAAACCATGCCCTTCTCCTACTCTCCTAGTAGCAGCTTTCTACGGTCTTCATGCCGTGTTTGTTTATTAGTGTCGATTTTATCGTGCTATGTCCTGGGGGAAATTCGTGGGGCAAGCTATTGGTATTCTTGTGCTGGTTGGTTTCTGGGGCATATCGTCGAGCATCTGGTGTGCGGTTCTGGGGAGGAACCTATGAGTATTTGTCCCGGCCTTTTTGGGTAAACTAGGTTCAATACTCCACTTCGCCTTTGACTAAAGTAGCTAGCGCTGAACTTTGGGTTCCTGAACTCCTTGTGCTGCAAGTTTACAGGAAGCAAAGGTTTTTTTTCTCGCCATTTTGAATTGGAGAAGGTTGCTGCCTGGCGTGCATGATATACATTGATTTGTAACCCACGTCTGCTTATAGAATTACGAATTGGTGGATTACCATAAAGATGCCTTTCATCTGTATATCCGGTATCACCAACCAGGACCAAATTTAAATCTCGTATCTACAGTTTTTCAAATAGACATTCTGCGAATGCATATCCCTTTGCCCCGAGGCCCCAACATACTGCTCATAGTATATTTGTACTCATTGGGTAGCATGTTCATCGATATCTGGTGCAGTTAGGTGCTTACATGTTCCTTTTCCCTAGTCTAGAACAGAATGGGCGGTTCTTGTTCATATTTTCTTTATCAAACAGTCATTTGAGTGAACATATGTACACTAGCCCCATGAATGATAGAATACTATATTTTCCGGTATTTGTATGGCACATTTTGTCCTGGTCCTGGATCAGAAAGGTGATTGGATATCGGACTGTCAATTGGTTATATGTTGTGAGTTTTTTTTTCAATTTTAGTGTTCAGCAGATGGACGCTGAACAATAAATCAATGCATAAGTTCATGTATGTTAATCCTACTGGACTGCTCAGGCTATAAACTAATTCACACCTATCGATATTTTGTTAGGGTTAGATTAGCATATCCTTAATTTGCAAATGAAAGGAATGCTGTGGTCTTATTTAAACCATTCGATTGAGCTAGTCTTTTTTCCCAGTACTCAGGTGCCTGATTTCTTTCCCTTCTTTCTCTAATTTCCCTCTCAACTCCTAATCTTATCCCTGATCTAGGGTGTGGAGACATTGTGAAAAATCATTGAGGAGCAGGGCATGAGCTGTTAGGCTTTCATGCCATATATACTAATTTTTTCCTTGCTGGATTGTCTCAACCCCTGAAATGTACAGTTCTAAATTTTGAGCTGTATAGCTCTTACTCTACTAAACCTCAGTAGGCAGCGGCGATGATGATCGAGTGCCCCCGCTAAACTAGGATGGCTTGTATACCAGATACAAGCAACCAGTTTAAAAGTGATGTGATGACAATGGGGCAAATCTGAGCCAACTGCTACTACTTTATTACTCTAGTACTACTCTACTCTACTCTACTCTCACCTCCTCTAGTCTTCTACTCTATCTTGATGGCCGAAGGCCACCCTTTGGGGCCGAATTTTGAAACTATCTTGATGGCTTTTGTTTGGTATTTGCAATGATGATTCTTTTCACACTTCTAAGCTGAGGCAGTGGCATATGCAATGATGTGAACCCTTTTATGCTGAGGCAGCGGCGATGATGATCGAGTGCCCCCGCTAAACTAGGATGGCTTGTATACCAGATACAAGCAACCAATTTAAAAGCGATGTGATGACAATGGGGCAAATCTGAGCCAACTACTACTACTTTACTACTCTAGTACTACTCTACTTTACTACTCTAGTACTACTCTACTTTACTACTCTATAACTATGTCTATACAACTAAAATATGTATTCATTGTAGCTTTCCAATGGCGGAGGAACCGATAAGCGAATGGCGCGACCCTACCCCTAGTGCATCATCATCAACTAGCCTCGAGAGCCAAGTGTCCGTGACCCCGAGGCCAACAAAGAAACGTCGTACAGAGGATGAAGATGATCCGACCTACCAACCGAGGGACGACGAAGTTGAAAGTGCGCGGTCTCCAAACCCTGAACAGATGCCGGTGGTGCCTCAAGAATTGAATTTCGAGGAGGAACAAGTCAGTGACAAAGAACCCCCCCCCGCTCCATCTCCAACCACTTCAGGCAAGTCTAGTGGTTAGAGGACAAAGCTAAGAAGGGGGGAACACGGGAGGCACCAGAGGGAAATCCACGGTGAAGTCCATGTGATCCATGAGGTGGGACCAGAGGGAAACCCATTGTCGCCACCCACGGTCCTTGCCAAGTTCAGCAACCAGGTGGCATGTATAGTCAAGGACAAGGTGGAGATCACTTGGGAGGAGTGGAACAATGTCCCGGTCGACTACAAGACACATATCTGGGGTAAGGTGACGAGGAGCTTCCATTATCCTGAGGACGCCGATCTAAACAAGTGCAGGGAGTGGGTCATGCACGTGGCAGGAAGAGCCTTTAGAAACTTCAAGTCCATGCTGACCAGGTACTACCTGAAGCTAGGCAAGTCACCCTGTGTCAAATACACTATGGTGAAGGAACATCACTGGGAAGAGTTCTGCAAACAAAGAACAACAGAAGAAGCAAAGGCAAAGAGCGCCAAGTTCAGCGCACTCACGAAGAAGAACCTGCACCCCCACCACTTGGGCATGACTGGGTTTGCTGGTAAGAGGCCCTAGTGGCAGGAGGAAGAAAGGGCTAGAGCTACCGCCGGGCTTCCCGATCCGTACGACGGTGTAGACTTGAGGGCTAAGGACTTCATCTATGCCCGCAAGCCGAAGAAGCTCAAGGAGGGCGCGAGCAAGTTCAATGAGCCCAAGTTCGAGGAGGTGGAGAGGGGTCTCATCGAGGCCGCTAAATCCAAGGATAGCTTCGAGGTTCGTAGGGGCCAGGACTTGCTGACCCTGGCGCTGGGAACCCCCGAGCACCGTGGCCGCGTCCGTGGCATGTCGTTGAAGATGAGCTAGAACTCAGTGGAGTCATGGCAATCCGATGCTACCACATACCGGTCAAGGCAGAGGTACAAGGAGGGCATCTTTCAGAAGGGCTATGATCAAGGCATGGCCGAAATGATCAGTCGGTCCATAAAAGAAGCCTTCACGAGCAATGACCCAGATATGGTGTCGATGAGGTCACAGATGCTTCGCCAGGCTGGCGTGGCCGTGCCTCAAGTTCCATAAGGGCAGACACAAGGGCAGACACTGCTGATGATCGAGGATCGCCCAAGGCACCCCGTCGACGACATTCGGCAACCCATGCACGTCCACCTCAACATCCCATTCGGTAGGGCGAAAAAGTTGACCGTGGGTGAGGGTTACATGCACCCCAAAGAAGATATCAAAGATTTCAACCAAGACCAGATCCCTGCCAACTATGCTGCCGTGATACTTACATGGTATGCGACCCAATACGAAGAATTTGAAATGGAATATCTAACTGCACAAGGGGTAACGATCCTTGGAGCTACCATTAGTTCTGAAGTCCTGTGGAACAAGGACGACATAGAGATCATTCTCTCGATGCCGACTTCTATGCTGATGGCGACACCAGCATCACAACCATCCGTTGCCGGATCTTGTCCCCTCGATGATTTGGATCACAGCGACGACGATGACGAAGGCAATGGCGGGGATGACAAGGGAAGGAAGTCACCTCGAGGCACAAGCCCTCACCCTCGTTCTCCTCCTCCAACAACAAGTCCACCTCCACCTCCCGACAGTCTGTCTAAGGGCACAAGCAAAGGACCGGGAGGCACGGAGGAACCGGGGGCAAAGACACCGCCTGCTGCCATTGCGAGCACAAGCCACTGTCCTCCACCGCCGGCAAAGACTAAAGGCAACCAAGGGCATCTCACATACTCACTTGAGTTCGAAAGGTATGGTAGCGGCGAGCATAATTTGCTAATAACTTTTCTTTGCCATAATATGGTACTAACATTTCTATCCCAGGCCGAGATCACCTTTCCATCTATTTCCTGAATCGGATGACTGCCCCGGCCATTACGAGCATGGAAAGTTCATGATAACCAAGGCCCAGCTCATCGACGAGGAAAGGTGGGAGACAAGGAGGTTTCATCTCTGGTACATGGAAGCGGCAAAAGCTGGCCTACATGGTTTTCTAGTCAAGGTTGTGGCGGAGTACTTCCACTTGCCCGACAACGATGTAGAACTCCCCGTGGACTTCCACGTCATGTACAGACTACTACGGGAACAAGACCTTGACATCGCCCAAGTCACCTTGTTCTCTATGTAAGTGATGAATTGCGAGTTTCACATATCACCTGCCTTTGAATCGGTCAAGACTACTTATATATGCCACGATGGCTTGTCCTTGCATGTTGATGGCCTATATATCCAAGGAACTAAAACTTGATGTTATCTATCTATCTCCAATGCATATTGCTCAAAGAGTCATCATTGGTTACCACCTAGATGACAATCATCCAACCATGAAAGACTTGATCAAGCGACAGAGAGAGGCGCACAGGAAGAAACTGATGGACAATGAGAAGTTGAACATTTCAAGGTACATACTAGGAGCAATGAAGAAGATCAGGAGAAATGGGTGTATCGTAGCTGCCTACCACTTTGGGTAAGTCGAAGACATGCCTATAGAGATAAGTGGGTAGCTAGCTAGTATTATTATTTCTCGTCGTAACCTGTATTTTGTTTCAATGGCGCAGCCAAGGCCTCGAGGGTCACTGGGTTGCATTTATCATCTACCCTCAGGATGGCAGGGCCTGCGTATTTGATTCATTGAGAATGCCAAACTTAAAAGGGTACAAGGCCTTTGAAGATTGCCTCAGAGTGTAAGTGACTGAACTGTCTTCTCATATACGTTCTAATGCCCTGCCTAATACTAGTACATTTCGTATAGCGCTTATAAGGAGTACGTGAAGGATCCTGAATGCTATGATCGAAGAACAGAGAATTTTAAGGCTAAGCATAAGAACCGCATTAAAATCAGACGCAACTTTCCGGTAAGTATTTGAAAGGTTTAATTGTGCTTTCTGTTCATAAGCGTTCTAATGCCTGTATTCTAATGCTTGTGTATCGATCATGCAGTGTGCCAAACAACCGGTAGGATCACAAACCTGTGGCTTCTACATCTGTGAGTACCTGAGGGAGTGCAAGCAGTACAGCAGCAGTTGGAGGGTGCTCAAGAATGGATTGAACTGAAGGGGAGACGTGTAGAGCACCCAACACTCCTTCAAGCAGACAAAGGCGGACATATGTAAGTTTGTCTTAGACAAATGCGTGCTTAAAGGGAGCACGTTCTTCAATGAGAACAGCCAGTTAGCGATTTTACCAGAGTACGAGAGGCTGAGGAAATGGCCCACGATGATGCGTCCACAGGATTACTCCTTAGGGCATGTATAACGACTTTAATATGTAAATGTAATGAATTAACGATGACAAGAACGACTAAGTGAATGTATATATATGTATATTATCTTATGTGTAATGCCTGCATACTTTTTAAGTTTAATCTGTGAAATCTGGATGTGATTTGAATTTGAATTTAAATTTGAATTTGAATTTATATGCCTGCTGTATTTTTTTAATTCAAGAAATAATTTACCGAGGCGGGCAAATAATAATGCCCGCCACAGCTAACGAACATAACCGCGGCGGGCCACGAAAGGTGTCCGCCGCGGTAAAATAATTTACCGCGGCGGGCGGTGCAACGTGACCGCCGTGGTAAAAGTATATTTACCGCGGCGGGCATGTTACACCGCCCGCCGCGGTTAATCGATTAACCGCGGCGGGCAAAGTTTGTGTAGTAGTGGAACCAAGCAGGCTCTTAGACCTGCAGCTGCTGGGACGATGCCGCTTAGCTTAGGTATATCCGGCTGCTGGGACGTCTGCTAGCGGCTTAGAATAAAATGAGCTTCGCGTGAGGTGGCAGGAAACTTCCGTTTTATTTTCTCTCTCAGTCCATGTGTGGCGAAGTATGAAGTCAAGTCAATGCAAGGTTGGTGTGTAGACGTGTAGTGCGCCCAGGGAGGAAGACACCAGCCCACGGGCTGCTCTATTTTCTTCGTTGCAAACCCGTGCTTCTTCAACAACCTAAAACAATCTTCTTGAACAAGGATCTATTCTTCAAAACATAGTGTTAAATCAATGTCCTGATCTACTACATTAGAAGATGCGGATGCACTTCCTAGTTATTCTATTCTGACGCTAATGACTACGTACTTGAATGATTTGTTCTGGAGCCTTACGAAAGGCCACGTGCGCAGGCGGATAAAAATCCGCCCGCACGTCTTCTCTCCATCCAGCCTACTATTCTTCTTGTTCTCTAGACCTAGCCTTCTTCTGCCTTTCCGGCGCCTCCTCCCCCGCCGCCCCTCGCCGCGGCTATCTCGCCGCTGGCCGCACGAGTGCCCCCACCACCTCCCACCTCCCACCGCCCACCGCCCCGCGCCCCGCACGGCCGCGGCCGCGAAGCTCTGGCGAGACCCTACCGTCCGCGGTGACCTCCTTCTTCCCCTCCCCCCCTCCCGCATCGGCCATGGCGCCCCCGCCCCGACCTGGCCCGGTCCCCTCTACCGTCGCTAGGGCCCCTAAACCACCCGCCGGTATGGGCGGCGCCAGGGGTATGCACCTGTATGCCATGGAATACCCATGTTTTGGGAACAAAAACAAATACATATACAAATGTATAATGGTATAGCATGTTGGTATACTGGATGTTGCAAATATGGCCCACAAACCCAATAGAATAACTAGCAGTAGCAGCCCACAAAGTCATATGCCCTGTTTGTTTGAGCTTATTTGGCTTATAAGCCGTACTTTTTCAGCCAACGAATAATATTTTTCTCTCACACCAAATTAGCCAACACTACTTTCAGCTATGGCTTATCAGTCAAACAAGCCCAAACGAACAGGGCGATAGACTCCAGAAAAACCCATTGACATCTCTCGACGCTCTGTGCTCCCGTCGCTCGCATCGAGCCATCGACTGGAAGCATCCGCCGGCACAAACTGGTGGCATGGTAGCACCTCTCTGGCTCTCTCCCTTAGCCCCCCTCGCCTCTCCTAGCTCTGCTCAACTGCGCCTATCCGGCCCCAGTGGCCGGTGTCGAAGCCCGCCGGGAAAGGAGCCTGTGGCGGCTTGCAGCAGAGGAGCATCTCCCCTTCGGGCTCCGACTGATCAGCCCTCCCCTCTGTCCCCATCCTAGCTTCGGCTCGAAGAAATGTGAATAAAGATTTTGTTTTCTATTTTTTTTGCATTGTATTTGTAATTAGATGAAGAAGAAGGGTGCCAGCATATTTGCACTTTGCTTATTACTATTGCATATTGTACTTTGCTTATTACTCATATTTGTATTGGAAATTTTTTAACATGGAATACCCTGATGTGAAATCCTGGCTCCGCCACTGCCCGCCGGCCTCCCCACCGCCTGGCCGGCCTCTCTCCCCCGAATCCCTTCCTTCTAAGGCCGCCGGGTTAGGGTTGGTGGCGGCGGTGGTGCGGTCGCCGGAGTGGGGCAGCATCTTCTCTGTCTCCAGCAGTGTTGCGGCCTTTGGCGGCGTAGGCGCGAGCGTGGCCTCCAGCAGGCGTAGGCGTGGGCGTGGCCTAGGCGAATCGAACGGCTGGGGAGAGTAGCAGTGCGCATCGGACGGCGGATGCGGTGTGCATGCCGAGGGAGTGGATCCTGCGTGCTCGGGAATAAGCACTCCCGATACAACTGACTATACTTCTCACAATAATAGTGAATTTGTTCTGACTTAGCTTTCTTACTTCCCTCGATCGTACTTCTACTAACATAGTAGAGACTTAGAGTTAATGAATAAAGAAAGCCGACACGTCTTGATCACGGAGTCAGTTCTTGGCGGTGGTTGCTTTCCTTATCTTAGGAATAATAGAAACTGAACCCAAGACAGACCTTCCAATTTTAAACTGGTCGGATTCCTATCTCAAATGATAAAAAATGCTAGTAGTTAAATGAACACAGTCAACGGATAAAATGTGAGAGAGAGTGTTTCTGCCTTTCCGGAGGGAAATGTAGCTTTCATTAAGCGGAATGAAGAGAAGCACTCTTTTATGCGATCAAAATGAAGCACTTAAGATGCATTTGGCACATAGAATCGGCTCCGATTCTTCTGAGAATCAGCAAACGTTTCTACTCGAAATGGTTGAGTGAATCTCACTTTTCTGCCTACGAACAAGAATTGGTGAAAATGTGATTCCACGGCGATTCTGATTCTGTAGCCAAACAGTTAGGTGATTCGAGCTCGTCATCCAAAACGTTTCTAAAAAAACTAGATCTGAAATGTTTTCTATAAGAATCTAGATCGGCCTTATTGATCTAGATTTATTATTAAAAACTCCGTTCACCGGTGAGAAGTCCCGTTTTTCTATAAGCTCGGCATCAATGCTTTTCTTCGTACGATCGTGGTTTATAAGCTGAAACATTATTTTTCTCTCACACCAAACCAGTCAGCAGTAAATAATCCACGGTCGTTTATGCCAGCCGAACAGGCTGATAATATGTGACGTCCAGCACTAGCAGTGACAATAATAAGGATGAGCAAGGCTGAAGATGGTGGTTGACAACTTGAAGAGCGCGAAGCAAAACGCAGAAATGGCGACGACGAGCGCAAGCACCGCCCATGGGGTGCTGCAGTGGTCACGCAGGAACTTGGCCTTGTGCCTCCGCCAGCTCGAGTGGTAGAACTGCCTCAGGTCCTCGAACATGCCAGCGAACATGTGGCTCGTGTAGTTCAAGGTGCTGCAGTCGCCCAGGTGCTGGAAGAATTTGGTGGCCGCGTCGTCGTCGCCGTCGAGGAGGTTCTCGACGATGCCGCGCTTCTGCAGGTGCTCCACGTCCTTGCCTGTCCTCACCAGGGCTCCCACCAGCGCCGCGTAGCTCGACAGCCGCCTGCTGGTGTCGCCGTCGCCAGGCAGGCCCCTGGTCTGCTCGAACGCGACGAGGTTCACGAGCAGCGCCACGTTCGCGTAGTCCACCTCCATTCGCGGCATCTCCAGGACGCCGCTGTCCCTGTCGAACGCGATGTCGAACATGTGGCGAGGAGACTCCTTCTTCTCGAACCGGACGCCGGCCTCGCGGAGCTGGGTGACGGACGGTACCACCAGAGTCGGCGCCGACGCCGGCGGCGTGCGTCGGATCATAGCCAAGAGCTTGCTGAACCAGGCGCCCACCTTGCGGAGAAGGGTGGCCGGCAGGGTCGTCTTCATCCAGTGCGGCACTCGAGGCATGTCGCGGATGAAAACGAACCTTGTGGACACGACCTTCTTCAACCTGACGCCCATCTGACGCAACTGGACGAAGTACTGCAGCGACGGTGGAGCCGAATCCTGGACCGACGCCGTCTCATCGTCCCTGGGCATGATGGCCTCGTAGAAGAGATGCAGCAGGTGCTGGATGTCGGATTGGACCAGCTCCTCGGCCGTCGACAGCTCGTAGGAGGAGAACTTCAGACGGTGAAGGATCAGCTTGAGGAGATCCAACTTCGTTGCCGTAGGAGACACCACGTGGAAGAGCGCCTCGAGGATGAAGAAGGGGATCTGGTTCTCCAGCAGCAGCAGGTCGGAGTGCAGCAGAGGAAGTACCCAGGCGACGTCGCAGAGCTTGTCCGGCTCACCCTTATACCACTTGGCGAAGAACTCGAGGATGAAGCAGCCGTCAAGCATCAGCATCTCTGCAAAGCCGTCCGGGCCGGGTCCGCCGGGGTCGCCGTCGTGCCGGGACTGCTCTTCTTCGATCTCCCCGCCGCCCGGCGGTTCGCTCTGGGCAGCAGCGAAGATGCTGGTCCTCTCACTGTAGCAGCGCCGCGCCTCCTGCTCGACGTCGCGGACTGCTCTGACGTAATCGCCCAGCGAGGCTGCCGGCTGCGGCGGCCGCCCCATCAGCTCGCGCATGTACCTCCACTTGTGCTGCTCCATCGCGCGCAGCGCCTCCCAGCCGCGGTAGTAGGGGCCGATCGACACCAGCCGTGGCTCGTACAGCTCCTTGCTGGCGTCCCGGACATGGGCGGGGACACGAAAGATGGTCATCCTCCTGCTCTCACCCTCTCCATGCTGGCGGAGCCTTCGCTCAACCACGATTTCCAATCTATCCGCCGGCTGATGGGATGCTGGTTCCACGGTAGGCGCCATGGGAGCCGCCGCCGCCGCCGCCTCTGGCGTTGACGGGGCGGTAACGAAGGACTCGGTCTCGGTCGCCATGGCGCGTAAGGATGCCGTTATTTGCTGGAGCTCGCAATCGTGGGCACGGCCACGGCATGTATCTGTTCATCATTGACGACTTGAGTGCTTGACTTGGCTACTTGGGAGTCTACCTTAGCACGACTGTGCACAGGAGGTCGCCGTGAGAAGCCAAACAAGAGCTCTCGCAACATCGAATTGACAAGGTTGTACAATAGCGCGCGACCTAATGCTTGTTGGGCAGTGTTAGCGCCCGAACGTTTGGATGAACACCCACGTGCTGCACTCTGTTTCGTACTCTCCACACGCAGCCCGTGTCGTCTGAGCGACAAGAGGGGAAGGGGCTACGCTAGCCCTAGGCATTCGGTTAACCGAAATCGATCGGTTTGGTTCCTCGATTCTTTATAACATTCGGTTAGCATAAAACTAGGAACCGATCGGTTAGCTAGGAAACTTGAAACCGAGGAAATTCGGTCTCGGTTAGTTCGGTTCGGTTTCAGTTAGAACCGAACTAACCGAGCCATATATTACATCAGCGAACACAGAAGGGAAGAAAAGATGGAAAATGAAAAAAAAAAACGGCGGCAGTCGCCCCTTTGTCCAGATGTGGCCTCCCGAGTCCTTGCCGGCAGCAGAGGCAGAGGACTCTAGGTAGGCGTGACGGTGGAGGGCTTGCGCGCGCAGGGGGTGAGTGGCGGCAGCTCGGCTCCTCGGCCTCCAGTCCAGGCCGCACGGGCCACGGCCCCGCGCCTCAGCCTCAAGGCAGCGAGCGGCAACAGCTCTGCGCCTCGACCTCTAGGCAGCGAGCGACAGCGGCTCCGTGCCTCGGCCTCCAGGGCAGCGGGCATGCACCGGACTCGGCCTCGACGTCCAGAGCAGACACCAGCGACAGGGGAGGACCGGGGACAGGGGAGGAGGCGCCGTGGGACTGGGGACAAAGAAAGGTCGGGTGGGGGCCTAGGTGGTGGGGATGGGAACTGAGGGGTTGTGTTATATACCTAGGGTTGGAATTTGGGCTGGGTCTCTTTTGCTATTGGGCCAATATGTACAGATTCGGTTCTTCGGTTTTGTTTGGTTAACCGAGTGTTGGAACCAAATTAACCGTAATAATTTCGGTTCCTGGGAACCTGGAACCGAACCTGGGACCGAATATTTCGGTTTCGGTTCCCATTAGTTCGGTTAGGTTCTTGGTTTTTTGTGCCCAGGGTTAGGCTGCGCCTCCGATTCGGAAGGACCCAGCCGTGGCGTCGTATGAATGCCCTGTCAGCGCCGGTAGGAGGACACACCGAGACGATGCAGCAGAAGGTGAGGAGGAGAGATGCAATGCCAGATCTGCTTTTAAAACATCAAAATACAACAGTTGTAATATACGTCTGAAGGTAGATGAAACACTTGAAATAAACATACTTTTGAAACACTTGAAAGAACACCTTAAAACACTTGAAACCATTGTAAACATACGCAACATCCAGATAAAACACATGCAACGTATGTGTGAAACATATGCAACGTCCAAATAAACATACTTGTAACATGCGTTCAGAAAACACAGATAAAACATTGGTAACAGATCTTTGCAACATACGTGTACAACCATTGTAACATCCCGATATACTTTTGCAACATCCATCTGAAACACTTGCAGTATACCTCTGAAACACTCAAAATATATGCTTGCAACATCCACTTTCATCAAACACATGGCAGCCAGGCGGGTGGAGCACAGCACAGCAGGATCCCGGCTGTGCGACCCTCAGCGATAGGGCGCATGCGGTGCCCGCGGTGGAGGCGATAGCAGCACTAGGGTGGTGTGGCCTCGCACGGCGAGCATGCCGTGGCGGTGCGGGCACGGCGGCGGTGGAGAGGAAGGCCGGCGTGTGGCACAGTAGAGAGGGAGGCTTGCGGGAGCCGTGGCGGAGCCGGTCGTGGAGCGGAGTCGCGGCGATGCATGAATTTTATACTGGAGGGAAGTAGATGCAGCGGATAGAAACGGTAGCTTTTGAACATTGGGTCCACCAACGGGGACGTCGGGCGCGACGTTTGACTCCCACTCCCAGTATTACCGATACTTGGCGGGAGCAAAGCACCTTTCTACTTTCCTTCAACTTCTCTCCTAGTTTTCAAATTGTGTTTATTGTGTTTTTTGATTTTCTAGTTGTGTACAGAGTCAAGTTGACTGAGTTTGTACAGTGTCCGTCTGGACGTTCCTTCTTTTTAATATAGTGGGCAGCTCTCCTGCCGGTTCGTTTAAAAAAAAACCTGTTTGGCGTCGGTCTCAAGCACCAGGGTCTGGACACCTAGTCTCAAGCGCCGCGCCTAATCCCTGGATACATGCCGTCAGCTCCATATGCAGTGGGCTGCATGCTAAATCTTTTCGACCCCAGCCGGATTAGATGACTGCCACCATCTCATCCCTAATCACATATCCCCAACTCCCACTTGCCTCAAAATCTTTGAAAGAACCATCAACGTTCATTTTCAGCATACCCTGTACAGGACGCTCCCAACTACGACGCCCTTGTCTGGAAGTCGTAGCCGGCGTTAGTGAGCCCGATTTCATGATCTCCAGTGTTTGCCGGCCGCTTAGAATGGCTATGTGTTCCGCCGATCGTCTCAGATCACCTTCGCGAACTGCATTTCGCTCATGCCACCAATTATTCATAATGAAAATTACCTTCAACCGAATGTTTCCTTCCAGCCGCAGGATATGTCTCACTGTTTCTTTAGCGCTTTGACATTGGCTTAGCTTGCATCTTATTTCCTCCAAACCTGCTGATCTCCACACGTCCTTCACCTGCTTGCAATTAAAGAACAGATGGCTTCCATCTTCCCCCACACGACCGCACATAAAGCACCGGTCCATGACCGCAGCTCCTCGCCTGTTCAGATTGGTGCAGAGCGCAAGAGAGTTATGCGCTAACCTCCAAAGGAAATGTCTTAATCGGCCCAAACCATCAAGTTTCCAAATTGCAGCCCAGAAAGTTTCCTCGGCGCCTTCATCTGATAAGCTTCCAGCTGCCCCGCCATGTGGGCTGTTCCTCTCAATATCATCGCAGTTCGAAGAAGACTCTATAAGCCGATTTCACTGAGAACAGTCCTTTGGGATCGAAATGCCAGGCCAGGACATCATCCATGTCCGGGTGAACAGGGATGGCAAGTATCTGAGCTGCGTCTTCACTCCAGAACACACTATGGACCAGCTCCCTATCCCATCGGACGGTATTTGGGTTTATAAGATCAGCTACTCTTGATAACAAATTTCCAGATCTTGGAGTGATTGGCCGCCGTGTGACCCCCGGGGGATCCAAGGATCCGACCAGGTTCTAATCCTCTCGCCACCACCCACACCCCATATTAGCCCCTTCTTCAACAGCTCCACACCCTTCAAAATACTCCGCCATGTATAAGATATCCCCTCCCTGGGCTTTGCATTAAGTAAGTCACCATCTCGAAAATACTTAGCCTTTAGGACCCTTGCACATAGGGAGTCGGGGTTTTTGAATTAGTCTCCAACCTTGCTTTGCTAGCATGGCAATATTAAAAGCATGGACATCTCTGAAACCTAGGCCACCTTACTTTTTTGGTTTTTTCAAATTCTCCCAACTAAGCCAATGCATCTTGTTCTCTTTGTCATTTTGGCTCCACCAATACCTGCACACATGTCTGCTAATCTGATCACACAGCTCTTTAGTTATATCAAAACAGCCCATGGCATATGTAGGAATAGCCAGCGCCACTGCCTTAATCAACACCTCCTTCCCTGCATTTGAAAGGAATTTCTCCTTCCACCCCTGAATTCTTTGCCAGACTCGGTCCTTCAGAAAACCAAAGACTTGTGATTTGTTGCAGCCCACATGAATTGGCAAACCCAGATATTTGTCGTTGAAAGATTCTCTATTAATCCCCATGCATTGCATCACAGCTGTCTTTTTAGACTTACAAGTATTTTTACTGAACATAATGGCTGACTTGTCCTTGTTGATCCTCTGCCCCGAGCACTCCTCATACAAGTACAGGATACCCTGCAACTTTGCTGCATCCTCCCCGTTTGCCCGAATCAGGATCAAAGAATCATCGGCAAACAGCAGGTGAGAGATGCTTGGAGCGCCACGGCAAATTTTCACCCCTCCAATATGACCATCATCCTCAGCTTTCTGTAGCAAAGTAGAGAAACCCTCTGCGGAGAGCAAAAAAAGATAGGGTGATAAGGGGTCACCCTGTCTAAGGCCCAGCTCCGGAATAAATTCATCTGTGAGGTTGCCATTAAATTTAACCTTGTACTTGACAGATTGCACGCATTTCATTATCATCTCCACCCAAGAAAGAGAGAAGCCCAGCCGGGTCATCATGTCTCTCAAAAAATTCCACTCTACCCGATCATAAGCTTTGCTCATATCCAACTTGATAGCAGCATTACCCGACATTGCCCCTCCTTTTATTTCTCATGTAATGCAGCAACTCATAAGCAATAAGACTGTTATCTGAAATTAAACGGCCCGGGACAAAAGCACTTTGCGAAGGAGATATTATGCTTGGTAGAATAATTTTGAGCCTGTTAGCTAGGACTTTTGACACCACTTTATATAACACATTACAAAGGCTGATAGGGCGTAAATCTTTAACTTGCTCCGGATTCTGTACCTTGGGAATCAAAACAATTGTAGTATCATTCCATCCCGATGGAATGTCGCCCCCGTTCAAAACATCTAGGACCTCATCGGTGACCCGGTCCCCGACAATGTCCCAACACTGCTTGTAGAAAACTGAGGGCATTCCATCTGGTCCAGGGGCCTTCAAATCACCAATACTGTCAAGAGCCTTTTTTAGCTCCTCCCGGGTAAATGCCGCACCCAGGAGATCATTCATCTCTGGGGTAACCCGAGGTGCAAAGGTGTTCAAGAGCTGATCAGCAACTCCATTTACATTGGACGATCTGAAAAGATTCAAAAAATAGTTAGTGATCACATCCCCCTTTCCCGCCTCCGACTCCACCCAATCTCCTCTATCATTTTTCAGCCGTCCCACTCTATTTCTCTTCCACCTTTCTGAACACACAGCAAGGAAAAAGCTAGTGTTCCTATCTTCTCTCTCCAACCATTTCACATGTGCCCTTTGCTTCTAGTAAATATCTAATTGTTCCTGTTAGATTGATCTCTAACCTAACTGGACCCAACGGCCCAGTTGGGCCTTTGATTTGCGCCCTGATCGGGGGCGCCCAGCCCACCATGGCTGGAGGGCCCCTGTCACCCTGCGCTATATAAAGAGGTGGGGGCCGACGGCTCTAATCACGAGGTTGACCTGAGCCGACCTCCCCACCGACAAACCCTAAACCCGATCAAAGTGAGGGGCGCAGCCAGTGACGGGAAGTGCCTCCACCGCTGCACTGCGCCGCCGTCGATCTTCACCACCGGCACCGCATCTCCGACCGATCTTCACCGACCGTCGCTGCCCATGCGCAGACATCACCAACGAACCCGATGGCGGCCACCGAACCCTCCCCCTCCTCGGTGTTAGGTTCAGCACCATCTCCCTGTCTCTCTCTAGTTCGTTCTACATGTATTAGGATCTACTGCTTCACCTTTTATACCGAATAGGACAAGTCTATGGCTAGATCTATGATCCCTATGATCCAACAATTTAACAATGGTATCGGAGCCTCGTTTAGGTATAGGTCTAGCTTAAGATGTTTAGATCCAGTGCGGGTCTAAGAAAGTGGAAGAGGGTTTCGGCTGACAAAGGGTTCGGTTGAACCCTAACTTCGATCCCTTCGGATCTGAAAAAAGAATAGGGTTCGGATGAACCCTAACCCTAACCGGGTTAAGCAAATGAGAAAAGAAGAGGGTTCGGATGAACCCTAACCCTAACTGGGTTAAAGAAAGGAGGGCTCGGTTTCATGTCAAAACTGAACCCTAAAACTCGAAATAAATTTGGAAAAAGAAGAACAGCCCATCCCATAACGCTAACCCTAACCCTAATCCCCAAATCGGATGAAATCCGAGAACAAAAACGAAGAAAAACCGAAAGGGGAAGAAGGGGAAGGGGGTGGCCTACCTCGCCGCTGCGTAGCGCTGCTGTAACGCCGGCGCGCGGGGAAAAGAAGACCGGCTCGGGGGCGCTGCTTGCCGGGCTCCGGCCAAAGAGGCGTCGCGGTCAGGCCGCTCGACGGCGGCGCGCTCGCCCGCTAGGGAGCCTCACGCCGGCGACGGGGCCGGCGACGGTGCCATGCCTCCCGCTCCACCGTCGTTGCTCTCGGCCTCTCACTGGGTGACTGCTGCTGTACTGAGGAAAGGAGTGAGAGCGACGAGAGAGAAGAGAGAGCGGAGTGAGGCGAAGAGAGAGGGCCGGAAAGAATGAGCTAGGGTTTTCTACTCAGGCGGCCGCGGCGACGTTTTCATTCGCCCGATCTCGCCGCTCGGCCGTCGGATGCAGACGGACGGCCGAGATTGAACGGGCCAGCGTCGCGGCCCAGGCGGGCGGGGGCGCGAGGCCGAATTCCCGGCCCAGGCCCACGTTGCGGCCTGGGCGTGGGGGAGCGCGCAAGAAGGGCGCGTGCGGCCGTAGGCCGTGGGCCGTTTCTGCTGCTATGGGCCGAAATGGCCAAACATAGTGAAACTGAATTTGTTTTATTTTTTCCAGAAACTTTTTGATACATATTTGATGAATTTCAATATCCAACTCTACACAATTTTGATCCAACGACAATTTTGTTCAGAGAAAAGTAAAAGTTTCGGAGAAAAATAATAATAAGAATATTTACGCTTTCCGCTGCGTATTTAAAGACGTTATTTTCATTATTAAATTCGAACCAACGGGAGAATTTAATTTTGAAAAATAGATATGTTTTAATTGATTATAATATTGTTATTGTTCTGACCAATGTTGATTAATGGCAATATTATGATGTTTTGTCTTGCATCAATTCTATTTTCTACCCAACGGTGATATAGAATTAATGTAGAGAACAATTATATGTTTTAATTTTGACCAACGTTGAACTAAGGCATGCAATTGTTATTGTTATTATTTATGTTCTCACACTATTTGAATTGTGTTTTCAGGCAGATACAACTTGATGAGTTGTATCAAAGAGATCCCCACTCTAAAAGGTGATAACTACATTGAGTGGAAGAAAAAGATTGACCTGGCTTTCATCCTCGCTGAGGTGGACTGGGTAGTCACCATACCGTGTCCCACAGAGCCTATGGCACCGGTGCAGGAGACAAACGAGGCTGATGCCGCCTGGGCAACCAAAGGGAGAGATTTTGCATCCCAAAGAAAGTCCTATGACCTTGAGCATAGGAAATGGGTCACTGCCAGCAAGAAGTGTTTGGCTGTGATAAAGAACACGATTGAGCCTGCAATTGTGGGCTCAATCCTAGAGTGTGACACCATCACTGAGTATCTAGAAAGAATAAAGAGTCAGTTCACTGGCTCTTCAAAGACATATGCTACCCAGCTAATAAAGTAGCTGGTGACAGAGAGATACTCAGGCAATGGTGGCATTAGAGAGCACATACTAAGGATGAGTCATTTGGCATCCAAGCTAAAACCAATGGATCTAGCTCTCAAGGATGAGTTCCTTATCCATCTGGTTTTTGCTTCCTTGCCAAAAGAGTTTGACACTTTCGTTGTCAACTATAACATACAGCCCGAGAAATGGGACATGGAGAGGCTCACGGCTATGTGTGTGCAAGAGGAGGAGAGAATGAAAGCTACCAATGGTGGCACTATCAATTATCTGAAAGATAACAAGAAAAAGAATACTAATGCCAACTTCTCCTCAAAGTCAAAGGGAAAGGGTCTCATGCTGCATCAGCCTCAGCAAAATAAGTTCACAGTAGAGAAAGATCAATGTCTCCACTGCAAGAAGATGGGACATTATAAGAAAGATTATCCTGATTACCTAAAGATGATCATGGCAAAGAAAGGTGAGAACATTATTACGTTCATAAATGAATCCCTGTATGTACAGTATTCAAAATCTACTTGGTGGATTGATTCAGGTGCAACTGTTCATGTTACTAATTCTTTACAGGGATTCCGTTCGACGAGGACTACGCAAAGAAGCGAAAGACACGTTAAAGTCGCAAATGGAGTCCAAGCAGAAGTTGAAGCCGTTGGCGATCTTTCTCTAGAGCTAGCTGATGGTTTCAAACTCATACTTAGAGATGTTCTTTATGTTCCCTCGTTACAGAGAAACTTGATTAGTGTGTCATGTTTGGACAATGATGGTTATGATTGCCATTTTGGAAATGGCAAATATAAGATAACATTTAATGATGCATGTGTTGGTCTTGCTATCTTACAGAATGAGCTTTATTTGTTATCACTACATGATGATGTGAATGTTGTATGCGATGATGGGAACGTTGCATGCGACAATGTGAATGTATCCTCGTCTGCGGATGTAAACAGAAAACGAAAGAGAACTCACGATGCGTTGTCGAAATTATGGCACTATCGTTTAGGCCATATTTCGAGGGGGAGATGTGGCAGAACCTCCTAAATTATAGGACCCATATGCACCTGTCACTGTCCAACGACCTCTGACGACTATGCATATGTTCCTAGTAACTTAAGAAGACTGTTGGGTGTCCCCGTGGAACCCCGAATCATCCACGATTTCCGAGCAGGATCCCATTACAGAGTCATTGCAGTATTACAATAGTTTATTCAAATAGATACATTAGAGTAATATAGCGGAAGTCCTACAATAACTTAGTTTACAAAACAGTAGTTTCAAACCTTATAAACTAAGTTCGATTAATAATACAAACGGTAGCAGTGGAGTGGCATTATAACATAATACAAACACACAAATAAACTGCCCTGCCCAAGGGCCACACATTTACTTATCATCGTCAGAACGAACAATAGTCATGCAGCACGATCCAAAACAGATCTGCTCATGAGGCTCACCTGCAACAAGGGTCAATGAACCCTGAGTACAAAAGTACTCAACAAGACTTAACCGAAATAAAAATTGATAGAACTCAGGAATGCAGGCTCAGGGATTCAAGGTATGGCTTTAGCAATAATCAAAGTTCTTTTGCGTAAAAGCTCTTTAACGAAATTCTTTATTTTAACATGTAAAACTTTATAAGATCATATACAAAGCTGACACGATCCGTAATGAGATCATGAAACTTCATAACCAACACCTTCACAGACCATCCTCAAGTTCCAGTTATTTATTACTACGATGATGAACAGTGAGTTGAGTCTCCATAACCGAGGAGCAACGACGATTCGAACCGATTAAACCCAGCTGGGGATTCCAGACCACACGACATATGCAGGTCCCCGACTCACATATATCAACCTACCCTCGGATCCTCTAAAACAAGAACGGGTCCGCGCCACCCGAGAATACAGTACTCCACCAATCCAGCCCATTGCCACGTGGGTACACGCTATTCCCGCCATCTCTCCACTCCCAGTGCGTGAGTAGCCATTCTCATAATAGAATCGCCAAGTTAAGGCTTATCGGAGTATGTGGTTAGTACTACAAATTCTCACCTCATGCAATTCAACAACGGTATGGGCCTTAATCGACACAGGCGGAAAGAACCCGCTCACAAGACATTACCAGGTCTTGTGGCTCACACACACCGAGTCCGCCCGGTCTAGATTTATTACTCCACATTCCCATATCACATGATAACATAAGTAACCAAAGTTCCATTAAAAACTCGCAGGTGACAGGTAATCACCCGACCTTTATTTATCTAAGCATGACTAAGCATAACTAGCCATATACGAATTAAAACGGTTAACAAGGTAGATAAGGAAAACAAGGTTGGTCATGCATCAATTAGGTTTTCACTTAACTCCTAATCACTTAATGCAGTATATGAAAGCAAAAGCGAAATCAATTTGTAAAACACAAGGTTGGGTTTAAATGCATCCGGGGCTTGCCTTCGTTGACGGAAAAGTCCGGTTCCTGCGATGTCACACAAGTATTCGATCCGACCTCAACAGACAGATCAACCTCCTCCGCAACTTGATTAACTACCACGTGTTCACCTTCGTTTACTACACGTAGTAACATTGCCATGTTTAACATGATGCGGAATATGAAACATGATGCTCGATGATGGATGCAAAAATTAATAAATTGGATACAATTTTCCTTCGTAGTACAGTTACAAACCAAACTAACCAAACCATATTCGTAACTGATGTGACCACGCCAGCACCGATCACTTTGGTGAACTATCCGACCACTACGGTGAACTATCCGACCACTACGGTGAACTATCCGACCACTACGGTGAACTATCCGACCACTATGGTGAACTATCCGACCACTACAGTGAACTATCCGACCACTACGGTGAACTATCCGACCACTACGGTGAACTATCCGACCACTACGGTGAACTATCCGACCACTACGGTGAACTATCCGACCACTACGGTGAACTATCCGACCACTACGGTGAACTATCCGACCACTACGGTGAACTATCCGACCACTATGGTGAACTATCCGACCACTACGGTGAACTATCCGACCACTACGGTGAACTATCCGACCACTACGGTGAACTATCCGACCACTACGGTGAACTATCCGACCACTATGGTGAACTATCCGACCACTACGGTGAACTATCCGACCACTACGGTGAACTATCCGACCACTACGGTGAACTATCCGACCACTACGGTGAACTATCCGACCACTACGGTGAACTATCCGACCACTACGGTGAACTATCCGACCACTACGGTGAACTATCCGACCACTATGGTGAACTATCCGACCACTACGGTGAACTATCCGACCACTATGGTGAACTATCCGACCACTATGGTGAACTATCCGACCACTACGGTGAACTATCCGACCACTACGGTGAACTATCCGACCACTATGGTGAACTATCCGACCACTACGGTGAACTATCCGACCACTACGGTGAACTATCCGACCACTATGGTGAACTATCCGACCACTATGGTGAACTATCCGACCACTACGGTGAACTATCCGACCACTACGGTGAACTATCCGACCACTATGGTGAACTATCCGACCACTTCGGTGAACTATCCGACCACTATGGTGAACTATCCAACCACTACGATGAACTATCCGACCACTACGATGAACTATCCGACCACTACACTAGCTGATACACCACTCCAATGCCATACTGGACCGAGCACAGCAATGACCATGGCAGCACGATGGCACGACCGCACTACACTGGTGACACAAGCACGATAGAGGTTAAACACTAAGCACAGAAGAGTTCAGCACCTCACCCCGAACATGACTGAGCAACGAGTAGGGTCGGAGGAGCAACGGAGAGGCGTGACGACGACTACGGAGATCACGGCGGAGCAAAGATCGTCGGTGAGGGAGAACCGGCGACGGAGGGCTCTGGCCACGATGACACGCCCGCGACGGTGAAGTTGCCGACCGCGAGGAAGAAAGACGTGGATAGCGGATTCTTGGCAATTTCCGGCGACCAATGTTAGCTGGCTGGATTCGCAAGGAAAAGATGGAACTAGGATGGCCTTTTCCGAGATGGCAATGGCGGTGGTGAAAACAAAGGAAGAAGAAAAACGACGACGACGGCGTCTTGGTACTTATAGCGCGGCGCAGAAGCTCAAGGAAGCCACGACGGAGCCGTTTCCATGCCAGCGCGACATCAAGGACGGCCACGACGCGCCTGGAACGCCGAAGAAGGTCCGACGGCAATGTAGCTTAGGCGGTGAACACTGTTCACAGAAATTACAAAATTGCCATTCGCCAAAATTCACAAATTACTCTCAAATTTTCATAACAACTCAAAAATTTCCAAAAACAAAAGTTGTTCAAAATCAAAAGTTCTACAACTTTGCTTTTATAACCATCTCCTGATTCGGTCTAGATTTTGAAATGATCTTTTAAATTCAAATAGGGGATATTTAACGAATTACGCCTTTTTGAATTACTCCAAATTTTTCTAAACAACTTGAAAAACTCCAAAAATAAACTTTGTATAACTTGTTAAGCTCTACACTTTTGCTTTTAGGCTCAACCCCAAAATGTGCTTAGATTTTGAATTAGGTTTTCCAGGGTAAACTTTAAATGCTGGAAATTCGGGTTTTCGGAAATGCAATTAAACACAAATGTTTTGAAATTGATTCATCCATACAAGTCAACACATATCATAAAACAATATTCACACCAAGCATTGCAACAAAAATTATTAAACTTTTATTAAGGAAGAATTTGAATTGTTTAATAGATTCCCACATTAAAATTCACAAAGTTTCTTAATCACTATTATTTCATGTAACATATAACACACTTCATAACAACATTTACATGCTATAAATTAAACATGAAATGCATTCATGAGTTGATACATGATGATTATGCATAATGATGACATGATCACCTTTTAAGTACTTTATAACATCAGGGATGTTACAATCCTTCCCCCTTAAAGAAATCTCGTCCCGAGATTTAAAGTGTGAAAAAGCGTTGGGTTGAATAGTGGAAAAGGAAATGTGTCAAACACATTAACTTGCAAATTATTCACAAAACAACAAAGGTTGGTTGTGAGATTACAAATGAGATCAAAAGACAGTTGGAAGGGACAAAGGATTTAGTAACTTCAATGGAATGATGGAACATGAATTCCAAATGAAAGTGCCAAGATGAATGAATCACATTAATTGCGAAGCTATAGTGGATCATGGCCGTAGACCTTGATACCAGCGAGCGCCCAGCAGTATTTCCTTATGGCTGCAGTCCATAGGAGACCCTAGGTTTCGACGCGGCACCGTAAATCATGGATCATGGCACCACCATAGGGCACAACTAAAGTAACTCACAAGTAACACTTGTCAAGCTAGCAAGATCAAGGAACTAGCATGTGTTGCATGAGGAGAGACCAAGACATGACACATGCATAGGTTTGAGAAGTCAAGGATTAGTCCCAAGTTTCAACATTAAGTAGATGGAAAAATTAAAGTGCATCAAGAAATTCCCAAAGATGTGGAACTTATGAGCAAGTACAATCAAAGAGTGGTTTACTAACAAAGCTTGGTACATGACCAAATTCATTGGGACAAAAATAGCTATAACAAACAATAGCCATTCCCTGAATGGAAGGAGGAAGTTTTAAACATCATTATATTTCAACTTCATATGAATGATTATAACTGGAATATGTGCAGTGTTTCATTAATGACATGATGCATGAACGATTCTTACGTTACTAAACATCAAAGCTTCTAAGGTACATAAACAATAGTTCTTATTATATAGGGCATAATAAGATTACTACTCCACCACACAAAGCATTTTTAATCAAATAAGGAATGGCGAGAAAGAAATAAGATAAGTCAGAAGCAATTTGGACCAAAATAACCATTTAAATTTATTTGTCCAAAACATTTTGAAGTTTTTGTAAAACAATACCACAAAAACTTTGTAATGATCGCTCTGATACCATTCTGTGGCAGAACCTCCTAAATTATAGGACCCATATGCACCTGTCACTGTCCAACGACCTCTAACGACTATGCATATGTTCCTAGTAACTTAAGAAGACTGTCGGGTGTCCCCGTGGAACCCCGAATCATCCACGATTTCCGAGCAGGATCCCATTACAGAGTCATTGCAGTATTACAATAGTTTATTCAAATAGATACATCAGAGTAATATAGCGGAAGTCTTACAATAACTTAGTTTACAAAACAGTAGTTTCAAACCTTATAAACTAAGTTCGATTAATAATACAAACGGTAGCAGTGGAGTAGCATTATAACATAATACAAACATACAAATAAACTGCCCTGCCCAAGGGCCACACATTTACTTATCATCGTCAGAACGAACAATAGTCATGCAGCACGATCCAAAACAGATCTGCTCATGAGGCTCACCTGCAACAAGGGTCAATGAACCCTGAGTACAAAAGTACTCAACAAGACTTAACCGAAATAAAAATTGATAGAACTCAGGAATGCAGGCTCAGGGATTCAAGGTATGGCTTTAGCAATAATCAAAGTTCTTTTGCGTAAAAGCTCTTTAACGAAATTCTTTATTTTAACATGTAAAACTTTATAAGATCATATACAAAGTTGTCACGATCCGTAATGAGATCATGAAACTTCATAACCAACACCTTCACAGACCATCCTCAAGTTCCAGTTATTTATTACTACGATGATGAACAGTGAGTTGAGTCTCCATAACCGAGGAGCAACGACGATTCGAACCGATTAAACCCAGCTGGGGATTCCAGACCACACGACATATGCAGGTCCCCGACTCACATATATCAACCTACCCTCGGATCCTCTAAAACAAGAATGGGTCCGCGCCACCCGAGAATACAGTACTCCACCAATCCAGCCCATTGCCACGTGGGTACACGCTATTCCCGCCATCTCTCCACTCCCAGTGTGTGAGTAGCCATTCTCATAATAGAATCGCCAAGTTAAGGCTTATCGGAGTATGTGGTTAGTACTACAAATTCTCACCTCATGCAATTCAACAACGGTATGGGCCTTAATCGACACAGGCGGAAAGAACCCGCTCACAAGACATTACCAGGTCTTGTGGCTCACACACACCGAGTCCGCCCGGTCTAGATTTATTACTCCACATTCCCATATCACATGATAACATAAGTAACCAAAGTTCCATTAAAAACTCGCAGGTGACAGGTAATCACCCGACCTTTATTTATCTAAGCATGACTAAGCATAACTAGCCATATACGAATTAAAACGGTTAACAAGGTAGATAAGGAAAACAAGGTTGGTCATGCATCAATTAGGTTTTCACTTAACTCCTAATCACTTAATGCAGTATATGAAAGCAAAAGCGAAATCAATTTGTAAAACACAAGGTTGGGTTTAAATGCATCCGGGGCTTGCCTTCGTTGACGGAAAAGTCCGGTTCCTGCGATGTCACACAAGTATTCGATCCGACCTCAACAGACAGATCAACCTCCTCCGCAACTTGATTAACTACCACGTGTTCACCTTCGTTTACTACACGTAGTAACATTGCCATGTTTAACATGATGCGGAATATGAAACATGATGCTCGATGATGGATGCAAAAATTAATAAATTGGATACAATTTTCCTTCGTAGTACAGTTACAAACCAAACTAACCAAACCATATTCGTAACTGATGTGACCACGCCAGCACCGATCACTTTGGTGAACTATCCGACCACTACGGTGAACTATCCGACCACTACGGTGAACTATCCGACCACTACGGTGAACTATCCGACCACTATGGTGAACTATCCGACCACTACGGTGAACTATCCGACCACTACGGCGAACTATCCGACCACTATGGTGAACTATCCAACCACTACGGTGAACTATCCGACCACTACGGTGAACTATCCGACCACTACGGTGAACTATCCGACCACTACGGTGAACTATCCGACCACTATGGTGAACTATCCGACCACTATGGTGAACTATCCGACCACTACGGTGAACTATCCGACCACTACGGTGAACTATCCGACCACTATGGTGAACTATCCGACCACTACGGTGAACTATCCGACCACTACGATGAACTATCCGACCACTACGATGAACTATCCGACCACTACACTAGCTGATACACCACTCCAATGCCATACTGGACCGAGCACAGCGATGACCATGGCGGCACGATGGCACGACCGCACTACACTGGTGACACAAGCACGATAGAGGTTAAACACTAAGCACAGAAGAGTTCAGCACCTCACCCTGAACATGACTGAGCAACGAGCAGGGTCGGAGGAGCAATGGAGAGGCGTGACGACGACTACGGTGATCATGGCAGAGCAAAGATCGTCGGTGAGGGAGAACCGGCGACGGAGGGCTCTGGCCACGATGACACGCCCGCGACGGTGAAGTTGCCGACCGCGAGGAAGAAAGACGTGGACAGCGGATTCTTGGCAATTTCCGGCGACCAATGTTAGCTGGCTGGATTCGCAAGGAAAAGACGGAACTAGGATGGCCTTTACCGAGATGGCAACGGCGGTGGTGAAAACAAAGGAAGAAGAAAAACGACGACGACGGCGTCTTGGTACTTATAGCGCGGCGCAGAAGCTCAAGGAAGCCACGACGGAGCCGTTTCCACGCCAGCGCGACATCAAGGACGGCCACAACGCGCCTGGAACGCCGAAGAAGGTCCGACGGCAATGTAGCTTAGGTGGTAAACACTGTTCACAGAAATTACAAAATTGCCATTCGCCAAAATTCACAAATTACTCTCAAATTTTCATAACAACTCAAAATTTTCCAAAAACAAAAGTTGTTCAAAATCAAAAGTTCTACAACTTTGCTTTTATAACCATCTCCTGATTCGGTCTAGATTTTGAAATGATCTTTTAAATTCAAATAGGGGATATTTAACGAATTACGCCTTTTTGAATTACTCCAAATTTTTCTAAACAACTTGAAAAACTCCAAAAATAAACTTTGTATAACTTGTTAAGCTCTACACTTTTGCTTTTAGGCTCAACCCCAAAATGTGCTTAGATTTTGAATTAGGTTTTCCAGGGTAAACTTTAAATGCTGGAAATTCGGGTTTTCGGAAATCCAATTAAACACAAATGTTTTGAAATTGATTCATCCATACAAGTCAACACATATCATAAAACAATATTCACACCAAGCATTGCAACAAAAATTATTAAACTTTTATTAAGGAAGAATTTGAATTGTTTAATAGATTCCCACATTAAAATTCACAAAGTTTCTTAATCACTATTATTTCATGTAACATATAACACACTTCATAACAACATTTACATGCTATAAATTAAACATGAAATGCATTCATGAGTTGATACATGATCACCTTTTAAGTACTTTATAACATCAGGGATGTTACAAGAGAATAGAAAGACTAGTTAAGAATGATATTCTTCCTCCATTAGAGCTCTCAGATTTAGAACAATGCAGAGATTGTATAAAAGGAAAGTATGTAAAGAAAATTAATAAATATGCCAAACGAAGCACAAGAATTCTACAGATTATTCACATAGACATATGTGGTCCATTTCCTGTAAAGAGTGTGGATGGTTATGATTCATTCATAACATTCACAGATGATTACTCCCGTTATGACTATATTTATCCAATCAAAGAAAGAACAGAAGCATTGGATAAATTTAAGATATTTAAGGCAAAAGTTGAAAACCAACACAATTTAAAGATTAAGATAGTCAGGTCTGATCGTGGAGGGGAATATTATGGTCGACATACCCTATATGGCCAAGCTCCTAGACCTTTTGCAAGGTTTTTATAGGAGAATGGCATAGTTGCCTAGTATTCAACACCGGGCGAACCTCAATAGAATGGAGTAGCTGAAAGACGCAATCGTACCCTAATGGATATGGTGCGTAGTATGATAAGTTACTCCACCTTACCATTGAGCCTATGGATGGAGGCGTTAAAAACCTTCATTCATATTCTCAATAGAGTACCAAGTAAATCGGTGCCCAAAACACCGTATGAGTTGTGGACAGGAAGAGTACCCTCACTCAACCACTTGCGTGTGTGGGGGAGCCCTACTGCGGCTAAAGTATTTAACCCGAACATTGGAAAGCTAGATCCTAAAACAGTGAGTTGCCATTTCATTGGCTACCCAGAAAAGTCAAAAGGTTTTTGTTTCTACTGTCCAGATAGACATACAAAGTTTGTGGAAACGAGACACGCTGTCTTTCTAGAGGATGAAATGATGAGGGGGAGTATGGTAGCTCAAGGAATTGACCTTGAAGAGAAGCGGGTGTATGCGCCCACTCCGATGATTCATGAACCATTTTTTCTTACTACCTATTGTCGCTGCACCGACAGTGCAAGATACTGTGGTATCAGCACCTGTTGTTATCCCGCCTGTGGCAACAATGAATAATGATGAGGGACCTATTCTTCAGGATCCTATAGAACCTATTGTCACAAATGAGGGGGAGCAACAATGGCCTCAAACAGAAGATGTGCCAAATGTGGAGGACCCTAGAAGGTCTCAAAGAGTTAAAAAATCAGCTATTCCTGTTGATTATAAAGTGTACAACACTGAGGAATTTCAAATGGAGGATGATCCCACCTCATTTGAAGAAGCCATGAGAAGTGATCATTCATCGAAGTGGCTTGAGGCCATGGAAGATGAAATGAAATCAATGAATGCCAATAAAATTTGGGATTTAGAGATAATTCCTAAAGGAGCCAAAATAGTAGGCTATAAATGGGTCTACAAGACAAAGCTTGACTCTCAAGGGAATATAGAGAGATATAAAGCCCGACTTATGGCAAAAGGCTTTACGCAAAGAGAAGGGATTGATTACAATGAGACCTTTTTCTCTAGTCTCATGTAAGGATTCCTTCAGAATCATAATGGTATTAGTGGCACATTATGATCTAGAATTACATCATATGGATTTAAAGACGACATTTCTCAATGAAGACTTGGAGAAAAATGTTTACATGGCACAACCGAAAGGTTTTGTCATGGAAGGAAAAGAACGAATGGGATGCCGCCTAAAGAAATCCATTTATGGATTAAAACAAGCTTCAAGATAGTGGTACTTGAAGTTTCATCAGACAATAAGAAATTTTGGGTTTAAAGAGAATGTAGAGGACAATTGTGTCTATACAAAGTTTAAGAATGGGAAGTTCATCTTCCTTGTCCTGTATGTGGATGATATCTTACTTGCTAGTAGTGATGTTAGTCTACTACTGGAGACAAAGTTGTTTTTGTCCTCAAAATTTGATATGAAAGATCTTGGTGAAGCTTCATTCGTTCTAGGGATCGAGATTCACTGAGATATAAGTAAAGGGGTATTAGGACTGTCACAAAAGGCATACATAGAGAAAATCTTAAAGAAATTCAGTATGCACAAATGTAGTCGCTCACCTGCTCCTATAGTCAAGGGCGACAGATATGGAGAGTTTCAATGCCCTAGGAACCAATATGAGATCGATCAAATGAAAGCGGTTCCATATGCTTCAGCTATTGGAAGCTTGCAATATGCTCAAGTATGCACGCGCCCTGACTTGGCATTTGTTATCGGGTTACTTGGTAGATTCCAGAGCAATCCTGGAATAGAACACTAGAAATTAGTAAAGAAAGTCTTGCGTTATTTGCAAGGAATGAAAGGCCTCATGATGAGTATAGAAGATCTAATTCACTCCATATAGTGGGATATTCAGATTCTGATTATGCGGGAGATGATAGAAAATCCATGTCTGGATATGTATTCACTCTCATAGGGGGAGCTATTTCATGGAAAAGCTCAAAGAAAACTGTCACTACATCATCCACAATGTATGCCGAGTTTGTAGCGTGTTATGAGGCAACGGGGCAGGTGAACTGGCTAAAGAAGTTCATACCCGGTTTGAAGGTGGTTGACGACATCTATAGACCACTAAAGTTATACTACGATAATAATCCGGCAGTACAGTATGCTCACAATAATAAGTCAAGTGGTGCTGCCAAACACATTGACATAAAATATTATGTTGTGAAAGATAAAGTCTGAGATTAAGTTATAAGTCTTGAGCATATAAGTACAGTAATGATGCTCGCGGATCCGCTTACAAAAGGCTTACCACCCAACGTGTTCAGAGAACATGTAGCCGGCATGGGTTTAAGGGAAAACCTATAATTCCTAGACAAAAGAAGGCCCAAAGATAAGTATCTATTTCAGAACAGAGTAGTGTGTTGTAGCTGTTAAATCTATCGGCAATGGACCATGACGATGAGACATGCTCTATGCGTTAATCTGTAATGGAATGAACAAAAGTACAGAATATGAAAGTGAAAGATGGAAAGAGATCAAGGGAGAGATTGTTAGATTGATCTCTAACCTAACTGGACCCAACGGCCCAATTGGGCCTTTGATTTGCGCCCTGATCGGGGGCGCCCAGCCCACCATGGCTAGAGGGCCCCTGTCACCCTGCGTTATATAAAGAGGTGGGGGTCGGCGGCTCTAATCACAAGGCTGACCTGAGCCGACCTCCCTACCGACAAACCCTAAACCCGATCTAAGTGAGGGGCGCAGCCAGTGACAGGAAGTGCCTCCACCACTGCACTGCGCCACCGTCGATCTTCACCGCCAGCACCGCATCTCCAGCAAATCTTCACCGACCGTTGCTGCCCATGTGCAAACATCACCAACGAACCCGATGGCGGCCACCAAACCCTCCCCCTCCTCGGTGTCAGGTTTAGCACCATCTCCCTGTCTCTCTCTAGTTCGTTCTACATGTTTTAGGATCTACTACTTCACCTTTTATACCGAATAGGACAAGTCTATGGCTAGATCTATGATCCCTATGATCCAAAAGTTTAACAGTTCCTCCATGCAGTCAAGCTTAAAACAGAGTACTTCTTCTCTTGCTACCGACTCTTGACTGAGATTCCCACTCTGGCATCGCTCTAGCTCAACCTTCGCGCTCTTAATGCGCTTCTCCAAATCTCCAAGGACATTTTTGCTCCACGAGGATAGGGAGCCCACAACTTCTTTAATTCTATTAGCCACGCTCACTGATGCTGAAAGCCCAGCATTCTCCCAAGCTTCCTCAATAATCTTTTTATAATCTTTTTTCTTCCAGCCAATTTGCTACAAAGAAAAACCCTCCACCTCCTCTACTACACTGCTAGAAGCGCTCCCTTTTAGTGGTGATAATAACCGGCCGGTGGTCTGAGTGCCATGGATCACCGTTGAAGACCCGGACCATGGGGAACATCGCACGCCACTGTGTATTGCCCACCGCTCTATCCAGGAGCTCCCTAATATACCCCTCCACCCAATGGCTATGATTTCTCCAAGTAAAAACATCACCATAAAAACCTAGATCTTGTAAATCACAAGCCTCAAGAGCCTCCCTGAAATGGTCCATGCAAACCTAAGGACGTGGTCGGCCTCCCTCCTTCTTATGGCTATATAAAATCTCATTAAAATCGCCAGCACATAACCATGGACCGTCATCCAGATTCGTGAGTCCACGGAGCATCTCCCACATACGCTCCTTTTGGTCACTTTGAGACTCTCCATAGACACCCATAAATCTCCAAGCTCTCCCACTCCTCTCCCTAACATCCACATCAATGTGATATTTTGATTTGCCTCTCAATACCACATCAACCTCCTTCCATCACAACACTGCAATTCCCCCGCCTTTTCCTTCTGAATCCACCACCACCATGTTTCCCATCCCCAAAAGCCGTTTAAACCTTTGCATACCCTTTTCATTCAGTTTTGTTTCTGACAAAAAGAGTACATCGTCCTTCTCAACGTTATGAAAGTCGAGGAGGCCCCGAATTGCCGGGTGGTTGCCCAGACCCCAGCAGTTCCACGCCGCTAGCTTCATTTTTTCTCGCGGGATTGTCCTGGCAATCCCACGTTCATGATCTCCACTACCTGGACATCCACTAGACTCTCCCGCCGAGCCTTCTTCTCCTCCTCCTCTCCATCCACATCCATATTAGCCGCACCCCTCTTGTTTTCACCACTGATCAGGGACTGTTCATTCTACCCCCGACTCACACCCTTTGGAAGCTTATTATATTTTCCTTTCTTCCCCTTCTGTGATGCCGACCCACTGCCCTGTCCCATCACCACATGTTTCTTGCCCCTAGCTCTGGAGCAAAAAAGTCGGATGCCTCCCCACTCCCTGCTATCTCCACCGAGACTATGCCACCCTTGGTACCTCCATCTTGCCCCTCTGACACCTTACCAGACTCTAGTGCCAAAACATTTTTGGACTTCGGCGATAGAATCTGGTTAGCTGCAGCTTTCTTCAAGGGGTTCTGGTCATCTTTCTTATATGTGCCACCTCCTTCCTCCTTATGCCTTTGATCATTAGAGATCTGCTTCCTCCAGGACAGCCTGTCACTTCCATGTGATCCTGAGCTCCCATGGTCGACAGGAGGGAAACGCGCGCGACCCACTCGGCATTATTCTCCTCCCACCAAACTCGCCCCTACTCAGCTCCGGGCCCCCTTTGCGCCGCTCTAGAATGACACGCAGGGAGCGATCAAACTAAAGGAAGGTCTCCCCCTCCTTTCTCTTATCACACACCCTGCCCACATGGCCGATGACCCGGCATACATAGCAAAAATCTGGAAGGAATTCATAGCTTAGCGGGCACTGTTGGCGGTCCTTAACTCAAATATTTTGCCCGCCAAAGTGCATTAAAATGACAACATTTCTGGCTACATCATAACAAAATATTATTTTATCTATCAAGTTCCATGAGTTTTGGTGCCCTAATTTGTTTTGCAGGACATAAACATAAATGCATGGGAAATTTCAATGAAAGACGCTTTCTGATGCTGATTTGCACAAAGGGACAATAAAGACACCCATCAACTCAACTCATTCGGATGAAAAAACCCATCAAGGAGTGAACCATGTCTAGCCCATAGCCCACCATGCGAAGGCGGTGGTGATGGGGCTTGGTTAGGGGGTGGCCAACCCCTAGGGTCACCCGACCCCCCACCGACGCCTCTCAACCACCCCTTCGACAGGCGGTGGCATGAGGGCATGCAAGAGATGGTGGGGCATGTACTCACACCAAAAATAGTTCTCCACACCGCCTTCAAGCTTGTATAGATAGAGGGGGAGAGCCTCCTCTCAAACACACACCTACCTTGAGCTTCATCTTCACACAATTTGTAGTAGTGTCCCTCTAGATGCTTCACACCTAGTTGTAATAGAGAAAAAGAGAAAGAGAGGAATAGAGCGAAGGAGGAGCCGGGTTTGTCGGGTCCTCCTCAACTTTATACCTCTACGGAGCCGACTCGACTTGAGTAATATCCAAGTTTTCTTTTGGTATTTTCAAGCATACTACTTAACTAAGTTTAGTTCTTGCTTTGCTTACTTATGGGAACTCCGCTCGACCGAGTGCTCTAGTCTAAGAATTCAGGCTAGAGTAGTAATCATTAGCGTGGATGTGGTGTCTAGGCTAGTGTTTACCTGAGTTTGCATCCAATCCCATGGATAGTTGTGGTAGCCCCAGAGGTGATAGCTCTGACCAAGCCTTTGTAATCCACCATGTTCGGATTAGTGTTTTCGTAGAGCTTTTTGGCAGCCTGACCCCAATCACCCCTTCCCAGTCTTTTCGAGGATAGAAAAGGTATTGTTGCTCCAAAGTGAGTTTAGTAATTAAGCTTGAACCTTGGTTATCTAGTTATCTTGGGAAAACCTTAGAAAATCATTCTCTTCCCACAAAAACACTTTATCCTTGAATGACCTTGATCCTTTCTAGTACACTTCACGTTCCCCATGGAAATTGATACCTAGAAATACTCTGGGTGAAAGCTACAGCGGTATCCATGCGCTTGTGGATTTATCTGTTTGCGTTAACAAATACCAACAAGCTTTCTAGCGCCGTTGCCGGGGAACAGTAGCTGTTCTAGAATCGAACCAAGTTCATCCGTGTATCCTTTATCTTTTTTTTCACCATCATATGCACCTCACAACCACCACCACTACCATCCCTACCACATGGATTCCACTCCTATCTATAAATTCTCTGCTCCAAAGGGCGAGTTGTTGGAGCCACCACAATCATCATATCCTATTCTTACAAATGGCTATGAGCTTCGCCCTGCTTTTGTAGCCATGGTTCGGGAGCAATCCTTCTCTAGACGAGAAGACAAAAATCCTTACACCCACATTCGGGAATTTGAGCAATTCTGTACTTCCCTAATTTTTTCTGGCATGACACAAAAGACCATTAAATGGAAATTGTTTTCGTTCTCCCTTCTGGGAAGAGCCAAACAATGGTATGCTCATACCGTAGGAGGCGTACATGGAAATTGGGATGAACTTTGAGACAAATTTTGTCTTGCTTTGTTCCCTCTTTCTCAAATTGCCGCCCTTCGAATAGAACTACTTACCTTTCAGCAGAAGGAGAAGGAGACTCTAGGAGCAGCTTGGGCTAGGTTCTTGAGCCTTATCAATATCGGTCCAAACCTTTCCTTGCCCGACCATGTCCTTCTTTACCACTTCCATCTTGGTCTTAGTAAGGAAGCTGCTCTCCAACTTAACCTATCTTCAGGAGACTCATTCACACACAACTCCATTAGTGAGGGGAAAGCCATTCTTGAGAAAATCCTTGAAAACACCCCTTTCACTAGCATTTATGATGAGTTTCCTAAAGAAACAATTGAGTCAGGCCCCGACCAACAAGAGGAGGCATATGCAGCCGAATCCAAAATTCCTTCAAATCCTTCTTATGATCTGGTTGCCAAAGAACCTCCCATTTAGGGAACATGTCACACTTCTAGGGATGATGAACCCCATTCTTTTACATGTCCCTTTGAATTCGAGGATGACCTTTTCCTTTATGCTGATCTTGGGAACACCTTAGAGCCTCCCAATTCAACATCATCTCATGCCTCGAATTCCTATATGAGACATCAGGAACACTCCAAAGGTGGAATATCAAGTGAACTCATAGAGGGAGAATCAATTCATATAGAAACCATTTCTATCCTCTCCCCTCTATGCCCACAATCAATGTCTCATCAAAATCCATTCTTGATCCTAGGGGTGAGCTTATGTCAATCTACGTAACAACCATGACCTATCCAAATCTTGTGAAGGATCTGAATTGTCATGGGAAAGAAAGTGCTCCCCCTCTCCCTGAAATGGAAGCTTGTATCAATGAGCATGGAAGTTATTTCCTAACCATCCCATCAATTCCATGCTCATATGAAAAATTTTCCAAATCGATCTGTATCTATGCTATCACCCACAAAAGCTACAACTCTTTCTTGCTCCATGTCCATAAAATCTTGGAAAAGGTTGTTGTAGATGTGTTTGTCTATCATAAATTTTGTAAATTTCGTGGTGTCGTGGCATGAGTTTTATAGATAGGTCCGCTAAGGTTGGTGTTGGAGGGAAAACCACTTCACCAACATGAGATGAAATGCAAAAGGTTTCCCAAGGATGAGCTTTTGTCCTAAAACAAGCACTGCCGAAAGATAACCCATTCTTTCATCATTCCTTAAAAAAAGATTACTCTTTTAAAAAACAAATTCGTTTACTTCCATAATAATAATAATAATAATAAATAATAACATGACTTTTGAAAATGAGCTTAAGGACATATTGGTGAAATTACTCCTTCGGGTATTTTTGTCACTAACCTTTCAGGTTTTGAACAAAAAGAACGAAGGGTTGAAACACAAGGTAAATCCAACCAAACATCATTCAACAATGAAGCACATTTTACAGAGAGTGCTACCATCCAAACTTGATTTTGCATATTGTAAAATTCAAGTGTGGGGTGAATTTCTCTAAAACATCTCATGACATGCTTCACTCATTGATTTTATCTTGGTTGTCTCTACTTTGTTTCACCTTTATGCCTTGCTCACTATGCTAAAGTCACTAAAAATATAATATGTTATGATAACAAAATAAAAAATCAGTTTCAACTACTAGAATTCTCTAATAATAATAATAATATTTGTTTTGCATAATAAACTTTGCTTAGTCTTGTCTTTTAAGAATAAAGCTATGACCTCCCTTTCTCTCACAATAAAAAACTAGGTGCTAGACATGTTCCCTTTAGGTATTCTTTGTCACTAACAATTACAGAAACGAAGGATGAACGATTTCTAGGAACATGGGTGCTGCAATACACACTAAGGAGATGCTACAACATTCACCCTTGGCTTTTAGGGTTGAATGACATAAAAGTCCAAGTGTGGGGGGGCAAACCTACCATGCTTTTTCTCGAGCACACTGGTTTGCACTCCATCTTCTCACCCATGCCATGCACTTGTAAGTTTGATTGTGTTTGAAAATGCCATACATGATAATCAAAATTAAAATATGAAACAAAGCACCGAACCACATCATGAACTAGTGGAGAAGCCTATACACAACTCAGTTTGATTCCTTCCCACTTATTCATGTGCTTGCTCCTAATTCTACACTCGTTTAAAACATGCAATTTTTTTAAAAAAGAACCAAGTTTCACACTTGAGTAAAATTTGAAAGTAAACTTGAATATAGCTCTTTGAGATTGGCCTGCATAATCTTTATTCCTTACATACACTTAGTGCTTGTGGGAAAAATATCTTATAGGAAAAACATATTGACTAAGTTGTTGTGAAGTGAGATATGGCATCGACATGGAAATCCAACCTTTTCTATTCAATGTACTTGGAGAATTTCCTTTTTATAAAATGTCAAATTCCATAGTTCCTCACATACTCCTCAGTGGTAAAGAAATTCCTACCAAGGCCAAATATCATAATGAAAACCTTCTACATATGCTACTTGTTTTGTGTTGAGCTTTGTCAAACTTTGTTGACCTGTGTTGAGAAAGTTATCATGCTTTTAAAATCAAGATCACGTACACGCCACCAAATATAAGCACTACTCCTACACTGGGAGTAGGCGCAAAAACAAGCCTTCCACCCAGATCCATCCAAAAATGTTAGACTCCTACAGTGGGAGTGAACGAAAATATGTTTGTTAGGTTCCATCAAAATAAATGCTCTAAATCCTTGCTGATATCTCTCTCAAAAGTTTTGTTGCAAAAAGAGGCATGATGCTATCATCAAAAAGAAAAAAGATAAAAAAAGAGAAAGAAAAATAAAGAAAAAGAAAAAGAGATGAAAGGAAGAAAAACGATGAAATAAAGATAGCCCATGTTCTCACAAAAATTTTCCAAGTTCCAATAAAGAGAGAAATGTGTTTTAAAAAGCATAGTAGAATTAGGTTAGCCACACTATATATCCACCTAATGTTCGACACACATGCACATCTTGATTTGATTGTATGACATCTTTCTCCTCGGATCCATTGTTTGACTTGGCAAAATACACAATGCAAGTATGCCTTCATACTTTTTCCTACCCAAGCTCCATATAAGCTTTTTAGAAGTAGGAAGAAAAAAGGCATTGCTATGATATGCCTTGGTGAGGAACCAAACACCATTGAGCGATTTGAGAGTACCATTGGAGGAGTACATGTGAACTATGTTTTATTTTCAAAAGGTTACAAAAACTCCAAGTGACTAAGATGTGAAAATGGGAAGAGATAACTTTGTTTCAGAGTTGTTCCATTTCTCCACATATCCCACAAGTATGAGGTATATTTTTGGAATAATTGTTATGCTAGTCTTGTATCTTGAACTGCCATGTTTATGTTTACTTTATCCTAACCTTTGCTCGGGGCGAGCAAAGATCTAAGTGTGGAGGAGCTTGTTGGTGGTCCTTAACTCAAATATTTTGCCTACCAAAGTGCATTAAAATGACAACATTTCAGGCTACATCGTAACAAATATTATTTTATCTAACAAGTTCCACGAGTTTTGGTGCCCTCATTTGTTTTGTAGGACAAACATAAATGCATTGAAAATTTCACCGAAAGGCACTTTCCGACGCTGATTTGCGCAAAGGAACAATAAAGCCACCCATCAACTCAACTCATTCAGACGAAAAACCCACTGAGGAGCGAACCATGTCTTGCCCATAGCCCACCATGCGAAGGCAGAGACGAGGGGACTTGGTCAGGGGGTAGCCAACCCCTAGGGTAACCCGACCCCCCCACCAGCGCCTCTCGGCCACCCCTTCGACAGGCGGTGGCAAGAGGGCATGCAAGAGGCGGTGGAGCATGTACTCACGCCGAAAATAGTTCTCCACACCGACTTCAAGCTTGTATAAACAAAGAGGGAGAGCCTCCTCTCAAATACACACCTACCTTGAGATTCATCTTTGAACATTTTGTAGTAGTGTCCCTCTAGATGCTTAAGACCTAGTTGTAATAGAGAAAAAGAGTAAGAGAGGAGAGGAATAGAGTGAAGGAGGAGCCAGGTTTGTTGGGTCCTCCTCAACTTTATACCTCTATGGAGCCAATTCGACTTGAGTAATATCCAAGTTTTCTTTTGGTATTTTCAAGCATACTACTTAACTAAGTTTAGTTGTTGCTTTGCTTACTTACGAGAACTCCGCTCGACCGAGTGCTCTAGTCTAAGAATTCAAGCTAGAGTAGTAATCGTTAGCGCAGACGTGGTGTCTAGTCTAGTGTTTACCTGAGTTTGTGACCCAATCCCATGTATAGTTGTGGTAGCCCCAGAGGTGATAGCTCTGACCAGGCCTTTGTAATCCACCACGTTCGGATTGGTGTTTTCGTAGAGCCTTTTTGGTAGCTTGACCCCGATCACCCCTTCCTAGTCTTTTCAAAGATCAGAAAGGTACTGTTGCTCCAAAGTAAGTGAGTTTAGTAATTAAGCTTGAACCTTAGTTATCTAGTTATTTTGGGAAAACCTTAGAAAACCCTTCTCTTCCCACAAAAACACTTTATCCTTGGATGACCTTGATCCTTTCTAGTACACTTCATGTTCCCCGTGGAAATCGGTACCTAGGAGTACTCTAGGTGAAAGCTACAGCGGTATCTGTGCGCTTGCAAATTTATCTGTTTGCATTAACAAATACCAACAAGCACCACTGATCTATCCCCTTCAACTCATCAAAGATAGTAACCCCTCTCATCAATGGCTTTCTGATGTCTATGCAAACCTTCACCCTGATGAAGCATCCTGTAACTCCAGAGTTTTCTCCTAGATCAACATCTAGTGCTCGCCCTATCTCCTCCGCTGATTCTCCCAACTTCCTTGTCCATCATCCCCAAAGGTAGTTTTGACACCCTAACCCAAATGGGAATGGAGTTGAATTCAAATTCTTTCAGAGTTTTGGCAGGATCATATTCTGCCACCACCACCAGATCCCTCAAATCTCTCCCAACCATCCACGGACTATCATCCATGGCTCTCCTCTTCCCCAACGACTGGTGGAAAGGGATGAGAAAATGGATCTAGCCTAGGCCCTTGCACTCGATACCCCTGAGAAGGCACCAAACTCTCCCCAACTCCTGCTCTAGGGCAAACGCTGGAATGTGCTTCTTTGACAACACCTTCACCACCGCCTGATCTTCTGTTACCTCAACCTTCATCCTTTAAATGCCCCTATGCTGAACCGCATGCTCTTCCTCTCTGCGTCTGTAAACTGCATCTAGCCCAGAAGACCTTCCATATCCTCCATCCCCACCAATCCTCCAAACGTAGCACCCCACAACAAGCACGAGTCAACGACTATGGCTTTGAGGGTTAGCAAGATTTTTCTATGGGTGACAGATCCAAACAGGAAACACAAGACAGTGGACATGAGATGATCGACGAAGAATAACACTAGATCCCCTCCTAGGAGAAGGAAACAAATCAGGAATTGTGGAAGAAATGAAGGAGAAACCAGGAGCCCTAGACGCCAATGTAACTACCCTTGAGTTGCCTAAGCGCTGAGGATGAAACCACTCTCAACTATCTAAATTGCAGGGGGCAGACCAGAGCGAAGTAGCCATGGTGGGGTCATTGAAGTGCTTGGTGTAGAGTCACGTACCGATTGGGGTAGAATCAGGAGGTGGGCAGTGCATGGTTAGGTGGGCTCGGGAGGTGGTCGGGTGAAGTAGTTAGTGCCTAGGGTGGATGGACCTGTCGAGACAGAAGAGAGATGGAAGGTGCCCGATGGAGAAGATGAGCTCTTTTTGTAGAGGCCATGAGCCTTTAGCTAGGCCATTTGCCTTAATCTTGGCTAGGGGCCCAAGAGGCCAGTAGCCTTAGATCAGCCAATTATTTTACCAAATGTTTGTTGGTGAGTTGTGTTTTCAAAGTTTCAGGGACCTAAGTGGTATCCCTTGGCAAGTTTAGGGATTGTTCACACATTTAACGTTTTTGGGGGAGAGACTATATATACCCCGCCAAAAGCGGGCCATTTGAGAATTGTTGGATTTAAGAAAAGTTCTAGCAAGTTGAGGCTAATTTTAAATGCTCTAGCCGCCAGAAGTGCTTAAGGAAATATTAGGTAATTAGCATAGTTCTTTGCGAAGTGTTTAGGCTATAGTTAGACCATCCAATTGATGTTTTGCTATATGCTTAGGCTTAGTGAAAGCTATGTGTTGGATTGTTTTGCTCCGGCAATATCCAACAATGTGATCACGTAGACGGAATTAGATAGTAGCACACTGAGACATAGAGATTTATACTGGTTCAGGGCAGTGGTGCGCAATAATCCCAACTCTAGTGGTGTGGCTCCTCTTGTATTCATATGCTCAATTACAGGGGCTATTGCTCCTAGCTACGTGTAGATGGAATAGGTGGAAGATGGATCCCGAGCCCAAGATCCTACCCTCCTTTATATAAGTAGGAGAGGTAGGGTTATAGAGAGGACGATCAGGCTAATAGATTATTTCCTAGTTTGTTACATGATATGCGCAACAGAAAGATCTTTTCTATCGTCCAGATACGCCTGCCTTGGTTTGCCTTGATCTCCATGTTGGTCGATGGCACTAGCCCTTGCGGGCCTTCCCCTTGATGGCTGTTGGGCCGATAGCTTGGCGATGGTCACATATATGGGTGGTGCAGGTACCCCTAGCCAACATCTCTGATAGTAGCCCCGCAAGACTTAATGGTCAGCCAGCACATAGCTCTAGCCCTCGGGACGTCGCAATTTCCCCTGCAAGTTCTGTGTACTGTAAGTACCAGTGAGCATCTTCGGGTGTTGAAGTTCTGAGCAGTGCGTTTAGATATTCCCAAGTATTGGTGAGTCAATATGTTGCCGTTCGAGTACCAAGAGCATTTCTCGTGTAGCGAGAATCTTCTTTAAGTATCGAGTGGGGCGGTGGTACACCGTACATCAAGGAACATAGTTCCCTAGTAGTCGTAAGCGCCTGGCTCAGGTGGTACACCATATATCAGGAAACATAGTTTCCTGAGCGTAGCCCTCAGGACATTGTCAACGTCTCATTCAGGTGGTGGTACCCGATGACTAGAAGCGTGGCTTCCAGGACATCCATAGGCGCCTATGTTAGGGTGAAAACACCACTGTACTCGGGAAGTTGGTTCCCGACGTATTTCGGCGTGTAAATTAGTGGTTGCGCACCATTAAGTCCTAGTCGTAGAACAATAATGAGGATGGGGTAGGTGCACCTCCACTGCTTGCGCCTCACTAAGACAGTTGGTTTTTGGGCGACCCAATTCGGGTCGTTGGTTCACAGCACTAAGGGCGTCACATTTTTCTTTGAGACCCACTAAGCAACAGATCTTGAATTTTTGTGAGTCTCATTAGTGGGAAGAGTGAGGTCATTGTCTCAGAGCTCTGAGGCCAATATAATAGCATCTTGGGCTAAGAACTACTGTGGGCGAGTAACGAACGCATGAGTAGCTGTGGGCGGTTGCGCATATTACTCTTTGAGCTAGTAACGGGTAGAATGTGTGAACATCCCCTATCACTAAAAGGAAGCAGCAGGACAAAGCCTGACCAGCGGGGGCATGTCATAAAACTCTTTTTCTAGATTCCATGAGCTCGTACTTTGGTTACAACAATGGGCCAACCAGTTTTCTAGTTTCCCACAAGGGACACACATCCACTGAAATAAGGAACTTTGATCTCATCTGGGCATTGGGAGATTTACGTGACACAGATTGTTAGAGATTTTAGGGTCAGACTGGTGACCCTCCCAAATACCCCTTAACTCTAGTAGGGGTAGGGTCGATAGTGAATGAGTCACTACCGCTTACACCTACTGCAAGGGTGAGCCAGGCCGAGTATATGATCTAAGTATCAAATCAGTCACCTACACCGGCTTGGGTGATGGTACATCAGGTTCTGGAACATTAGGTCCCATGGCCTCTGTGGTTGCTTGGATGGGTTCCTTCTCAATGAAGCGAATGTGTTGGTTTTGATAGCTCGTTTCCCCACGCGTGTTTCTCGAAGGGCGAGCCTCTTAGAGATCATGGGGATGTGGCCTGTCCTTAACTCCTGCTCTTGCCCAAGGAGACTGTTGGGTTTCCATCAACCATGCATGTCCCCTACCTATGAAATAGACGGAGGGGGGAAAAGGGGAGTTAGTACTCTTGCATAGTAGCCGTTGCACAGTCACCTTCTTTTGTTCATAGCATCTCTTGCTGTCCTTAGATCTTGCTCACTACCCATGGTTGGAGAGAAGCATGCATGGGAGGACTCAGAGAAGGAGGGTTAGCTAAGAGGCGTGTGCCCCCTATCCTTGGGCCTTCTGTCTAGGTCTGCTAGGGTTCGAGTAAGGATCTATCGTTGCCTTTATCTTGGAGGGATCTAACGCATTTCTTGATGTAGTGGTTTCTCCTAGACACGCTTGGTGCCATGGCCGGCTGCCGTTTGGGATGCCTTGTCATCATCACATCCTCTAGTGGCATAGGCTGTGCCGTCATCAGATCCGTCTTCCTCCTCTGACGATGAAGGGCCTAAAGGTGTGGGCCAGGATATCCACGTTGTGATGAGGGAGTTGGCTATGGCTGGTAAAGCCCTTTGAGATGGATGTCGAGAGGTGGAGCGGCTAAAGGCATGTCTTTTGGTGGCAGAGACCGCACTCGACATCGCTGATGGGGAGGCGGTCAAGGCCAAGGCTATGGATGCGGCGGCCCATGCCGAGCTGATCTATGTCTTCATCACTTCCATTGTAGGATTACTCTTGCCCTAGGTGTCGAATCTTTGTGTTCTTTAGCAGTGCAGGAGTAGGTGGCTGCTATGCAGGCTAAAGCGTTGAATCTTCATTGGGCCAACGAAAAGTTGGCCGGCAAGTTGGCGGAGATGGGCCATCTACGAGATGAATTGGCTGCCTAGGTGTGTGGCAGTGCCACCATGGCGCGAGTTAATAGCAACTAATACGTGGCATTGGAGGAGGCGGTGAGCGCCACTATTGAACTAATTCGGACGGTGGGGTCAACCTTCCACCAGCAGGCTCTTGGGCTTCCACCGTGGATCAGGGAGGTGATGGCGCATGGCGTGCACCAAGGGGCTATAGCAACCCTCGCCACTTCCCACCTGCACCTTCAGCCAGAAGTGGACCTGCATATGGTGGCGCCTAGGTTCCTATCGAGAGCGGAGGTACCCGAGAATGTCGACATTAGCCAACTGATTGTTGACTTTGGTGCCACCGCCAGCGCCATCGCTACAGTTGTAAACGTGGAGTGAGTCATCAAGGACACCCCTCACTAGGGTTGAGCCCTTGTTGGTCTGCCCTTCTGCAAAAGTTGTCTGAATAAACTCGTGATTTGTAGACTAGTAGTATTGATGCAAACCCTCTCATGTGTAGTTGCATGTGTGGTGATAGTAGCAGCCCTCGAGCGCTCGGGTAGGTTAGTTTAATGTACCCGGGTGTTGAGACCGAACAAACCACAACAACTGTCCTGATGTGGCAGAACCGCCCAAATTATATGGCCCACATGTGCCCATCATTGTCTCATAGACTTCTAGCTGTAACACACGTAAGCCACACAATACCGGTAGTCTATCAGGTGTCCTCAGGAAACCCAAATCATCCACTTTTTCTTTCTGAGTAGGATACATTATAGAAGACATTGCAGTGTTACAACAGTTTATACAAATATATTACATCAGAATAAATAGCGGAAGTCTTACTAACCATAAGTTTACAAATCATTCATTAAGTTATTACAATTCATAAGTTATAGCCAACTAGGCAATAGGGTAGCATGACAGGAACCACTAGTAACACCCAAGAGAGATTCACCCTGCCCAAGGGTGCACAACAAACTTCTCTTCTGCTGGCTCTCCTCCTGCAACAAGGGTTAACAAACCCTGAGTATAAAGGCACTCAACAAGACTTAACTGATGAAAGGGAAAGACTCCAAGGATATGCAGGCTTAAGGGGAATCAAGGTAAGTCTAAAGCAAGAATCAAGATTAACTTTTGCAAAAAAGCTTACTAAAGGTTGATCCTTACTTTCAAGGTTTTACCTCAAGTTAAATCATTATCAGTCTCCAGTTTGCACCTGATCTAAAGCAACCACTTCTTTAATCATCACATCACATGATCACTAGTATCATTGTTTCATTTATTAACTATGATGCAGGGCAGAGGATTGAGTCTTCTTCTCTGAGAAGCAGCGGTGATTCAAATCGATTTGGACCAGCTGGTGTTTCCTTACCACACGACATGCGTAGGTCCCAGACCTACGTATATCAACCCTCACTTGAATCCTCTAGAATATGAATTGGTCTGCGCTACCCGAGAATACAGTACTCCACCTCCCTGCGCCCGTCCTGGATGGATTCACAAGATGGGTACACGCTAATGGAATAGCCAAGGTATCGGGCTTACCAGTGTATGTGGCTAGTACTACAAAGTCTTGAACACATAACAAGCCTACAACGAATGGTCCTTAATCGACATAGGCAAGGCACTACGTCAAGACTCAAACTTGACACAAGCAAAGAGTCCGTCCAGTCTCATTTTAAATTCATGATCATTATTAAACCACAGGGCATTCCTTGGGAAAACATTGTAAACCAACTTGTTGCTCAACTTTTAATTACTAAGCATAACTAAGCATCATTAACCTACTATTATAAACAGGGTGATAAGGATAGGTATGGAAATATCAAGGCAGGCATGCAACAGTTGGTAATCAAACAACTCCTATTTTACTTAAATGCATCAACCAAAAGACTTAAGTGAATAATGTTTATAAAACACAAGGAAAGGGGTTATGCTCCGGGGTTTGCCTGTGGAGTTAGGGTTGTCAGGCACTTTAGGAAACCACAGATAAGATAACCAAATCCACATATAAGAAATCCACTTCGGGGACTTGCTCAACAATGGACTTCCACTCCCGATTACTAAATGTAAGTAAACATGCATGCTTTAGAATGATGAGATGTTAAGCATGGATGAAGATAACTAAACAAAACTAACTAACTTGAATACAACTTTCCTTCGCGGTCAAGTTTGGTTAATTACTCACAAAGCAATATTAGTTATTATTAACAAGTTGATTATGAGCTCACAAACACGTAATTAACTTGCCAAGGAAAATCAAAGGTGTTTTGTGTCCTGAGGTCTATGGTCAATCCAAAAGTACACTCAAGTCATTTTAGGATTTATCCTAATTATTTTAGCATTAAATAATTACTTAATTAAAGGCATGTAATTAAGTGGATAGCTAAAATTATCAAAACAGCACCAAACTTTTTGTGAAGCTAGGTTATTGCACATAATATTTATACAAAAAGTTGCATGATTAAAAGATTTTTATTTTAACCTATAAAAATCATGGAAGGTGCATTTATTAATTAAAATAGGTAATTTTTAATCATAGCAAAAGTACTAAAAATGATCAACTCATATTTTACCTAGGTAGAGTATATGATAACAAGGCTACACAAAAATTTTCATAATTTTATCACACGTATATAGTTTTCTATGAATTAAACAAGAATTTACACAATTTAAACATTTGTGAAAATAAAAAAGAAACTAAAATTCATTTTTCACTCACACCCTTGCCAGACACAGCAGCTGACAGGCGGGTCCCCCAGTCAGCACACAGTGCTTCCGCGTTGACCGCGGTGACCGGTCGGTTAACCGACGATTGCTCGCCGGCGGTGGCGAAGGTACCGGCGCAACCCTCTCGAACTGGCGCACCTACCTAGGGACTTAAACTGGTGGCTAAAGCATCACGGCGTCGGCCATGGTGGCATGGCAGCACTCCGGCGTGGCGGACACGGCCGGCGACACGGTTAGCAACGACGGGGGGTCACCTACGTATTCCCTGCACTCGTGCGAACTCGATGCTACAGCTAATCGAACGAGTTAGGGTCAGCAGCGCGTTCGTCCACAGCCATGGTGGCTCGGTGGAGCAGAACACGGTGGCGCTATGCGTTCCGATGACGACAACGCGGTAGAGGTCAAATTGATGACACAGATAGCTCCAGGGTGCTCACCACGACTTCAATGGCTAGCTGGTTGAGTCTGAGTCGAGCCGGGGCTAGCTTGGTGATGGTGATGGCGATGGCGATGGCGGTGGCGCGGACCGGTGACAAGGGCGGCGTTTCGGCGAACCCTAGCCAAGAAACGATCAACGGTCAAGCGTACTAGCATCACAGCATCAAGGAGAGCTCAGAACTATAGACGGTTGAACGAGCGGCTCACCAGAGCGAGCTGGCCATGGTGGAGGGTGTGCGGTGGCGCTGACGAGCTGCCGCGGCGAGAAGCGGCGGCGCGGGCAACTCCGGCGGAGTGAGGCGCTACGAGCGAGCTCAGCAAGAGCGCAAGGGCGAGGCAGACTTAATTGCAAGAGCAATCGGGCGGTGGGTGACTGATGGCGAGGAATTTTTGGCCGGCGGGAGTAAGCTCAATGGCGGCGGCAGAGAGAGGAGAAGGACGAGCAAGGCAGCGGGGCTACTTAAGAGGATCGGAGCGAGGTGCTGCGGCTTGCCAGCAGCTGCTTAGGCTTTAGCGGCAAGCAGCTACGTGTCCATGCGAGGAAGGGCGGCGGCTCATCGGTGGAGCAGAGTCAGGCAGGTTGCCAGTGATGAATAGTACCGCCTGAAATTCCTTATCTCCTTTTCTCCAGATTCCAAGCAGACACTTGATGATCTTCCTTAACAAAACTTGTTCATCTTGGTGCAGACTTCAACTTTGCTTTAGGAATCAAACTCTAAATCTCAATGGATTGAGAGATACAAGATGAGGAACAAGAGTACTTTGAAACTGACTTTGGAAATTCAGTTAGGTTTTGCAAAATTTGATTTGATTAGCTATCTTAGGGAATTAATTAGTGATTCATTAGTTGACAAACATCTCAACCAAAACCACCATTGGTTAGTACAATCTTTGTACCAATCAATGATACAATGGTTGAAGCAAGTTTATTTGAGAAATTCATTTTAATAATTCCTCTAAAATTGAATTCAAATTTGCATTCCAATGCTTAACCACTAATGACCATGTGTTGAAATTAAATTTCAATTTCAAATATGGAGTTCACATTTTAGTTGGTTGGACTTGAATTCATACCCCACACTTGACACTAGTGTAAACCACACACTTTACACCTCAAAGTTAAATAGGACACAACTCCAAGTATTTCGAGTGAAATTTAAAAGTAAAAGATCACGAAGGATCTTGAGAAGATTTTTGGTTCGACACACCACAACATACTTATGCATTGCTTAGCAACAATTAACCTTGATTTTAGTGAATGCAAACATGGTTAGCTAATATGGATGCTCACTATGCAAGATGATGATCATGATCAGGTTTTAGTGTTGCTTAACACCAGGGGTGTTACACCTGACACGCTCTTCTCTTGCGTGAAGCCCCCGAGCTCATCAAGCTGAGTGTCGATTGGCCAGTATGACTTTGCTCAGGTGGTAATGCATTGTTGCATAGTACTTAGGGCGTAGCCCCCCGGGCCAACTCCAAGAAAGTATTTCCTAAGTTATATAGAGCGCGGTACCCTTTTGTTTCTAGCAACTATCATTTTTTAAAAAGGGGAGGGAGAAGACGATTAGTGCATTGGCAAAGCCCGCCTTGTTGTCTTTGACCCTCCTCTGCTCGGGGTTGATTCAAGGTTTTATTGTTGCAGGCACCGTTGGTGCTCTAGGCCTCGGTTACGAGGTCATCTCTGATGGCTAAGTCATCTTTCCCTTCTTCTGACTTTGCTTCTTCTGGCAAGTCGGGTGCCTATGAGGGCACTAGAGTAGCCGACGAAGCTAAAACCGTATAGTCAGGAGGTAAGATGCTAGCCAAGGTTTCTGGTTTGAGCCGATGCTCTGGAGACCAGGGCGAGCGTGTGGGTGTTCCAGAGCCTGCCTCTTGTTTAGCCTCGTCAGCAGTTTTTGACTCATCCAGATTAGGTCCTATTGGGCATGTTCGATAGCTAGCCTTTTGCACTCGTACGCATCTTGAAAACTGCCCGCGATGGTGATGACACCACGTGGGCCTAGCATTTTGAGCTTGAGGTAGGCATAGCTGGGGATTGCCATGAATTTGGCATAACAGGGTCTCCAAAGGATGGCATGGTAAGGACCCTCGAAGTCTACGACTTCAAAGGAGAGTGTCTCCTTGCGGTAGTGTACCAAGTCACCAAAATGACAGATAGAGTGATCATGCCGAGGGGCATAACCCGTCACTTGGGGACAATTCCATGGAACGGAGAATGTGAGGGGCGCAGTTTGCTGGCCTCAATATTTAGCCTTTCGAACGCACCCTTGTAAAGGATGTTTATGCCACTTCCTCCACCCATGAGGACTTTCATCATGTTTACGCCTCCTATGACTACACTGACCACCAGAGGGAATCGATCGGCCTCGATAACGTGATCAGGGTGGTCATCCCTATTGAAGGTAATCGGGCGCTCCGACCATCTTAAATAAATTGGAACTACAGCGGCAGTGGCAAAGATGAGACATCAGGTTACCTTTTTGTGATGGCGGTCCTCGTAGGCCTGTGGGCCTCCAAAGATGATCATGACATGCTCGATGTTGGGGTAGCCATCCTTGTCATCTTCGTCGGCACAGTCTTTCCCCTTCTTTGGGTGGCCATCCTTCATCTTGTCCTTGCCGGCTTGAACGATCTCACATTTGTAAGTCTGACAGTCCCTGGCCAAGTGATTCACCAGGAAACCATGGTTTTGACACGTCTAGTTCATGATCTCGTCGAATTTTCCACGGCCTCCACGACTTTGCTTGGGCTTGTTGTCATCTTGTTTTTCGGCGTTGGCCATAAGCTCACCTCTCCACTTACGATCCTTCTTCATTAGTGAGGATTGGTCTACCTCATCGATGAGCCATGACTTATATTTGCCATTGCTCACGTTGAAGCAATCTTTGCCATCGGCGTGCTCATGGGCTACGGAGAACATGTCGCGAAGGCTGATGTTCTTCCTTCGCCCAATGTCCCGAATGAGGGGCTCACTGTCGACGCCTACAGTGAATGCAGTGATGATGCTAGCATCGGGGACATCCTTGACCTTGTTCTTATGCTGTGTAAAGCACTTGATGTAGTCGCGAAGGCTCTCGCCAGTCTTTTGTTTACATCCTAGGAGGTTCCACAAAGTGCCCAGCTTAGTATAAGCTCCCTCGAAGTGGTTATAGAAATTCCCTCTCGAGGTCGGCCCATCGTTTGATCGTGCCTTTGTGAAGGTTGTTTAGCCAGTTTCTGGTTGAGTCAGTGAGGAAGATTGGAAGATATTGAATCATGAAAAGCGTGTCTAGTGCGGACACCGCCTTCATGGTGAGTCAGTGAGGAAGATTGAAAGATATTGAATCATGAAAAGGGTGTCTCACCGTCGTATTTGTCAATGTTTGGAGCACGAAACTTTCAGGGCGTCAAGGCCGATCGGATCTAGTATCCGAACATGGGGGCCCTACAAAGTCACAGTGGTCGTCCTCAATGGCACGAGGTGTCAGTTCGGTTTGGTTCTGTCGGGTACCTTAGAACGGGGTACCCTGAGCGAACAATCAAAGGGGTCACTTAAGTCCCATCAAAAAACAAAGCTAGAAGGTAAGACATGGGCCCCTCACCCGCCACGTCCGAGCCACCAGGCCCTCCACCTTGCCTCGAGCCTCGCGTAGGAGGTCTCGGCGTCCTGACGCAATCTCCGCCTCACGCGAGGCTCTCCACGGAAGGCCTCGGCAGGGAACACGATCTCCGCTTCGCGTGAGGCTCTCCACGGAAGGCTAAGGCAGGGGGTGCCTTCTCCGTGTCGCGTGAGGCTTCTCACGAAAGGCCTTAGCAAGGAGTCCGATCTCCGTCCCACGTGAGGCTCTGATCTCCGTCCCGCGCGAGGCTCCGCTCTCCGTCTCGCACGAGACCTCATTCCCCGTATCGCGTGAGACCAACTTATCCATAGTCCGTCGCCCCCGCCTCAGCCGGTCTTCCCGACAGTACGTCATGTCTCATTAATACTTCAATCACTCCTGCAATCTCAGCCGGACGATGGCTCGACGCCACAGAATGGCCGACGGGACCTGAGATCGCATCAACGCCATACCGGCTGGGACAGGGCACGGCGGGGATTACCGGCCACTATGTTCTAACGTTGCGCCCACGATCAGCGCCCACACTACACTGTGTCCCACGATCCCCGCCTCGAAAACAACATCGCATGGACAACTTGGCCCAGGTCATCACCGCCTCCAAGCCGACGCACCAGATCAGCCGCCCACTCGAGGCCTCGGCACTATACACCAAGGTCTCGGCTATCTTGGGGCTCGTGCCCGCCAAGACCCCCCCACTGCGGTGTGGCCTCGGCGCTGATCAAGCCTTGGCCTCACACACAGTCCGTCCATAGTGGTTTGCACGTCCGCCGCCGCACCCACTCCGAGGGAGTCCCAGGGCTCTCACGACACATAGGATCGGATGGGACTAGCACGCCGCCCTAGTGCTCCAAGGATGGACCACTCCGATAGCCATGCCACCATAGGAACAGGCCATAGGGCTCAGACATGCTGCCCCTGATGGCACGACGCCGCATAGTTAACACATGTACTGTCCTTGTCCTCCCTTCAGCTATAAAAGGAGAGGACTTGGGCCACTTAGGGAGGGACGGAGAAGAACACCTTGTAACACACACACACGCACACATCCCAGCCGCCTAAGAGCAACGTCTCAAACGGCCCACACAACACCTTGCCAAGACCTGGGACTAGCTCCCTCTCTCCCCTAGCTTGTAACCCCCTACTACGAGCACTTCGGTGCAAGGAATACAAGATCGATCTCTCAGACTGGACGTAGGGCGTCGATTGCCTGAACCAGTATAAACCTTGTGTCTCTTTGCATCACCATCCGGGATTAGGGGCACGCAGCTCTAATTCACTGGTTGGTTGAGGACCCCCCCGGTCCGAAACACCGACAGTTGTCGTGCCAGGTAGGGGCCTCTACGTGTCAATTTCGTCACCCCAGCAGGTCCCGGATGGCAGACCCCATACGACCATTGCGTCTCGGCACGATGGTTTGGTTTGGGAGCCTAGAGTTCATGTCCCTAGGGCATGAGTACGACATGGTACTCCTCACTCCTCGAGCCCCACTAACCGATGATGAAGTCACGCACCGGCAGCCTAGGCGCAGGCGGCGCCCGGGCGGCCGCTCTCGCCGCGCTCGCCAGGCACGACGCGAGCAAGACCACCCCGACGCTATGCGAATCTAGGGCGGCACGCCACTCCCCGCTGATATCCTATGACCAGCTGTTGGCATAGGGTCCCTGGCTGGGGACCTGTCTAGCCTGAGCTTGGACAAAGGAAAATCACCGGTGGCGCGCGGTGATGCCCAATCGTCAAGATCCGCTCCACCACTCCCTGAGGAGCCGATCCCGGTGGAGCAGAGTCGGGCGATGGCACCGTCCCCATACCCCTTTGGGTTGAGAAATGCTGCCGCCTCTCACGCCTACACTTACACTGCCGCTCATGAGGATCCCTCGGAACGCCGCTAGCGCTTCGCCCTCGACTTCGGCACCACCGAGTCTACCCACGCCTACGCCGATTCCTCGGAGGAGGACGAGGCATGGGCTGGGGTGGATTTCTCTAGACTCCGTGACCCTGAAACCATGCACTGCTTCTTGACCGCAAGCGATTACTACTTTGGCTACTCCGACTCCGACGACGAAGGCACCTACGACCCCACTCACGAGTGTTTTCATGTTGGGCTCGGGATGCCGAGAGCGGGTGAGGAGGATGAGGGGGCAGGTAGCCATTCCCCGCTTTGCCCAGGTGCGGGCGCCGCCACACCTCCACGCATTGTCTCGTAGGCCGCATGAAACAAGACCCCCGCCTTTGCGCGACCTCAACGCCTAGACCTGGAACAACTCCGTGAGCTCCAGGCCAAGGTCGAACAAGACCAACTCCTTCTGTAGCAGCTTCGAGACACTCTCGAACAGGAGCAGCGAGGTCACGGCAAAGGTGGGGGAGCCCGACGGAGGGCCCACGACGTGCATCACCGCATCCATGATGACGAAGGGAGTGAGCAACCCCCAGTCTTCAATCGTGCTAGCCAGAACATCACTGCTGCGGCAATGCTGGTCCGCGCAATGCCCGAGCCTTGTACCACGGAGGGGCAGCGGGTCTGCGGCGAGCTCCGAGATCTCGTAGAGACCGCCGTGGTTCAGCAGGCCGAGAGTTCCGCCTCCCGACGGCACGGGGGCGCCTCGAACCCGCCCACGGCACCGCCTTAGCAGGACAAGGAAGCCCCGGCTCGTCCCGAGCTCGACCGAGCGCCGATAGCCCACAAGGTCCCCATGCTTCTGGACCGTCTTGGCAATCGACGCGAGGTACAGGGAGACCATGAGGTGGTCAGCAGGCGATGATGCCACGACAACGAGGGGCCCGCTCGGGGCTACCACCCACACCGAGGCGGTCGCTATGATAGCGGGGAAGACCGCAGTCCTTCCCCTGAACCGCCAGGCCCTTGGGTCTTCAGCAGGGCCATCCACGCTGCTCTTTTCCCTGCCCGGTTTCGGCAACCAGCCAATCTTGCGAAGTACAGCGGCGAGACCAACCCTGAACTCTGGCTCGCCGATTACTGCCTGGCCTGCCAGCTAGGTGGAGCGGACGATGACCTGCTCATCATCCGCAACCTCCCTTTGCTCTTGTCAGACTCAGCGTGAGCCTGGCTCGAGCACCTTCCTCCCTCACAAATCCACGACTGGCGTGACTTGGTTAGGATCTTCGTCGGGAACTTCCAAGGCACATACATACACCCTGGGAACTCCTGGGATCTTAAGAGCTGCCGCCAGAAGCCAGACGAGTCTCTCTGAGACTTCATCCGATGCTTCTCCAAACAGTGCACCGAGTTGCCCAGCGTCGGTGACTTGGAGATCGTCCAGGCTTTCCTCTCTGGCACCACCTGCCGAGACCTGGTTCGGGAGTTAGGTCAGAACATGCCGTGCTCTGCTGCCGCGCTCCTCGACATCGCCACCAGCTTCGCCTCGGGTGAAGAGGCTGTTGGAGCCATCTTCCCCGACAGCGACACCAAGGGTAAGCGGAGGGACGAGGCCCCCGAGGCCTCAGCCTCCCACCTCCCCAAGAAAAAGAAAAAGGGGCGCCTGGGGAAGCAGGAGGTCCTAGAGGCTGATCTGGTCATGGCCACAAAACGCAAGAACCCCCGAGGCTTCAAAGGCTCTAGGCCTTTCGACGACATGCTCAAGAAACCCTACCCTTACCACCAGGGCCCGGTCAAGCATGCTCTCGAGGATTGCTCCATGCTGCGGCGTTACTACGCCAGGCTCGGGCTCCTCGACGACGACGCGAAGCAGAAGGGCGCCAGCAATCGGGACGAGGACAAGGATGACGGTTTCCCCGAGGTACGCAATGCCTTCATGATCTTTCGTGGACCCTCGGCGTGCCTTACAGCGCGGCAGCGCAAGAGGGAGCGCCGAGAAGTCTTCTCGATCAAGGTGGCCACCCCCCGGTACCTCGACTGGTCTCGGGAGGTGATCACCTTCAATCGAGACGACCACCCTGACCATGTACCGAATCCCAGGCAGTACCCACTGGTTGTCGACCCGATCATCGGCAACACCCGACTCTCCAACGTGTTGATGGACGGAGGCAGCGGCCTCAACATCCTCTATGTCATTACCCTGGAGCTCTTGGAGATCGACCGGTCGAGGCTCTAAGGCGACGTCGCCCCCTTCCACGGCATCATGCCAGGGAAGCACACGCGACCCATCGGACGCATCGACCTTCCCGTCTGTTTCGGCACTCCCTCCGACTACCACAAGGAAGTCCTTACCTTCGAGGTAGTCGGGTTTGGGGGAGCCTACTACGCCATCCTCGGGCGGCCATGCTATGCCAAGTTCATGGCAGTCCCCAACTATACCTACCTCAAGCTCAAGATGCCAGGCCCCAGCGGCATCATCACGATTGAGTCCATGTACGAACATGCATACGACTGTGACATCGAGTGCATCGAGTATGCTGAGGCTCTTGCGGAGGCCGAGACCCTCATAGCCCACCTCGACCAACTCAGTGGCGAGGCGCCTGACTCCAAGCGTCGCACAGGGGCGTTTGAGCCCGTGGAGGCCATCAAACTCGTCCCGGTCGACCCCGCCTGCCCCGACGACCGAGCGCTAAGGATCAGCGCCACCCTCGACATCAAATAGGAAGCTGTGCTCGTCGACTTCCTCCGTGCGAATGCCGACATATTCGCATGGAGTCCCTCAGACATGCCAGGCATACTGAGGGAGGTCGCTGAGCACGCCCTGGACATCCAGGCCGGGTCTAGACTAGCAAGGCAACGCCTACGCCGCTTCGACGAGGAAAAGCACAGGGCCATCGGAGAGGAGGTACTGAAACTCTTGGCGGCAGGGTTCATCAAGGAAGTGTCCCACCCAGAGTGGTTGGCTAACCCCGTGTTAGTCAAGAAGAAAAATGGGAAATGGAGGATGTGTGTGGACTACACCGGTTTGAACAAAGCCTGTCCAAAGGTCCCCTTCCCATTACCCCGAATCGATTAAATCATTGATTCCACTGCAGGGTGCGAGACCCTGTCTTTCCTTGATGCATATTCTGGTTACCATCAAATCAAGATGAAAGAGTCCGACCAGCTCGTGACTTCTTTCATCACACCATTTGGTATGTACTACTATGTGACGATGCCCTTCGGCCTCAGAAACACAGGTGCCACGTACCAGCGGTGCATGACCCAGGTCTTTGGCAACAACATTGGGTGGACCGTCGAGGCCTACATGGACGACATCATGGTCAAGACCAGAAAGGTCGAGGATCTCATCGACGACTTGAGGATAACCTTCAAATGCCTGAGAGAGAAGGGCATTAAGCTCAATCTCGAGAAGTGTGTGTTCGGAGTCCCCCGAGGCATGCTCTTGGGGTTCATAGTCTCGGAACGCGGCATCGAAGCCAACCCGGAGAAGGTCTTAGCCATAACCGACATGGGACCAATCAGAGACCTCAAGGGAGTACAGAGGGTCATGGGATGCCTTGCGGCCCTGAGCCGCTTCATCTCGCGCCTCGGCGAAAAAGGTTTGCCTCTGTACCGACTCTTGAGAAAATCCGAGCATTTTTCTTGGACCCCCGAAGCCAAAGAGGCCCTCGACAGACTCAAGAGGCTGCTCACAAATCCTCCCATCCTGGTACCCCTGGCTAGGGACGAGGCCCTCTTACTCTACGTCGTTGCAACGACCCAAGTGGTCAGCGCTGCCGTAGTGGTCGAGAGGCAGGAAGAGGGGCATGCTCTGCCCACCCAACGTCCTGTTTATTTCATCAGCGAGGTGCTCTCTGAGACCAAAGCACGCTATCCCCACATCTAGAAGTTGATCTATGTCGTGGTCCTGGCCTGGCGCAAATTGTGTCACTACTTCGAGTCGCACCCAGTGACTGTGGTATCATCTTTCCCCCTGGGCGAGATAGTTCATAACCGGGAAGCCTCGGGCAGGGTAGCCAAGTGGGGCCGTCGAGCTTATGGGGCAAACCTTGACTTTTGCGCCTCGAAAAGCGATCAAGTCTCAGGTCTTGGCCAATTTCGTGGCTGAGTGGACAGACACCCAACTGCCACCTGCTCAAATTCAGACGGAGTGCTGGACCCTGTACTTCGACGGATCCCTGATGAAGACCGGGGCAAGCGTAGGTCTGCTCTTCATCTCGCCCCTCGGAGTACACATACGCTACATGGTGTGATTCCACTTCGCCGCCTCCAACAACGTGGCCAAGTATGAGGCCCTCATCAATGGCTTACAAGTCGCCATCGAACTTGGGGCACGATGCCTCAACGTCCGAGGTGACTCACGGCTCATCATAGATCAAGTGATGAAGGAATCAAATTGCCTCAACCCCAAAATGGAGGCTTACTGCAAGTTGGTATGATGCCTAGAAGACAAGTTCGATAGTCTCGAACTAAATCATGTCGCGCGGAAGTACAATGAGGCTGCCGACGAGCTGGCAAAGATGGCGTCGGCACGGGCCCCGGTTCCCCCGAACATCTTCGCTAGAGACCTCCACAAACCTTCCATTTGCTATACCTCGACAACAGAGGAGGGCCCAGCTGTGGAACCCATGGCAAAGCCCGACGCCCCCTCTGCTGCCGAGACCCCCTCGACCGAGCCTGAATTCATGGAGGTCAACATCAAGCCTCCGCAGACTGATCAGGACATGGATTGGTGAGTTCCGTTCCTTGATTGGCTTGATCGGGGGGAGCTCCCTGATGATAGAACCGAAGCACGATGGCTTGCGCGCCGAGCTAAGACCTACGCCCTCTACAATGACGAATTGTATAGGCAAAGTCCCTCAGGTGTCCTCCAACGATGTATCAGTTCCGAGGTGGGCCAAGCCCTGCTTTGGGACTTACACGTAGGCGCCTGCGGGCACCATGCGGTGCCTCGGACGCTCATAGGGAACGCTTTCTGCCAAGGGTTCTACTGGCCGACGGCGATCGCCGATGCTACCAAGCGAGTACGCTCCTGCGAAGGATGCCAGTACTATGCTCGGTAGACACATCTCCCGGCCCTGGCCCTACAAACCATCCCCATCACATGGCCATTCGCCGTGTGGGGGCTCGACATGGTTGGGCCTCTGCAAAAGGCCCCCGGGGGCTACACCCATCTACTGGTATCAATCGACAAGTTCTCCAAATGGATCGAGGCTCACCCGATCAATCAAATCAAATCCAAGCAGGCGGTGCTGTTCTTCACTGACATTATCCATAGGTTTGGGGTCCCCAACACCATCATCATCGATAATGGGACGTAGTTCACCGGCAAAAAGTTCCTGACGTTTTGCGACGACCACCACATCCGTGTGGCCTGGTCGGCCGTAGGACACCCAAGGACCAACGGCCAAGTAGAGCGTGCTAACGGCATGATCCTACAAGGCCTCAAGCCAAGGATTCACAACCAATTGAAAAAGTTTGGCAAGAAATGGCTCACCGAACTCCCGTCAGTCATCTGGAGCCTAAGGAACACTCCAAGTCGAGCCACGGGGTTCACGCCTTTCTTCCTGGTCTATGGGGCCGAGGCCATCCTCCCCACCAACTTGGAATATGGTTCCCCAAGGCTACAAGCCTATAACAAACAAAGTAACCGCACCACCTAAGAGGACGCCCTTGATCAACTAGAGGAAGCCCGAGATGTCGCGCTACTACACTCGGCCAAATACCAGCAGAGCCTACGGTGCTATCAGGCCCGACACGTCCGAGGCCGAGACTTGAAGGTAGGTGACCTGGTGTTGAGGCTAGCACAGAGCAACAAGGGTCACCACAAGCTGACCCCACCATGGGAAGGACCGTACATCATTGCCCAAGTACTAAAGCCCAGGACCTACAAGCTGGCCAAAGAGAAGGGCGAAGTCTTCACCAACGCTTGGAACATAGAACAGCTATGTCGCTTTTATCCCTAAATTTCCAAGCATTGTATATGTCGTTTCTCGAAATACAATTAAAAAGCGTTTTTTAGTTGGTCTAATTTTTCGAGAAATCCCCCGAGCCCATCGTAGGTCTCGGCAGTATAGTAACACGACAAGGGAGACTCGGCTCTGCCTCAGCAGAACCAAGCCTCCCTCGGGGGCTAGATGGGGGACTCCCCCCTAGGTCCCACGCACTATTCTTCAGTTGTTTTTCGCAAAAATTCCTATGCCAAGACTATAGCAGGCTCTGACGAATCAGTTGTAAAAACTTCTCGGACCAAGGTCTATTTCCTAAGCAAGAGGCCGGTAGAGTCGTGAGACGGCCTACGCCTCCGGGCTATGGCACTCCCTCACTACCTCTCACTCAAGGGATGGCTTAGGTCCCAAGGGGATGTTTTGCAAATGAAAACTGATCAGGAGCAACAGAGGGCAAAGGCTCGGAAACATAAGAAAAATAACTAAGAAACACAAATACTTCAAAAATAAAGGCCTCGACGGCCACAAGCGTTACAATACAAAAAATAACCCCTACTCTATTTTTACATAGCCCCCGGGGCCCAGATCAAGGCTTAGGGCCTTCAGCACCGGCAGATGGTAGGGGAGGAACCACCTCCTCTTCAAAGAGCGTCGCCAGCGCCGTGCTAGGGCCTTCTGCCGCCTCCATCAGCTTCGCGACCGCTGCGTCAGCCTCCTCATCATCATCAGGTAGGACATACCCATCGTTGATGGCCGGGAGGTCGACACCGACGTAGTGAGAAGAGATGACGGCCAGCGCGCGCTTGACACCCGTGTGCAGCGCTCCTCGAAGTTGCTCGTGCATCTGGTTGCTTAGTGCGATCAAGCGGCTCCCCAGGGAGCTGCCTGACTGAACCCCTTCAACCTCTAGGGCCTCGCAGGTAGAAAGGGCAGCATGCTTTAACGCTTCGTGCTCCCCGATCTCGGTCTCGAGCACCGTCTGCTCCGCGCTGGAAGCCTCGACGGCCCGAGTAACCTCCGCCTCTGACTCTGCACCGCGGAAAATGGAATGAGGTCGAGCGAGAGAGAAAACAAGGGAGTTAGGGGCGGAAACCCACAGAACTCACCCTTGGCCTTCTGCTCCCAGCGTCGGGTCTCGACCTGACAGGCCTCGGTTTTCTCCTTCCAGCACAGGGCCTCGGCCCTGGAAGCCTCGGCCTCCTCCTTCAAGCGGTGGGCCTCGACCCGAGAAGCCTTGGCCGCCCTGGAAGCTTCACTCCCTAGCTCTGCGTCACACAAGGGAGTTAGGGAGTGAACATAAGAAAAAGAAAACAAAATGAGGGGACTAAAACTCACCCTCGACCGTCCCCCTCCAAACCACAGCCTCGGTCCGCGAGGCCTCAGCTGCAACAAGGGCCTCCTCCAAGGCACCTTTCGTTAGCTGGTGCGCCCTCTGTTCCGCCCCCAGCTGCCCCGCGAGATCCACGGCCGAGGCTGTAGCTTCAATGGCTCGGCCCCTGAAGGCATCCTAATCTCTAACCGCGCGGGTGAGCTCCACCTCCAACTCCTTCACCTGCACCGCTAGAGGGGCGAGCTGCGTCTGGGCCATGGCCGCCTCGACCTTCGCGTTGGCACAACAAAGGCGGAGGTCCTCTACCTCCGCGCTCCACGCTGATAGGAGCTCATTGGCACTAGCAAGAAGGCCCTTCTGTCGCTGAAGCTGGTCCCAGACGCCCCTCTCCTGCCGGAGAAAGACCAACTTTCTAAGGGACTGGGTCTCGAGCTCCTAGGCGACTCCAGGCAGTTCGTCGGCCACCATGGACAGCGCCGTCCGTAGCGACCGCTCCACCAGCTGGTGGTATTGCTCGAAGGTGCCCTAGCGCCTGCCCTCGGCCGCGTCCTCGAGGGCGAACAGAGGCTCCCCCTCAGGGTTGTCCCAGCTCCGCCACAGTACCCGCGGGTGATCCCACCCGCGAGGCTCGGGTCGCACCTGCACGAGGGCCAAGCTTCCCTCATCCAAGTGCGGCGCCGGCTGCTCCACGGCTTCGGTCTCCTCAGTGTCGGCCACCCCCATGCCCGGGAAGTATCGTCGGAGGAGATCAGGTAGACCTCCGCCTCCCGGGCGCTCTCTCGCAACAACAGCGGGCCCTGAACCAAGGGTGCCACCGAGGCCTCTGCCACCTTCATCCCCGCCTCCTGGATAGATGGCCTCGCCGCCATCACGATGGCCTTGGTGATCTCGGGGGCTCCGGCCTCTGCAATTATGGCCTCGACGGTCTTGGGGGCTTCGGCCTCCGCCATCGTGGCCTCGGCAGACGTAGAGACACCAACCGCGGCCACTGCAGTCTCGGCGGTCGTGGGCGCCATGGCCTCCATCGCCTCAGCCTCGGAGACCCCGGGGGCCTCGGCAGCCAAGGGCACGCCAGCCCCATCTGACTCGTGAGCCTCGCCCCCACGAGGTGGAAGCGCTCCCTCCCTCGTCTGTGTAGGGGCCGCCTCGGTAGCCCCTCCTTGGGCGGCTAGCTCCTTTGGGTCGATCCTCGCCGATGCCGCGCCGCGTTGGATAGCGGCTTGTGCCTCCGCCACCCAGTTGGTGGAGGAGCCGGGGCTCGCCTTAAGCGCCTTAAGGGGCGCCAAGGGGAGCTTGTCCGTTGGCCGCTTTTGACAAAGGAAAAATAACCTACAGGGTCAGCGCGAGGCCAAAAAGGCAAACAGAATGCACTATGACCCCGCCAAAAATACACTTACCTTGAATGGGGCGGCAACTGTTTCGCCACGGCAAACCTCGTCCGCAACGGCAGAGGCGGCGGCAGAGGCGTCACCTCCGTATCCATCGGTGCCGGTCGGTCCTCAATAGACCCCGGCGCCCCTTCGGTCCTCTACGGGGGTGGTGGCGTCGTCTCCACCGCCACTCGCTCCACCACGGCCGCCGAGCCCACTGGGCTAACGGCGCATTTGCCCAACGCCCGCGCCTCGGGCGTGTCGGCCTTGGCCCCAGAGCGAGCGATCACCAGCCCTGGGTCCGCTTCTCCTCCTCCCGGGAGTGCCTGGCTGCTTGCCGACGCCCCGGGCGCCACCTCCACTACGTCCGGAAGGTGGTCCAGGGGACCTCGCCCTATCTCGCCCCTGTCATCCCTGTTCGAGGCCTCCGTCGACAGCGACGTCGACAGGGATTCCTCCAGTGGGAGACCCTCCTTCCTTTGTTGACGGCGGCGCTTATCCAGCTCCTCACGCGTGAGGAGTTGCTTCGTGCGTTTCGCCGCCTTGGCATCTTTCCGTTTTTTCTATGCGTCGGTGTGCGCGTGGTTGATCGCCCGCCGCCTCATGTCCTCGAGAACGGGCAGAGGAGAGGAGCGCACATCCCTCATCCTCTGCAGGAACGACGGATGTGCATAAGGAAACAAGGGGTAAGGGGAGATTGAGGAGGCTCGGAGGCTACAGCGGCACACGACTTACCAGCGAAAGGAACCCCCGTGACGGCCGCATCGCGATAGGGGTCAAGTTGCCACCCCTCAGCTTCGCCTCTACCGTCTCCCCCACCCGACGAAGAATTTCCTCATCGGAAAGGGCAAAGGAGGACATCTGGGTGCCCTCAATGGGCTAACCCGGCTTCATCTCGAACAGCCGCCGGCGCCGAGCCATTAGTGGTAGCACCCTTTGGCGGTGGAAGGCGGCCACGACCACAGCCACGGTGAGACCGTGGCCCTGCAGCCTCGCTAGCCCCTCTAGAAGCGGCTGCAGCTTGGGCTAGTCATCCTTTGGGACGTCGTACTTCCACCTCTCTGGGCAACTCCCCACAATCCGCCCAGTGTAGGGGGGAAGTCCTCCATCGTCGTTGCGGAGGTAGAACCAACTCGTGTACCACCGGCGATTGGAGGACGCGAGTTGGGCCAGGATGTAGAGGTGCAGGCGGTCCTGACGCACTTGGAGAGTGCAGCCGTCGGCCCTCGTCGCCTTCGTCTTACCCGACGTGCCCATCGGCTTGGTAGTATGCCCCGCTCGGAATAGGTGGAGCCACAACTCCCAATGGGGAGCAATCCCCAAATACCCCTCATAGACGGCAATAAAGATAGCCGCCTGAGCGATGGAGTTGGGATTGAAGTTGTGGAGCTCCACGCCGTAGTAGTGCGGGAGCGCCCGCATGAACCGGTCCGCCGGGACGCTGAGGCCGTGCTCATGAAAGGAGACGAAACTCACGACATAGCCGTCATGAGGCCTCGGCTCTGGCTCGCCGTACGGAGCAATCCACTCTGGCCTGCTGGGGTCTGTCACCGGGCGAAGGAGTCCACCATCGACAAGCGACTGAAGCATCTCCTCGGTGACATCCGACGGGTCCTAGGGGTCTGCCTCGACAACGACGATGTCGCCGGCCATGGGTGCGATGGAGAAATTGGGTGCGGCGGTGAGTTTTTTCTCTCTCTCCCACGCTCTTGCTTTTTTCTCGCTTTCTCCCTAGGCTCGCTCTTCTCTCCTCTTCTTCCCGGCACCCAATGCTCTAGCGGTGGCTCGACGGAGGCAGTGCTAATGCAGGCAAGGTAAGACGAGGAGGGGCGGGACCCTTCGGGTATTTATGCAGGGAGGAGGCGAAACGAACGGGCGATGAAATCAGAGAGGTTTTCCCCCCGATCCGGTGCAGTTAACCATGAGCCGATTTCGCCGGCCCACGCGCCCACGCCTCCCGCATTAAATGCGAGGACAGTTACGTCCCATCCACCACGTCACGCTCGGCCACTATGGCAGCAGGCATCATTTCACCTCCCCATGAAACCGCCTCAAAAGGCGCGCCACCCGTTGCTGAGCCAATAGGGAAGATATTCCCCGCGGCCTATTCCTTTCGTATGAAGGAACCAGGCTCTGAGCCTATTACGATCTAGGGGTTCGAAGGCTAGGCCCCAAAGGGTTTCGACAGCTGCCCTAGGATAACAGAGTCAGGGACGACCGTGGGCGAGCCTATACGGGGCCGAGGCCCAAGCAAGCGAAACGCTTGGGACGCCCAAAGTCGTGTCCGAGACCGGCAGGAAAGTCTCCGAATGGGATCCCACCGTAGGGAGGCACCGAGCCACCGAGGCCCAGCGAACGGCCTCGACACCCACTAGAGACATCCTCTGGTACTCTTGAAGTGTGTCTCTAGACCGCTAGCCATCCCTTAGCGAATGGGGTACGGGCCTCCACTCGGACTACCCGATAATAGCTCACCGAAAGTGCCACCGCTTATGCCCACCGAGGGTAGCGAGGCACATTCCACCCCTCCTTTCGAGCGAAAAGGAAGCGTGAGGGTCACACAAAAAGTCAGGGGAACCCCCGACGACCTTCTCGTTCTATGCAGAGGCTAGGGGGCTCTTCGTGCAACCTTGCCGAGACCCAGCAACCCCGGCTCACACTTAAAGGGGCTCGGCAAAACAAACCCTCCTTCCGAGCGAAAAGGAAGCGTGAGGGTCGTAAAAAAAGATAGGGGAGCTCCTGACGGCCCTCTCACCCTATGCAGAGGCTAGGGGGCTCTTCCTGCAAATACGCCGAGACCCCACAACCCAGGCTCATGCCCAAAAGGGGCCTCGGCAAACAAACCCTCACACGCGAGGGGCGTATAAAAAGCTAGGGGAACTCCCGACGGCCCTCTCGCTCCACGCAGAGGCTAGGGGCTCTTCCTGCAACCTTGCCGAGACCAGAATGGGCTCGGCAAACAAACCCTCCGTCCAAATGAAAAGGATATGTGAGGGTCGGATGAAAAAGTCAGGGGACCCCCGACCGCCCTCTTGCTCCAGGCGGAGGCTCGGGGGCTCTTCTTGCACCCAAGACCAAGACAAACGGTCCCAGCCCACGCTAGAGGTTTAATTACAAAACATGATAAAGGGCACCGAGCCCGTTACGGTCCAGGGGTTCGAAGGCTGGGCCTCCAAGAGGTTTTGACAGCCGCCCCAGGGCAACAGAGTCAGGGACAACTTCGGGGCGAGCCTACGAATGGCCTAGGCCCGAGCGAACAGTCGCTCGGGGCATCCTAAGTCGTGTCCGAGACCGGCAGAGAAGTCTCCGAATGGGATCCCACCGTAGGGAGGCACCGAGACACCGAGGCCCAGAGAATGGCCTCAGCACCCACTAGAGAAACCCTCTGGTACTCTTGGAGTGCGTCTCTGGACCGCTAGGCATCCCCTAGCGAACGGGGTACGGGCCTCCACTCGGACTCACCCGATAACAGCTCACCGAAAGTGTCCACGCTCGTGCCCATCGAGGGTAGCCTGGCACATTCCACCCCTCCTTCCGAGCGAAAGGAAGCATGAGGGTCGTACCCAAAGTCAGGGGGACCCCTGACAAACCTCTCGCTCTATGCGGAGGCTAGAGGGCTCATCCTGCAGCCTCGCCGAGACCCCCGCAACCCGAACTTACGCTTATGGGCTCGGCAAATGCGATAAGAACTACTTGCTCAAATGCGAAAATGAAAAAATCCCATGGAGGAGTAACTCCACTCCTCCAGAGGCTCGGGGGCTACACCTGGCGGGTGCGCTCGCGCGCACCCACCAGAACCTCAAGAAACAAAACCCAACTCCTACGGGGGCGGCTATAAACCAAGCCTCGGCAAACCCTCAGGGAGAGTGCACGCACTCCCCTGGAGGCTCGGGGGCTACTGTTGGGTACCTTAGAATGGGGTACCTCGAGCGAACAATCAAAGGGGTCACTTAAGTCCCATCAAAAAACAAAGCTGGAAGGTAAGCCGTGGGCCCCTCACCTGCCACGTCCGAGCCACCAGGCCCTCCGCCTCGCCTCGAGCCTCGCGCAGGAGGTCTCGGCGTCCTGACGCAATCTCTGCCTCGCGCGAGGCTCTCCACAGAAGGCCTCGGCAGGGAACATGATCTCCGCTTCGCGTGAGGCTCTCCACGGAAGGCCAAGGCAGGGGGTGCCTTCTCCGTGTCGCGTGAGGCTTCTCACGAAAGGCCTCAGCAAGGAGTCCGATCTCTGTCCCGCGTGAGGCTCCGATCTCTGTCCCGCGCGAGGCTCCGCTCTCCATCTCGCACGAGACCTCATTCCCCGTATCGCGTGAGACCAGCTTATCCATAGTCCGTCGCCCATGCCTCGGCCGGTCTTCCCGACAGCACGTCATGTCTCATTAATACTTCAACCACTCCTGCAATCTCAGCCGGACGATGGCTCAACGCCACAGAATGGCCGACGGGACCTGAGGTCGCATCAACGCCATACCGGCTGGGATAGGGCACGGCGGGGATTACCGGCCACTGTGTTCTGATGCTGTGCCCACGATCAGCGCCCACACTACACTGTGTCCCATGATCCCCGCCTCGAAAAACAACATCGCATGGACAACTTGGCCCAGGTCATCACCGCCTCCATGCCAACGCACCAGATCAGCCGCCCACTCGAGGCCTCGGCACTGTACACCAAGGTCTCGGCTATCTTGGGGCTCGTGCCCGCCGAGACCCCCCCACTACGGTGCGGCCTCGGCGCCGATCAAGCCTCGGCCTCGCGCACAGTCTGTCCACAGTGGTTTGCACGTCCACCGCCGCACCCACTCCGAGGCAATCCCAGGGCTCTCACGACGCATAGGATCAGATGGGACTGGCACGCCGCCCCAGTGCTCCAAGGACGGACCACTCTGACGGCCAGCCGCCATAGGAACAGGCCACAGGGCTCAGACATGCCGCCCCTGTTGGCACGATGCCGCATAGTTAACACATGTACTGTCCTTGTCCTCCCTTCAGCTATAAAAGGAGAGGACTTGGGCCACTTAGGGAGGGACGGAGAAGAACACCTTGTAACACACACACACGCACACATCCCAGCCGCCTGAGGGCAACATCTCAGATGGCCCACACAACACCTTGCCGAGACCTAGGACTAGCTCCCTCTCTCCCCTAGCTTGTAACCCCCTACTACGAGCACTTCAGTGCAAGGAATACAAGATCGATCTCTCAGACTGGACGTAGGGCGTCGATTGCCTGAACCAGTATAAACCTTGTGTCTCTTTGTATCACCATCCAGAATTAGGGGCATGCAGCTCTAATTCACTGGTTGGTCGAGGACCCCCCGGTCCGAAACACCGATAGGTTCCTTGGATTTCTCCGATCATGGCGGGCGACACCCTCGCTGTCGGAGTAGCAGCTACTCCCCGAGTCATCATTAACCGTGTCGTCTTCGTGGTCTCCCCCATTAGCAGTATGCCCTTTGCCTCCACCACCGCATCCTCCGCCTCCTTGTCCACCACCATTATCGCCCAGTTCTGGGACGGGACCCTAGCGGCGCCCAAGGTTACGGCATGCAGATATGTTAGATTGGTGTGGCGGTCAAGACTCCGAGTTTTGGGGTATACGGTTGCGGGTAACAGACACATTGCTGAATGCTAGTATGCAGTCGGCAGCAGACGCTATCAGCTCTTGAATCCTTTGGAAATCCTGTCGGCCTTCTTCTATGGATGGTTGCGACATCGCCGTAGCTTCTCGCATGGCCTCAGCCAAGTTTTGTTCGGTGTTAGAGAACACCGGAGCTACACGCAAAATGTCATTACGGGCCTGGCGACCCTGGGCTATGTTCTGCTCCTGGAGTTGATGTCAGAGTTTCTGATTCTCGTCCGCTAACACGTCGTGGTGATTAAGCAGATGGTCCTGAGCCTGTTGGTTGGTCTCGTAAGGTGCTGCATAATCAAACTCAAAATGATTTATGGGAGGAGTGTTCAGGAGTGAGGTACCCATTCCCCTCGTAATCATTTGCACCGAGATAGCAATTGCGTGTGTGCAAGATGATGTCATCATCATCAACATCTGTGTACTCACCTCCATGTGGCGGTCGAAGAGAGAAAGGCGTGATGATGTTGTGTTGATGAGTTCGGTAACACTAGTGTCGTATTGCCGATCATTTTCATTGAAGTAGTCTGATTTTTCGAGGACGGTGCCGCCCTCGCTAAGATTATGGATGGTGACTCTGACAAGGTTCGAGTCGAAGTCGTCTTCGTTGTAGTCCCGATCAGTCTGACATGGGTTTTGCGAATCCTCCATAGGGGCTCCGAAAGGCAGTGCGGTAGCCTAAAGAAGCGGGGTTGGGCGAGTCGTCGCCGCATGTGTTGTTGGGACTAGATCCCTGATCTTGCGTAAGAAAAGAGTGGCATCGAGTCTAGGCTCTAGGCCAGGTTTGGCGAAAAGCTGACCGTGGCGTCTTAGATGACGGGCGATAGCGAGCGGTCCTCCTTCGATAGCCCTCTCCAGTCTGGCGGTGAAAGCACGGATCTAGAGGGACTGCTCCTATCGTTTGGTCGGCTCGGGCTCCCGCAAGCGTAGGTCCCCAAACCGGTGGCCGATGAAGTTGAGCTTGCCGAAGACAATCCTCGTGCCTGGCTGCATCTTCCACGGTTCGTCGCCGAAGTCAAAGACGATTCCATCTGAAACACAAAAACAAATCTGAACCCGAAAGACCCCTACCTGGCGCGCCAACTGTCGGATTATTTTGCTCCGGCAATATCCAGCAACGTGATCACGTAGACGGAATCAGATAGTAGCACACGAGACACGGAGATTTATACTGGTTCGGGGCGAGGTGGGCACTAATCCTTACTCTAGTGGTGTGTCTGCTCTTGTATTCGTATGCTCAATTACAGGGGCTGTTGCTCCTAGCTACGTGTAGATGGAATAGGTGGAAGATGGATCCCGAGCCCGAGGTCCCTACCCTCCTTTATATAGGCAGGAGAGGTAGGGTTGTAGAGAGGGCGATCGGGCTAACAAATTATTTTCTAGTTTGTTACATGATATGCGCAACAGAAAGATCATAGCTATCGTTCAGATACGTCTGTCTTGATTTGCCTTGATCTCCACGTTAGTCGATGGCGTCAGCCCTCGCGGGCCTTCCCCTTGACGGCTGCTGGGCCAATAGCTTGGCGATGGTCACATATACGGGCGGTGCAGGTACCCCTGGCCCATATCTCTGACACTATGAATCTAGAAATCTGAAAATGTCTTATAATTGAAGATGAAGGAGGACGAAGTACAAGTTGCACAGCTCTGATAAATGGTTATGTATCATTACCATACAGAGATACCCCATCTGACTTATATATGGTGGACCAGGTGGGGAAGCGTACGTAGAACCGTTTTGGAAGAATTATATCAACCATAGTCTATAGAGTGAACCTTAACAACAAGAACTCTCAGCATTTTGCCTTGGTGCGTTGGACTTTTATAGTTGATGCTAAGCACTACTGGACTCCTTGAGTTTGCCGAGTGCCCAAAACATTCGGCAAAAGACATAAAACACTCGGCAAATGGTTCGTCGAGTGTAACACTCGGCGAACAGCACTCGTTAAAAATAGTGACGGCAAAGCCAACTTTACCGAGTGCCCGACACTCGGCAAAGTTGAAACCGAAAAAAACCCAAAAAAAAATGAGAATTTTTACCCAAAAAAAAAGAATTTTTTTTATCGATGGAGGGCCCCACCGATCAGCGCCCACCCATTTACGACATTTTTCGCGTGAATTTCATGGCTACGCAGCCAATGCGATTCGAACCCAAGATCTCCCGTTGTGCACGTACCTCCTCTACCACTACACCACACTCTCACTTATGTCTAGATTCCGTTTTAGTTCCCAATATATTATACTAAACCGAGTGTAAATTGCATGTTTGAGGCCCTAAACGAATTCAAATCAAAAAGTTGTAAACTACAAAGTTTCATAACTTTTCGAGATCTACACTTTTAGTTTAGGAAGTTTTTCCATCCGAGGTCGTTTATAAAATTTGAATTTTAAAATTTTGAAATTCAAATACAGTTTTGCATGACAAGATGTTTTCAAATAAAAAAGTTGTAAACTACAAAGTTTCATAACTTTTCGAGATCTACACTTTTAGTATAGGAAGTTTTTCCATCCGAGGTCGTTTACAAAATTTGAATTTTAAAAATTTAAAATTCAAACACAGTTTTGCATGACAAGATGTTTTCAAATCAAAAAGTTGTCAACTACAATGTTTCATAACTTTTTGAGATCTACAGAGTTTATTTTGGTTGTTTTTTCATCCGAGGTCGTTTGAAAAGTTCAAATTTTAAAATTTTGAAATTCAAACGCAGTTTTGCATGACAAGATGTTTTCAAATCAAAAAGTTGCCAATTACAAAGTTTCATAACTTTTCGAGATCTACAAAGTTTATTTTGGTTGTTTGATCATCTGTTCATCCGACACGGTCGTTCTAACATTGTTCACAAATCTTATATATCTCTATTGTAGTTTCATAAACTACAAGAGAGATATATTAGATTTGTGAACAAATTTATTTTCACTTTGTCGTGTGAAGAAAAGACCAAAACAAACATTGTACATCTTGATGAGTTATACAACTTTGTAGTTGAAAACTTTTTCATTTGAATTAATTTACTGCTTCAAAATGTACTTTGAAATTTTCTTTGCCTAGTATAAAAAAAACACTCGGCAAAGAAGCTCTTTGCCGAGTGTCAAAAAAAACACTCGGCAAAGAGACTCTTTGCCGAGTGTTAAAAAAACACTCGGCAAAGAGCTTCTTTGCCGAGTGTCAAAAAAATACTCGGCAAAGGCGTCTTTGCCGAGTGCCCGAAAAGCAACACTCGGCAAACCACTTGGCACTCGGCAAAGAGCCGGTCTCCGGTAGTGAAGGTATGGTTGCCTTATGTGAATTGGATGAATGCTTGCGATTCTTGTGAATTGAATCCAATTTTGTATGGAGTTCTGTACAAAACTGAATAAAAGTTGAACCCTGTTGGCATGTGCTACCAGACAGGAGAATAAGATGCTATACTAATCACTTGACCAGTTCGGCTGCCTTGACACAGACAGACAAGGTGCGCGTGTATGCAGATGTACGCATGCAATACGCATATATACCGATTAGCTCATCAAATTCAACAAATCAAAGACACACTCGTGCAGCACATATATAATCGATATTATGTAATATGCACCAACCATCTCCCTATGCTGATGTACAGACAACTATGGACGTGTTTGGAACCACTTATATAAGAATCGATAATAATTCAATCATGATTCTTTTATAAGTCACGGTCTAAACAATCTCTAGTATAAAAAATCAAGGGCGTTTGGCAATCCTGATTGTTACGGTACTAGGTAGCGTAAAAAAACTTTCCCTCCTAACTCGACCATCTTCTCGAGGGAGTCCCTCGCCGTTGTCGACGGTCTCTTGCCTTTATCTACTTCCACCCGATGTCACTGAGGGTCTCTTGCCTTTATCTACTTCCACCCGAGGTCCCTGGCTCCCTGCCCCCGAGGTCGCCCAGCTCCCTCGTCGCGAGCAAACTCGCCGAGGGGAGCGTGGGAAGCAGCCACCATGAGGTGCAAAGGGCGAGAGGCGGAGAAGCAGCCTCTCGATTACTAGAGAATCCGAAAACAATCAAGGGTGTTTGGGTGGGATTTTCGATTATTTTCACTTAGAATGAAATTATAAACTGAAACAAACACGCCCTATAGCGCTGATTTAGATTGTTCAACAACATCCTTTCTCTTTGTCCTATTTTCTCCATATAAGCGAAGCAACCTTTTGGCGTGCTTTTTCCTTCAGTGGCTCAGCCTTTTGGTGCTGCAACGCCTCCCTGATGAATCCCACTGGAGAGGGGACAGGCCTTGGCGGCGAAGACGTAGGTTTGGAGCTCAACTGCTCCTCCGGAACTTGATGGCTAGGCCTGGAGTTGGAGATGCCAGGGATGAAATGCACAGGCTTTTCCTCGTTTTTATGTCGAGCCTGCGCAGGAAGACCCCTAGCGCAGGTACGACCAGCGTGCACATGCCGAACAGATGGATGCGGATCTTCCTGGGCGAAGCTCCAGCCACGAAAACCTGAAGTTTAATTACCAGGCCACTTATATGAGTTGATCTAGAGACGTCATCTCTCGATCTGCAGAAACTAATAGCTAGCTAACAAGCAGGAAAAAAAATGACAATTTCTTGGAACCATGTATATTGTTGCTCGATCTTGTATTTCTATTGCAAATTAAACACCCTGCGTGCAGAATGAAACACAAAGTTTACAGATCGAAGTGTTTTTTTTTTCTAGTTACCTGCAGCTGCTTCAGTGGGAGCAGTGGACGCCTGCTGCTTAGCATAAATGAAACCAGCCATTTGATGCTATGCTGTTCTCTGGCACTGGGATGCTGCTGCGTGCTTAGCTTGGTACCTTTTGCTGGTAATATATAGCTTGGAGTGAGGTGGGAGGCAACTTCCATTTATTCCTTCTCTCTCCATTAGCTTGTTGACGAAGTCTCAAGACAATGGCAAGGCGGGAAAACCGGACACGGCATATTTTATTGACCAAAGTCTCAAGTCAATGCAAGCAAGGGTGCGACCGGGTGGGACACGGTTTGTTTGCACACCCGCGCTCTACTCTGCTAAAATGATTAGTGGAGGATAATATATATATACTCCCTCTGCTCCAAGTTATAAGATATTTTGATTTTTCTAGATACATTATTTTTATTATGTATCTAAACATAGTGTATATCTAAGTGCATAACAAAAGCAATATATCTCAAAAAAACTAAAATATCTTATAATTTGAAATAGAGAAAGTACAACTATATCTATCAATATATTTATATCTAATCTATAGTTGTATCTCTCTCACCGTGTGTATATAACCGCATAATAATATTAAAGGGCGAAGTTGTCAAGATCATCTCCCTTTTAAATGAGCACCTAAGATAATAGTCTTCCATTGACTACTAAATTAGATGGCTCACTTAATCGGTTATCCCGCCTCCCATTGGATGTACTAATCTATGGCAACCTTCATCCAGGATCAAGCCATAGAAAAAGAGTACATCACAACCACAGATAGAACATATTACAAATCCAAGTACTTAAGTTTACATCACTGTCGACGAAATACGGTCGGCAGTCTACCTAGGGGTATGCCCAAGGTAGTGGATTATCGGCAGACAGATGCGCAAGCTACAAACAAGATGGTGATGCATGACAAACACGAGGTTTTATCCAGGTTCGGCCGCCGTGAAGGTGTAATACCTACGTCCTGCGTCTAATTATATTGCTGTATGTCAATGAGAGATGTTTTTGAGAGAGGTCCCCTGCCCGCCTTATATAGTCTGGGGGCAGGGTTATAGATCTGAAAACTAATCCTAACCAGTTACAATTGCCATAGGTGGCCGGATAAGGATTCATATTCTAACCGACCAGGATCTTGCTTGATCTCCAAGTCTGCCTTGATTCCTTGCGCGGGACTCCGAGCAGATCGGCTGGGCCACGCGTCATCTTCTAGTGGGCCAGACCCCCTGGTCCGGGCCAGCCCAAGCCTAGCCGTAAGAGTATAGGGGTTAATACCCCCACAGCTAGTCCCCGAGCACCATGTATTATGTTGTGACACGCCGTTCGATCTTCTTCGACTAATGCGATCTGTCTTCATGTCATCTCCAACTGGCTGAAACATTGACCAAGCAAATGTGCCAGTATTCTAGTCAGCACAAAGAGCGGTATACCACGATTATAGCCGAAGATTCCGGTTGTCCGAAGAATGCATGGTGTTCTAAAGAAAAAAAGAAAAAGATTTCTTTCCTGATCAAGTGTGCCCACTTGTATTTCTGAAAAAAAATGTAAGTGACCTTTGTACAATAGTAGTTATGGCCAACAGTCAGAGCGTAGGGGTCGATAAAATAAGCACATTCACCGCAAGGTGAAGTGTGCCCACTTAGTCCCCGAGCCTGGTAGTAGGTGACGCAGGCATGTGGTGCCAGGGTCTAAAAAGAATTCCCAATTAAGTTGAGAATCCAATCGTCGTACAAGCGATACGAGATGCATCGGTAGGTGCATCGTACCGATGTAGTCCCCGAGCTTGCTGGAAGGCGAGGTATCAGCCTTGTAGGAAGGTCTAAGTGAGAAAAAAATATCTCAACTGTATGCGAGTCGCCTGTCGCATGTAGTCAAGACGCGAAGGGCCCGAGCTGTGGTCAGAGAGTGGTCGAGGCAATACCCGAGCACAGGTCGCGGAGCGAGCAACGAAGTCCCCGAGCTGTGGTCAGAGAGTGGTCGAGGCAGTCCCCGAGCACAAGAGTAGTCGGAACAGTCCCCAAGCACGATGGTGGTCGGAACAGTCCTCGAGCATGATGGTGGTCTGGACAGTCCCCGAGCACGAGAGTGGTCGGGACAATCCCCCAGCACAAAAAGTGTGGTAAAAAACCTTTTGCCACTTGTACTATTATGCCACTTTTACTATTATTTTTTGTATTTGCTCTGACAAGTCCGGTCTGACACGTCTGGTCAAAAAAGTAGACGGGTATAGCACGTCATTTTGCCTTTTTGTCTTGTCAAGCAAACAGTTGCGTGGCACGTGTTAGTAGGTGCGTCAACATGGGCCCTCCCATACTGGCAACGAAGAGACGCATATATTGGCATAGATCTCGAGGCTATAAAAACAACCGTCTGCGGCGCATGCGCACGTCTCCCAAGAATCTCGGGCAGACGAAATGGCATAACCCTTGGGTTAAATACAATATAGGATAGGTCAGTTACTATTTAGTAAACCCCATTGCCATTCGCAACCGTAGCTTTCTTCTTCCTCTCGCCAACCAACCCTAACACATCTGAAATCACCACCAATCAATCCGCCGCCGCTTCGTCTGCCACCTCTGCTAATCCCCCGCTACTGTTGAAGATCAAAACACTCCCCGTTCACCAGCAAGACCGGAGTCATGGCGAAAAGTGACGCGCAGAAGAAAGCAGGGGTCATGGCAAAGGAATGGTGGAAATCAAAAAGCAACGAGCAGACCATTGAAGACCTCATCACCATGGGGGTACTCCACAACAAGGAGCTCACAGGATGGCGTGCGCCGGAGGGCGAGGGGTACCCCGATCCACAACCAGGTGAGATCGTGGTGTTCGAGGATTTCTTTAAATGGGGATTTGGGGTTTCGGTACATCCATTTCTTCAGGGGCTCTGTCTTTACTACGAGATTGGGATTTGCAATCTGCACCCCAACTCGATCCTCCTTGTCGCCACTTTTATACATGTCTACGAAGCATATGGCGGCTTCCAGCCCCATTTCGATTTTTTCCGCCATCTTTTCTGTCTGCGAAAGAAAGGAAGCGGTGGTTCAAAGATAGCTGGGGGTGTGTACCTCAACCTCCATGACGGCATGAAAGCCCAGTACCTGCACTGCCCATGGAACACATCACTCGACGACTGGTACAAGAAATGGTTCTACATCCGCGAAGAGCCGAACACGATCACGCTGTGCGACGTGGGCTACATTCCGGAGAAGAAGACAAGCTGGTCGGAGAAGCCCGAGCACCTGGAACAGATTCCAGAAATATTTGGAATGATCCCATGGAAAAAACTGGATGGTCCGAGCGTGGTCGGGAGTTTCATCAGCTGACGGGTCTAGCCCTGCCAAAGGAGGGTACATCCTAGCTATGAGTATCAAGGGAGCGCAGACCCGACGAGGACGAGGCAGAGGGCGCTTGACAAAATCGAAGTCAAAGCTAGAATTGGCAAGCTATTTAACTTAGCCGATCCAAATTATGCCAAATTGAGCGACATCGAGCATGCTTTCAAGCTTGCCCAACCTCCCCCAAAGGTAACTCGTCTTGCCATGTACCCATAGTCTTATATTGTGGTAGGGTAAGTGGAAACTTACTGTGTTCACTCCCTTTTTTTACCCAGTTTAATGGTTGTGATAGAGTGACAGTGTTTGTGTCGCCACCCCCTGGAGTAGATTGGCCACAAGGAGCTAATCCCATCACCCAGACCAGCGTCGAGATCGAGGACGAGGACGTCGACTGGGCGGTGCTCGGAGCTGGAGAGGAAACAACGGCCAAAGCTGCTGGTAAGCGGTCGGCTACCCCTAAACAGTCAAAGAAGAGATCAGTAACCACCCTGCTCACCAGGGGAGCGCTAAATATCAATGAGCCCAAAGGGAGCCCGGAGGAGAACTCGGCCAGCAAGCGTCGGTAGGTGATTTTTGCTTGGTCAGACGATGACGCAGAGGAGGGAGAGGATGCAGACACCTTTCGACTTGTCCCTCAAAAAAGGAGGAAGCAACTGGAGTCGATGGAGCAAGGTTGGTCCTCCACGCTTGTGGGACCCACATCACCGACGGTGGTGAAGGATGCAGTCAGGTCGACCTCAGGAGTACCTAGGCAAGGAACGCTACCGGTGATGGGAGCAACAACTCAACCGAGCACGCCGCCAACCACTGCAACACGAAGGACAAGTGGCAGAGGGGTCGAGCACCAATGCCCAGCGACAATGCTAGATGTAGAGGGAGACCAGGAGTCATTCGCACAGCATGTGGAGCAAGCACAGTCGAAGAGACGTGCCTTCTCCACATCGTTTCGTGCTTCCAACATGTAAGTATTTGCAACCTTGATGTAAGTTAGCAATTTGCATTTAACATGATTGCCTTCTAAACTTATCTCAGATGTACTAGCTCGGCGTCCACAGAAAGTCTAGACCAGCTAGCCAGAAGTGGCGTGGCGCCTCCAATAAGTACAGAGCAGACTACCCTAGCAGCCGGCCACTGAGGAAGCCATAGTAGAAGATCTGTCAGAGCCTCAGCAAGCGAGCAGTCATACAATAGTCCCCGAGCAGATGGTCGAGGTACCAGCCGAGCCGGGCACAAGTGCTCCGAGCTGCTAAACCTTGCTGAGGGCAACACCTCAGCGTCGATGGTAACGGAGCATACTAAGGAGCAGAGGCCAAAGGTGAGAGCACAGACCACCTTTACCGACGCTACAGCGCATGGGAAGGCTGTGGTGATCACAGATGCTGCTAAGCTGAGCCAGCACCAGGACCCGTCAAAGAGCCCAAAGAGGACGAGGTGGAGGAGGTCCTGGGCCATTCCGCAAGACAAGCGACAACATGTTTATGTGTCGTGTTGGCGGAACAACCAATGGGTTATCCATAAGGAAGTCCCAGAGGTCGAAGAAACCAAGAAAGTTGAACGGGCAGCGAAGCGGCTTGTTACGGAAGTGCAGGTAAGCTTAGCTTCACCCCCTGGTCTTGCGGTATAGTCAGTAGTTGTCTTACTTAGCTATCTACACACAGGACTTAATGAAGACCGCAAGGTACCACAAGAAATGCTTTGACCAGATCGAGGGGATTGTTGCAAACAACAAGGAGCTGACTGGCGGAGGTGGATCGCTTGCGCCAACGACTTGAAGCCGCCGATCATGAAAAGACGGTGCAAGATTCCTAGAACCAGAACCTGGTCAGTCCAGCTTAGTAATAAAGAGCAGGAAAGAACAAGTAGTAGCCATTTTATCATACCTACTACTGACAAGTGCTTATTGCGTTGTTGGTAGTAATAGCTGTAGTGCAGGCTTAGAAGCTAAAGTGATCCATCTCCTGAGAGGAGAATAGTCGTGTGGTCAGGAAGTGTGATCGCCTATCTGAGGACAACAGAAAACTAGGTGCAAGATCCAGTCGCAGCTCCGGGACCACACGACCAAGATAACTAAGGAGCTAAAAGGTAAGTTGTCCGACCGTCTGTGCTCATTTTTGTTGCGTACCTGTAGTTTAGGTGTGGTCTAACGTCTTAATGGCTGTAGTGGTTTGCAGTTATAAAAATCAATGCAAAGAAGCATCTGGAGGCCATGATGAAAGACCAGTGATGGCTGGAAGGCGCAATGCCAAGAGATCACCAAGGACCGTGACACCTAGAAAAGCCAGGTGCCAGGAGGTGGCAAAGGGCATTTTGCCTGGTCCTTAACCTCATCGATCTGGCGCTAGCAGAAGATGTGCCAAGGACGCCGCAGCTGGGATTGATCGAGAGGTGCCAAAAGGCATGGGGATGGTTCTAGGAGTTCCTGAAGGAGGTAGGAGAGTACGTAGGCGCACATGTGCTAAGCATGGTATGTGCTCACTACCCCCTGATCGATCTCAAGCGCCTAGGAGGCTAGGATACCCGAAGGAGGTAGATCCAGACAAGGCCGAGGAGCTACAGGTGACCCAGCTAGGCTTGTCGGACGAAAATAATTAGCGATATTAACCTGTGTGGATGTGCAACACCACCCGTACAAGGAACGCCATCAACAAGTCAGCTGGGAGCACCGTCATTTTCAAGCCAACTAGCGAAGCCTACGGTCTCGACCAGCCAGGCGTCGGTGGGGCCATCTTCTTCAGCTCGATCAATGCTAGAGTCCCCGAGACCCTTGCACGATGTCAGGCCCAGCGAGCAGCAGGTGCCGCGTGCCCCGACCAGCCAATAGTGTAGGCTATAGCTGTAGAAGAAGATGTAGTTGGGTTATTGTAAACTTGGACCTTTTCAGGCAAGCTTGTAATAACGTAACTGTATATCAACATAAGCTTGTTTGTTTTGTAGAAAACATGTTTAAGCTCGGATATCGTGTTGATGTAACTAAGTTAGAACGTGTTGGCGTTCTGTTTAGTTGTATCAGTTTAGTCAACACGTCATCCTGAAAGGTTTGTATGGCCCTAGTTTGTCTTGCGGTCAGAGTGTGAGGTGCGTAGCTTGTGCACACGTAGAAACACACAAGTCAAACCAGAGAGCACCTGCCGATCAACCGTAGCGTAGAGAGCGGATCCCATGCACGCGTTGGGAGGAACCAGAGACAGGGTCCTGCTCTGAAACCCCGAGAAGGAATGGTAGGTCGGTTTTAACTGGTAGAGTTAGAATAACTAATAGACTTCGAAATGACACATTAGAGTGGTCGGAGAAATCATAATAGCTTTATTGAAATAAATCAATAGTACAAGAGGGGTACATATCTTAGTAGCTAAGCATAGAAATGCCTAAGCTTGTCGATGTGCCAGGAATTGGGTACATCTATGCCGTCTAGGCGAGCTAACCTATAAGATGTAGGGCAGTGTAACCTCCTTGATCATGAAGGGTCCTTCCCATGGGGTTGTGAGTTTGTGGACACCCGCCTGATTCGTCTTCCACTTCAGGACCAGGTCCCCTGACCACGAAGAACCTGCTCCTTGATGTTCTTGTTGTAGTACCTATGCACAAACTAGCAAGGTATTTGGTTGTACGCATGCAAGAGTCGAGCCGCTTCTCTTCTGCACTATTCACTTCTAGCTCCCGCACTTCATTGGCCTTGTCTTCGTCGAAGTTCTCTACCTAGTGCTGATCTAAAGGCTATATCTGCTGGAAGTACTGCCTCAGCGCCATAAACCATAAAGTATGGTGATACGTCAGTATTGCGACTGGGCTAGGTTCTGAGACCCCAGACCACGGGCTGGTAACTCTTTGAGTCCATCTTCCTAGGAGCTTTGTCATTCTCTCTGTACATCCTCTTCTTAAGTGCATCTAGGATCATACCATTTGCCCGCTCGACCTGTCCATTAGCTCTAGGGTGTGCCACCAAGACAGTATTTTACTACTATGCTCCTTTCATCGTAGAAGTCCCAAAAAGTGTTTCCGGTGAACTGAGTACCCAGATCGGTGATGATGCTGTTGGGTATGCCTGAAGCGGTGGATGACCTAGTCGAGGAACAGCGACAACCTTTTCTGAAGATGCCTGTGGACCTAGGGGCATGTACTCTATCCACTTGGAGAATTTGTCGATTCAGCACAAAGATGCATATAAATTTCCTAGGGGCCGGTTTGAAAGGGCTGATCATATCCAGTCCCCTAGCATGCGAAGGGCCAAGAGGCTAGTATAGTCTGAATCTCATGTGCTGGTACAGTGGATTCTCTTGGCGAAGAACTGACAACCTTCACTAATAGCGGACTAGCTTCTCTGCATCGGCTACGGACTGATGGCCAATAAAACCCTAGCTCAGAAAGCCTTGCCAACCAGTGTTCTCGAGGCCGCATGGTTGCCACAGGAGCCTAGAGTGGATTTTGTCTAGGAGATGTTCACCATCCTCCTGGGTTATACACTTCATCAAGATTTCCTCCTTCGCGTTCTTGCTGCCACAATTTGCCATCGACTGAGCAGATACTGCTTACTACGACGCATTAGGCAGTTCATTTTTTGTCCGATCAGTGTAACCGCTACCATCTATCAGGTACTTGATGAAAGGTACTCTCCAGTCAGGCTCCTTAGTGGTCGAAGGTGGTTTGGTGGTGTTTGACGCTAGAACCGTAGCCACCAATAGCTGGTCTAGGAGGTTTGTTGACCGCGGGATCTTCTTCTTTGATGGAGGGCATGAGCAGGTCTTGAACAAATACACCATGTGGGACTTTGGCTTGGGATGATCCTAACTTTGATAATGCATCTACTGCTTGATTTTTGTCTCGGACCACATGTGTGTACTCGATGCCATAGAACTTGCCTTCTAGCTTTCTGATCGATTTGCAGTATGAGTCCATCTTTTCGTTGGTCGTATCCCAGTCCTTGTTGAGTTGGTTGATGACCAGAGCCAAGTCTCCATAGACATAGAGATGCTTGACACTGAGTTTGACCATGATGCGCAGACCGTGTAGGCATGCTTCGTACTCGGCGGCGTTATTAGATGCCGGGAAATGAATCCTGAGGACATATCGGAGCTGCTCCTTAGATGGTGATACAAAAGGACTCCTGCCCCTATGCCATCAATGTTGAGAGAGCCATTGAAGTACATCTTCCAATACTCGGCGGGCCCCTGAGAGGCAGGTGTGCTTAAGTCTGTCCACTCGACGATGAAATCAACAAGTGCCTGAGACTTGATTGTAGTATGGCTTGCAAATTCCAAGGAGAAAGGGCATAGCTCCATTGCCCATTTGATAATGTGCCCGTTCGCATCCTTGTTACGAATGATGTCTTCTAGAGGGTACTTGGTCATGACCATGACACGATATCCGTCAAAGTAGTGTTTCAACTTTCGGGATGTAATTAGTATGGCGTAGATCAGTTTCTGAATCTATGGGTACCTGGTCTTGGATTCATTGAGCACTTCACTGATGAAATAGATTGGTCACTGTACCTTGTAGACGTGGCCGGGCTCGTCGCGCTCGACCACCATAGCAGTGGAGACCACTCGATTAGTTGCCACAATGAAAAGCAGGAGGGTTTCGTCTTCTCTGGGAGCAGTGAGAACCGGAGGTGATGTAAGGAATTGCTTCAGCTGTGTAAAGGCAGCATCTACTTCCTCTGACCACTCAAACTTCTCGAATGCTTTGAGCAGCTGGAAAAATGGTAGTCCTTTTTTGCCTAATTTTGATATGAAATGACTAAGGGCAGCCATGCATCCGTAAGCTTCTGAACATCCTTCACCTTTTTGGGTGGCTTCATCTCCAAGACAGCTTTTACTTTCTCTGGGTTAGGGCATATGCCATCATGACTGACGACGTTGCTGAGCAGTATACCAGATGGAACACAAAAGATGCACTTCTTTGGGTTTAATTTCCATTGGAATGTGTTAAGGGCTGCAAAGGTATGTTCTAGGTTGTCAACAAGGGTGTATGCTTCCTTGGTTTTAACAACTACATCATCGACATAAGCCTCAATGAGGTCATCCTTTATCTCGTCTTTGAGGTAGGCCTGTATGGCATGTTGGTAGGTAGCCCCAGTGTTCTTGAGCCTGAATGACATGGTCGTGTAGCAGTAGGCGCCAAAGGGCATGATGAAGGATGTCTTGATTTGGTCGTCCTTTTTGAGAGCGATCTGGTGATAACCAGAGTAGCAATTGAGAAAGGAAAGCAGCTCACAATCGACAGTTGAATCTATGACCTCGTCTATGCGAGGTAAGCCGAAGGGGTCTTTAGGGCAGTGTTTGTTAAGATCAGTGTAATCAACGTACATTCTTCATTCCTTATTCTTTTTGCGTACAAGAATCGGGTTGGCTAACCACTTTGGATGATACACTTCTTTGATAAATCTGGCTGCTAAAAGCCATGTAACTTCTACCCAAATAGCCTCCTTTTTGTTGTGAGCAAACCGTCGTAGCTTTTGCTTGATGGGTTTGGCCTTGCCATCGACATTTAAGGAGTGCTCTATCAAGTTCCGAGGTACACCGGGCATGTCAGTGGGTTTCCATGCGAACACACTCACGTTGCTTCTTAAGAACCTGACGAGCGTGTCTTCCTATTTAGGATCTAGGTTGGCCCCAATAAGGGCTATTTTGCTGGGATCACCGTCGACCAGCTGGATCTCTTTGTGCTCTTTGGACTTGATGTTCTTGCATGGGGCCTCAAGCTCTAGAATCTCCAGGTGATTGGCTAGGGTCTTCTTGGCGTCAAGCATGGTCTCGGCCATGCGAATAGAGAGGTCATGAGCCTCTGCTATTTTGAAGTTGTCCTCCTCATAGGTGTAAGCTACGTATATGTTGCCCCTAAGAGTTAGAACCCCCTTCTCAGTAGGCATCTTGAGCACCAAATACCTATAGTGAGGTATGGCCATGAACTTGGTGAGCGCTAGTCGGCCAAGGATAGCATGGTAGGTGCCTTCGAAGTCGGCGACCACGAAGTTGACGTAGTCAGTGCGGAAGTGGTCTAGGGTACCAAATTGCACAGGTAGCGTGATCTGCTCGAGAGATGTGGAGCTCTGTCCGGGGAGAATGCCCCAGAACTATGCCTTGTATGGCTTGAGATCAGCCTGGTTTATCTTCAGGGCTAGCAAACTGTTCTTGAATAGTATATCGATGGAACTGCCGCCGTCAATCAGCACTCTATCAAACTGAACCTTGTTGATACAAGAATTGAGGACCAGAGGAAAACACCCTAGCTCAGGTATTGTAGCCCATTAGTCCTTTCTGCTAAAGGAGATCTCGCGGTGAGACCAAGGAGGGAGCCATAGATCGGCGATGAGGTTGTCGGCATTGGCCACGTTCAAGCAAGCGCGGGCGAGCAGCTTGCGTTCTCGTTTGGTCTTGATGGACACTCTGCCCCCAATAATGGTGTGGACATGGTCGGTTGGCTTGACGTACTTGTGATGGGGATCTACATCTTCATCATCGTTGTCCTCGTTACGCTGCTCCCCTACGTCGTTAGGCTTGTCGGATGTATTCGGAGCCTGTTGGCACATGTAAATAGATTTGAGAACGTGGCAATTCTCCATGGTATGGTTTGACTTGGGATAGAGCTGGCAGGGTCCCTTCAATGCTTTGGCATAGTCTTCATCATAGTTGCGACGTCTACCACCTTTTTTAACGGTATTGACTTCGCTATCATCTTCCTGAGCACGCTTGCCCCTGTAATTGTCACAGCGATTATGCCGCTGATTACGCCGGTCGCGGTGGTCGTGGGAATCGTTGCACTGGTTGCGGCGATCAAAATTGTCATTCTGACCATTGGTTGCCACGGTAGTCGTCGTGGTGTGGGGGTGGTCGGAGCATGGAACCGTTGCTGCTTCTTCGATGATTATCTTTTTAGCATCATTGGCATCCGCATATTTTTTAGCAGTGGCTAGGAGTGCTGTGACCGATTCAGGTCTTTTGTGGAGGAGCTTGTCCCTTAGGGCATCGTGGAAGTGGAGACCAGTGATGAAAGCTTTGATTGCCTCAGTTGTCGGAGATTGATGGGACCTTGATGCGCATCTCCGAGAAGCGTCGGACGTACTCGCGTAGTGGCTCATCTTTGCGATCTCGAATCCACTGTAGATCATATTTGTTGCCAGGTTGTTCGCAAGTAGCAATGAAGTTGTCGATGAATGCCTTGCTTAAGCTCTTGCCAAGAATCAAAGTAGTTCACCGGTAGGCTGACCAGCCATTGGTGGCCTACATGGCCGACGGTGACTGGGAAGTAATTAGACATGACATGCTCATCAGCCATGGCTAATCTGCATGCGGTTTCGTAGAGCATGACCCATAACTCGGGGTTCTCCTTACCGTCGTACTTCTGGAGTTTTTTGAGCTTGAAGTTTTTGGGCCATATGACTTGGCGAAGGTGAGGGGTAAACTGCTTCAAACCCAGAGGGCCGTGGGTGGTATCATATTCCATACGACGATAGCTTTTGTGGGATGCACGATCGTTGGCTCTTCGGTTAATGCGATCGCGTAGATCGTGTTCTCTGAGGTAATGGCGGAGATCGTTATTGCCATCACGGCGATCCCGATTGCCCCCCTGGTTGACTCCGCGACCGCGGTTATCACAGCGATTGTCGCAGTTGTCTCGGCGGTTGTCATCCCGGTCACCATCATAACCACTGTTTCTGCCTTGACGGTTGTCTGATGGGTCGTTGTTGCGCGAGCCACGTTGGTTGGGTGGCTATGAGCGACTTGAGTACTGGTGGCTGCAGCTTGATTCGACTGAGATGGACAGATCCCAGGCTTGGTTTGCAATCTCTATGGTCTAGGCCATAGCCGCCGTCAAGTAAGCTTGTACATCATCATGAACTGCCTAGATTTCCGGGGTATTGGGTAGTCATTGCATTGTTGCCATAGCAATAGCTACGTTGGCGCTTGGAGTCCTGAAGACCTGCTTGTCCCCTACCCTATCAAAGGCATTGTTAAGATCGCGTGGTTGGACCCTTATGCATCGTGCCTCCTCTTCTGCCTTGGCTTCAGCTTATTGACGATTAAACTGGTCAATATTGTGTGTTTCGCATGCTAGCCTTTCTTGTTCTGTTTCACCAACTGCCGGTGGCTCGTCATTACTGATGACATTGATCAAGTCTCCTCACCTTGGTGGGAAAGATGGGAATCGTGGGAAACCTAGGGAGTGGTCTAGGATATCCAGATCGTATTCAACTTCTTCATTATCACGGTGCTGGAGCTCAGTGTGGACGGAGCCAATAGATGCGATGCTGGACAGGGAGCTTGAACCACCCTCTTGAACTGTGTGGATCGACCCTTCTTGATATTCCTCGATCCAAACCATGTTGATGAAGTTGCGTGGCTTTGGCTGAGGTCAATGTATAGAACATAGATCTGAGCAGCGTCGTATATTATGCGCGTAGTTGGAAGCAGTGTTTCATAGGCCATACTTGGAGAGCCGAAGACCCATTGCGGGGGCTGGTCGATGACAAACGGAGCGCCCTTCAGGAGTAGACGTGACCACAAGATCCATACTGAGTCGTGCAGGACGACTGGCCCGAGCTGGTCGGGTAGATTTGTTGTGGGTAGTGGTTACCTGCTTGATAGGTTGATTTTGAATCGAATCTACTAGAGCTAGGGTTTCAGCAAGCTTGGTGCCGACCCAATCAATGGAGTCAAGTAGGTCGGTGTTGTCGATCTACCTCCCTTTGTAGCGAGGAAGTGGATGACGGGTTGTCGGCGTAGCTGAAGACAATGCTGGTGTGGCCGGAGCCAGATCCAACATGGTTGGAGCCATAGCTGACGCTGGTGAAGCAGTGGTCGACATAGATTGGATCTGCGCCTCCTCCGTGGTCATGGCGATGAAGTTGTCGGAGCCAATGGTCTAGGTGATCTGGCCGATGGTGAACGTAAGGCCGTTCGGCGTAGCCATGGAACCGGGGATGATGACCATCTTGTTCGTCTAGAGAACAGTATGCACACCCCCTACCTGGCACGCCACTGTCGACGAAATATAGTCGGCAGTCTACCTAGGGGTATGCCCAAGGTAGTAGATTATCGGTAGACAGATGCACAAGCTACAAACAAGATGGTGACACAAGACAAACACAAGGTTTTATCTAGGTTTGGCCGCCGTGAAGGTGTAATACCTACGTCCTACGTCTTATTGTATTGCTGTATATCAATGAGAGATGTTTTTGAGAGGGGTCCCCTGCCCGCCTTATATAGTATGGGGGGCAGGGTTATAGATCTAGAAACTAATCCTAACTAGTTACAATTGCCATAGGTGTCCGGATAAGGATTCCTATTCTAACCGACCAGGATCTTGCTTGATCTCCAAGTCTGCCTTGATTCCTTGCGTGGGACTCCAAGCAGATTGGCTGGGCCACGCGTTGTCTTCTAGTGGGCTAGACCCCCTGGTCCGGGCTGGCCCAAGCCTAGTCGTAAGGGTATAGGGGTTAATACCCACACAATCACTAAGGTGCTGCACAAACATAGTTCATCACACCATAAGGTACCAACATAAGACAACGACATCAAAGTCTAGTGGAAGTCTTTAACATAGTTTCAAAAAGATACACGCTAGCGGAAGTCTTTAACATAGTTTCAAAAAGATACATGTTGCATGAATGTGTCCATGGCCATGCAACTACGAGGCATTGGCCTCTCTACCAATCCGGGTCCTCCTAGGACTCAGGAGCGTAGAAAAAGCCATGTATAGGAGTAACACTACTTGCAAAACTTAAGATATCACAAGGTGAGTAATCAATTGTACTCTACAGGACTTACCCAATATAATAAACATAGGAGTATGCATTTGGATAGTAGCAAGGAGTACAATTGATTTGCATAAACACATTTTATAGAAGAATCATAAATGTGAACAATAAGCTTAAGCATAGCAATAGTTAAATGGAATAAGTATTTGCATTTGGATCTCGATCTTCCATGAGTCCTTGTTTCAACTCAGCTCTAGTCTGTATCTAGAAGTACATAACTTATAGCTTTCAATAAGAAACTCTACAAAGGGGTACACATTAACCCCACCAAAGACAAGGGATATCACCCATAAGACCCATTGGTACATAAGGGATACCTCGGTGTTTTAACCTTTCACCAATCCGGCCAAGGGTGTCCATGTAACAGTTAGAGAGGTCCTTGGATAATGACATCCCATGTACCTAGCACCACCTTCACGCCGAATCCACGAATAGACCGGTGGCAATTAGGTACATAACTTGTCATCCCCATTTATGACAAGTGGTTTGTATGATTTTGTTCATGACTTGCTACCATGTATACACGGTCCTTAACTAGTTAGAGAGCTATATCATCCAAGACCATCACCTGTCTTGCCATGAGCCAACCCCTCACCGACCATTCATCACTATTTATTCAACATTGATCAAGTTTTAGATCATAATCTATTTATGTTTCTTTAGTGGACAAACATGCCCTACAACATGCGAGAGAGATGAGAAACACATCATCTTCCGACTTCTACCAGTCTAAGCATACTAAGCATGAATTATCAATAATTGAAAGTAAACAAGCAATGTTTAAGTGGTGTGGTAACATCATTGTGTGAAACCTAAATTAGGAACTCATGTGGGGGTATGTCAGTGTTTTGTCACCCGACGAGTGAATTTATACGTATGTCATGCTTCTCCAGGAAGACGATGGTAGCATCCAAAGACATAAGGAATTATACTAGTTTAGGCCAGAGCCCTACATCCAGTCTCAGAGAAAGATCAAGTGCGTGTTCCTCGGTTGAATGCTCTAAAGTTCTTACAATGGGGTATGCAAGAAGAGTAGAAGATGTAGGAGAGTGGAGAGGGACTGCCCGAATGAAGCCTCGAGAGTCTGCCCCCTTGGAAGGGTGCCCTAGCTACCCTTATATAGAGTCCGGGGCCAGGCCACGTACAAAAAGTTAGGTTCTTCTGACTGAGCGATCGTGAGCCTTAGGGAGGGGACACTAGCTATCTTGGCTTGCAAGGAAGGTCATATTATCTTGATGTTAGCGTACGTCCAAGCGTGGCTATTGTCATGGTCTTGTACCCACGTCGTGGCATGGGGTGACATGGTGCTACAGTGCCGATCGTGGTGGCACTGTTGGCACTGTGGTGGTTCGCCAGCCGTCCTATGCGACGTGGCCTCACCGTGGCCATCATCATTATCTCATGATCTCCTGGGGGTGTCATACAGGAGTAGGTAGCCGCTCCCGAGTCATCGGTTGTCTTGTTGGTCGTGAAGCCAGAGACCACGATCCCGAGCTCTAGGGTCGTGGCCTTCATTGGCTCGGTTGGCCTCGAAAGTCAAGGCCGTAGTCATGAGCCCCATCCCGTAGTGGGTGGGGCTATACGCCTATCCCGTTGGGCCGTATTTGGACGGTGGTTCACCTTACCTATCGTCACTGCTCGGTGGTCCTGTCTTGTCTATGGCATGGTGTAGGGTTGGCGCCTGCTTTGAGATGGCTGTCCCCTCGGGCCTAACAGACTGAGCAGGCGTGCCTATCCCTATCAGAACATGCATACTTGGTGATGCTCAAACCCTCTCGGTGATGAGGACATCACTTCTTCATCACATACAAGCCAAGGAGAGGAGGAGAACTAGCATGGGCATCCAATTCATCTTTCTCATGGTGGAGGCCCAGTCCAACTGAAGTTGGAGCCCATCTCGGGTTCTAAGACTAGTCTGCCTTAAACTAGTCACCCAGGACGCATCTAGACTCCATTTTCGATGATCCACATATGGTTGGAAAGCTAATTTGATAATGAAGCCAATTCAAGTGGTTTCACATCAAAAGACCTTTGGAATCAATAGAAATCATCGAAACAAGTCAGCATCCAGAATCTGCCAGGGTGCTATGACACCATCTTTTGGTCCGTTGGACCTGTATCGTGTTTGGGCCAATTAGGGGACACATTCACGGGGGGTGACACCCAAGACTCTATAATTAGCAGTTGTAGCTCTCCTTAGGGTTCAGGTTTTGTTTAGTTCTTGATTTCCTCGTGAAACAGACATTGTTTTGCTGCAACTGTGCCGCCAAGGCTGCTTGATAAACTAAGGTCTTGACAAGCTCAAACTTACCAAGTTATTACTGCTCCCTCCATCAATTATAGCACGAACATGGAAATTATTGACAATGAGGAACATTTGAAACAAATTGTGGCATTGTAGCTTGTCTACTGGCTCAACTTGTGTACTCAAAACACGCTGAACAAGGATTGATTTTTAGTTTGCAGTGCATGTCACACTATCAATTACCTCATCAGGATCTTCAGCACTATCCACAAATTTATCTGCATAAAGATCAGTTGCAAGTGTAAATTCATTCTCTTCATCACTAGCACTAGCATACCCACCATCATCAGTAGCAATATATGCGCGTTTGCTAGGGCATTCTTTAGCAATATGTCCCATGCCCTTGCAGCGGTGGTAAATAATTTTAGAAGAGCTGCTAGAGGAAGGTGTAGCAGATCCACTAGAAGAAGGTGTGATAGAAGAACTCTTCTTTACAGGCGCTGGTGGTGTCTGCACATCAAAAAATTTACTCACCTTGGTTGGATATGAAGGAGTGGATGCCAAGATGAACGTCTTCTTCCGGAGCCATCGTTGCTATCATCCAATGGAGGAGACGATCTACTTTAGTCGAGGACGACTTCAATTCAAGAAAGGGAGGATGATGAGGACATCACTTCTTCATCACATACAAGCCAAGGAGAGGAGGAGGACCAGCATGGGTGTCCAATTCATCTTTCTCATGGTGGAGGACCCAGTTCCAACTGAAGTTAGGAGCCCATCTCGGGTTCTAGGACCTAGTCTACATTAAACTGGTCACCTAGGACGCATCTAGACTCTGTTTTCGACGATCCACATATGGTTGGAAAGCTAATTTGATAAGGAAGCCAATCCAAGTGGTTTCATAGTCAAAAGATCTTCAGGAATCAATAGGAATCATTCGAAATAAGTCAGCATCTAGAATCTGCCAGGGTGCTACGACACCAGTCTTTTGGTCTGTTGGACCATGTATCGTGTTTGGGCCCATTAGGGGACGCAGTCCAGGGGGTGATGACCTAAGACTCTATAATTAGCAGTCATCGCTCTCCTTAGGGTTTGGGTTTTGTTTAGTTCTTGATTTTCTCGTGAAACAGACATCGTTTTGCTACAACTGTGCCGCCAAGGTTGCTTGCTGTGAACCAGGGCCCCAGTTCTTGATCTTATTTGCCTGTGGCGATTAGTCCTTTTGAATAAAGACTTGAACTCCTCCTTGTTATCATAAGCCTCATATTTATTTGTAGTTTCAGATTGCGTTCATCCCATTCTTGCTTGTGTTCTCGATTCGCTTGCAGGAAAGCCTTCTCAGCAAGGTCAATCGCGTTCGCGTGGTTGATAACCAATGGAGCAGTGGTGTAACGGTTGCGGGGGTCTGAATTAGTCTTGGTTTGTAGCCTAGATCATGAATGTTGAGTCTCCACCAATCGACGCTATCATACCTATTGGAAGATCAGGCCTAGTCTACATCACCTAGTCCCTCTCAAAGGTCGGGTCAGAGGAGAGATCGGGCAGCGCCGTGCGGCATGTAGAGAGAGGGAAGGTCGTGGCTGACTCCCTGTCCTAGCGCTTGGCCTAGGTCTATGTGGCTTAGTTGGGCCATGATCGCTTGGGCTTGTACTGTCTTGTTTGTTCTGGACCACCCGAGTGGCTAACTAATCGGTGTCTTGAGATACCCGAGGTATCATAACCCCGATAGGGTACTAATCATAAAGTAACATATCAATGCAAATAAATAACTATAGTTCATTTATGCAATTTGCAAAGCATAGGGATGCATAGGGGCCTACCTTGAGTGGTCTCAGGGTGGCTCGTCAATGACTTCAACCTCCTGGGGCTCTTCTACAAGAACCTCCTCGAGACCCTCGTCACCTATACATGTATGATGTTAGACGAGTACAAATGCATAAAGTAAATGGTATGACATGATATGTATTGATGTTGTTTGAGCATGTTTTTATCATATATGTTATGTGTATGTGGCATAGTGTACATGGGTTGTTGGCCTATATTGATGGGTGGTCCATCGATAGGGTCGGACAGTCCGTGGTGACTCACGCTTAGCAAATTTGTGAGTGTTTGGCCTTACGGACACTCCATCACTAGGCACGGACACTTCGTCAAGGTTGGATAGAAACTTGCTAGTCTCGCTGTCAGGGGACCAATACTAGGGTACTCGAAGAGGAGGAGCTAATAACCATCAACATTGATTCATCCGAGCAGTCAAGAGTGCGACTACAGCTCCAACCGACCCCTAGGTGCGCAAGGGCTGGCTCCATCTCGCCTGGCCTCTGGGGGCGGGTTTTGCCTCGCCCGACCCTTGGGTTTGCGCTTTGACTCACCCGACCTCTAAGGGCGGGCTCCGCCTCGCCCAACACCAAGGCCACGGGCTCTGTCTCGCCTGACCCCTGAGGGCTAGCTTTGCCTTGCTCGGCACTAAGGCCACGGGCTCTGCCTAGCCCAACATCTGAGGGCTAGCTCTATATCGCCTACCCTCTGGGGGCGACCTCCACTTTGCCTGACCTCTAGGGGCGGGCTTCGCCTCGCCCGACCCATGGGTTTGTGCTCTGGCTCACCCAACCTCTGAGGGCGGGCTCTGCCTCGCCCAACACCGAGGTCGTGGGCTCCGCCTCGCCCAACCTTTGAGGGCTGGCTCTGCCTTGCTCGACCTCTGAGGGTGGGCTCCACCTTGCCCGACACCAAGGCCACGGGATCTGCCTCGTCCAACCTTTGAGGGCTAGCTCCTCCTCACCCGGCCTCTGGGGATGGGCTTTGCCTCGCCCAGCCTCTGGGAGGGGGACTCTGCCTTGACCAACCTCAAGGCCAGGGGATCCGTCTCACCCGATGGAGACCCATACCGTCATCAACCACTCCAACTCCAAGCAAATGGGCCTGGGTCAAAGCTCTGACACTAGGGAGGTGATCGGCACGCCCCAATATAACCCATGGCCATGACAGGCCATACCTAGGGATTCACATCAGGAATAGCATCAGGTGTACCGGTGCTGTTCTGCCTAACCCTCATACGAGCACTGACAGGCGCGTTAGTTCACCACAACGTCTACTAGGACGGAGTGGAACACCATGATCGGGAGACGATGCTTGCGCATGGCGCCAATGATGGATAGGGCTACGATGTGGAGCTGTGACGTCTATAGGGTTGGTGGGACATCTATGACGGATAGGAACGCTTGTGCATGGTGCCAATGACATCTATAGGGTCGGTGGGACCCACATGAAGGAAAAGAAGGACCCGACGATCCTGGAGGGCTTCTTCTCCTTCTCATCCTCCTCTTTTCCATTAACTGTAACACGTGCTTTCCTTAGGCCTATAAAAGGGAAAGCAGAGCGTCCCATAGAGGGCATCGCAACACATCGCATCAATTCAGACTAGAACCCATCGAACCCCGAACCGACCAGAACACACAAGTACATAGCCGGGAAGCGACCGAGCTCTTGGCACCTATTTGCTCCTATCACCAGAGACTTGGGACCTGCCCCTCTCTCGACCATTTGTAACCCCTACTATGAGCTTTCAGTGCTAGTAACATGAGCAGCAGCAACAAACTAGACATAGGGACATTCTGCTTGAACTAGTATAAACCTCATGTCCTCTTAGCACACCATCCGAGCCAGACATGCAATATTAGAAATTTACTTATTGGTGGCAACTCAAAAAACTGACAGTTGGCGCGCCAGATAGGGTCCTTTTGTGCATCTCGACATCCACACTAGGCCTTGGGTGCCTAGTCACAACCTCGGCTGGGTCCTGGGTGCGCACGTGCACTTTGGGGACCTAGATTTCATCATCACGATGGAGGAAGAGTTGGCGATGGCTCCCACCACCATCTGACCTCTCCACTCCGCCAGCCTCGACGTGATCATTGAGGTGCTTGAGGAGCTACAGCTGCACACACCAGAGCCCCCCGCCCTCGAAAGTGACCAGTTCCTCGACTTTGACTATGGGAGGTTAGAGCGCCAGCTCAGCGCCTTCCTAGGACCTTGACCATCCTGAGAAGACCTACGCCACTTCACCTTCTCGTTCACCAACGTCATGGCACAACTTGCTAGAGGGGAGCCGCTCTCTCCAAAATACCTCATCCGAAGCGCCCCGACAGCGCTCCCGTTTGGTCTTCACAACACCTCTAAGACCGATGGCCACCCTATGGAACAGTGCATGCCTCCATCCCCCATGAATGACGAGTTTGTAGGGATGACCGAATATATCGTGGAGTCTTTCCACAACCTCCTCGTAGGAGAATCAGAGTCGCCCTCCAGCTCTGGCTCTAGCAGGGGGAGCCATCACCCCTTTGGTGAGTGCTTCATGGTGGGTACCCCCGAGGGACACGTGGAAAGCATCCACGAGGAAGAAGCTACCCCAACGAATGACCTCGACGATGAGGTCAGGGAAGATACAGGGGCCCAGCCTCGCCTACGGGTGGAGCAGCCGAAGGCCTGACGCCAAGAGCTCGAGGAAGCACGACTCCAGCTCGAGCAGGAACGTGTGGAGCTCGATTGAGAGATCGAGCACCATGAAGACAGTGGGTGTGCATGCTCCATGGCCCATGATGTGAACCGAAGGATCATCGATGATGATGAAGCACTCCCATACTTCGTCGGGGCAAGCCAGAACATCACCGTTGTGGCGGCCTTGCTCTGGGGGCTTCTAGGGCCCACGACACCCAAAGACCGTTGGGCCCATCGTGAGATTCGCATGCTACTCGAGCGTGCGGCGACACAGTAGGCCGAGAGCTCGCTTGTCTCAGCGACATGAGCTCGATTCCAGCCAGCGCACACCCTCAAAGCGACCCGATAAGGATGCGTTAGTCCACCAGGCACCACAAGGGGGTAGGCTATGCACCATGATCCTGGTACCTGAGCGTCTTGGCCGCAACCGTGATGCGCGTGACACCCTCAACGCCCGTAGGCGTGCCCACGGTGCTCTGAGGGAGGGAGCTAGCCGCGGCTACCACACTCATCATGGTGGATGCTACGATAGTGGCGAGGACCAAAGCCCGAGCCTCAGCCCACTGAGACCTCAGGCATTCGGCCAACACATCCTCAACACCGCCTTCCCACCACGATATCGACCACCAATCAACATTTCGAAATACACCGGGGAAACAAACCCTAAACTGTGGCTCGAGGATTATCGGCTTGCTTGCTAAGCCAGTGGAGCAGATAATGATGATTTCATTATCCACAACCTTCCATTGTTCCTGGCTGATTTGGCGCGAACATGGTTGGAACACCTTCCATCCAACAGAATCCAAAGTTGGGTGGACCTGAAAGATATCTTCGTCGAAAACTTCTAGAGCACGTACAAGCATCCTAGGAACCCATGGGATCTCAAAAACTACCGATAGAAGGCCGGAGAAAACCTTCGTGGATACATCCGGCACTTCTCTCAGCAGGGCAATGAGCTGCCGAACATTGCCGACGCTGATGTCATAGGAGCCTTTCTGTCTAGGACCACCTACAAGTCCCTGGTTCACAAGCTAGGACATAAGGGTCCACGAACCATGAAGGAGCTCCTCAACATCGCCACCAGCCATGCCTTGGGCAAGGAGGCAGTCGGAGCAATCTTTGACTGCCTCAAAGGCAAGGGGAAGCGGGACGAAGACACCGGTGAGGGCGCCTCCAACCATCCCGGCAAGAAGAAGAATAGGCAACAGCTCGAGTGCTCGCTCGTGGCCACCGTCAACCACAAAGGGGGTTAGAAGCCCAGCCGAGGGTACCCCGATCCACTTCGAGAAGCTGCTCGAAGGGCCATGCCCAAACCATTCTTTCCCATCGAGCACCTATACAAGGACTATGACCTTTTGAAGCAATTCATGTCTGGATGCTCCAACAAGGGGAGCATAGTAAGGAGCCTAGATAGATGAAGCGTGCAATGTCATCCTCCTCCGCTCGGCCAAGTACCAGCAAGCGTTGTGCTGGTACCACAGCCATCGAGTGCGGGGTAGGCCTTCACCATTGGGGACTCGGTGCTTCCGCCTCATCCATAACAACTGAGAACCACCACAAGCGCTCTCCGCCGTGGGAAGGACCGCATGTCATCAGGAGGTGCTCCTGACCAGGCGCCTACAAGCTTAAGGCCATCGACGATGAAGTTTTCGTTAATGCCTAGAACATCGAGCAACTACGTTGCTTTTGCCCTTAATATACGCACACTTTCTCTTATCAGTTTCGCTATCAACTCCCTGATCTTTAGGTGATGCCCGACCCCAGCAACGACAAAGGGTCGGGTTTAGGCACAAAAATTCGTCTCATGCCAGGCATAAGAGCAAGCCAAAAGGGTCTACTCGATGAAGCTAGAGATCCGCCTGGCTTCCACGCAGGGATGATCGATCCTACATACTCCTCTTGAGACGTGCCAGTTAATTTGACCCTGCAATTGATAAGGAGAGAAAGTTTATCAGTAATTTAAGGTGGAACATGTCGGTCTATGCCCAGACAGTTCCAAATATGTGGCTCTGAGAGCCGATGTGGAAGGAGATCGACTAAATAGCCGATTCTAGCATACTCATAAGAATAAATCAGTTAAAGCTCATAAAATTATGAAAGAAAAATCGGTTATCATTCAGGATGAATATCGCTATTTAGACAAATATTAGTCAATGGCAATAGCATGTCAACACTAATCAATTTATGCTAAGCCAATGACTGCAAGTAACCGAGTCCCTTTTTATATAAAAGAAATAGCTCATCATCATTTAACCATTTAATAGAGATAAATCTAATGAACATATTAGATCTCATCTATCGCTATGACCAGTGGGGCATGAGGCAGAATCATGCAGGCCGTAGAAACAACAATAAATTCGATGACCCTAACTTATTACTAATATCAGTGGGGCATGAGGCAGAATCATGCGGGCCATAATACAATAATAAGATCATGGGGCTAACATATCATTCAACCTACTCTTACTTCAACGGTCTCGTAGCGTGAACTGTATATATAAAAACACTCGATATCGGCTAAAATAGCCGATTCAGGCATATCGTACAGTTAAGGTCATGCCCTATCATGAACAGATCTACCAAATAACGATCCCCGCTCCACGGTGCTAACAGTGGGGTGTGAGGCAGAATCATACAGGCCGTGATAACGGGCCATGGAACGGATTTTGTTAGCCGATAGATCTATTCAAGACTAGGCATGCCTTAACCGCATACTATGCATGATCAAGATTGACATAAAATAGCCGATAAAACATAATTCATCATTTAAGGTGCAGATTAGATCAGTTTAAATTAATAAACGATGGGTTAAACAGGATATAAAGCCGATCTAGATCAATCCCAATCGGGCAAAGTGATATTGTTATAATTAAATAAATAATGAAAGCAATAAGCAATATCGGTAACTTAATTTATCTATCTGAAGGACGTCACCCTTAGATAGAGCCGATAACTTGACTTTAATCTAGTTCGAGCAGTGGAGGTCGACCGGATCGATACAGCCGTCCGAACAAAAGTATAAGCCATGATGGTACTTATAGACAAGCCGGAGGTCGGTCGGTCCGATGCAGCCCTACTCACTGAAGAACTCGCCAAGATCTACTCTACTCCTACTCCTAAGGGGTGGTCGAAGCCGAAAAAGTAAGTAACTTGTATTTAATTGATTGTGTGTCTTATAATAACCGGGGTCCAATATTTATACCCGGAGCCTAAACATGAATCCTACTTGAGTACGACTCATTACTACCTTTAGCATGAAAGAAAATATTCCTAACTTAAGATAACTTGGACTATAATATTTTCCATTTTGTAGAGTCCGATATGTAGTTTCCCGACGCCAATTGCAGCTCATCATCGCTATCTGCTGACGTCATTCAAAGAGAGCCGATCCCAGAGTCGTATCTGAATCAGCTGATATCGATCCTTATGCAATTGATTCCTTGATTGGCACGATCTTGGAAGCCTTCGAATTCCCGAGTCCTTCTCCCAAATTTTGGTGTAAACACATACCCCTCATTTGTTGCACATAAATGAAAACATAATATAACACGATGATAAGAGATTATCTTGGCTTACTAGCTTTACCACGCCTTGGCATCCTACCGTTACATGATACAAAAAATAAAAAATCACTTCAAGCATTAGGTAATAACGTATCTAGGATTGCAAAATAGACGTAATATATATACCAATCAATGCGTACAAAATGATAAAGGGACAGAGGATACCTTGCTCGCAAAGATGTATGGATCAAATCCAAGTATCTAAGGTCCAATTCGTCGATTAAGAGATTGAGTGGGTTAGGGAGAGGAAGAACCCGAGAGAAAGAAATGAAAACAGCCTCGGCAAGAGAAACTTGGCCATGGGTTTTGAATCCATGCTTGACGTCAGGATCCATGGCTCCGAGCTCGGAGCCGAGATCCATAGCTCCGAGCTCGAAGCCACAGATCTTGATGTCGAGCTCGGAGCCGAGAACTGTGGCTCCGAGGTACCGGTCTCGTTAATGCCACCTAAGAAGCCCTACTGTGCATGCCTAGACACCTCGAAATTAAGATCTGTGGCGCTAAGACGTATTACCTTAGAGCCATAAGTCCTGACGCCACCCCCAAGGTTCAAAGATGAGTTTATATCTCTCAGAAGGCTAAACGTAAAATTTTCTTTAAAAAAAGAACTACATCTTAAAAACTTGGACACAAATGAGCGAGCGGCCAGAGAGGCAGCGTCCGTCGTCGGACGCCCATCTCCTGTCTCTCTCTTGCGACAAGCTACAGCAACATCTTGACTTGACCTCAGGCCCAGGCCCAGAGCCGCCATTGTGATGATGGAGTGGGGACCATCTTTCCGGGTTCCGGCCGGCAAAAAAAGGACGACCCAGATGAGCATAGGTCCGGGTGCATCACTGCGTCTGTTGTACCTGTACTGTGCACCGTACACGGGTAGCGCTGGCCATTTAGTGCGCACCACCAAACGAAAGCGAATTTGCATTAATGTTCAAGCTCGCCTGCTTTTTTTTTCCTCACTGCCGACAAGGTACAGCTAGCGTCGACTTGACTTGAACGGCTCACGGTCACGGCACCAGGTCCATCGAATTGGAAGGCAGACAAGCCTGTTTGTTTATCGTAAACGATCGTAAATTTTTAATTGGAATAGTATTTTTCTCTCACACAAACTAACCAGCAGTACTTCTTTATAAACTAGCAACGATACGAACCAGCCACCCGAACAGGTTAGCTGATTACTCCCTCCTTATGCCCCATTGAAAGTGTCATTTTTAACTCTTAGATTTATTATTGAAAGTGTCATTTTTAACTCTTAGATTTATTATTTGACCGTTGGTCTTATTACTCTCTCCATCACGGTTGAGATAGATAATTCGGATACGAATTAAAATGTGTTACTTTATATTTCCTTCCATAGTGACATATATGGCTTATTTGAATGCAGGTTTATAGGTTATTTTGCATTATCTTTCAATGATAGTAGAGTTGGGTAATTTATAAAAGATTTTAGGGAGGTTATTTAAAATTATCTTTCATAGTGGTAGAGGTATATAGTTTATTTATATAAAAATGTATAGGTTCATTTTGAATTATCTTTCATCATGTCATGTGTGGGTAATTTAGATGCTTTATGGTGTTATTCTGAATTATCTTCCACAATGACAAAGATGGCTAATTTAGATACAAATTTAGGATTATTTTGAATTATCTTACACAATGATAAAGATGGCTAATTTATATACAAATTTAGTATTATTTTGATTATCTTTCATAATGGTAGACATGGGTAATTTAGATGCAAACATAGGGGATTCCTTTTTGTATTTAGCTCATGGCCATCACAACAACACAGTGCCTCAGTGCCCCCACGGCCCCACCTCTACTGTACTTAGTTCTTGGGGCAGCCGACTGTCTTCAACAACCGAAAATATAAGGCTCATTCGTCCTTTAGGTAGCGCTACAGGTAAAGGGTTCAATACATATTTTTGGTCTTCTCTAACAATAAGACCCAAAAGACAACCTTTTTTGCAAATGGGTCTCCAGGAAAGAGGATACTCAGATTTGAATTATATCTCTCCTGATACCTAAAATGGGTCTTCCATATAGGTAATCTGTTGGAAACTATAGATATTGTGTTGAAGACTCATTTTAGATTTGGATTCCGTAATAGATCTCCTGTTGGAGACAGGCTCGTGCTCCCTCCACCCCGGAAGGAAATAGAGCGTTCGGCGACGCGCGCTGCTCTCACGTGTATGATATACATTTCTCACATATTATAGTTATTGATATTTATTCTCAAATTACAGATACCCAATAGGTATAGTACAATTGCCATCCCTAACCGGCGTGAGAGTAGCTCCAGTGTGTTGGAGAATCAAACCGAGGAGGTGAAAAAGCAAGCCCGTGCACATTACAGAGATCGAACCGTATATGTCAGACTTAAAATGGCATAGGCCATGCTTCTCTTATAATCTATCTTTTTTAACTTGTTTTTTTAGCTGGAACAACGTTTTTCTCTCACAACAAATTAGGCGGAACAGTGTTTCGGTTTGTTTTTTTGAGTGAAGTGAATAGGGGCCATACTAGACGAGTCGAACTATGATGAATAAACAATTAGTTATTGTGCCTTGTGGATGTCCCACACCCAAAAACTGAGCATCTTAGCCAAGTAAAAACTGACTAGCAGAGAGGGAGAAATGAATTTTACTAAAATCAGTATCGTTCTCATGTTCCGAGAAGTCAAGAGCTGTTCGGTTGATGGTTTTTGTGGGTGATAAGCTGACTGATATTGTTTTGTTGTGAGAGAAAAATATTGTACCATGACTGATAAGCCGGACTGATAAGTTCAACATTAACCATATAGTATATACAAGAAAATGTCAATATTTATATTACATAATTAGTATCAATAGATAGATCGTTGAATTTATTTTAATAATAAGCTTATTTAGAGATATATATTACTAATATTTTCTACGAATCCATCAGCACGAATACTATAGCGAGAATACTAAGTTTTCTCTCTGCTCTAGTGTAATGGTAGGTCCCATACCTTCTAACGCCCTGATAATCTTCTAGAGTAAAAACGATTTCATATTGCAACACCCCGATAAACTTGCACCAACCAAAACTAAGGAATGACAAAGCACATTGGAGCTGCCCTGACAATGACAAAGCACCAACCAAAACTAAGCAATAATTAATGCAATATAAGGCAGTCGGTCCTCCTTTGTCGATCCCAGTGGTTGGTGCCTCGTGGGAACGGAGCACACGGGATACGTAGAGGTGAGGGCGCTCACACTTGGCCTACCGTGCTGCTGTCTGCTAGTACGTCCATCTCTCATTCTCTATGTCGTCACAGTGGCACAGGACAGGAACAAGACACAAATGTCCAATTTCTTACAATTTAGTCCATTTTTTAGAAAATTTACGTTTAGCCTCCTCGAAGACGTAAACTCATCTTTGGACCCTGGGGATCGGCGCCAGAACTCATGGCTCCGAGGTAGCACGTCTCGGCACTACAGATCTTGACTCCGAGGTGCCTAGGCGTGCATAGCAGGGCATCCTAGGTGGCGTTGACGTGGCCGGTACCTCGGAGCCACAGATCTTGGCTCTGAGCTCGGCTCGGAGTCATAGATCCTGGTGCCGAACATGGATTCAAAACCCATGGTTAATTTTTCCTTGTCGAGACTACTTTCATTTCTTCCTCCTCCCTCTCGGGTTCTTCCTCTTCCTAACCCGCCCAATCTCTTGAATCGAAGAATTTGACCTTGGATACTTGGATTTGATCCATACATCTTCGCGAGCAAGGTATCCTCTCTTCCCTTACCATTTTTACGCATTGATTTGATATATATTACGTCTATTTTGCAACCCTAGATACGTTATTACCTAATATTGTGCGTGTTGAATTAGGTAATCTACTACTTCGTTACGTTTTATTTGTACTACGTGAGCTCGTTTCACTACCTATTCAATATTAAACTCAATATTATGACAACAAATAATGAAACCAACAACACTATAAAAGATCCAATAACAGAGCACATTAATTAACATAACAACATTTGAAATACATGACGACAAACGAAATAACGCAGAACATGCCTTAGGTACGTCTAAACTTAAAGTGCATTACATGACAGCACAATACAAAGTCCAAAATTAGACAACATTGTTCATGAATAAACCATAGAACTAGCAAGTCATGAAGACTACTGAGTGCAACGAGGACCACTTTCCCTTCCTCTAGGATTGCAAAATAGACGTAATATATACCAAATCAATGCGTAAAAAATGATAAAGGGAGAGAGGATACCTTGCTCGCAAAGATGTATGGATCAAATCCAAGTATCTAAAGTCCAATTCATCGATTCAAGAGATTGGACGGGTTAGGGAGAGGAAGAACCCGAGAGGGAGGACGAAGAAATGAAAATAGCCTCGGCAAGAGAAACTTGGCCATGGGTTTTGAATCAATGATCGACGTCAGGATCCATAGCTCCAAGCTCAGAGCCGAGATCCATGGCTCCGAGCTCGGAGCCACAGATCTTGACGCCGAGCTCAGAGCCAAGATCTATGGCTCCAAGGTACGGTACGTCAATGTCACCTAGGATGCCCTGCTGTGCATGCCTAGACACCTCAAAGCCAAGATATATGGCGCCGAGACGTGTTACCTCAGAGTCATAAATCCTTGCACCACTCCCCAGGGTCCAAAGATGCCTCTTAGGATCCAAAGATAAGTTTACATCTCTCAGGAGGCTAAACGTAAATTTTCTTAAAAAAGGACTACATTGTAAAAACTTGCACACAAATGAGCAAGCAGCCAGAGAGGCAGCGCCCGTCGTTGGACGCCCATCGCCTGTCTCTCTCTCTTGTGACAAGCTTCAGCAACATCTTGACTTAACCTCAGGCCCAGGCCTAGAGCCGCCATTGTGACGATGGAGTGGGGACCATCTTTCTGGGTTCCGGCCGGCAACAAAAAGGACAACCCAGATGAGCATAGGTCCGAGTGCATCACTGCGTCTGCTGTACCAGTACTGTGCACTGTACATGGGTAGCACTGGCCATTTAGTGTGCACCACCAAACGAAAGCGAATTTGCGTTAATGTTCAAGCTCGCCTGCTTTTTTTCCTCACTGCCGACAAGGTTCAGCTAGCGTCGACTTGACTTGAACGGCTCACGGTCACGGCACCGGGTGCATCGAATTGGAAGGCAGACAAGGTCAAATTCCAGCCTATCACCAAGCTTATTACTCCCTCCCTGCCCCCCGTTAAAAGTGTCATTTTTTATTCTTAGATTTCTTATTTGACCGTTCGTCTTATTACTGTCGGCACGGAATTTCGCCCCATGCTGGGACATACGAGGAAAGCTGGAAAGGGTCCGCTCGATAGAGCTAGGAGATCCTGCCTAGCTTCAATGCAGGGATTATCAATCATACGCACTCCTCCCTGAGACGTGCCAGTCAATTTGACCATGCAATTGATAAAGAGAGAAAGCTAATCAGTAATTTAAGGCGAAACATGCCTAGTGTTGCCTAGACAGTCTCGAATGTGCGGCTCTGAGAGCCGATGTAGAAGGAAATCGACTAAATAGTCGATTCCAGCATACTCATAAGAATAAATTAGTTAAAGCTCATGGGGTTGTGGAAGAAAAATCGATTATCGTTCAGGATGAATATCGTTATTTAGACAAATATTTGTCAATGGCAATAGGATGTCAACAATAATTAGTTTTTGCTAAACCAATGACTGCAAGTAACCAAATCCCTTTTTATATAAAAGAAACAGTTCATCATCATTTAAACATTTAATAGAGATAAATCTAATAATATATTAGATCTCATCTATCGTTATGACCAGTGGGGCATGAGGCAGAATCATGTAGGCCGTAGAAACAGCGATAAATTCTTTGACCCTAACTTATTACTAATATCAGTGGGGCATGAGTCAGAATCATGCAGGCCGTAATATAATAATAATATCATGGGGCTAACACATCTTTCAACCTATCTTTACTTCAACGGTCTCGTGACGTGAACTGCATATGTGAAAGCACTCGATATCGGCTAAAACAGCCGATTCAGGCATAGCGCACAATTAAGGTCATGCCCTATCAGGAACAGATCTACCAAGTAACGATTCCCACTCCACGGTGCTAACAATGGGGTATGAGGCAGAATCACATAGGCCACGATAACAGGTCATGGAACAGTTTTCGTTAGCTAATAGATCTATTCAAGATCAGGCATGCATTAACCGCACTACTATGCACGATAAAGATTGATATAAAACAACCGATAAAACATAACTCATCATTTAAGATACAGATTAGATCAGTTTAGATTAACAAACGATGGATTAAATAGGATATAAGGCTGATCTAGATCAATCTCAATCGGGTGAAGTGATATTGCTATAATTAAATAAATAATGAAAGCAATAAGCAATATCGGTAACTTAATGAATCTATCCGAGGGACGCCGCCCTTAGATAGAGCCAATAACTTGACCTTAATCTAGTTCGAGCAGTGGAGGTCAACTGGATCGATACAGTCGTACTTGAACTAAACAAGAGTCGATAACTAGCTTATACTAGAGTCATAGTGGAGGTCGACCAGATCGATGCAGCCATATGAACAGAAGTATAAGCCATGACAGTACTTACAGACAAGCCTAAGGTTGGTCAGACCGATGCAGCCCTGCTCGCTGAAGAACTCGTCTGATATCTACTGTACTCCTACTCCTAAGGGGTGGCCGGAGCCTGAAAAAAGTAAGTAACTTGTATTGGATTGATTGTGTGTCCTCTTACAATAGCCGGGGGCCAATATTTATATACGGAGCCTAAACATGAATCATACTCGAGCACGACTCATTACAATCTTCGGCATAGAAGAAAAAATTCCTAATTTAAGATAACTTGGACCCTAATCTTTTCCTTTTTGTAGAGTCCAATATGTAGTTTTCCTAGCGCCAACCGTAGCTCATCATTGCTATCTGCTGACTGTCATCCTAAAGAGATCCGATTCCAGAGTCGTATCTGAATGAGCTGATATAGATCCTTATGCAATTGATTCCTTGATTGGCATAATCTTGGAAGCCTTCGAATTCTCGTGTTCTTCTCCCAAATTTTGGTGTAAACACATGCCCCCCAATTTTGGGATAAAAGTGATTTTATTCCAAAATTCCTATTTATCCGTTTACCACACTGCAACCATTCTATTCGAGATATACGCGCTGATTACTGACTTCCCGGCCTGAGTTTTATATAACATCCCAACAGTATCCTGTTCCAACTCACTCGGCCCGTTTGCTTTTCCCCTTTTCCTTGAGCAAATCTTAATATCCGACGTCGTCGTCGCCTAAGGCCTCAAACCCTAGCAAATCCTCTGTCTTATCAAGATGTTATTCAAACGTTCTTCATTAGGTTCAAATCTACTCCGGCTTTAATGGCGACCAGCGGACCACGTCCCCGAGGTATGCTTTCAAATTCCCATTCTTGAAATGTCAGTCACTACCCTATATTTCATTTATCCTTAAATTCATTTTATCCTATTTCTAGGAAATGAGGAACGAATTCTTGATTCCATCAGCTGTTGCTTCCCAATGTTTATTTTCTTGGGCCTATGGGTGATCCTGATCCTTCGGATTTCATCCATCAAGAAACTAACCAAATTCCCCTTCAAACATTCTACAGTGATTTGTCCTCTTGAAATACCAAAACTTCTTAGAAATTGGCCCAAAATGCCTAAGGGATGAGAGAAATTGGTTTCCGTAGGGTGTTTGAGAAAAAGGGTGGAGATTGAGAGCTTTATGATTTGAATCAGTGCTTGACACTCTCGTTGTACCAGGATGGATATGAATGATTCACTCTTGATTTCCAGCATCTTATTTCTAGTCCAATGCCCTTAATGCCTTTGTACTTGGTCACAGTTTAATGACGATCACTCTGGTCGATGTTTATATGTTGATCGGCCTTAGAATTATTGGATCAATGTAGCCTTATGAATACCTGAGTGCCGGATCCAAGAAATTAGCCAAGATATCAGACTGCACAGGATGGACCAGTTACATTCTGAACCATATTGGAGACGAATCAAATGTTAGTGAAAGGGAATATGTAGCCTTTCTAAACTATGTGGCTTGAGAGATTCATCTTATGTGGGTTATCTTGTGGCCTGACTTACAATCATAAACTCATGGCCGAGCATCTTGCAGTAGGCAAGGACATCCCTCTCGAAAAGTATCTATTAGGAGGCGCTTATCATCTGATGTACCAGGTAGCTGCTCAATTACTGAAGAATGAACCAGTGCATGCTATCAGTGGCCCTTGGTGGTTGATACAACTATGGCTCAACCTGTACATGCACTAGATTGTAAGGCCTTGATCTCAGAAGTCTGAGTTTCCCTTCTTCCAACTTTGATGAGGAATATAGAGGCGAGGAAGGAAGAACCTATCAGTGCATGAGCTATGGGGAGGCTGCATTAGCCATAACAATTGATATCGACATTAGACATCTCTTCAAAAAGTTTTATAGAGGGTTTGAATGTAGACATCCTAACTTAGGTACCATATGATGAAGATGAGAACAATGAGCTAGATCTTTCTATTCAAATTTCAATTTGAATCAGGCTGTTCGGACGAGACGGCGGCTGCAATCTTTAACTCCTTCATCAAGCCCTACGTTCTTCTAGTCGAATTCCGTCATGGTCGTGGTAAAATGGCTACAGGGTCCTTCCTTTTAGGCAACCTTCCAACTTATGAGTTCTACAATCCATCCTTCGCAGCCCGCCAGTTTGGTTTTGGTCAACTTCCCCCTCAATTGTTCTTCAAAAACACACTGAAGCCAAGAGAAGATATCAATGAGGTGATGGAACCCTCCAGAGTCTTTCAATTGGGATCAGATCTTCCTTCCCTTTGCGTGCACGACTAGATCAGAGTCAGCCTCTCCTCCACTCTCTTTGACTTCTGGTGGCAAGAATGGCACTCCCATCTTTTCTATGGATTGGTCCACCCTTTGTGCATAGCTCTAGATGGAGAATTTTCATCTGATAGAGAGGTAACTTACCATTTCTTTCTCAGGAAATTATTCGATGAATTTTCTTGCTAACTGTTCTAGCCGATCTTTTCAGGACACTGAATTCAATCCTCTAAGCTTGGATAGGAAGGGGCACTCTATAGGTTATCAGCCATCATGCCCAGTCTTAAGAATAGGATCAGCCACACCTTCATTGAAGAAATAGATGAAAACTCATGCTGCCCCCATGATTGTGACTTATCAATCTTCAAAACGTAGGGCGGTCCAAGGGATGACCTAGAAAGTTGTTACTGGAAAAAGACTCCGTAGGACGAGACCATCAGCTGCTCAGGTAAACAATCCATATTCTTTTTGAACTGATATTCAACTTCTAATCCTGTTCCTTCATGGTAATCGAGCATTGCGTCCCAATCTGCTCTAGGTGCGGAGCTGCTATCTTAGGCATTTGATTCAGCACCAATGAACCCTCATTGGCTGATCCTCAAAAGGAGCCAATTTCGGTTGAAATAATCGATGCTTCCATAACAACAGAAAATGTGAGTTTTATCCTTGATGCTCGTCAGAGTATTTTCTTTAACTTCTTGATTTATTCAGTTTTTCATCCTTCACCTGACTTCTTACCATGTCAGATACTTCCTGAGGAAACACCTATGCGAGAGCAGGAGCCTGACAATTCACTTGTCAGTGTTGAGGGCGATCCTGTTGCCATCGACACTCAAACTATCGATTCCCTAGTTCGGCACACAACTGATGGTAAGGAAGTTATATGTTCCTTTTATCCTTCTGCAATAATCATGAACTAAAAATTTTCCTTGATATTGCAGATACCAACGCTGAAAGCTCAGAGCCAATTCAACCAGATGTTACTAGCGTATCATTGGCTGTTCCTCCTCTCTAGATGGAGGCTACTATAGAGAAGGTACTGTATCTTTTTCACCATCTATTTTGCTATAAACTGATTTAAATCTCCTAATCAAGATTTCCTTATACACAAGCACTCAATCCTCCAGCCCTGAGCTACTCTTTTGACCTTGAGGAGTATCTTGATGAGGATGAAATCAGATCGGCAGTCACCTCCTTCAAGGAAGCTTTGTCAGAAGAGACTAAAAATCAGGTAAGAGATGTTTTGCCAATGCTTGAGAAGAATATAGCCGATTTGGTTCAAGACACTGAGTCAATGCATAGAGTCTTTTTGGCCATTAAGGGTAATCCATCCCCAGCTCTCTCTAGAGTCTTGTCTCCTTTATCTATTTTTGAAGATCAGGTCCTGAAGGTGAAACAGACTCGGAGGAATCTGTTCGATCGTGAAACTTTATTGGCCAAAGGGAATTCCAACAGGCAAGAGGCCAAAGAGCTAACACAGCTAATTGATCATTTGAAGAACTCCTCCCTTAGGATCGACCTAGAGTTGTCTCAACTGGAAATCAAGCGTGCAAAACTTGAGAGGGAGCTAGAAAATGTGAAGGCTGCCATTGATCGTCATAAGTCCACCCTGGCTCAAATACCCGATGCCATCAAACAAAGGAAATAGGAACTGCTGGTCAAAGTCAGAGAAGGTAGGGCCATCTAGACTAGCCTCAAGAACATTCCTAGATCAGCCAAAGAAGATAGACAACAGATCATAGAAGTTGATGCTATTCGGCTAGAAGTGTTGAAAGCAATCTAGGATGTTCTAGACTTGTAATTTGAGTATGAACATGTCTTGTGTAGAACCAATGACAACCATACTTTCTGTTGCCTCGCTGTATTTCTTGTTTTGGCTAAAGAGCCGATTTGAAAATAGCCGATTCTAGACTTCCAACCTTAATCCAATTAAGTCTGAAAATACGACCTTTATTATTAAGAGAACCCATCGATCTTTTGTCCTTAGTCACCCGGTGCCATATTCTCTTTAGTATTAGTGAGGTAGCGCTTCGCCTTCTATTAATTGCGGTTGCCTTTTGCATGTCCCGAGGCGTCCACCTCCTCGCTCCATGGCTTCAAATACTAGCCGAGGGCTCCAGCCTCAAACACATCTACACTTGCAACTATTCCTATTCCTTTCCACCTCTTCGCCCTCATAGACTCTGTAGCGGTTTTCTCCCCTCTTCTCGTAAACCCAAACAAACCCTATGGCCGGTGAGGACAACCGTAGCAAACATGCGGTGGAGGAGATTCTAGAGGAAGCCATGCCGGTGAAGCCTACGACGCATGAGGTGAGATTGATATCTTCTGTTGGTGACGATGAACTATTCTGATTTGTCTATAGATTTGTTTTGAATGATAGTCTTCCTCCTCTCCCTAGGGCTGGCGAGCCCTCTGATGCTGTATCTTCTATGATGGCCTTGTCATCGAATTCTTCTGACTCCTACAACGGCGACGATGCCCGATGTTTTCTCCAAGAGTGGAGGGTGGCCCAGAAACACTATTCTAAGGTGACTTGGGAAAATGGCCAGCTCAAGATCCACCTCAGGGTCTCTTAGGCTGCCCTTCATGTGGACGAGGAGGAGGCCAGTGCCGTTTGAGTGTGGCTGGCCGAGTCTAACGCCGTGGTGGCGGGTAAGACAAACTTTAGGAACGCCTCTATTCTGATTTCCACAGTCTTTATCTTGATATTTCTTCTATCTTCTGTGATCGTCAGCCCTGACAGTGTAGTTGGAGTCCCTCCAACTGGCGGTGAACGTGGCCATGGATGCCATTAATGCTAGGGCCCCCCTCATCAATTCTCGCCTCCATGACATTCTAGCCCGCGTTTAGGAGATCGCCCTCTACGGCGTTCATCATGGCGCGTCAGTGGCGCTGACCGTGGCACAAGTCTAGACTAGGTACAAGCTCCACGCCATGGATACTGGTTTCCCAATGGGTGATGGTCCTAAGGAGCATGAGGATCTGCTCAAAGAGTTTGTTGTCATGGCTGAGGACATTGTGGACATCACATCTACTCAGGATGTGGTGAACAAGGTCTTTGATTAGTTTGTACTAAGGGCAAATAAATGAACAAAGTCTCTTGCTCTTCCATGAACGTGTCTCAGTGCAATGCCCCCTATATGTGTCATGAATGTCTTTGTTTTTGTTTTTGCTCTGGAGGCGATACATATAGTGTCGGCTTTTATATCTTCAAAGATTTTCATTTTTGAACTAGAGGCGATACCTTTCTGGTACCGGCTATTAGAGCCAATGACTAAACGAATCGGCTATCAAGTGTTGATCAAATGCTAGGATAAAGTCCCTTCAAATATTTTTCCATCAATCACTATAGGTAGGTTGTACCAGAACTTTTCAGACCAAAGGTTGCACGATCGATCGATCCAGGCCAAGCATCTTATTAAGCAAAATAGAACTTCCTTTAATAGATCTATCAACTCTGAATTGCACTTATGATTCGACTTAGCGTTCACATATGTCGGCCTAAGCCTATCTCCAGGACCAATGCTTATTCTTCCTTAATCCAATGGCCGATGTGAAGCCATGACTATTTACTAAAACAAGCTCTCAGAACCGATTGCTTGGATTGGTTGTTGGCTTTCACTACTAATTTTAATGAAGCCTCCTTCCTATAACTTGCTAGAAAAACACTCAAAGTCTTCTAGCTCCCAAAAGACTAGATCGGTTGTTGTGATACTCACAGACTCATCAGCGCGAACTAGCTCGACATCATCTCCATGCCATTGAATCAAACACTGATGCATGGTCGATGGCACACAATAGTTCGTATGAATCCAATCACGATCAAGGAGTAAACTGTATGACCCTTTTCCATTGATGACGAAGAACATGGTTAGCAGAGTCTTACTTCTGATTGTTAGTTCAACGTTCATCGCCCCCCGGATCTTAGACGCATTACCCCCAAAGTCCTTAAGCATCATGTCGGTTTCAATCAAATCTCCTGGTCCCTTGACCAGTTTACAAAAAGTGGTGTAAGGCATGAGATTGACAGAAGCACCTCTGTCCACCAACATCTTGTTCATCGGCTTTCCATCAACAAAACCTTTTACATATAAAGCCTTTAAGTGTCGATGCTTGACTGGTTTATCAAATATTGCCGTTGTATAACTGTCAACTTGACAACTATCTCCTCATACTTTGATTCATCAAAATCTAAGTAAACTTCTTGATCTGCTAGAGCTCTAAACTCTGATGGTAACAGAAAAGCCATTTGAATATTAGCCGATGGTTGCCTCCTATCGGCTGTTTGCTTAGCACGCCATACTTGAGGTCTACCAGATGCTTGAGCCTATTCCAGTTCTCCGTTCCTTACGCATTGCATTCTTTGTTTTTGACTTCTCGTCAGACCTCTTGGACACCATTGACCTTCCTACCAAACATATTCTCTCTCGTTGCTTTCTTCTTCATAATCAGCCTAGTCTTGGTCAACAACTCATTTTACAAGCCGATCATGAATACTTTGATTTTTTAAGCGCCGATCCATGTTATTATGATGATACGCATCTTGAGCATGGATAGACCGGCGGTTGGCTTGAGATTGCCTAAACTCCCAATATTGATCGCTGCACTCTAGACAGTTATTTCTAGTAGGCAATTTCAAACCTTCGTTCTAGCAATGTCTGAAGAAAGGACAATTCCAATGTGATTCAGCTTTCTCTCCTTCATACCTTTCTTTTTCCTATTGATGCTGGTATTCTTGCTCTACTAACCAACGCTGATAATCCTTTTCCTTCTATCGCTGCCATTTATTCAACAAAATTTGAGACGTAACCCACAGCTTTGTTGCCCCATCTTTTGATGTTTCTCCCTGCTCATATAGGCTCTTTTGCTTGTCATGACATCTTTTAATTTCTCTGTATTCGTCAGCCGATATTTGCATCTCGGGATCGATTGTTCTAGTTTCTCTTGATTTGGTTGATGTTAGGACCTTAGTATTTCCTTTGAGTAGCCTAGCATTAATCATATTTTGATCTCCTAGGAAAGGATTATCATTAACTTTCATTTTTTGAGGCGTATCAAATTTGAGCCTCCCTTGCTGAATAGCCCTCTGTATATGCTGCCGGAAAACTCTACATTCATTAGTAGAATGAGATGTAGCATTATGAAACTTACAGAACTTCTTATTTTTCAACTGATTAGGGGGCAACATAACATAATTATCGGGCAACTTGATCTGCCCCTTCTCGAGCAAGATATCAAAGAGCTAGTCCAATTTCATGACGTCAAAGTCATAGCTCTCCTTGACTCCTCTTCCCTAAGGGTTTGGCACTATCACCGTCTTCTTACCCCAATTCCATTCAGCCGCGGTAACCTCTTCTTCTTCATCGTCTTCATAGCTGTAATCGACTGGATATGGATTATAAGCTTCGGCCATTGTGGTACTTTTCTGAAATTGGGTATCTCTACGCATACTCTGGAATTGGCTATTGAGCGCTGCCACTCATTGAGCCAATTGACCCAAGTTATCAAACTCTTGTCCCAACAGCTTATCTTTCCACGTTGGTAGCATTCCTTGAATAGCCAAAGCAGCTAACTGATCATCAGCCAAGTTTAATGAGAAGCACAAATTTCTAATTTCTCAGAACCTCTGAAGAAACTTAGTTTCCGATTCATTAGTCTTCTGCCTCATAGTTGTCAAATTGGTAGTCTTCTTTTCTCCTGTCCTAGTGTAAAAATATGTATAAAACTTCTTCTCTAGGTTAGCCCAATTAGCAATGGAGTTAACTGGCAGTGATGAAAACCAAGTGAAGGCTGGCCCTGATAGTGACAGGGAGAAGAAACGAACTCGATGGGCCTCTTCAACAGATGCCTCACCCAATTGTGTAAGATACCGACTGACATGTTCTATTATGCTTGTGGTGTCTTGACCAGTGAACTTAGCAAACTCTGGGAGCCTATAATTTATAGAAAGAGTGACCAAATTGTACCATTCTAGATATGGGTGTTTGTACGAGAAGATCAACCCTTTTGGCTTCAGATTGAACTAATTCTTCATCATCTCGGTTACTCTCAGTAACAACTCATCAACATTTGAATTTGGATTTCTCTACACTTACTGACCCATCTGTGGATTGAAATCCCGTATACCTTGATACCCTAGATTCTAAATCATGTGAAGGGTGTTGTAATCTATGCCATAATGATATCCCTGTGGAATCTCTATCTATTGGGTCCTTTGCTGGTTTGCTGCTTGAAGTCTCTGGTTATAAACATTAGGATCTATATCTCTATGGATCCTTTGAATTGATGGTGCTATTTTTTTAGTCGATGATGGTATGTGGCCTGATGTGCCAAAATTAATCATCTGGTTCTGACCTTGCCCCGCTGGCTATTGCACATGCTGCACTGAGGATCTATGATTATACTATATCTGATTTGTAGTAGCACCTTAAGCTTGCTCAGATAAACTCTGAACTGCCTAGACATCGTCATTACCAGCTGGTGCCACTTCTTGATGGCTAGTACCAGCTTGATTGGTTCCCTGAGTCAACGGATGTGGAATGTTGTAATAAGCCGGTCCAACCTGATCAACTAGAAACCCATGAAACACCTCTTTAATGGTGTTGTGGAATGTGTTCAAGAAGATTTCATTATGGTTTGATATGGCATCATGAACAGATTTGTTTATAGCTTCAGTGAAGAAATGTCTATCCTCAGTCTTATCTGCATCTGTCTGCCCATACAATAGAACTCTTGGTAGTGGATATTTCTGGACAATTGTATTGTCACGTGTTTTGGTGTAGGACAACAAACACTTGTTATGAAATTCTTCTATAGCTTTGCTGATGACATCTTTATCTCCATCAGGTAGGTATTCATAAGGTACCATAAGGATGTTGTTGTTGTTGTGAGCTGCCATGATGATTGTGGGGTCCCACCGGGCATGCCAGAATGTGTGTCGACACAAAAATTTGTCTCATGCTAGGCACACGAGCAAGCTGGAAGAGTCTGCTCGATGGAGCTGGAGATACGTCTAGCATCAACACAGGGATGATCGATCCTGTATACTCCCACCGAGCATGCTAGAACGTGTGTCGGCACGAAAATTCGTCTTGTGCCGAGGCACACGAGCAAGCCAGAAGGGTCTGCTCGATGGAGCTAGAGATCCGCCTGGCTTCCACACAGGGATGATCGATCTTGCGTACTCCTCCTAAGACATGCCAGTCAATTTGACCCTACAATTAACATAAAGAGAAAGTTTATCAGTAATTTAAGGTGGAACATGCCGGTCTGTGCCCAGACAGTTCCAAATATGCGGCTCTAAGAGTCGATGTGGAAGGAGATCGACTAAATAGCCGATTCTAGCATACTCATAAGAATAAATCAGTTAAAGTTCATAGAATTATGGAAGAAAAATTGGTTATCATTCAGAAGAAATATCATTATTTAGACAAATATTAGTCAATGGCAATAGGATGTCAACACTAATCAATTTATGCTAAGCCAATGACTGCAAGTAACCGAATCCATTTTTATATAAACGAAACAGCTCATCATCATTTAACCATTTAATAGAGATAAATCTAATAAACATATTAGATCTCATCTATCGCTATGACCAGTGGAGCATGAGGCAGAATCATGTAGGCCATAGAAACAACAATAAATTCGATGACCCTAACTTATTACTAATATCAGTGGGGCATGAGGCAGAATCATGCAGGCCGTAATACAATAATAAGATCATGGGGCTAACATATCCTTCAACCTACCCTTACTTCAACGGTCTCATGGCGTGAACTGTATATGTGAAAACACTCGATATCGGCTAAAGCAGCCGATTCAGGCATATCGCACAGTTAAGGTCATGCCCTATCAGGAATAGATCTACCAAATAACAATCCCCGCTCCACGGTGCTAACATTGGGGTGTGAGGCAGAATCACATAGGCCTTGATAACAGGCCATGGAACAGTTTTTGTTAGCTGATAGATCTATTCAAGACTGGGCATGCCTTAACCGCACACTATGCACGATCAAGATTGACATAAAACAGCCGATAAAACATAACTCGTCATTTAAGGTGCAGATTAGATCAGTTTAAATTAATAAACAATGGGTTAAACAGGATATAAAGCCGATCTAGATCAATCCCAATCGAGCAAAGTGATATTGCTGTAATTAAATAAATAATGAAAGCAATAAGCAATATCGGTAACTTAATAAATCTATCCGAAGGACGCCACCCTTAGATAGAGCCGATAATTTGACCCTAATCTAGTTCAATTAGTGGAGGTCAACCAGATCGATGTAGCCATACTTTAACTAGACAAGAGTCGATACTAGCTCATACCAGAGTCACAGTGGAGGTCAATCAGATCAATGCATCCATACGAATGGAAGTATAAGCCATGAAGGTACTTACAGACAAGCTGGAGGTCGGCCAGACCGATGCAACCATGCTCGCTAAAGAACTCACCGAGATCTACCCTACTCCTACTCCTAAGGGGTGGCCAGAGCAAAAAAAAGTAACTTGTATTTGATTGATTGTGTGTCTTACAATAGCCGGGGTCCAATATTTATACCCGGAGCCTAAACATGAATCCTACTTGAGTATGACTCATTACGACCCTTAGCATGAAAGAAAATATTCCTAACTTAAGATAACTTGGACCCTAATCTTTCCCTTTTTTACAGTCCGATATGTAGTTTCCCGACGCCAATTGTAGCTTATCATCGCTATCTGTTGATGTCATTCAAAGAGAGCTGATCCCAGAGTCGTATTTGAATCAGCTGATATCGATCCTTATGCAATTGATTCCTTGATTGGCATGATCTTGGAAGCCTTTGAATTCCTATATTCTTCTCCCAAATTTTGGTGTAAACATCGGGCCTCACTCAGGGGCTAATAAGAGCATATCTATCCAGTAGACGGTCTCTACATCTGACCCTTTCTCATGATTAAGACCCAGAAGCGAAGTTTGCGGAAACAAACGCTAAGTAAAACTGGTCGAACTGCGAGAAACCTATGCCTCGGCAGCTACGACGTCTTTGCTTACCAGCATGATCAGAGTTTTTTTCCGCACCCTGGGCTTTTTGGCCTTAGCCACGGAAAGATTCGGTACGTGTTTAAGAGTCTATCCACCTAGCAAAAATTCTCTGTGCCTGACCCTCTGAGACCTAGAAGCTAGGTTTGCCAAAATGAACACTTAGTAAAACTGATCGGACTACAAGAAAACTATGCCTCATCGGCTACAACGATTTTGCTCACCAGCGTGATCTGAGTTTGTTCACCCACACCCCTGGCTTTATGGCCTTCATGACAGAAGGGGTCAGAATGCACTAACCTTTTTATACGAAAGGGGGAGAAGGGCTAAAAATCGTTTGGCCATAACAAAATCTAAGAGCTTGTCCATTTATTACAAGATTCATCGCCTAGCTTATCTACCTAACTAAGTTTTTGGGCGGGATGTTCTCATCCCCTATCTCCGCAGGCAAGTCCTGTCCTAGTGGGTAACATAAGTCGATCAGACGGCTTGGCCACTGTCGAGAGACGGGTAGGGAGCAGCAGGACACCCCATGCTGGTTATGCTGACCCCATCACGAATGATGGACCTGGATTCCACTCGAACATGTCTGGTAAGAGCTCTCCAAATTCGAATCCATCAAGGTAGGTCCTGTGCCAGTAGGTCGCCCATAATTTGTGCACATTTTCTCTTATCAATTTTGCTATCGAGCCCCTGACCCTAGCAATGGCAAGGCGTCGGGCCTCACTCGGGGGCTAGCAAGAGTATCTATTCGCTAGACATTCTTTATGCCCAACCCCTTCTCATGTTAAAAACCTAGAGGAAAGGTGTGTAGAAACAAACTCTGAGTAAAACTGTTTGGACCGCAAGAAACCTATGCCCCAGTGGCTATGGAGTTTTTGCTCACCAGCGTGATCAGAGTTTTTGTCCCTGCATCCCGAGCTTGAGCCTCTGCCTTCTCAGGAAGGGTTTGGAGGGGCCCACCAGCAAAATCTTCATTGAGGAGAGGCCAGCAGGTCGCCCAAGGTCGATTGGATGACTCCGGACGCTACTGAGAAATGGGTAGGGAGCAGCGAGATGTCCCATGCGGGTCAAGCCAACTCTGTCACAAATGACGGACCTGGACCCACACGAACATATCTGGTAAGAGCTCCCCAAACCCATCACTCAAGCCAAGGGAGAAAAATAGAGATCATCCCTAGCGGCCCTTGCCCGACCCCACTAAGAAGTGAATAGGGACATCTCGACCTTTCTCATTCGATCCTAACCTCGAGCCAAGCCCACAGAATCTCCATCGAGGAGAGGCTAGTGGGCCACCTAAGTCGCTCCCTAGAGTGACATGGGCATCTACCGGGAGGTGGGTTATGGAGCAGTGGAATGCCACATGAGGGCTATGTTGACCCCATCAGTGAATGATAGACCCGGATTCTGCTCGGACATGCCCGTTAGCGAGCTCGCCGAGCGTGACACTTGATCCATCGAGGCAAGTGTCATTGGCTCAGCCCCTCCGGTTGCAAAAACCATGGATGGGGTGATGCATGAAACATGGTTGACCCCCACCGAGCCCCATGGGGATCAGGGGCTCGAGCTGCCTGACCCGAACTCAGGAATCCAACTGACTAGGGTTCGAAGGCCGACCCACGAAGGGCTCGAGGCCGCCTCGCATCAAACAGAGCCAGGGGAGAAAATAGAGATAAGCCCCAACAGCCCTTGCCTAACCCCGCTCAGAAGTGGATGGGGACATCTCGACCTTTCTCATTTGATCCTAACCTCAAGCCAAGCCCATAGAATCTCCATCAAGGAGAGGCCAGCAGGCCACCTGAGTCACCCTTCATAGTGACATGGGCATCTGTTGGGAGGCGGGTTAAGGAGCAGTGGAATACCACATGAGGTCTATGCCGACCCCGTCAGCAAATGACAGACCTAGATTCTGCTCGGACATGCCCATTAGCGAGCTCGCCGAGCGCGACACTCGAGCCATTGAGGCAAGTGTCGTTAGCTCAGCCCTTCTGGTTGCAAAACTTGTAGACGGGGTGAAGCATGAAACATGGTTGACCCCCAATGAGCGCCACGGGTCTCGAGGGCTCAAGCCGCCCGACCTAAACTCTGGAATCCAACTGACCGAGGTTCAAAGGCCGGCCCACGAAGGGCTCGAGGCCATCTCACGTCAAATAGAGCTAGGGGAGAAAAATAGAGATGAGCCCCAATGGCCCTTGCTCGACCCTGCTCAGAAGTGGATAGGGACATCTCAACCTTTCTCATTTGATTGTAAGCTCAAGCCAAGCCCACATAATCTCCATCGAGGAGAGGCCAGTGGGCCACCTGAGTCACTCTCTGGAGTGACACGAGCATCTGCCAGGAGGTGGGTTAAGGAGCAGTGGAATACCACATAAGGGCTACGCTGACCCCATCAGCGAATGACGGACCCAGATTCCACTCGGACATGCCCGTTAGCGAGCTCACCGAGCACAACACTCAAGCCATCGAGGCAAGTGTCATTAGCTCAGCCCCTCTGGTTGCGAAAACCACGGAAAGGGTGATGCATGAAACATGGCTGATCCCCACCGAGCTCCATGGGGCTCGAGCCGCTTGAGCTAAACTCAGGAATCCAACTGACTGGGGTTCAAAAGCTGGCCCACAAAGGGCTTGAGGTCGCCTCATGTTGAACAGAGCCAGGGGAGAAAATGCAGATGAACCCTAGTGGCCTTTGCCTGACCCACTCAGAAGTGAATAGGGTCATCTCGACCTTCTCATTCGATCCTTACCTCGAGCCGAGCCCGTAGAATCTCCATCGAGAGGTCACCGGGCCACCTAAGTCACTCTCCGGAGCAACATGGGCATCTGCTAAGAGGTGAGTTAAGGAGCAATGGAATGCCACATGAGGGCTATGCCAACCCCATCATGAATGATGGACCCAGATTCCACTCAAACATGCCCAATAGCGAGCTCACCGAGCACGTCACTCGAGCCATCGAGGCAAGTGATGTTAGCTCAACCCCTCCGGTTGTGGAATCCACGGATGGGGCGCCGATCACAATGATGAGCTGACCCTCGACTAGACCCCTACTACATGCGGGGGCTCAAGGAAAGTAGGACTTGCAAGGAGACCGATGCACGGTCATAGAATGATGGCTTAGATCCTAGGGAGGGGGTACGCACGAAAACAAGAGACGCCTTCTAGTTTTGCTATCCTCTTCTCGATCTTTAGTGACACCCGACACCAGCAATGGCAAGGGGTCAAGTCTCACTCAAGGGCTGATAAGGGTATACATACACCCTTTCTGAAATAGTCGCTGCGCCCGACACCCTTCCTCACGTTAAACCTAGTAGCAAGGTCTACGGAAACGAACGACTAAAGAAGGCTAGTTGGACTGCGAGAAACCTATGCCCCAGTGGCTATGGCACTCTTGCTTACTAGTGTTATCAGAGTTTCCCTCCTACACCTCGAGCTCTATGGTCTTAACAAACGGAAGAGGCAGAACGCATGAACCCATTATCACACATAAAAAGGGAGGAGAAAAAATTTGTTCGCACCAGAACAAAAGAACAGACTAGGTCAAACGAAACAAAATAACAAGTTTGTTTAAATAATACACAAGGGTCAGCACTTGTCCACTGATTACAAGAATGATCGACCGACCTATTGAACTAACTAACCCTTCTAGAGGAGAACTATGCCTTCGATCCTATCTGCCAGGTCCTGCTAAAGGGGAGCCACTACCGCTTCCATCTCCTCTAGCTCATGGACTTCAGAGCTAGGCGCGAAGCCGTCGCTCATCGTCTCTAGATCGATGTTGTCCCTATAGTGAGAATGAGCAATTGTGAAGGATTGACAGACCCTGGCACGAAGGGTGTTCCTCTCGAGCTGGCACACCCACGCCGTGATCTCGACGGCACGGGCCACGAGAGAACTGGTCCTCTTCGACCGCACCACCTCAAGGTCATCGTAGACCACTCCGAGGGTGGCGCTAAGGATACCGAGCTCATCGCTCTTTGCCTAAAGATTCCTCCTCACCTTGGCAAGGTCCACAGCCAGCCTGATAGAAACACTTTCAAAGTCTAGCTTCTGGGCCATTGCGTTTCCAAGCTCGACCTAGACAGAGCCGACCTTCTTCTACGCGTCATCGTGCTCCAGGTAGGCCTAGTCATACTCTCAAAAGGCCTAGTCACGCTCCTCATGAGCCGCGCCATGTTCTGAGTGGAGCCTCTCTGCGGTTTGGAGAAGCTCATCCCACTCCTTGTGTAGCCGAGTGACTGCCGCGACATCCAAGCTCTCCCTTATCTCCAAGGCCACAAGCTTCTCCTTGGCCCCTAGCTTCATCTCCCTTTCCTACTCAACCTTGGCTAGAAGATCGAGGATCCATTAGTGAGTCTCGGTGTCCTTTTGGAGTAGCTCATCCCACTCCTTCCTGACCTGGGGAGCCTCCTCGTCGTCCCTCCATGGCCTCGCCGATAGGGCCTCAAATGCCTTCTCAGCCTCGTCAGCGTCCCGACGGGACATGGCCTCCTGCGACCAAAGACTGTCTGCTTCCTCGGCGAGGGGAGTTAGCTCGGCCACCCTCTACTGGGCGACAACTAGCTGAGCGGTCACCTACCTACATAGTCATGCCTCCTCGACAAGGCGGTCATAGGTTTCCATCTATTCATGAATGATCCGAGACTTCCCCTGGCTGCGAGCGATGAGGGACTGAAGGGAGACGATGGTCAGGATACTAAAAATATATAGAAAGAAAAGGGCGAGAGGCAAGATTAGGCAAATACCTAGCCAGAAAGAATGACAATGTCGCATAAGGCACCCCTGGCATGGTCCAGGGCTTCCAGCATGGACGCAATCTGCACATTGAGGCTCTCCCGCTCCATGCTCTCGGTGGCATCATCGAGGGTGAAGAGCGTCGATGGCAGATCCTATGGATTCATCCACTAGAGTAGGGGCTCACCCCGCGTGGGTGAGTTGCTGCCTACCGACCTCAGCACCAGGGATGGCCCCCGCTGGCTCCAAGCGCCACCGGCCCTTCTCACCGTGACATCCCCACCAGGACACTCCCTCCGGCGATGGAAGGGCTCAACGGTATGGACACTGACCCCTCTCCTAGCACCATGATGTCTAAGGACCCTTGGCCATGTCTCACTCCGTTTGGCCCATGCCAGGTGCCATCGCTTGGGCCACCGATGACGCGGGTCGCACCGGTGCCTCAGGTGCTACCACGGTTACGTCTGGCTATGGCTCGCCTATCACAGCCGCCGCTACCTCCACCTAGGTCGATGGAGCCCTGACGAGCTACATCACGCCTGCCACAGTCAGTGCCACGAGCATGGTTGGCAGCCCCATCCGCCCCATCATCGGCAGCGGTATCGCCGCTATCGCTGACTGCTCTGTGACCTCTAAACGCGCCCCTTGAGCCCCCACGTCCGCTCGTCCCACCGAGGGCATGGGTGCCACGTGGGCAGCGCCTATTTGGCTAGTGATGTAGTCGCACTGGCACTGCTCCCATCCAAAATGGACATGGCGCCATACAATGGCTGTCGCCTCACCTGAAGGGCGATGTTTTTTTTGGCGCCAGCGCCAAAGGATTCTGCTACCTGTCGATGCTGCAAGGGACGAAAAACATAAGTCATGATGAAATCTGACCAAAACAAGGAAAAATAGAGGAGCTGATAACTCACCTCCGTGTCATTGGGCAGCAGATATGTTTGGGGGGTGAAACCCCTGACCTCTGCTCTGCCTCATTGGGGTGAGGCCGTTTCGAGCCCACCCCCTGCTCTTGGGCAGAGGGGCTCGCTCCCCTTGACTCTTGGGGCGCAACGGCAGAGCCACCCACCTCCGCCAACATCTTAGGCATGGCAGAAGAGCCACTCGCCCCCATTGACTCTTGAGGGAGGCCAACGGTACGTCCCACCTCCGCTGGCTCCCCGAACATACCCTCCCCTTCGTGGAATAGGAAGGGTCCCAACTCCTGCAAGGACGAACCAATACCTATCAGTGCATCCTCATTCTCCAAGATGTCCCACTCAACATCGTCGGCTACCTCATCATCATCACCATCATCATCATCATCGTTGCTATTGGTGTCCTCCCCCCATTCCCGTGCATATAGCTTCCACTGCCTCTTCCTCTTCCTGTCCTCCTTCGCCTTCCTCAGCCGCTCGCCCTCGGTGTGATTCACCACCCTCATGAATGAATCCCTCGGCAACGGTGCCGGGTGATCCATGAAGATGAGGTCCCTCAGCTAATCCCACCCCTCTCAAAGTTAGTATCAAGAAGTCGGGAAATCTATTGAAGAGAAGGCATGAGAAAGGTAAACTTACAAAGATGACATGGCCTGGTTCTGGCTGCACCAGAGGATGTCTTGGCACCGGGTAGACAAAATTGAGCAAGGCACCCATGTCATCCTGCGAGAGCTCCATTGCCTCTGTGATGTATTACGTGATCTTAGAGTTGGGGAGCGCCCCCTCGGTGAGCACCGTTCCATCAAACGATGCCTCAGGCACCATCGCATATAGCAGGAGTGCATGCGTCATCAATGGCGCCACCCTCCTTGCATGGTAGGCCCCGATGACGCCCGACCCCTTCAAGCCGTTCTCCTTGAGGATGTGGATGGAGGCGATGTGGTCCCAAATCTTCTTCTTATCCTTCTCTGGGACACCCCACTTCCTCCACGACTCTAGGGCATCTTCGATCAGGCACCCGATGAACTCCGATAGAGGGGCGGTGGCGTCGTTCTTGAGGTAGAACCACTACGAGTGTCACCCCTTGTTGGACATTGATAGCCACATCGACGGGTACTCACCAACCCGATTGTTCTAGAGCTGGATGCCGATGCACCCCATCGGCATATGTAGCTCCTGCCTGCCGCTCTTCTCCCTCTTCTTCTAGAGGGTGACGGTGAAGAAGTACCTCCATAAATCAAAGTGGGGGCTGATCCTAGGAACCCCTCACACAGGGCGACAAATGCACCATGTGCTAGATCCTGTTGGGATTGAGAAGCTGCACTTCGATCTTGTAGTAGTGCAGCAGCCCCTAAAGAAATCTGTGGACGGGGGTCGCAAACCCACACTCATGAAAGTGGGCGAACGACACCACATAGCCGTCGAGTGGTGATGGCATGTCCTCCTCGCTGGGCAGTAGCCACTCCTCGGTTATGGTCCGCGTGTAGAGAATACCACGATGGACGAGGCCCTCCATGCGTTGGAAGGTGATGTTAGAGCGGCACCACGGATCCATTGGAGATGGGGCAGGTGGATGTGAGCTCGATGGTGGTGGGGATGCGGGGATAGGAAACCTGAGCTATTGGTGGTCATGGTTGTGGATGCGGAGGCAAGGATGCAAGGTATGGAATCTGGGGGGCGAACCCTTTGGTTTTATAGGGGCGACGAATGCGAGGAAACCAACCGCCCGCCTAGATCTCCAAGCTAGCCATGATCTGCCATAACGTCCCACAGCAGGACATGCGCACGAAATCTCTATCCATTCCCTCGGAAAACTCACCGGATGTTTTGCCTCTCTGGACGGGCCACGACTCGTCACGAGTAAGAGGAATACGGATCTAAAAGCACCTCTATGGCCTGATGGGGCCTAGGAGTTCGTAGGTCGGCCCATCGATGGGTTTGACAACTGCTCCAGGCACCTTTAGGGTGATATGTGCAAAGGGATGGGCCGGCTAGCAGCCAGTGCCTAGGTGCACGAGCGCCTCAGGCATCTTGGCCCATGTTCAAGTCTTGGTCGATTACGATCCATGGTTTTCTTTCGAAGAAAGGTACTTAGCCCTTGGGACTGGTCGAACGGACCCAAGAACTATATGGATTGACCGCAGAGAATCTGGGGTCAGTCACCAAGTTGACCCAAGCCGGATCCCCATGAATGGGATGTATGTGGCAGAACCTCCTAAATTATAGGGCCCATATGCACCTGTCACTATCCAATGACCTCTAACAATTATGCATATGTTCCTGATAACTTAAGAAGACTGTCAGGTGTCCTCGGAGAACCCTGAATCATCCATGATTTTTGAGCAGGATCACATTACAGAGTCATTGCAGTATTACAACAGTTTATTCAAATAGATACACCAGAGTAAAAACAGTGGAAGTCTTACAATAACTTAGTTTATAAAACAATAGTTTCAAACCTCACAACTAAGTTCGACGATTATTACAAAATGAAATAGTGGAGTGGCATTATAATATAATACAAGACACACAATAAAACTACCCTGCCCAAGGGCCACACATTTACTTCTCATCGTCAGATCGAACAATAGTCATGCAGCATGATCCAAAATAGATCTGCTCATGAGGCTCACCTGCAACAAGGGTCAACGAACCCTGAGTACAAAAGTACTCAACAAGACTTAACCAAAATAAGAACTGATAAACTCAGGAATGCAGACTTAGGGATTCAAGGTATGGCTTTAACAATAACCAAAGTTCTTTTGCGTAAAAGCTTTTTAATAAAATTCTTTATTTTGACATTCAAAACTTCATAAAATCATATACAAAGATGACACGATCCGTATTGAGATCATGAAACTTCGTACACAACACTTTCTCAAACCACCTCAAGTTTTAGTTATTATCTACGATGATGAACAGAGAAATGAGTCTCCATAATCGAGGAGCAATGACGATTCGAACCGATTAAAAACCGAGCTGGGAATTCCAGACCACACGACATATGCAGGTCCCTGACCTACATATACCAACCTACCCTCGGATCCTCTAAAACAAGAATGGGCCCGTGCCACCCGAGAATACAGTACTCCACCAATCCAGCCCATTGCCACGTGGGTACACGCTATTCCCGCAATCTCTCCACTCCTAGTGCGCAAGTAGCCATTCTCATAATAGAATAGCCAAGTTAAGGCTTACTGGAGTATGTGGTTAGTACTATAAAGTCTCACCTCATGCGGTTCAACAACGGTACGGGCCTTAATCGACATAGGCGGAGAGAACCCGCTCACAAGACCTCCATGTCTTGTGGCTCACACACACCGAGTCTGCCCGGTCTAGATTTCTTACTCCCCATACTCATATCACATGATAACATAAGTAACCAAAGTTCCATTTAAAACTTGCAGATGACAGGTAATCACCCGACTTTCATCGTTCTAAGCAAAGCTAAGCAAAACTAGGCATATACGAATTAAAACTGGTAACAAGGTAGATATGGAAAACAAGATTGGTAATGCATCAATTAGGTTCTGACTTAACTCCTAACCACTTAATGCAGTAAAGAAAACCAAAAGCAAAATCAATTTGTAAAACACAAAATAGGTTTAAATGCATCTGGGGCTTGCCTTCGTTGACGGAAAAGTCTGGTTCCGGAGTCGCAACACAATTATCCAACCCAACCTCAACAGACGGATTAACCTCCTCAACCACTTGATTAACTAATGACCCAAGGACATCACTCAATCAAAAATTTAAACAAAACCTAAATCACTAAAGGTTACTATTTGCTTTTATGAATTAATTAATTAATTAAGAATTATGAAATAAATCAACTTGTTCCAATTGAGCCCAAAATTTTTGTACATATTCATCTCATGATAACTAAGTGGCAAAACAGTTGTCATAATTTTTTGGATAAAGAATTAAGCCTAGAAACATCATGAAAACTCATTTATTAATTAATTGAGCAATTTTTATCACATTCAAAAAGTACTGAAAAACAACATTTCATATTTTTATTAAATAATATACATCACAGAGAGGTCACACAAAAATTTTCATAATTTTTGGACCTCTAAATAATTCTACACAAAAATAACAAAAACTATCACTATTCATTCAAATCTAAAAAATAGAAAATTCATTTTGAACGCTGAGTCACTGACACTCGGGTCCCACCTGTCATCTTCAACCTCTCACCTTGACCACGACGGCGATGGCGCTGACCGACGAAAACTCGCCGACGGTGAGTCCAACGGCGACGGCCAAGGTATCAAAACGTTCACCAAGACTAGGCGCACCTACTGACGTCCTTAGTTGCATCGATTGCGGTACAAAATGAGCACGACACCGGCCATGGCGGATACGGCTACACGGCGGCGCTACGCCAATGACAGGAGCTCGGTAGCAGTTAAACAAAGGGCACGGGAAGGTTCAATAGCTCACCACGAACACGTTGGAGCAAAGAGCGAGACCGGAGAAGCAATGGTGAAGTGGGTCGACGTTCACAGCGGCCACAGCGGAGCAAACTTCGACGACGGCGGTGCTCAGGCGACTGTGATGGACAAAATGAGCAATCAACCAGTCATAGAGCATCACGGGAACAAGGCGGAGCTGGAGGCATGACAAGCACGAGCAGAGACAGACCGTGGAGCTCTGGCCACGGCGAAGCGCGCTCGACGGAGATGCTGCCGGCCACGAGGAAGAAAGGTTGCTAGCGGCGGTTCCCGGTGGAATCAGGCGACTAGAGCTGGCTGGCTGGGTGCACAAGGAGTAGGCAAAACTGTGTAGCATGTTGCCGAGACGGTGGAGATGCTACGGTGGCGGCAAAAGCTCAACGGAGTATGACGGTGGCGGCTGGAGAAAACAGAGGAAGAAAAATGACTACGACGGTGTCTCGGTCTTTATAACACAGCTCAAAAGCACAAGGAGGCCACGCATGAGCCTCCTCCATGCCAGCGCGGTGCCAAAAACGGCCACGACCACGCCTGGAAGCAAGCCGAAGGTCGCCGGCGGTGTAGCAAGAGCGGTGAGCACTGTTCAACATAATTACCGAATTGCCATTCATTTTCAAAGCCAAATTACTCCCAAATTTGTGTAACAACTCAAAAATCTCCAAAAATAAAAGTTGCTCAAAATCCAAAGTTCTACAACTTTGCTTTTATACCCACCCCCTAATTCGGTCTACTTTTTGAAATGCAAATTTGAATTCAAAATGGGACATTTAAAGAATTTTGCCTTTTCAAATTACTTCAATTTTTACTAAACAACTTTGAAAACTCCAAAAATAAACTTTGTACAACTCAACAAGCTCTACATTTTTTATTTAAGGCTCAACCCCAAAATGTACTTTGTTTTTGAAATGGATTTTTCGGGTCAAAACTAATCGCTGGAAATCAGGGTTTTCTAAACTTCAAATCCAAACCAAACTTTGAACTCAATTCAAACCATACAAGGCAACACTCATAACATAAATGTAAACTTATTTTAGTGAAGGCATATCAAAGTTTACAATATGACCAAATACCTTGCAATGCAGATGATGACATGTCCTATTTTTAGTATTTAAACACCCGGGGTGTTACAATCCTTCCCCCTAAAAGGAATCTCGTCCCGAGATTCAAAGTCATAGGATAAGTAATGGAAAAGGAAATATGTCAATCCAAAATATTCACAACTTGTTCATAAAATAGCTGAGGTTCCTTTACAAACAGGGTTCGCCACAACAGAGCAACTAACATTATGCTATATCGACGCAAGAAACTCTGGAAATTTTTCTAACAAGTAATCTTCTGATTCCCAAGTAGCTTCTTCTTCTGAATGTTGATTCCATTGTATCTTATAGAACTTGATTGTCCTCCTTCGAGTAACACGATCTTTCTGATCCAAAACTCAGATAGGATATTCGGAATAAGTCAAATCCGGTTCAAGTTCCACTCCTTCAACCTCTACATTCTGCTCAGGCACTCAGAGACACTTCTTTAAATGAGAAACATGGAACACATCATGTACTGCTGATAGATATTCTGGTAATTTCAAGCGATATGCCACTTTTCCATACCTCTCTAAAATTTGAAATGGTCCAATATATCGAGGTGCCAACTTTCCTTTAACACCAAAATGGGTAACTCCCTTCATTGGTGATACTTTCAGATATACAAAATCTCCTTTGTTAAACACCAATGGTCTACGTCGTTTATCCGCGTAACTCTTTTGGTGGGACTGAGCTATCTTCAAATTACTCTATGTTTGCCTAACCTTGTCTTCTATTTCTTTCACAAGGTCAACTCCAAAGAACCTTCTTTCTCCGGGCTCAGACCAACTCAGCGATGTTCTGCATCTATGACCATAGAGTGCTTCAAATGGAGCCATTCTAATGCTTTCCTGATAACTATTATTGTATGAGAACTCGGCCAAAGGTAAGCATTCGTCCCACTTATTGGAATAGTTAAGGACACAACACCTTAACATATCTTCAAGTACTTGATTGACTCTTTTAGTCTGTCCATCAGTCTACGAATGAGAAGCTGTACTATACAGTAGTTTGGTACCCAATGAAGAATGCAATTGTTTCAAAAAACTAGAGACAAACTATGTACCCCTATCTAACACAATGGTCTTTGGTACTCCATGGAGGCTCATGATTCTTGCTAAATATATCCTGGCATATTGGATAGTGGAATATGTATTCCGGACGGGAAGAAAATGTGCTGACCTGGTTAGTCGATCTACAATAACCCATATTGAGTCAAAGCCCTTTGATGTCTTGGGTAGACCAACAATAAAGTCCATACTTATGTCCTCCCACTTCCAAGATGGAATAGGTAATGGTTGTAATTCACCAGCAGACCTCAAATGTATAGCTTTCACCTTTTGACAAGTATCACACTTTGCTATGTATCTAGCAATCTCTATCTTCATTTTGGTCCACCAAAATCTTTGTTTCAAGTCATGGTACATCTTGTTACTTCCCAGATGGATAGATAACCTTGTAGCATGTGCCTCTTCCAGAATTGACTGCCGCAACTCAGGAACCTTTGGTACCACCAGGCGATCCTTGAACCATAACACACCTTCATCATCTATGTTGAAGCATTCCGCTTTTCCATTCCTGACCCTTTCTTTGATATGGGCTATGCCCTTGTTTTCTTTCTGAGCAACAATAACTTGATCTCGAATAGTGGCTTCAACAATTATGTTGGTCAAGTTACCTTGTTGAATTACCTCTACATTCAACTTCTCCATTTCTTGACATAAACTCAAACCCATTGTTCTCACTGCCAGACAATTGCAATAACTTTTGTGACTGAGGGCATCTGCAACCACATTTGCTTTACCGGGGTGATAATGTACTTCCAAGTCATAATCTTTAATCAGTTCTAACCATCTTCTTTGTCGCATGTTCAATTCTGACTGAGTAAAGATATACTTTAAGCTCTTGTGGTCTGTATAAATATGGCATGTATTACCAAGCAGGTAATGCCGCCAAATCTTCAGAGCATGGACCACAGCTGCTAACTCTAGATCATGAGTCGGATAGTGTTCTTCATGTTGCTTAAGTTGCTTGGATGCATAAGCAATGACTCTGCCTTCTTGCATCAACACACATCCAATACCAATACCTGAAGCATCACAATAAACATCAAATGGCTTCTCGATATCAGGTTGGGCTAATATTGGTGCAGTGGTCAACAGTCTCTTCAAAGTCTAGAAAGCCTCTTCACAATCAGATGACCAGACAAACTTGACTTGGTTCTTCAACAACTCAGATATGGACTTTGATACTTTAGAGAAATCTAGAATAAACCGACGGTAATACCCCGCCAATCCCAAAAAACTCTAAACTGATGAACTGTGGTTGGCGGTTTCCAATCAAGCACATCCTTCACTTTGCTTAGATCAACTACAACGCCTTCAGCTGACAAGACATGTCTAAGAAATTGTACTTCCTTAAGCCAAAAATCACACTTGCTGAACTTGGCATATAGTTGATGTTCTCTCAAGCGGGTCAGAACAATTCTGAGATGTTCCGCATATTCTTCCTTATTCTTGGAATATACTAGAATGTCATCAATAAACACCACTACAAACTTGTCTAGCTCAGGCATGAATACTGAATTCATCAGATACATGAAATGGGCTAGAGCATTTGTCAAACCAAAAGACATTACCAAGTATTCATATAATCCATATCTTGTGGTAAATGCCATTTGGGAATATCTTTAGGCTTTATCTTGATTTGGTGATATCCTGACCTCAAAACTATCTTGGAGAAAACTTTGGCACCGGCCAGTTGATCAAAAAGCAAATCTATCCGAGGTAAGGGATACTTATTCTTGATGGTCACTTCATTCAACGGACGATAGTCGACACATAACCTCAGGGTCTCATCTTTCTTTTTCACAAAAATTGCCGGATATCCCCAAGGTGATGAACTAGGTTGGATAAACCCCTTCTCAATCAATTCTTGTAACTGAGTCTTCAACTCGGCCAATTCCTTAGGTGGCATCCTATAAGCTCTCCGAGAAATCAGAGTTGTTCTAGGTTGCAACTCTATATTAAACTAGACATCCCTATCAGGTGGTAGACCGGGTAAATCTTCAGGAAATACATTAGGAAATTCACACACTACCAGGATATCCCTAATCTCCTTAATAAAAGTTGCACAAACTCTTTCCACTGATCTCCTTAAGGTTGGAAGTTGGATGAGGAGTTGAGAAGTACTATCAGGCAAACTCACCCTTATAGTTCTATTCAAAGCATCGATAATAGCCTTATGCTGATACATCCAATTTATTCCCAAAATTACATCTATATCCTGATCCTTTAGGATAATCATGGTAGTGGGAAAAATATGCCCACCCAGGTTTATGGGTACCTGGTATACCATTTCCTTAGTACACAGACGTCCCCTGGGCGACTGTATAAAGAAATTTTCCTTTGTTGCCCCAATTGAAATTTCATACTTCACAACAAATGTTCTATTGATGAATGAATGCGATGCGCCAGAATCAAAAAGTATAACTACAGGATGATTGGCGATAGGAAACATACCCATCATCACTGGCTCTCCTTCCGGAATTTCCCCAGCTTGAATATAGAACACCTGTCCTGTCTTCCTTTCATCTTTGCCTTTCTAAGCATTCTGATTGTTATTCTTGTTCTGTGACTAACCCTGTTGTTGATTAACAGGGGCCTTCTAATAATTTGGATTAGACTGCCTTGGTTATGGACATTCCCTCGAGAAATGACCAGGCTTGCCACAATTGAAATAGGGATACTTATGACCCTAGGGTGTTGAAGCGGAAACCCCAGAAGCATTTGTCGGTTGTGTATTCTGATAAGTTGTAGTAGGGCGGACATTTGATTGCTGACTGGCTTGAAACTATGGCAGACGATAAGGAGGATGATTATGATTTACTGGATGATAAATCACCCTCTGCCTCTTTTGATTTCCCCCAAAAGATCCAGACGGCATACTCTTTTTCTTCTTGAGCTCCTTATGCTGCCGATACTTTCCCTCTGAAGCAATTGCAATATTCACTGCCTCATGATAAGTGACATTGGTATAAGTTGTCATCATAGTCTGCAATTTGGTATTCAGACCTTGCATGAACCATTTCTTTTTCTTGGCATCTGTATTGACATGTTCAGATGCATACTGCGATAGATGATTGAATCTTCCCACATACTGCATAACCGTCTGATCCCCTTGCTTCAAAGCAAGGAATTCATCCAGCTTCATAGCCATAACTCCCTCCGGGATATAATGGGCTCTGAAAGTAGTACGAAACTTTGTCCAAGTTAACGGAACACCTATGGGTTGCATGGCCATAAGATTCGCATACCAAGCACCGGCTGCACCTCTAAGTTGCTGGGCAGCAAAGACTGGTTTCTGAAACTCCGTGCATGGAATGAGATCAAATTTCTACTCCATGGTTCGAAGCCAATCGTCAGCCTCCAGTGGTTCATCTGCATTGGTGAACACCGGTGGCCTTGTGTCTGTAAAATCAACATATGTAGCCTCCTGCCTGTTATGATGGCGACCACAGTTTCCTTGCATCTGATTCTGATTACTTTGAGCTATCTCATGAAGCAAACGAGAATTTTCAACCGTCACATTGACAAGTGCGGCTATAGCATCAGCCAGATTTGTTGGAACTGGTGGCGGATCTGGAATACCATTCTCATCTTGTGAAGTACCAGGAATATACATACCCCACGTATGACGCATCTGCTCATAACAAACCAAACTTTACTCACAAGTTTTTATTGAATTGCAATAAAAGCTTACTCCAGACACATTACATAGGGTTTACTAATATGAACACAAACCCGCATATACCTAAACAAGACTACTTAACTTAACTAGAACTAACTATTATACAACTCTTCTCCTTTCCTCAATTACTTCAAACTTCAAGCTCGGTATCTATTCCGAAAATATTACTACCTTCATTATCACTTTCATCGATCATTACTAATTCTTCAGGATCTTCTTCTTCTTCTGATTCACTACCATCAGCAAGGATAGCACCTAGGTCCATTGCATTAGCTTGGGGTTCATGATTAGGGTCCAGGAGATTGCTTAGCCTATGAACTTCTTCATGCAAAGTAGTATTATGTTCTTTTAAATCTTCCACATAAAATTCTAGCTCATGAGTTCTAGCTCTAGCTACATCTTCTCTATGCCAAGCTTCGTTCTTTCCCTCCACCATACGAACTAACATACGTTCACAATTCCTGTGAGCAGTGGTGAGACGCCTCAATTGATCCTGTAATTCTCCTACCTAGATGGCATCCAAGGCCCTATCTCTAGTAGCTTATGCTAACTCTGTAGAAATTCTCTATATCTCTACCTACGGATCAGGCCTAGAGCTGCTACTACTAGCACCATCATTCCTAGGGGCAAGTTGGTGACGAGGAAGTCCTTTGGGTCCAGTGGACTTACGGGGTGTCATCTTGGTACGCGCCATACTGTAGGAAGCAAGATTAATCCTAGTAAGACAATCGGACAACAGTCTCAAGAGCAGCAAGGGTGGACTACACAACTCAACCCATACACACCACCCACCTAGACTCAGAGATGAAGGAAGTAACAAGTGAGTTAATCATGATGCATGAATCATTCTTACGAACAAAAACATCAAAGCTCATAAAGTACATAAACAACAGTGGTTATTATATAGGACATAGTAAGATTACTACTCCACCACACAAAACCTTTTTAATCAAATAAGGAATGGTGAGAAAGAAATAAGATAAGTCAGAAGCAATTTGGACCAAATTAACAAGTTAAGTTTAGTCATCCCAAATTGTTTTGAAGTTTTTGTAAACCAATACAACAAAGACTTTGTAACAATCACGCTCTGATACCATTCTGTGGCAGAACCTCCTAAATTATAGGGCCCACATGCACCTATCATTGTCCAATGACCTCTGACAACTATGCATATGTTCCTGATAACTTAAGAAGACTGCTGGGTGTCCTTGAAGAACCCTGAATCATCCATGATTTTCGAGCAGGATCACATTACAGAGTCATTGTAGTATTACAACAGTTTATCCAAATAGATACACCAGAGTAAAAACAGCGGAAGTCTTACAATAACTTAGTTTATAAAATAGTAGTTTCAAACCTCACAACTAAGTTTGATGATTATTACAAAACAAAATAGTGGAGTGGCATTATAATATAATTCAAGACACACAATAAAACTGCCATGCCCAAGGGCCACACATTTACTTCTCATCGTCAGATCGAACAATAGTCATGCAGCACGATCCAAAATAGATCTGCTCATGAGGCTCACCTGCAACAAGGGTCAACGAACCCTGAGTACAAAAGTACTCCACAAGACTTAACCGAAATAAGAACTGATAAACTCAGGAATGCAGGCTCAGGGATTCAAGGTATGGCTTTAATAATAACCAAAGTTCTTTTGCGTAAAAGCTTTTTAATAAAATTCTTTATTTCGACATTTAAAACTTCATAAAATCATATACAAAGATGACACGATCCGTGTTGAGATCATGAAACTTCGTACACAACACTTTCTCAAACCACTTCAAGTTTCAGTTATTATCTACGATGATGAACAGAGAAATGAGTCTCCATAACCGAGGAGCAACGACGATTCAAACCGATTAAAAACCCAGCTGGGAATTCTAGACCACACGACATATGCAGGTCCCCGACCTACATATACCAACCTACCCTTGGATCCTCTAAAACAAGAACGGGTCCACACCACCCAAGAATATAGTACTCCACCAATCCAGCCCATTGCCACGTGGGTACACGCTATTCCCGCCATCTCTCCACTCCTAGTGCATGAGTAGCCATTCTCGTAATAGAATAGCCAAGTTAAGGCTTATCGGAGTATGTGGTTAGTACTACAAAGTCTCACCTCATGCGGTTCAACAACGGTACGGGCCTCAATCGACACAGGCGGAGAGAACCCACTCACAAGACCTCCATGTCTTGTGGCTCACACACACACCGAGTCTGCCCGATCTAGATTTCTTACTCTCCATACTCATATCACATGATAACATAAGTAACCAAAGTTCCATTTAAAACTTGCAGATGACAGGTAATCACCCGACTTTCATCGTTCTAAGCAAAGCTAAGCAAAACTAGGCATATACGAATTAAAACTGGTAACAAGGTAGATATGAAAAACAAGATTGGTAATGCATCAATTAGGTTCTCACTTAACTCCTAACCACTTAATGCAGTAAAGAAAAGCAAAAGTGAAATCAATTTGTAAAATACAAAATAGGTTTAAATGCATCCGGGGCTTGCCTTCGTTGACGGAAAAGTCTGGTTCCGGAGTCACAACACAATTATCCAACCCGACCTCAATAGACGGATTAACCTCCTCAACCACTTGATTAACTATCATGTGCTCACCTTCGTTCACTACACGTAGTAACAATGCCATGTTTAACATGATGCGAGATACAAAATATGATGCTCGATGATGGATGCAAAAGTTAACAACTTGAATACAACTTTCCTTCGCGGTACAGTTACAAGTCAAACTAACTAAACCTTTTTGTAACACCTAATTCAATTACCAAAGATCATTATCAACTAATGACCCAAAGCCATCACTCAATCAAAAATTCAAACAAAACCTAAATCACTAAAGGTTACTATTTGCTTTTATGAATTAATTAATTAATTAAGAATTATGAAATAAATCAATTTGTTCCAATTGAGTCCAAAATTTTTGTACATATTCATCTCATGATAACTAAGTGGAAAAACAATTTTCATAATTTTTTGGATAAAGAATTAAGCCTAGAAAAATCATGAAAACTCATTTATTAATTAATTGAGAAATTTTTATCACATTCAAAAAGTACTGAAAAACAACATTTCATATTTTTCTTAAATAATATACATCATAGAGAGGTCACACAAAAATGTTCATAATTTTTGGAACTCTAAATAATTCTACACAAAAATAACAAAAACTATCACTATTTATTCAAATCTGAAAAACAGAAAATTCATTTTGAACGCTGAGTCACTGACACTCGGGTCCCACCTGTCATCTTCAACCTCTCGCCTTGACCACAACGGCGACGGCGCTGATCGACGAAAACTCACCGACGGCGAGTCCAACGGCGACGGCCAATGTACCAAAACGTTCACCAAGACTAGGCGCACCTACTGACGTCCTTAGTTGTATCGATTGCGGCACAAAATGAGCACGACACCGGCCATGGCGGATACAGCTGCACGGCGGCGCTACGCCGGCGACAAGAGCTCGGTAGCAGTTAAACAAAGGGCATGGGAAGGTTCAACAGCTCACCACGAACACGTTGGAGCAAAGAGCGAGACCGGAGAAGCAATGGTGAAGCGGGTCAACGTTCACAGCGGCCACGGCGGAGCAAACTTCGGCGACGGCGGTGCTCAGGCGACTGTGATGGACAAAATGAGCAATCAACTGGTCATAGAGCATCACGGGAACAAGGCGGAGCTAGAGGCATGACAAGCACGAGCAGAGACAGACCGTGGAGCTCTGGCCACGGCGAAGCGTGCTCAACGGAGATGCTGCCGGCCGCGAGGAAGAAAGGTTGCTTGCGGCGGTTTCCGGTGGAATTAGGCGACCAGAGCTAGCTGGCTGGGTGCGCAAGGAGTAGGCGAAATTGTGTAGCATGTTGCCGAGACGGTGGAGATGCTACAGCGGTGGCAAAAGCTCAACGGAGTATGGCGGTGGCGGCGGGAGAAAACAGAGGAGGAAGAAAAACGACGACGACGGTGTCTCGGTCTTTATAACGCGGCTCAGAAGCACAAGGAGGCCATGCATGAGCCTCCTCCACGCCAGCGTGACGCCAAAGACGGCCACGACCGCGCCTGGAAGCAAGCCGAAGGTCGCCGGCGATGTAGCAAGAGCGGTGAGCACTGTTCAACATAATTACCGAATTGCCATTCATTTTCAAAGCCAAATTACTCCCAAATTTGTGTAACAACTCAAAAATCTCCAAAAATAAAAGTTGTTCAAAATAAAAAATTCTACAACTTTGCTTTTATAACCACCCCCTAATTCGGTCTACATTTTGAAATGCAAATTTCAATTCAAAAAGGGGACATTTAAAGAATTATGCCTTTTCAAATTCCTTCAAATCCGGGCCCCACTCAGACTAGCCCATTAATAGCTCACCGGGTGTCATAATTCGTCCTTAAAGGGAAATCATGGCATGGCTCGGCCCCTCTGTTTTTATCAAAAAACGCTTGGGGGAAGACAATCGCAAAGACGAACCGATCCATGACCGGGCCCCTAATACGGGAGGGGGCTCGAGGAAAGGGAATCACCGCCCCCAGGTCACGCTATGGGCAACAAAGGAAGGCCGAGGCCTTCAGAGTCCTCCCATTCGGAAAAGCCTCCGAAGGAGTATTCAACTCCTCCATAGGCTCGGAGGCTACTGTCGGGGACCAATACTAGGGTACCCAAAGAGAAGGAGCTAATAACCATCAACATTGATTCATCCGAGCAGTCAAGAGCATGACTACAGCTCCAACCGACCCCCAGGTGCGCAAGCTCCACGTCGCCCGACCTCTGAGGGCTGGCTCCACCTCGCTCGGCCTCTGGGGGCGGGCACCACCTCGTCCGACCTCTGAGGGCGGGCTCTGCCTCACCCGACACCGAGGCCACGGGCTCTGCCTTGCTCAACCCCTGAGGGCTGGCTCCGCCTCACTCGAACTCTAATGGTGGGCTCCGCCTCGCCCAACACCAAGGCCACGGGCTTCGCCTTGCCCGACCCCTGAGGGCTAGCTCCGCCTCGCTCGACCTCTAAGGGAGGGCTCCGCCTCACCCAACATCGAGGCAGCGGGCTCCACCTCGCCCGACCTCTGAGGGCTGGCTCCGCCTCCCCTGACCTCTGAGGGCTGGCTTCGCCTCGCCCAGCCTTTAGGGGCGGGCTCCGCCTCGCCCGACCTCTGGGGGTGGGCTCTACCTTACCTGACCCTTGGGTTTGCGCTCTGGCTCGCCCGACCTCTAAGGGCGGGCTCCGCCTCACCCGACCTCTGAGAGCAGGCTCTGCCTAGTGTTTTCCTAAACGCTAAACGGTAAACAGTCGGTCACCTACCGTTTAGCCATTATTCGGGCAAAACGTCCCATTAAACGGGCTAAACGGTCAATTAAACGGGGTAAATGGGTGATTAAACGGAAACAGCGCACCACCGTGTAGCGTTTACACGGTGTTTAAACGGGCTAAACGACTGTTTAGGTGAACAGTGGCTCTGCCATGCCCGACCTCTGAGGGTGGGCGAGGCGGAGCCCGACACCGAGGTCGCGGGCTCCACCTCGCCCGACCTCTGAGGGCCGGCTCCGCCTTGCCCGACCTCTGAGGACGGGCTCCGCCTCGCTCGGCATCTGGGAGGGGGACTCCACCTCGACCGACCCTGAGGCCGGGAGATCCATCTCACCCGACGGAGACCCGTACCGTCGCCAACCACTCCGGGTTCAAGCGAATGGGCCTAGGTCAAAGCTCTAACGCCAGGGAGGTGACCGGCAAGCCCCGATATAACCCATGGCCGTGACGGGCCATTCCTGGGGATTCACATCAGGAACAACGTCGGGCGTACCGGTGTTATTCTGCCTAACCCTCGTACGAGCTGATAGGCACGTCAGTTCACCACGATGTCCGCTAGGACGGAGTGGAACGCCACGATCGGAAGACGACGCCTGCGCATGGCACTAATGACGGACAGGGCCACGACGTGGAGCTGTCCCTGTTGATGTCTACAGAGTCGGTGGGACTCACATGAAGGAAAAGAAGGACCCGACGATCCTGGAGGGCTTCTTCTCCTTCTCATCCTCCTCTTTTCCCTCCACTGTAACCCGTGATTTCCCTTGGCCTATAAAAGAGAAAGCAGGGCGTCCCATAGAGGGCATCGCAACACATCGCATCAATTCGGACTGGAGCCCATCGAACCCCGAATCGACTAGAACACACAAACACACAGTCGGGAAACGACCGAGCTCTCGGCACCCGGTCGCTCCTCTCACCAAAGACTTGGGACATGTCCCTCTCTCGACCGTTTGTATCCCTACTACGAACTTTTCAGTGCTAGTAACACGAGCAGCAAGAACGAACTGGACGTAGGGACATTCTGCCCGAACCAGTATAAACCTCGTGTCCTCTTAGCACACCATCCGAGCCAGACGCGCAATATTAAAAATTTACTTGTCAGTGGCAAAACATCGACACTCGCGTTATAAAAATATATTTAGACGGACACTCCGTCCATTATAGGACTTAGGCATTTTTGGTATCCAGATCTGTGTAGTGGTGACGAATGCTCCGCTAGTGAGGTCGGACTCTCCGTCAGTGAAGCCTGTAGCCTCTAGGGTTTTCTGCTCTCTCTGGTGGTGAGGTGACGGGACGTTCCGTCAAATATATATGACAGGTAGTCTATCAGGACAAGTCTATGGGGTACTTAGTTTTTCTAAGTGCTAGATGTTCTCGCGGAACGTTCCAACAAAATCGATAGATGCTCCGCCACGAACCGGCTGCTCTCGGGTTTGGGATTTATTCCAAAAATATTCCTACCGCACTCTCCGTGGGGTTTGTTGGAGACTCCTTCAGGATAGGTCTGTAGCTTCCACTTCTTTGTCTCTGTGAATAATTTTGTGGACACTCCACCAGTGGTGACAGACATTCCGTGGAATTATTTAGTATTCTGCCTAAGTGTTTTGATCGTGCTGTGGCATTGAGGGCCTGTTCGCTTGTCTGAATTCTGGAGGAATAATCTAGATGGTTTGGATGAATACTGAATGAATTTGTGAGAGAAAAACACTGTTCCGAATGAAAAAATAAGCAGATCAAGCCAGATTTAAGGCGCCAGATGGTGGACAGTGCTAGTTTGATACATCTCGAAATGCAACTCTTGCTCTAGGGTATTTGCATGTCCAAATCCTTGCTAATAAGGGATGTTCCTAGCATATAGAGTGTATCTAGCTACATTGTGTGCAAACATGCTCTAGGTCTTAATTTGGTTATTTCTAGGTTTATGGCAATGTGAAGCAAGAATTTGTGCATTGAGCCTCAAGTACAATTACCAAGGGCAGCAAGATGAAGATCCCAAGCCCTCAATGTGGTGGACAAGCTGGATCTTCCCCTTGGTGACTTGAGTTCTCCTTCTCCTCCTTGCTCCAAAATGGTGAGGATGAGAGGGCTCCTCTCTCTTTCAACCCCCACCTCTTGTGGTTCTTGGCCTCTAGATGATGTCCAAGGCTCCAAGCTGTTGGTGTTAGGCACCAATCCCCTCTCCTTCTCCTCCTTTGCCTCCTCCCTTGCTCCTTCTTGTTTGAGTGTGTGAGAGAATAGAGAGAGATGAACTAGAGAGAGAGAGAGAGAGTGGGAGTGTGAGAGTGAGTGGGAGATATGGCTGTTGTTTGCTCTCCACGAGCTGGACAGCCGTGTGAGTGTGTGGGGCCAAGTGGATTTACAAAGTGACACCTATGTGCTGCTGCATGGGCTGAAATAACGGACAGTCCGCCAGTGCACGAAGTGCACTGACAAAACCTGACAACTATCAGTGTCGGACATGCACCAAAACTAATAGTGAGCAGTTTTGGTTCAGTTTTTGGACAGAGTTGATTTCCAAATTTGAGATTAAAATGCATATTATTCTCATAATAAGTATGAAAATCAACATGTCATGATCGGGCCCTAGGTCCAGGCCCCTCGGCTTCCGGCCTTCCACAACCACAGGGCGCACACACCCCGCAGGTGGCAGCAGCGCCAGCACCGGCAAACCACCCCGCGTGAAGGACGGCACAATCTCGGGTAGATCAGGTCGGTAAAACTTGAATCCGAACCTAAATTATTGGGTAGCCAAAATATCGGGTAGTGTGTTTTTTTACCAATATCGTGTATCAATTTCTATTACCCGAATTTCAAACTACCCTATCCGAGAATTTCGGGTTACCCGAATGCCTAGTGCTGCAGTCATATGTTGCTGCACACGGCGGGAATACCGGAGATGATTATAAACATTTCAAAGAACTGCTAAAACTTCCGAGTAAAATAGAGGGAAAACTGATCCACGAAAATTACAAGAGCCCGGTCTTCTCCAAGGACAGATTAATTCCATATCGTTTAATCAAGCTACTTGGAAAACTTGAGGAGATCTTATCATATCATCAGTTTGACAGCCAATAAGTTAATGGAGAGGCAGCCTATGCAGTGAAGATGCGCTCATTTCCATGTGCTGCTGCTGCATCTGCTGCTGTTGATAATGGTTAGGACACTGCTAAGGTTGTTCCTGCGAACTTGCAATGGAAGAGTTGGTCAAGGTTCTGGTGTGACGCCAGCAGCTTGTCGAGGATCGACCAATCGGCGGCGGCACCGAAGCGCTCACCGCTGTTCAGCGGCATGTCACTGGCAGAGCCACATGATGTCGTCATCTTCACCATGTTGTTGGGAGAACAACCCATGTCGAGCAGGTTCATGGCCACAGCCGATGTGCCGGATGTAAATGCCGGGGCGCCCAGCGGCCCCTCCGCACTCGTGAGGTGTGGAAGGTGCATGGAGGGGTCGAAGGCGGGGACTCCGCCATGCATGAGCTGGCGGAGGTGGAGGCCGTGCTTCTGCTCCACCGGAGTCACGCCTCCCGGGGAGTGGAAGGAACGGAGTTCGTCGTCATCGCCGGCGCCCGCCACCATGCCCAGCTGGTCGTCGAATCCCCTCTGGATGCTCTTTTTCTTGAAAACCCTACACACCACCCATCCATCCTCCTGCATCGCATGCATGCATGTTTCAAGAACCATCATTGACCATTTCCAATTTCCATATGCTATCTCTCTGCACCAAAGAATTACTAGCTAGTTGTGCGCTTAGTGCTGCTTACCGTAATCGGCACCTCGACGTTGTCATCGTTGAGGCGGTACTCGTGCATGATCCAGTCCGTCTTCTTGCCATGGGGTGCCCTGCCGGTGTAAAACACCAGCGTCTTCCTCAGGCCGATCCTCCTCCCAGCGTTGCCGAGGAAGATGGCCTTGTCCCGCCCCGTTGCCTTCCAAAACCCAGCCGTTGTTGCCCGGTTGGTTCGTGTCCCCGTAGGATACTTCTTGTCCTTGTGGCTGAAGAAATACCACTCATCCTGACGCTCCGTCCCAATCCTGCACCGATCTGCATCGTCCACCATGAATAAATCTTGTGAATCACTAGCCATTAGCTTCTTGTTTTCTAGTACATCGCATTCGGATATATGTATATATGATTGATGAGATGAATTGGCGAGTTACCTTTGAGGTCCCATGGTTCAAGCTTGTTGAGGTCGACCTCCCTTATGACATCAAGATCTATGGGCTCATAAGCAACCTTCTTCCTCAGGTAGTAGTAGAGTAGCTCCTCGTCAGTCGGGTGGAACCGGAAGCCCGGAGGCACTGCCAGTGGAGAGCAGCTCGGATGCATGCTTCTTTACCTGAGAAATCAGACCAGAATTGAAGCTTGCTCAAAATCAAGTTTCAAGCCTTATATAAGTTCCTCACTGAGCGAAGAAAAAACATGTATATGCACATACCTTGGAAAGACACCTTCCCTTGACTTTGCTTGGTTGTGTGCAGCTTGAAAGCAAGAACAACACAGCCTAGAGACCAGCAGGAGAGCCAATGCAAGATGGGTGTGAAAGCCTGTGCTTGTGATGTTGCAAGAATGAAGCTATTATATAAAGAAGAGTCGAGAGGGTTGGGCTTGGACTATTTGGGATAATCTTGGTTCTCAGCAAAGACAAACTGGGCTATAAAATATGCACTATATGGGTCTATGGCCAGTCGAGAATGGGAGTTAGCTGTAAAATCCTGTAGGCAAGGGCGGATATAGTGCTCCGTATAGTGAGTGTTGTGCATTTGGTCATGGCCGGTTTTGGATGTACTACAGGAAAAGATGGGGAGATGTTTCTGGACTAGGGAACCCTGCCACAGAAAATGGCCTCAGAAGGAGCAATGGAATGTCTCCATCTGCAAAACAGCAAAAGGCTTCAGAAGGTGATTTTTTGCAAATATATCCTGGCAAGAGAAGGTTAAGTAGGTGCTAATAAATTGCAATATTCACAGAAGCATATCTGTAATGTTTAGTATTCATGAACTTTTTAAGCATCACAGGTGGTTCATGCAAGGTTAACTTCATGAAAAAGAAAATCGTCATTTGACCATGGCCAGCAGTGTGGGAATCAGCAGGGGAATGAACATACAAGAGTTCCCATTCCTTCTATATTCCACATTCCTCTTATAATCCCTACATGCTGCCCTTAGTTTATTACAGTATAGACTTAGTTTTGTTTTTGACTGACGAGTGACGACTGGATAGCATTTATTATGATATGATTTACTTATCCCGAGTAGTATAATAAATCTGTTAATCTAGTAATAAAAGTTTCAAATGTTGCCGCGGGCTCCTCACTTCGCGCGTGGTATGTATCTGACCAGGAATTAAGTTTAGACTTGGGATTTGACCGAGGCCTGGTGAATTAATAATTGTCTCATGATCTTTTTCATTCTAGTTGAAACAACATTTCACAATCTGGTATGCCTACGTCGCCATATACATATAGTAATATAATGAAAAGACAGTGTTGTCTTATTTATTTACTTGGCAACAAGAAAATATACAAACGAAAGAAGATGTGTGTGTGTGTGTGTGTGTGTGTTGTGTGTGTGAGAGAGAGAGAGAGAGAGAATCACAGGAAAAGAGTCAAGAATTTCTGTGCATGCATGCGTTGATGAGATAAGAGATTTGCTTGTGTTCTTGGCAACCTTGCAAGCGTACAGTAAACTAATTACATTTTTCTAGGCAAGGTAGTACAGTGACCATATATTGATACTAGTGCTACCAACTGTGTGCAAGACTTTCAAGATGTGCGGTCGATTCGTGTGTGTGTGTGTACGTGCAAATCAATTGACTAATTAACTCTGATCCTAAACCATTTTTTATTCCAAGTATATGTTAGAATTTATATGGATAAAATTCCTTATATCCATACGAAGAAATTCTAATAAATCTCAAAGGCCCAATATATGTGTTCTTAATGGGCTTTATTGTTTAAGTCCACGAGTAGAGGGGAAGGTGCAACGTCAATTAGTATCATGTTGCTAGTTGATGTGGAGATAGGGAGTTCTCCTCAATATATATATATATATATATATATATATATATATATATATATATATATATATATATATATATTGGAAAAAGACATAACAACAATAGAACTATCATTGGAAGTTCCTAATTTGAAAAATCCTAAGATAGTCAATTAGTGTTTTCCACTTCTCACTACTGCGTTGCTTTCCAAATTCCCCGTCCCAATCCTCTGCGCGCACAGAGAGTTGGGAGAGCAGGCCTCCGAAACCGCCGTTTGCATCTGTGACATCTACTCAGATGTGCGGGCAATCAGGTTTTTTGGGAGCGTCTTTGCGACTGCTCGCTTCTTCCTGGTGACTGCTGATGTCTTTTCCTCGGATCGTCTACTTCCCGGTGGAAGTTCGAGGGACTGCACTACGTATATCTTCCTGCACCGACTGTGGTCCACGACTTCGAGCAACTCACCATGAGTGGGACTGGAGCCACCGGTACTTTGAGCATGGGTCCCTCCGCAGGGTACATCTCTATTCTTAAATTGGTTAAATTCAATCTCATTTTCGCTATGATCAGTATATTGTTTATGAACATATTTACTACTAATCTGAGCAGTAGTAAAATCACACACGTGCACATATTTGTCATCATAAATTTGTTATTATTTTTCTAGATTAATTTTAACATGAAAATGCCTAAATTTCTAACAATCCAAAAAACCTGATATTAGGTAATTTTCTAGTTAGTGGTTTTGCTGCTGCTTTGAAGTCAAATGATTTTGATGGAACAAATTATAAGACATGGCGTGCTAAGATGGTGCTGTAGGCTTACATGCTATGAACTGCTATCATGCCGCACAGGGGAAACCTGAACAATTTACTCCTGAGGAGGAGGAAAAGTTCAAGGTAGCCGATAACATGTTTCGAGACGCCGTGATTAGTGCACTTCATACCAAGTATGAGGACAACTACCTTCGTTACACGTCAGGCAAGGAATTATGGGATGCCCTTGATGCTAGGTTTGGTGTTTCTGACGCCGGTACCGAGCTGTACCTCATGGAGCAGCTGTTTGACTACAAGATAGTTGACAACCGTTTCGTGGTCGAACAAGCTCATGAGATACTGGCACTGGCTAAGAAAATCGAATAGTTCCCATGTATGTTGCCCGACAAGTTTATGGCCGGCGGTATAATCGCTAAGCTGCCACCTTCTTGGAGGAATTTTGCTACCTCTCTAAAACACAAAAGACAAGAGTTTATCGTGGCTGAGTTTATTGAGTCTCTTGATGTTGAGGAGAGGGCGAGAGCAAAAGACATTTGTGGGAAAGGTGTTGAGTCTTCTAGTGCCAATATGGTGCATAAGAAAAAATTTAAATGCATCTCGTAATAAGAAGAAGAAGAACAAGCAAGAGAACTACTCTAAGCCTAAACAAACAACCACTTTTAAGAAGAAAAAGAACAACAAAGATGGTGGTTGCTTTGTTTGCGGGAGTGATGAGCATTGGGCAAGTTCATGCCTAGACCACAAATTTAAGCAAGAGAAGAAATCTGCAAATATAGGTTGTTAGAGAGGCTGAAGAAGGAACATCTGGATATGGTAATTTTTTACCTACTGTTCTTTTAGTTTGTCATTCGCCAGAGTGGTGGATGGACACTAGGGCTAATATTCATATGTGTGCTGATGCTTCTTTGTTTTCTTCTTATCAGGTCAGCGGGACTGGAGCCTTGCTGATGGGGAACGGGTCCCATGCGCTGTGTTCTTGGTGTTGGTACGGTCATTCTGAAGTTCACTTCAGGAAAGACGGTGCTGCTGAAGAACGTGCAGCATGTCCCCTCCATCAAAAAGAATCTAGTTAGCGGCTCTCAATGTTGTCGAGATGGTTATAAAATTATCTTCGAGTCCAATAAATGTGTACTGTCAAAGTATGAAACTTTTGTTGGTAAAGGTTATGATTGCGTAGGCTTGTTCCACTTATCCTTGCATGATGATGTATGTAATAAGATTGTGAACAATGCTATTATCCCTGATGAGTCAAATATTTGGCATTCATGTCTTTGTCATGTTAAATTTGGTTGTCTATCTCGGCTTGCAAATTTGAATTTAATCCCAAAAATTAATTTGGTCAAAGGTTCTAAGTGCCATGTGTGTGTGCAATCTAAGCAACCTCGTAAGCCTCACAAGGCTGTGGAGGCGAAGAACTTGGAGCCATTAGAACTAGTCCATTCCGATCTATGCGAGATGAATGGTGAATTGACTAAAGGTGGTAAAAGATATTTCATGACTTTTATAGACTGATTGTACTAGATTTTTCTATGTGTACCTGTTAAAAACATAAGATGAAGCGTTGCATTACTTTAAGATCTATAAAGCTGAAGTAGAAAATTAACTTGAGAGGAAAGTTAAAAGGTTAAGGTCTGATCGTGGTGGAGAATACTTTTCAAGTGAATTTTCTGATTTCTGTGTAGAACATGGAATTATTCATGAGAGGACATCGTCATATTCACCACAGTCCAATGGGATTGCCGAAAGAAAGAACTGCACTCTAACTGAGTTGGTTAACGCCATGTTGGAGACAGCGTGTCTATCTAAAGAATGGTGGGGTGAGGCTATTTTGATAGCATGTCATGTCCTGAATAGAGTTCCTACAAAAAATAAAGAAATCACACCATTTGAGGAATGGAAAAAGAAAAGATTAAATCTCTCATATTTGTGCACTTGGGGTTGTTTGGCCAAAGTGAATGTGCCAATTAACAAAAAGCGCAAACTTGGACCTAAAACTGTTGATTGTGTTTTCCTTGGTTATGCTATTCACAGCGTTGGATATAGATTCTTAATTATAAAATCTAGGGTTACCTGACATGCATGTTGGTACTATCATGGAGTCCAGAGACGCTACATTTTTTTAAAGTGATTTTCCCATGAAAAATGTGCCTAGCACAGTCTAGTCATGAACCTATAATTCCCCATGAGCAATTTATTCCAATAGAACATTTTGAGGAACCTCATATGCAGTAATCCTGAGGAGGATGACATTGTAGTCACTCGAAAGATTAAGAGAAAACGGACTAGCGAAGTCTTTTGGTGATGACTACATTGTGTACCTTGTGGATGACATACCAAGAACCATTGAAGAGGCATATTCCTCTCCTGATGCTAACTTGTGGATGGAAGCAGTACGGAGTGAGATGGATTCAATTATGTCTAATGGAACTTGGAAAATTGTTGAACGTCCTTATGGGTGTAAACCAATAGGGTGCAAATAGGTGTTCAAGAAAAAGCTTAGGCCTTATGGTACAATTGAAAGGTACAAGGCAAGGCTTGTGGCCAAGGATTATACCCAGAAAGAAAGGTGAAGATTTCTTCGATACTTATTCACCTATTGCTCGATTGACCACAATTCGAGTGTTACTTTCTCTGGCTGCCTCTCATGGTCTTATCATTCATCAGATGGATGTAAAGATGGCTTCCCTACATGGAGAGTTAGAGGAGGAGATCTATATGGATCAGCCAGATGGATTTGTAGAAAATGGTCAAGAGGGCATGGTGTGTAAGTTATTGAAGTCCTTATATGGCCTGAAACAAGCTCCTAAGCAGATGGCATGAGAAGTTTGACAGAACTTTGACATATGTTGGCTTTGTTGTAAATGAAGCTGACAAGTGTATACTATCGGTATGGTGGGGGCAAAGGAGTGATCTTGTGTTTATATGTTGATGACATACTGATCTTTGGAACTAGCCTTAATGTGATTAAGGAGGTTAAAGACCTGTTGTCTAATAATTTTGAGATGAAAGACTTGGGAGAAGTTGATGTTATTCTTAATGTCAAGCTGTTAAGAGAAGACAATGGTGGGGTTACACTTTCACAATCCCACTATGTGGAAAAGGTATTGAGTTGATTTGGGTTTAGTGACTAGTCAACCTGCTCCTATGACTTATGACCCTAGCGTGCTATTAAGGAAAAATCAAAGAATAGCAAGGGGTCAATTGAGATACTCCCAAATTATTGGTTCGCTTATGTATCTGGCTAGCACTACGAGGCCTGATATCTCGTTTGCTGTGAGCAAACTAAGCCGGTTTGTGTCAAATTCAGGAGATAATCATTGGCGTGCTCTTGAGAGAGTACTGCATTATCTCAAAGGTACTATGAGCTATGACATTCACTATATCGGGTACCCAAAGGTACTAGACAATTTCTATGATGCTAACTGGATATCTGATGCTGATGAGCTTTATACCACAAGCGGATATGTGTTCTTGCTTGGAGGTGACACTATTTCCTAGAAGTCTTGCAAGTAGACCGTTTTAACAAAGTCAACTATGGAAGCAGAACTCACAGCATTAGACACCGTTGGCGCAGTGGCCGAGTGGCTTCGTGAACTCCTTATGGATTTACCGGTTGTAGAGAAACCTATACCGGCTATTTCTATGAATTGTGACAACTAAACTGTGATAACTAAGGTAAACAGTTCTAAGGATAACATGAAATCTACAAGGCATATTAAGCGGAGATTAAAATCTGTCAAAAAATTGAGAAACTCTAGAGTGGTAGCATCGAACTATGTCCACACATCTAAAAATCTGGCCGATCAATTCACTAAGGGACTATCACGTAATGTGATAGATAGTGCATCAAGTGAAATGGGCTTGAGACCCACATGAAGTATATCATGGTGGTAACCTGTTCTATGTGATCGGAGATCTCATGAAATAGGATGGTGAAACAAGCCAGTGGGGATCATTAGAATTTATATGGATAAAATTCCCTAAATCCATATGAAGAAATTCTAATAAATCTTAAAGGCCCAATATATGTGTTTCTTAATGGGCTTTATTGTTTAAGTCCGTGAGTAGAGGTGGAAGGTGCAACGTCAATTAGTACCATGTTGCTAGTTGATGTGAAAGTAGAGAGTTCTCCTCCCTATATATATGTATCAATCCTCCTGAAAAAAAGACATAACAACATAGAACTATCATTGGAAGTTCCTAGTTTGAAAAATCCTAAGATAGTAGATTAGTATTTTTCCACTTCTCACTACTGCGTTGCTTTCTAAGTTTCCCCATCCCAATCCTCTGTGCGCACGGAGATTTGGAAGAGTATACCTCCGGAACCGCCATTTGCATCTGTGACATCTACTTAGGTGTGCAGACAATCAGGTTTTTGGGGAGCGTCTTCATGACTGCTCGCTTCTTCCTGGTGATTGCCGACGTCTTCTTCTTCTTCCTCGGATCGTCTACTTCCCGGTAGACGTTCGAGGGACTGCACTGCACAACCGGATTCCCCTCCTTTGCCTGAGAGCCCGAAGCTCTCGGCAAAGAGGATTTCACTCTCGGCAGATCATTTGCCGAGAGCTGCTCTCGGCAAAGAGCGGTCGGCAAAAGGTCTCCCGGCAAAGGTTTATTTGCCGAGAGCCCCTCTCGGCAAACTCTTTGCCGAGAGCAAAATAAAAACTCTCAGCAAAACCTAACTCTCGGCAAAATATCACCGCTGTAACGGCAACCCGCCCGTAACGGTCAGTCCCATACACTTCTTTGCCGAGAGCAACTCTCGGCAAAGAATTTTTTTAAAAAAAAATAAAATAGATTATGGGGCTGAGGTGGTTTAAAAAAAAACTTCTTTGCTGAGAGCCAGCGCTCGGCAAAGGAAAGGTTTGCCGAGAGCCAGCTCTCCGCAAAGGAAAGCTTTGCTGAGAGCCCTAGAATATGCTCTCGGCAAAGAGTCATATTTGCCGAGAGTTAGGTGCTCGGCAAATCTTACTCTTTGCCGAGATCCCAGTTAGTTGGGCTCTCGGCAAATATTAGCTCTCGGCAAAGAGTCCAGAGAGCATTTTTTTTATTTTTGTTTATATTTCCAGCTTCAACATCACATATTTCACAAATATAACACATCATATATATCACAAATATCACATATTTAACAAATATGCCATCCACATCACATGTCTCACATAATCCATCTTAACATCTCAAATCCAACAGTTCATCTCACAAAGTGCACGACAATACATTATGAAGAGCAACAAGCTCACCCCCAAGCATCCCAGTCCCTCGACCCTCCCTCCGGCGGCTGCTGCTGCTGCGGCGGTGGATACTGCTGGTACCCCGACGCTCCCGACGGCTGCTGATGCGGCGGAAGTGGTGGATACGGCGCGTGCCACGACCCTCCCGACAGCGGCTGCTGAGGCCCCTCATTCGAACCCGCCGATTGATTCTGCACAAAGGAGAAGAAAAATTAGTAATTATAGTAATACTAAGGCATATAATTGTAATCTAAGCGTACACAAGTCAATATTTGCAGAACTAGGTATAAAATTGAAATCTAAGCCTAGACACATCAAAATTTCGGCAGCACCTCCCCTGCACGGTGGGGTTTCCAAAACCTGCAAGAAAACCAACGGCACGATGGCCGTCCACCACATATCAACGGCGAGATGGCCGGCACACATATATATGAACGGCACGAAGGCCTCCCATCACATATCAACGGCACGATGGCCGACATGCACAGTAAAGAGCTTTTGTTAGAGAAGTTGAACTCACGGATGGGTAAGGTGGGTATGGGTAAGGCGGTGGAGGAGCGAACAGCTCTGGTGGCGCTGGACGACCCATCGTGACGCCAAGACTTGCCACGTACTGAGCCAAGGCGTCAAACCTCGTCCGCTCGGCCTCCAACCTTTGTCGCTCGGCCTCCATCCTCTGTCGCTCGGCCTCCCGCTCCCTCTGTCAGCTCTTCCTCCATCCTTGCCTTATGCTCCTGGAGCGCAAGCACCTGGGCCTGTAATTTTTCACCGCATTGTTACAAGCAGTTTCGAGGAATGTAAAACCAAAGAACGACGAATAAAACAGAAATAACCTGTAGTGCTGCCACACGATGCGTCGAAGTGTCCTGCCTTGGGCGTATGGGCACGCTACCGCTCGTGCTGCTTGCCCTGGACCTGTGAGAGAGTGGGAGTGCTGTGCGGGTCGAGCGTGCTATTGCCGATGAGGTACCGCCCATGCTTCTTGCCTCCTCCCACCCTCATGACGATGTCGCCGTCAATGTCCGCGGTGTGCGGATCCCAGTCTGCCCCATGGACCGTCCTTGCCGCCTCGGTGTACTGACTGATGCGCTCGGGGATGCTCTCGTTGGTGAAGGACTCGGCTGGGTCGTCCGGGTTCCAGTCGATTTCGTCTGTCGCCTTACCCTTGTGGGCCAGAACCCATGACTTGAGCTCTCCACATGGCTGGTTTTGATGTGCAGCCGACTGCGACAAAAACAACAAGACGGTTACAAATCATGCAGGAATAAGCGTCTGAAAGAATAATTGAAGCTACACCAAGTCACGTACCCATCTTGCCCCGTATTCGTGGATGTTAAGGTTGCCCTGGTGGTGTGATACACCTGGCATCAGCAAACGCCGTTCCCGGAGGACGGTGTGGTTATCCGCCCAATCGGCACTCACCCACCTGTCGACCATCATCTTCCAGGCCCGCGTTTTATTGGCGCACCAGCCAGGAGGCACCTGTACGACATCAAGTACATTGACAGATATAAGAACAATTCAAGCTACCCAATCTCAGAAGAAATCAATATTGATGTTGTATATTTACCTTCAGGTACTGCTCTTTGGTCAGATGCATTAATCTTGCATCTTCTTTCTTCACCTTCCGAGCCTCGTAGACGGCACAGTAATCGATGATGGCCTGGAGCCGCGCCTCGTAATGCATGTCTGAGATGCGGCATCTAAAAGATTTGGCCAACGCCTTGGTCGCCCTCTCCTCGTAGCCCTCGGCGCATCTAAAGAAGTCCTGCATATAGAAAAGATGTATCAATACACTGGTTCAACAAACTCTGGCGAATGCAATGTATTGAGCAAAGTAGTGGGAGGAAGACTTACCCAAAACTCGGTCATAACCCGCTCCGCCACGCTGTCGTACGTGTGGCCCGTCTCGTCCTCCGCATCAGGGGCGCTGACGTAGTGCTCGTACGTGTAGGCCGGCTCTCGCGCTCCGGCGTGGGTAACCAAGCCTAGGAAGTGTTCCCTGCAGAGAAGACCCATGATGCCATTGGGCAACCTTTTGTGAGCACCTGGGACCACGACCTTCCAAGACCTGCGTAAGTGATTAAGAAAAAACTGTTAGTTTCCATTGTGATTCTATCATATGTAGTAGCAAAAAATATAAAAGTTACGTACTTTTGCCCAACGGGTCGAATGACCGGGCGTAGAGCCTCAGGTATCGGCCGATCAGGTAGTCTCGCCGCACCTCAGTTGGTAGACACCCGAGGTTGCGGTGGAACTGGAACCTCCTGCCTCGGCCTCCTGCTCGTCCTGCCGCTGCTCCTGCTCGTCCAGCTGCTCGGCCTCGTGCTCGTCCAGCTGCTCGGCCTCGTGCTCGGCCTGCAGCTCGGCCTCTCCCTGCTGAGCCTGCTCGTCCACCTGCTCCTCCTCCAGCTCCTCCTCGGGCTCTGGTGCTGGTGCTGCTACAGGCTGAGGCGGTGGCGCCCTAGGCCTCCTCCCGGCCGCCCTCCTCCTCCTCCTCCCTTGAGGCGGTGCCGACCCCTCAGCTTCACCTGAGGGCGCTGGTGTACCGCTCCCCGTGTCGTAAAGCGACCTGAGCTGCCGCAAAGCTCTGCGGCCCGCCATCTTTGCACAATCACCTACAAGACATAAACAATAAGATCGGATTAGCTGGATCATAAACAAGATATTATTATAAAGAGATGCAAAATAAATAAAGCATAATTACAAAATAACATAATATTACATGTATTAGAAATAATCATCCCCATCGGGATTAGCTAGATCATAGCTCTCATCATCACTATCAGCCATGTCGAAATATTGAACACTTTCCAAAGGAGCAACGATGTCATCATTGTCATTGCCAATATGTAATCGTTCTAGTAACTCCAAGTCCTTCGCATTTTCCACCTCATCCCCCTCGTCCACATCAACATCCATTTCATTGTCTACTTCCATTTCCATAGCTCCGGTTAAGTCAATCTCAAAAGTCCCTTGTAGGCCCTCTTCTTGATAGAACTCTCCATCATATGTGTTTGGGTCGAAGTTGTAGTCTTCAGCGTTTGGGGAAGGTGCTTTACCGTGCGGCGATACCTTGTGCACGATATCCCAACCCTGAAGACGAGGGTCCCTTTGGCACGAGTAGGGGAGATAATAAACTTGTGTGGCCTGTTGAGCCACAATATAGACATCATTTCCGCCATAGACCGAATCCTGTCGAATTTCTACTAGCCCAAGGGAAGGATTTCGTCTCGTTTCTTGAGGATCAAACCAATGGCATTTGAATACGACAGGGTTAAGAGGTTTGCGACCACGAAACCTGAGTTCGTATATTTCTTCAATTCTTCCATAATACTCGGCCCCATCAAGGCCGCCAGTAAAAACTCCGGAATTCGTGGTTCTTCGATTGGGCCGCCTCTGCTCGTGTCTTGTTGTGTGAAATCGGTATCCATTCACATCATAACCAGAAAATGACTTTACCCTATGTTCAAAGCCATTGGCAACCTGTCTCAGCTCTGGATTCATAGTCAAATCGGTTTGGCTCTGCAAGGTCAAGCAGGATAGATCGTTAAGTTAGAATGTACATGCAACTGGGAATGTCAAATTTAGTACAAGCTAAATTGCATAGTACCTTTTGTTTGAACCAAGAAATAAAATCGGAGATTCCATTTCCCGCACCCTGATGAAGAATGGTGTCACGTTCTTGAGGGGTAGGTTCCCTTGATAGATGCCAGTTCTCATTAATAAACTCCCTATAACAACGAGAAACAAGGAGGTTGGATGCCGAATGTATATCATGATTGGTCAACACATATATCATGCAAGATGCCGAATTGCATAGTTCGTGCAAGATGCCACTTACTGCATGTACGGCTCCATTTCGGTAAGATTGGTCAACACATATATCATGATTGTGCGCCACTCTTCGTTTTTCAACAACAATGAGGTCGCATCACTTGCACTTCCAAGTTGCCCTTGGAAAAGGCTGAGTTTTGATTCATTTTCACCAGCATTGTAACGAGGCGGTCGATTATGCACGCTAGGAAGCGTGTCGTCATAGTATGCTTGTGTGAAGTTAGTAACCTCCTCTAGAACGAATGCTTCCGCCATGGAAGCCTCGATTTTGCATTTGTTTCTGCATTTCTTCCGAAGAACCTTTAGACATCTCTCGATTGGATAGCACCAACGGGCCTGCACGGGACCCCCCATTCGTGCCTCATACGGGAGGTGCAGAATCAAATGCTGCATCGGGTTGAAGAAGCCAGGTGGAAAGATCATCTCCAACTTACAGAGCAACACAGGTGCTACTTTTTCCAATTCTGCAACCACGCTACGAGATAACTCCTTGGCACAAAGCTGGCGGAAGAAATAGCTCAACTCGGCTAGCGTCTTCCACACATGCTCAGGGACATAGCCTCGGAGCATCGCCGGAAGAAGACACTCAATCCATATGTGATAGTCATGACTCTTCAGGCCGTTGATCCGCAAGGTAGATAAGTTCACTCCCCTCCTCAGATTCGCTGCATACCCATCAGGGAACATTAATGTTTTGAACCATTCTAATACTTCTCTCTTTTGTTCCGGTTTCAATCTGTAATCGGCCTTAGGCCTGGTCCATTTCTTGCCGCTTCTAGGAGGTTGCATGTGTTGGTTTGGTCTATCACATATCGTTGCCAGATCCAGTCTCGCCTTTACATTATCCTTCGTCTTATCCTTAATGTCCATGATCGTTGCCCAAAGAGCCTCGGCAACATTCTTCTCAGTGTGCATTACATCAATGTTGTGTGGAAGAAGAAGGTCGTTATAATAGGGGAGCATCATCAAGGGCGACTTATGAGTCCACATATGCTCCTCACCATATCCCACGAACCTACCATCTGTTTCATTGATCCGGAGAGCATCTATCTGATCATGAACCTCGGCACCAGTCATCATCTGTGGTGCGGGGTCTGTAACCATGACACCTTTAGTAAAGTTCTTGATGTCTGCTCTGAATGGATGATGAGCAGGGAGGAATTGTCGATGTTTGTCGAACGCGGAATATTTGCCGCCCTTCGGCAGCCAATTGAACTGCAGAGCTGCCTTGCACGTCGGGCATGGAAACTTCCCGTGAACACACCAAGCGCTGAATATCCCATATGCTAGGAAGTCATGCATAGAGTATTGATACCAAACATGCATGTTGAAGTTTGTCTTTGTAGCTCGATCGTATGTCCATACACCATGGTCCCAAGCATGGACCAGTTCATCGAAGAAAGGCTCCATGAACACACCCATGTTATTCCCAGGGTGTTCTGGAATTATCAACGACAAGAACACATTCTGTCGTTGGAAGGAGACGCCAGGAGGAAGATTGAGGGGGATAACAAACACAGGCCAACAAGTGTATGGGGCAGCCATCATTCCATAAGGATTGAACCCATCTGTTGCCAGTGCAACACGCACATTACGTGCCTCTCCAGCTTTGTTACGATGAATGTTATCAAAGTGATGCCATGCTTCACCATCGGCTGGATGCACCATCTTCTCAGGACTGTATCTTTTTCCATTTTTGTGCCATGTCATCTGTTTCGCGGACTCCTCTGTCATGAATAGCCGTTGGATCCTCGGTATGAATGGAAGGTACCGTAGGATTTTCACGGGGTACGGACTCTGCCTCTTCTCACCATCACCAGAGTCTACCTCCAGATACCTAGAGGATTTACACTTTGGACAATACTTTGCATCCGCGTGTGCTTTTCTAAAGAGGACGCAGCCCTTCGGACAAGCATGTATCTGCTCATACGGCATCTTAAGTGCACGAAGGACCTTCTGCGATTCGTACATGTTCTGTGGCAAAAGGTGACCAGCCGGAAGGATGGAGCCAATAACTGTCAACATTTCATCAAAGTTCTCTCGACTGAGGTTGAACTGGGACTTTAAGGCCATTAAGCGTGAAATGCCATCAAGCTTTGAAATCTGTGTGTGGCCATGAAGGGGTTTTCCTGCCGTAGACAACATGTCGTAATACGCCTTTGCGCTTGCCTCTGGCTCCTCCTCCTGCCTACGTCCTTCAGCGAAGTGTGCTTCGTGAAAGTCATCTAACCAATCTGCTACCCCGGCATCAGCATTATAATCCTCGACACGTGGTCTCACCACCTCCTCTCTCACACGATCGGCTTCACCGTGGTGGGTCCACTGGGTATAGTTTTTCGTAAATCCATTCCTAGCAAGATGTGAAGTCATCACCTCCTTTGTCTGCCTCTTTCTGTTCTTACAGTTGGTGCAAGGACAAAAAACGGCAACCGCTCCGGGAGCCTGGTCAAATGCTTGCTCGATGAAAGCCTCGGTCCTGACGACCCATTCTCTGGTAATCTCACGGGTGCTCCGGCGGCCCGAGTACATCCACTCACGGTCATCCATCCTCTAACATATATCACCAAGTAATAAATATGACCATGGACTTGCATCTACACGTCGTTCCTACCATCTAATAGGTAAGGATAGGTCCTAATCCCACCCGAGGATGCATAGATGGGGTTAGTTCCCATGGTCTAGTCCTATCCGAGACAGAAATTCGGCAGCACCTCCCCGCTGTTCTCCAAATACACGTCCGGACAGGGAGATTGTGTATCCGGAGAACAACAGGAAGGTACTGTCGAAACTCTGTCTCGGATCGGAGCAGACCATGGAAACTAACACCATCTACGCATCCTCGGGCTGTCCAAAAAAACGTGGACAATTCAAAACAAATACGGTTATAGATATGCAAAGATCTGCATATTTGTAACCCTATCTCTTTCGAACGGGAGACGCCTAACTGGGTTACGTGGAGATACATGCCCAGGACAAAGAAATAGTGGTTATACCTTAGGTGGCGGTGAAGTCAGGCTAGCGGGGCCGTGGCGGGTCGGTGCAGTGGCGAGGCGACGCGGTGCGGGCAGACCCGCAACGTCAAGGAAGACGAGGTACTCCGGCTAGCCTCCGACGGGATCTTCTCTGAAAATCAAAAGGACACAAGACCATCAATTCAAAATTTCGGCAGCACCTCCCCTGCAGGGTGAGGTCTCCAAAACCTGCAAGAAACAAACGACACGATGGCCGGCAAGCATATATATCTCAACGGCACGATGGCCGGCATGCACATATACAATTCCAACATAAACAACAATCGACAATCCCAAACGTCGAAACGCCATCGGCACACCACCGCCGAAACCTCCGCCGAAACCTCCACCACCACTTCAACACCACCCCAACACCACCACCATGACCTCCACCACCCCAGCACCACCGCCACCACTCCACCAATCCACCACCACTCCACCACCACCCACCACTACCACTACCACTACCACTACCACTACCACTACCACTACCAAGAAATACAAGATTGCAATACCTAGGGCGCCGGGCACGTAGAGCGGAGACGGGCGGACGCCGGCGGGGGCGGGGCTGCGGCGGCCGGGGGGATGCGGCTAGGGCGCGGGCGGGCGGACGCGGCTGGGAGGGCGGGCGCGGCCGGGGCAATCGCAGGGAGGCGTTGCGGTGTGGCCGGGGCGGGGAGGGGCTGCCGGCTGTCGGCCGGGGGGCGGGCGCGTGCTGCCGGGCGGGCGCGCGAGCGCGGGCCAGCGGGCGGCGGCGCCGCGCCAGCCAGCGGCGGGCGACCGGGCGAGGCCTGCTGCCGGCCGGGCGGTCAGGCGCGCTGCCGGCGGGCGGCCGCGGCCAGCCAGCGGCGCGCGGCCAGGCGAGGCCTGCTGCTGCGGCCGACGGCGGCGGCGTTCTCCGGCTGGACGGCGCGGGCGGGGCGGCGGCGAGCTGCACGGCGGCGGCGGCGAGCTCCACGGGCGGCGGCGGCGAGCAGCAGTGAGCGCGGGCGCGGTGGCGGCGGGCAGCAGTGAGCGCGGGCCGGTGGCGGTTGGATAGCCTTTGTGTCGCGGGCGCATTGGATAAGACCTGGAGGCCCACTTTGCCGAGAGCCAGATCACGGCGGCTCTCGGCAAACATCCCGCCTTTGTCGAGAGCCAGGCCGATCCGGCTCTCGGCAAACATTTTTTTTGAAAAAATTATTTATTTCTTATTTAAATAACTGCAGCAGCAAAAAAATTTAAATAACCTGGAGGCCCACTTTGCCGAGAGCCAGATCACGGCGGCTCTCGGCAAACATCCCATCTTTGCCGAGCACCAGGCCGATCCGGATCTCGGCAAACATTTTTTTTTGAAAAATATACTTATTTCTTATTTAAATAACTGCAGCAGCAAAAAAATTTTCTTTTTTTACTCCGCCCAGATTTTTTTCAAAATAAATGGAAAAAAATTTTAATCCTTTGCCGAGAGCTGCTCTCGGCAAAACCTAATAAATCTTTGCTGAGAGCCACTCTCGGCAAAGAAAGGTTTTTTTAAATATTTTTTTTCAAAATGATTTTTTTTTAAAAAATAACTCTTTGCCGAGAGCTTCTAGGGGCGCTCGGCAAACCCTTGATGCAGGCCAGGTAAAAAAAAGAAATCGGAGCCGAGAGCTAACCAGAGAGCTCTCGGCAAAGGTTCTTTGCCGAGAGCAAAACCCATATGCTCTCGGCAAATAATTTGTAAAAAAGAATTAAAAAATAGCAAACGGCTCCCAAAAATTACGAAATTTTGCCGTGTTACAATTTATGCTTTCTAATGACTATAGAAAAAGTTTGGAAGTCCAAAACCTAATTCACGCGTGACATTGTTTGAAAATCCTAATGGATCCTTCTCAACTCTATGAAACATATTCGGAGATGTTTCAGATTGTAAGAATCAGACGCCACCGCTTGTGCGAAACTTTTTCAAATTTTTACCACGGCCTCCAAGTGTGGTACCATGACTTTATTGCAAATATCACAATTTTCCGACTTCGTTTCCGTTTTTTAAGAATTTTTAAATCGTTCGGCGACATTTTCGTGGTATTCGATTCGTAAAATAAAAGGTGAAAAAAACGTCAACAAGATGTTATTTGGCCTCAATAATGCATAAATAGCATGAATATCAATTTATACTTAATTATTTCCCGTGTTTAAATCACTCGTCGTTCAAATTTTAATTTTTACCCGTGATTAAAAAAACTGCTTGAAATGCAATTAATTAAATAGATATAGCAAATAATTACAAAAATACACAAAATTTTAATATTGAGTAGAACCTATAGTATGTGTATAGAGAAAAAAGTTTAGAGCGCCCAAAATAAAAAAATAATAATATTTTTGGACAAAAGCGAGGAGAAGAGAAACACATGAAATAATAAGCACCCTTTGCCGAGAGCCATACATGGCTCTCGGCAAATAGGTCACTTTGCCGAGAGCGGCTCTCGGCAAATAATTAACGCCGTAAGCCTAAATACCGCTGGAAGCCTATTGCCGTGCGGACTTCTTTGCCGAGAGGCCGGCTCTCGGCAAATGTTATGTTTGCCGTGAGTTCTTATTTGCTGAGAGCGCAGCTCTCGGCAAAGGACAAGTTTGCCGAGCATTTTTGTTTGCCGTGATCCGTGCTCTCGGCAAAGTTAACCTTTGCCCAGAGTTTTACTTTGTCGAGAGGTGCTCTCGGCAAATCAGTTCTTTGCTGAGAGCCCTTTGTTTTGCGCTCGGCAACTATTTAGGCTCTCGGGAAAGGCCGGTTTTCCCGTAGTGCTGCGTGCATCTTCCTGCACCGACGGTGGTCTGCGACTTCGAGCAACTCACCATGAGTGGGACTGGAGCCACCGGTGCTTTGAGCATGGGTACCTCTGTTGGGTATATCTCTATTCTCAAATTGGTTAAATTCAATCTCATTTTCGCTATGATCAGTATGTTGTTTATGAACATATTTGCTACTAATCTGAGCAGTAGTAAAATCACACATGTGCACATATTTGTCATCACAAATTTGTTATTATTTTTTTAGATTAATTTTAACATTAAAATGCCTAAATTTCTTTAGAAAACCTGTGTACATTCGGTTTTCTTTTGAAGAGGGGCATTCATGACGACCTTGCTTGTGTGTTAAGATGTTGACTAGACTAGCCGCAGCAGCTTGGAATGTATAGTGCAGATTCCTCCTGTACCCTCGAGCAACTTGGCCTCCAGAACTAGGCACGGCAGTACGGCACAATGCCATGACTACCGGCGCCGACGTCGACGCACCGCCACCGTGCCATACCGGACGGTTGCAGCCTTACCCTCGCAGGTGCATGCACACACAAGACGAGTACCCAGTAATCAGCAGTACCCATATATGCATCTGAGCTGACCATCGATTTGACTATATATATGCAACCAGCTGGATATACATACATATATATGATTACTACACAACAAGAACAGAAAAACACTCAGGTGCACTTTTGTGCAGCAGCCGGCCGGTCGACCTACCGAGCGCGCGCGCGCCGCCGCCGGCCGGTCGCCGGAAAAGATGGATGAATGCGGAGCCATTAACTGGCATGTAGATGCAGGTCGCCGGCGATCCAGGCCAGATGAGCGCGTTCGTGCATGCATGCACGCGTAGACACGACGTACAAAGCCAATCGAAATTATTGATGATGTGTGAGGGCGCGCGATAGCGAAGAATGCAGGAAATCTTTACTTGATTCGCCGCTGTCGATGGATGCGATATGAGAGGGAGATGGAGGAAGGGGGCGCGGCAGGAGGCCCTGAAACTCTGGCTGTGGCATAGCCGCGCCGTTGCAGCTGCACGTGCGAGCGCCGCCCGCTGGTCAGCTTGTATCCCGGCCCGGTCGGGCCCTCACTTCGAGCTCGAGGGATTCATAGGCTAGCTAGTATATTGGACATAAGCAAATTGTGAATTCCGTTAGTACCAATAGGCTGACGAACGAACCAATGAAAAGACCTTCTGGTATATTTGACCCAATAAACAATAAAGTATAGTTCAGATAGCCATGCATGGATACAGGGAGAGGGAGCAAATATAATAACAGCCGGTTTGTTATTGATGAGGGTGCTCCATGGACAGGGATTGCAAGTTTAGGAGGAGAGGAACTCTCGGTGTTTCAGGGGCGCCAAGTCCTTATACTATGTGTGAATGGATGGAGTTGTTAACAGAGTTGTTCCAAGTCCCTGTTTGCAGTCTGATCTATGATATGTATTGATTAATAACTCAACTATATTTATGCCCGATGATACAGCTGGCCGGATGGATTCTCACGCTATCTAAATCACGAGCTCCAATGCATGTCTGTGACAGGTCAAACATGGAGCCACATTAGGATTGAACCAACAAGAACATGCATGCGTAAGCTCTTACTAGCAAACTGCACACCTCAATGTCCTAATTTTATACTTATCAATACTGTTATTCACGCTTAAATGTACATCTTGGTTCACTAAATTATATGTAACAAAAAGTATTTTATAAAGTAATAAAATGTAAAAAGCACTTCCTTAAGGAAGCTAATTTTGTTACCATAGTAAAGTTGATTTGAGGTGGATGTAGAGGTTAGATGTATTAATTCATTATTCGGAACTATTCCGATAATTGGCATATTGTGTAGGCATCATCAGAATGTCATCTAAATTTGGCTCTCCTTGTATTCAGTGAATAGAACATCTTTCTGCATTTTTATAACCATTTTTCTGCATTAAGGGCGTCCGCAACGAGGCTAGCAAAATCGCCAGATGAATTGATCGAGAGAGAAGCCGAAGAAATATATTCTACTCATGCTATTTCAGCTAGCCCCACTCGCTCATGTCACAATGCAAATCCTCGGGCTACGAGAAATCGCCGGACGATTTGTTTGTCGCTGGCGAAGCGTCTCTACCTTCCACGTAGAATGGAAGCTGGAGACTTCGCCGCCCATTGCGGACGACCTAAGTGATCGGCTATAGCATGCATACTTTGGAATAGGAACTTGTTATTCGCAAATCTGTGTGTCAAATATTTTTAAGTTTGGCAATGTTTATGGAAAAAATAGTATCAACAATTATATCTTAAAATATTTTTAATGAAATATATTCTGTGATTAGTCTGACAGTACTTATTACATATTATAAACATCAATATTTTTCATATGTTCAGTCAAATTTAAAAGAATTTGATCTCTCAAAAAAACGAGATGTATGTATATTCTCAGGTTTGCCATGGAGGGAATTACCTCGGTACCTGGATACCTGCAACTGCAGTTCAGACATAATCAGAGCATCGTTCCTTCCCAAATTATTCTGCATGCCAACAGCTCACAGCATTGTCGTTCCTTCCCAAATTATTCTGCATGCCAACAGCTCCTGCAACTGCAGTTCAGACATAATCAGAGCATCGTTCCTTCCCAAATTATTCTGCATGCCAACAGCTCACAGCATTGTCGTTCCTTCCCGAATTATTCCTTCTTCATGCATCCAGATAACTAGTCCGTCCTGTGTTGCACTGACTTCGTTCCTCCTACTGTACATATGTCCTGTTCCTACCAGTGACGATTATTCGAACAGATTGCATGCATGTAGACAAATTACAGTTCATCACAGCGTGCAGCAGGTTCATCAAGGATAGCTAGAGACAAGGTTCCCTTTTCCCATATTCTCTCCTGCCACCCCATTTGTGTGCGTGATGAGCTCCAGTATTATATGGTCTGTTTGTCCCCTTGACCCGTGGACACACGCGCACACATTGGTTAATTCTGAGCTTTTCGCGCGATTTTTATGCATCAGTGTGTGTATGCATCTGAACATGTGATCAGATTACAACGAAAACTAGCCGCTAAGCCGGACATTAAGTTTGACCATACAGTTAAATGCATGTCATCATGATAACAGGAACTTCGTCTATAGTAATTGTGATTCAACAAGATCTAGCGCGCCTGGTCAATAGTCATGTATCGCAAGTAAGGGGGTTTGTGGGCCACTGCATGTCTGTAGTTTGTGTGGGTGAATTAATCTATGTATAGTAGTTTTTTTTTCTTGGGAAATTCTAGGGGTGTAGTACGTATAGTTAACAGATTCAATGTGTGCTGCTTGTTTGCTGGTCGGGACTTCTTCGTGGATGATGTTGGAAAATTTTTCTCTCCAGCATGTACATACATACATGCATGTGTGTTGAGTCTCTAGCTTTCTTTTTGGCATTAGTTGTGCTAGCAGCATGGTTTTCCTCATAAACTTCTGTGCATACAATACTTGAACATGAGTCCACACACATATTTTGATGGAACACGGGTCTGCGGAACCCAATACGGTGCCAGCTCCAGGCTTCTCCATTAAAAAATATCGATTCCCCACTCCTCTCCGTTGCGGCCTTCTTTCACCGTGAACATGGGTCTTCCGTGGCCGACTCCACCGTGCTGCCTGCCCGCCGCTCACCTTCCTAGTGTGGGAGACGCTCGCCGCGGGCAGCGCAGTCGCCTCAACCGCGGGGCACCGCACCCGCCCGCCCTGTCGCCTGGAGCCCCGCGGCCGCTCATCTGGTCGCACAGCCGCTCGCCAGGGCTACGTCGCCGGCCGCCTGATGGCATCGTCTGTGGTAGAACCGCCTAATCTAATGTCTTCCAGGAGTGCTTGTCTTCCATTAGACACTAAGCACCCAAAGTAGAACACTAAATTACTCGGTTCCGTCGCGCACACCCCATGGGAGAACCCAAAAATCCACATTTTCCATCAAGATCACAAATGAGAGAATAAAGCTTACATCGTTCTTAACAATTTCTTACATCACTTTTAATACAATGGTCCCGTTCGCTGGCCTGAAACTTGGCTGAAAAACATTGTTCCGGCTGGTTTGTTGTGAGAGAAAAACACTGTTTGGCTGGTTTGATGAACAATACATTGAGAGGGGAGATCAGCCAGCCGGCTGGTCTTATAAGACCAGCGAACGGCCCCAATATCATAGTATAATATTTATTATTATAACAGCGGAAAGTAATCCTATTATCAGAGTTATGAACAATTAAATATAACAGCGCAATATAAACATCTGAACAGAGTTACAGCGGAAATAAACATCTATTCGTGGCATGATGAAGCATTGATAAATAAACTAGGACAACAGATTATAAAACTTTTATTTATTAAAACATTTAGTAAGAGTTATAAATAAAAATTATGATCGTAGCGTAAAGGAATCCTCGCTGAGCCCACCAGGAGGAATCCACACACAAGAGTTAGCTCTAGCATCCACCTATCACCTGCAATAGAGGGAAATAAAACCCTGAATACTCAATTATACTCAGCAAGACTTACCTGACATGAGGAGAGAAAAGACTCCAATGATATGCAAGGCTATCTGGCTGGTGGATTTATTGTATCTGCAGGAGCATTACTATAAGTGCGTCCTTATATTCGATTTTTATTAGCAGTGCATTAGTTCATTAACTAACCATTCTATCTAAGCACCTATGCTACTTTCAAGCAGGTGATAAGGAATCAAATTTTCTTTTTTCATCTTTCATCTTTCAGTTCTTACTATGATGCAAAACCGTAGACAAGCCGTACCGCATCGCCCGGTGATTCGTGAATCAATGCCGCCAGCTAGGTACCCTAAAAACACACGCCCCGCTTGTACCCTGGGCACAAGCAGGACCAACCCACTATCCTCCTGTCACAGGGTCCAGGTCCCCGTCCAAACTAGGACTCCATGCCCCCGCCCTTGAGTCCCGGACTCAATGCGGTGCAATGACCTCCTAACCCAAAAACCACCATGACAGTCGGAATCCATAACAAGAAAGTAACAAGTCTTCCAAGCGCCCATACCCAAGTATGTGCTTAGGATAATAAGTCTGTGAGTTGCCTAGAGCCTTATGCAATGGCCGGTCCTTAACCAACACGGACAGGGAAAGCAGTGTAACCAAACTATGTCCCGTGGCCGCAGGACATAACCTCTCACACCCACCAATACCCAACCATATCCCTGTCCAGTCACCATTTTCCTTTCCACCATTTTATATATATTCCAGGTGATAATAGTACAGTAATATATTCCCTATCTCTCGCGAGTGACAAGCAATCACTCGACTTCTACCGGAGTCTTGTAGCATAGCAATCTACACGATCATGTCATACTAGTAAGACTCATAGGATAAAGATATATATACAAGTGGGTTTCAATCAACTTCTTAAAACTTAATGCACAAATATAATTTAAACTGCAAAAAAATAGGGGTTATGCAACGGGGCTTGGCTGAGTAAAATATAACCAAAAGTTAGTATTTGCATCTTCAGATCATCCACCATCAACTAAATAGAAAGCCCATTGCATCATCTCCTGGAGAGAATACCATTACACCATCTTCGGATCCCCAATCATCATTCAATTGATCCATCATTGTACCTATATGGTATGCATTGATGCAAATGTATAGATGTAAATAACCAACTGCAACCGTGACTCATAAAATACGATTTACGCCTTTCAAGTTAACGAGCTAGTTCTAACGACTAACGTACTAAGCTACGTATCCATGTTATCGAACAAGGCATTATTTCCCAATAATTGTTTTAGTTATACAAACCCAAGGTGTTTCTTTATTTCATTCTATCGATTTAATCATTATTCAAAATAGGGCATCACTATCTATCTAGCAAACTAATTATTCTGGAGCTACAAAAATTACAGTGAGCAGCTAATAATATTAGTAATTTACTGTAAAAATTTTAGAGTCAACACTATCACTATTTTCTCATAACAATTCCTACAAGTTTATATTTTTACAATATTAAGTATCTCTAATTAATTATATAGCTTCTAAGAATATTATCCAACTATGTGAACAAAATACACTATTAGATAGATCATGATTTTAGAAACTTAACAAACTTAGTCTCATAATTTTTGGACTCCTAAATGATTTTATATTTAAATAACAAAACCAGCTCAGAATTTATATTAGGAAACCCCACTAATTCACTAGAAAACAGAAAAGAGCACCGTGCCCCAAAAGGCCCACGGCTAGCGTGGTTCCAGCGCGGCCCACGGCCGGCGATTCGGCGTGGCCCTTAGGCGCACAGCGCGGCCCAGGCGCGTTGGCAACCGACCGGCCCACCGCGTGGGAGCGAGCGGCCCGGACACGGCGGCAACGGGCCGGCCCAACGGGCGTGCGGCAGTCCCAGCAGCACGGCACGTGCGGCCCAGCGACACAAGGCCAACTGCGGCCCACGTGGCCAAGGCCCAGAGGTGCGCACCACTTATGCAGAATGGACCCCACAGTTTTACTAAATCGATCCGCGGTCTAGAATACACTATTCATGTGAGTCACGTATTTTACACCTAGGACCCTGAACAAAATCTTTACTTTGATTCATACCCTTCTCACCTTCCTTCCTTTCCTAGGAGCAGAGCAGGTCCGGCCGGCGGACATGGCGCGACAACGTAGTGGGGCTACGGCCGGAGGTGGAGCAACGCTGGGAGATGTCCGGACTCGGCGCACACGCGCGCCCTCGCGATATGGAGGAAGAACCGACAATGACGGCAAGAGGCGCGGCACGGCGACATAGTGGCGGCAAGGTGCTACGGCCGTCTCGGAAGGGGAGCGGCGCGGAGCAACACGGGCCCAGGCGCGCGCCGAGGGCACGCATGCTCTCGCGAGGAGAAAGGCGCAAGCCGAGGCGGGGCATAGCACGGTGGCATGACCATGGGTGCCTCGAGGTGGCTGCGGTCATGGCAGCCGGTGACTAGCTATGGCGGGCGCTACAGAGGAGCAAGGCGAGGCAGAAACGACGGAGCTAGTGGAGGTGCTAGCTCGGCAGACGTGGAGCGGATGAGCAGCGCGCTCGAGGTGCGCCCTGGCGGTAGCGAGGCGCCAGCGCTATAGGTGGAGCGTTGTGGAGCCGCCAGTCTAGCGCGGAGTGGTGCACGGCCATGACCGGGCATGGACATGCAGTGGGGCTGCATGAGGGGCAGCACAGTAGGCAGCGCCGGGGAGAAGCTACGGTCCTGAGCGGGGAAGGGAGGTGCGTCGCAGCGATGCGGCGGTGCGGCGTGCCAGGCAAAGGCACGGACGCTATGAGCCGAGCACTGAGGATTCAGACTCCACTTGGATGCGAATGCAGGGGCAGCGCACAGATAAAGCCGAGGCAGACGGAGACAAGCCACAGCAGGCGAAGACAAGCTGAGCCAGGCAAGACAAGCAAGGTCAGAGAGCAGAGAGCATGACAAGGGCATTTATGGAGCAGCAGGGTGATGCGACGAGTTGGCAGTGAGACAGAGAGAGACAGTGGTGTAGGTAACGTAGACAAGACAAGAGATATTGAAAAGCAGGCGTGCGAGAGACAGCGGGGAAAAGAAAAAGGACCTACTGCTACTTGAATGCTCGGTGCGACTGACGCTCACATAAAAATATCAGACGCGACGCAAGCGAGGGAGAGAAGGACAGGGGCGTAGGCAAACGGACACGCCGAGGTGCAGAGCAATGCAGAGCCACGACGAGCGACATGACGGTGAATAATTGACATGCAACGAGTACGTTGTACGCCGTGCCAGAAGAAGTAAATGAAGCATGCAGAGCATATATACATATACATACGAATATTTCTATCGGTTTACTAATTTTGACAATTAGCAACATTTAGGCATAAGGAGATTTTCAACAAGTTCGAATTTAAATTAGATTCGAAAGCTATATATATCATTCTATTTATTAATGGATTTTATTTTATTTATAAAAGTTGCTTTTCATGCTTAATCTAATAGAATAAACTATTCGCTATCTATTGGTTAGAATTGTCGTTCGACATTCCTGAATATCTTTACGTACTGAGTAATTTGACTTGGGCGTTGATTTGAGTCCACAAAATTAAGTCACACAGGATTCACTTATCACGTCGAGTACGTTTTAAATCAAAAATCTGAGAAACTCATTTCGAAAATTTTACTTAGGCCTAAATCACGGTGCTAAACAAGATTGTAACACCAGAGGTGTTACAACCAACCCCCCTTAAAAAGAATCTTGTCCCGAGATTCAAAACAAGAACCAGAAGAGCGGAAACGCGATTACATTTCATAGATCAGGGATTACACAAAAGATTACACGACTTTGAATGCTAAACCACATAGAGATTTAGGGATACATGGTTAAGAGCAACCTAATACAACCGAGACTTAATCTAGAAGTTGAGATAGATGAGGGCAACGGAGAAACAACAAGATAATGAGTATCCAAAATATGGCATATGACCAACACATCCAGAAATAGTCGATTGAGAAGTCAAACATCGTGAACCCTAAGGCCAAACTACCCAAGGGAACTTGAACTCCTTCGACGAACTAGATCCTTTCTTCTCCTTAGATTACATGATCACCTCAGACTGACGAACCTAGCTTCATAATGTCTACTGGATTTCATAGCTCTGCCCTAAATGAAAGGGGAATGGAGATGAAGAAGAAGAGCAAGGACCAAGGGTATCTTATAGCCGCGAACGGAGGTGGGGCGCAACATATCGAAAGCAAATGCGGTGGGGATGGGATACACAGATGGTTCATGCTGTGGAGATAAGGTCGGACATGGTGCGCTTCCTACGTAAGCGGGCAGAGGGTAAGGGAGAGGAGAGGAGAGGGGGGTCTGCTCGACGAGGTAGGGGAGTCAAGAACCGACCGGGCTAGGGAAAAAGGAAAAGCACACAGTGCACAAGGGCGGCGAGTGTGGCACGATGTCGTGGCCACACGAAAATGGGGGCGCCCATAGGGCACGTAGCGCAACAACCCAGCATGCATAGTGCAATCAACTAAACATAGGGCTTGGGACATGACGTCCACTAAGGTTTTACAATCATACCCGACTACCCACGGCTAACTTTCCTTACTACTCTTCTTTTCTTCCCTTCCTTGTCCACACTACGCACCAACCTTCTTATGAACTAAGATCGTGACCTACACGCTTCCTCCAAAACCACCTCCGCTTGTTTACTTTGAGAGAACACTATTTCACCAACCCGTTGTGGATTTCCCGTTTGAACACCTGAACATTTCTAAGGAAATTATTTATAGCAAAAGCGGTATGACGATGTAACTTGGTAAAGGCACTTGGTCAGCAATCTCGATACCAGCGCGTGCTGAGCAGCGTCACATGTGGCAGCTGTTCCATAGAGAGCCCTCGGTTTTGTTGCGGCACCATAAGCTATTAACCAGGCAACTACTACCAACTTACACGCCATGAAGGCGGTAGGGTCACAGACCACAGAATGAGGGGAGTATTGCAAGGGAAGATTCAAACAACAAGGGTTCCCTTCACAACAAGGGACAAGGAATTCAAATCCAATGGCGGATTTGTTTTAAAGAGATTCAAGTGTTCTGCTGGGACATCCACAATTAGTCGATATAGTGTCCAATGTTCTCCAATCACGACTGGTTTGCTGATATTTGAATGACAACTTTTCTTGTATCTCGCTTAATATCGCCTTGAAAACTCTAAGCACATCTACTAAGACCTAAAGGCACATGGATGCAATCACACAGGCAAAATAAATAAAATGCATATTCCAATAGTCTCATACGGGTACATCATACAGGCATCGAGTCTCTCATTCTCGGTACATCATTCACCTTCCCTACGGCGGATGATCTCAACACTACGGACGATAACAACGACAAGAGTATAATATCGGAGGACAGCGACAAAGAACACTACTACTACGGTACAGCATTCCAAGGCAACTAAGCTACTCTAGCCACGCATCTTCAATTCTAGGCTCGGCGGATTCTTCTACCGTCCTGGCTATGGATCTACCTCTTCTCTTAGCAATGGCTGAGTGAGAGGAACCAAGGGCTCAACTTCTAACACTTCTGAGGGTGGGGGTGCTGGTGGCACTGCAACACCGGTTCTCCTTCTTTCTGGTGGGTGGATAGGGATCCCCTTCAAGATCGAGGAATCCTATCGTTCCGCAACCAGTGTCCTCCGCTTGGTCCTGGTGGCAGATAGGCCTCACCCAGCTGATGAACATGCTGATCTTCAACCTCCTTCAGAGCTTCCAACATGGCAGTCTCCTGGCTCTTAGCAGTTGCAGCACTGGCATGCACTTCGGCAAGTTGCACCTAGAGCATCCGAGTGAAGATCTCGACTTCCTCAGTTCGATGGAGACACTTCCACATCTCTGAGGCCTATCAGTCATACTGCTCATCTAGAGCAAGCAGGTATGTGGTCAAGTGCACCATGGTTGGACTGTCCTCTTACGCATCCCGCCCTTGCAAAGCCTCCATGCGAGCCCTCCATGCCCGCCGATTCTTGTCTAAAGGTGGAAAGAACCTCATGGGGGTACGAGCAATGAGCTCTTCATAGATCTGGTAGAGGTACCGCAAGGCTTTATGGGCCACAACCTAGTAGGTGTCAACGAAGTGAAACCCGGTTGCGGTCACACTCTAGGCTTCAGTGAGGTCGGGGAACTATTCACTCTTCTTAATGTAGACGGTAACCTCACACCGCTCGGTGCCATGCTCCTCGTACTCATGGCCCTCATACTCGGGACGATCTCTGACTTCGAGCCTTTGTAGGGTGGCATGTAGGATTCTGGGAAAACCCTCAACGTTTAGGCAGTAACTACTAACCCAAGCTCCTGCCATTTCTGACGATGGTTGCAAAGAAAGACTAAGCGAAAAGCTTGCACAAAGGAAAAGCTAAGCGAGCTAAAGTGCACTGAGTGGTGATACCAATGGCTAAGCCAAGCTCTACTTATAAAGGCAGAGCGATCAGTGATCCTGGCGCAGTCTGCTAGGGTTCCTACACGGAATTGCTTACAAATGAATCAACCAAATCCTTCACGCATTCGAGGCGAGCGATGTCCGAGGCCATTACTGACTAGTACGACTATAGGGCAAGGGTCCGACAAGAGTGCAGAAAAGGGGTACAAGAAGACATGGGTCACAACCGGCGTGAACCATGGGCGAACGCGGAGTACGAAGCCACAGTGCAAAAATAACTCGGATAGGAACGAGTCAGTCGTGCACAATACAATGCGTGTGACACCTATGGATGGCGTATCCGCAAGCAATACAGGCACTACAATGCACAACAGGATATGCATGAATGCACGTCCTATATGTCCTTCCACTATTGCCAATATATAGGGCAACCGTTCTTAGATTTTTGGCACATCGTTCTCTCCCTGTAGCTAGTCGAAACTATCAGACTATGCTTGGGTCAGTGTAACTACAAAAAAAATTGATTAATCCTACCTAAGTCAGCAGAGTGCCATCTATCCTAGATACATAACCATAGTAATAGGGCTACTTATATAACTTCGCATAAAGATGTCCTATTTTCTGAAAAGAATTTGTTGTCAAATTTTATTTTAGAAAAGGTTTTCGAAGCTTTATTTCCTCATTTGCGCCCTGATACCACCTGTGGCAAAACCGCCTAATCTAATGCCTCTCAAGGGTGCTTGTCTTTCATTAGACACTAAGCACCCAAAGGAGAACACTAAATTACTCGGTTTCGTCGGGCAACCCCCGGGGAGAACCCGAAAATCCCCATTTTCCATCAGGATCACAAATGAGAGAATAAAGATTACATCATTCTTAACCATTTCTTACATCACTTTTAATACAGTATCATAGTATAATATTTATTATTATAACAGTAGAATGTAATCCTATTATCAGAGTTATGAACAATTAAATGTAACAGCGAAATATAAACATGTTGATGAGGACATCACTCCTTTGGATGTACCCGCTGATCCTCCAACCGTCATGCAAGGTCCAATGACCCAGGCTCGAATGCGTCAACTCAATTTAGAGGTGAGCTCGTTCTTAAGCGATCATTTTCATACTTTTGAGAATAGACTACTACCTAATGATGTTATCTTGCTTAGGAACAATGGAGAGGGTCATGAGGGACTTAGAGGACGTGGTGGAGGTGATGATGACCAGCAAGGACGTCCAACAGAAACCGGAGGCCCGATCCAACATGATTTCGAGTCTGTCTCGGCCTCCAGGACTAGTCTGCCTTAAACTGGTCACCCAGGACGCATCCGGACTCCGTTTTTGACTATCCACATATGGTTGGAAAGCTAATTTGATAAGAAAGCTAATCCAAGTGGTCTCACATCAAAATCCCTTTAGAATCAATGGAAATTGTCGAAGTAAGTCAGCATCTAGAATCTATCCGGGTGCTGTGACACCGTCTTTTGGTCCGTTGGACAGTGTATCATGTTTTGGCCCATTAGGGGGCGTGTCTAGGGTAGGCGACGACCCTAAGACCTTTATAATCATATGCCGCCACCACTATTAGGTTTTGGGTTTTGCTTAGATTAATTTGTCAAGAACAGTTTCGCCGTTCATCGGTTTGTGAGACCCTAACTTCGTGAGATTAATCATTCATCTGCAATTTGGTTGCTTTTTTTCTTGTTCTTGCTTGTGTTCTTCGTTGCGTAGGCAGGGATTAGCCTTCTTGGTGAGGTCAACTAGATTCGTGTCTTGGTTGATAACCAAAGTTGTGGTGCTAAGATTGCTGGGTTCGATCTTTCGATCTGAAGCCGGATCGGTGTGTCATTCTCCACCACAACGATAGTTACCTCTACCTGACGGAAGATCGGGATCCCCGTTCCCATTAAGTGGTAATCAAAGCTAAGGTATACCGTCAGGTTTACATTTATCCCCTGGTTTTGAGTGTTTCGCATTTGTCCCATAGTCCAGTGCCATACTTGTTTTTTTCCTGTCCTAAAACCTTCCGCGCCATAGCCTTTGCATATTTCAGTTTCAGAGTCTGTCGTGTTGAGTTTGTATCCTAGTCGAGGTCTTGTTGCTAGTTAGGTCATGCTAGAGTCCAGTTCGTGTGTGTCCCCCCATTGTTTCCATCAAATCTTTGCTTCGGTGACCAATTTTACGCACATTATTCCTGTTTTGTACTCTAATTCGGAGCCAATTCTTAAAACTGGTCTAGTTTTCGCATACGAACTCGAATTTCGACGTTCCATATATCAAAATCGATCAGAAAAAAATTCAGATCTGTCCATCTCTTGCTTTATTAGGGTTGGAGAATTTTAATTTGGTCAAAAACTGGTCACAAGATCCTCTTTTCGTGGTCACAAGCTTTTTGTTGTTTTTGAGCACATCTTCTGAAATTTCCACAAGCCACGTTTTTCACTTGTTTAGGCTCATATTTTCTGTGGTTACTTCTTTTGTGCTCCTAAGTGAAGGAAAAATATCAAAAAAAGAAAAAGAAAAAGTCAAAATTTTCCAAAAAAACAACGATTGCCCAAAAAATAAAAAAAAGAGAGGGGCAAAAGAGGAACAATATCTAGAGGAGCACATAGAGAAGGTCAAAGTGAGCTATGTTAGCGTGTGTTATCTGGTTTCTTGGTTGTGTTGCTATTGCCATCCACCATACTTGTTTTTCACACCCCTGTCACCTTGCTATCCACCATACTTGTTTGTTACACACCTGGTACTTGAAACATTTTAGACCAGCAACGAGAACAAGTACTTTGAACTATAATTCAGCATTACTTTCTATTACTGACTTGTGTGCCAGATATACATATTATTCTTTGTGTGCCCTCCAAGCTCCACAAACTCTTCAGATCAGTATAGAAAAAGGGCCTTGCAATCTCGGTACCACTGCCTCAGGTATCACGAACCAGCCACCGGTTGTACCGCCCATTGCTTATGTTGGTAAGAACTTTGTAAGAGCTTGGTAAGACGCTTCCACTTGCTGTGAAAAGTGACACCACTGCAACTGCAACTACGTAGTCATTTGGTAGGGATAACTTTCACCGTTTGTTCCTGTTTTTGTGTTTACAATGGCAGGAGATGAATAGACTGGAGATAACAATCCTAAGGGTTTCAACGAGTGTATCAGCCAAGAGCAACTACAAGCTGTTGTAGAGGATGCCCAAAAAAGGATGAATGAGGCCGTCAGGAAGGCCGTCACTGACGCACTCATTGAACTCAACATTGGCAATAGCATGGAGAGATTGGACAAACGAATTTCCACGCTAACCGACAAGGTTACTGAGTTGGAAACCTTTGTGGTGGGCCATAACGATGTCTTCGGTAGCAACACCGATGGTCTCTTTCCAGAAGACACGGTGCATGATGCCAGTGAGAACATAGATCTAGCAGCCTTCCGATAAGCAAGATTACGATGACGTCTTCGCCGCAACACGACAGGTATGGGTGGTGTCCACCACCATCAAGGTAAAAATCATCGTGTGCCCAATGATCCTTATGCTAAAATTAAGTTCACAATACCATCTTTTTTGGGTCATTATGATGCTGAGGGATATCTTGATTGGGAGATGAGAGTAGAACAAAAGTTTAGTGCCCACCTTGTGCCTAAGCATCATAGAGTTCGACAAGCTACTAGTGAGTTTAAGGATTTTGCCATTATTTGGTGGAATGGGCTAGCTACATAGGATGCTTTACCTGGTTCATGGGAAGAACTTAAGGTAGCTATGCGTGATCGCTTTGTACCTCCTTATCATAGAGACTTATGTAAGAAATTGATGTGTTTAGAACAAGAAGATAAATCTGTACAGGATTACTATGGTGAGCTCCAAAAGGGATTGATGCGTTGTAGGGTTGTCGAGGGGAACGAATATTCCATTTGTTGTTTTTATTCGGGTTTGAGGCGTGAGATTTAGGACATTGTTGATTATAAAGAATTTAACACTGTCAACCAGTTGTTTTAGTTTGCTATGCTTATAGAAAAGGAATTGCAGGGGCATGAACAGCAGAGTAAGAGCAAGGTCAGCACCACTTACACGCCACGATCGACACCATCTTCGGGGCTGACCAAGCCAACCACTTTTTGGCCACCACCACCAGCGAGCAAACGACCAACAACCTCTGGAGTTTCCGCTACACCTAAGGCACCTCCTGCACGACCTTCAGATTTAGGTAAAAATTCTTTACAGGTGCCTACCAAGAGTGCCTCATTCGTTTCATCAATGGGACGCACTTTGGGCATTCAGTGCCACCGCTGCCATGGCATTGGCCATGTGCAGAAGGACTGCCTAAGTCAGCGGGCATATATTGCTACAGAAGATGGTTACATCAGCACCTCCGACATTGACGATGAAGAAGACCAAGATGCAGATGAGGAGGATGGCGAAGTCCTTGGTGATGAGGCCATGGCGGCCGATAGGAGCATCATTGTACAGCGGGTGCTCAGCTCACAAGTACAGCAACCTGAGAAGCTACAACGCCATAACTTGTTCTAGATTTTCTTTGTTATTAGCAACCGTCGAGCACGTGTCATTATTGATGGGGGTAGCTACAATAATTTAGTGAGTTCTGATTTGGTCAAGAAGCTTGGCTTGACCACATGCCCGCACCCACGTCCATACCATATTCAGTGGCTAAATGATTCTAGAAAAACAAAGGTAACACAAACTTGCAGAGTTTTATTTTCCATTGGTTCTTATGCTGATTTTGTTGATTGTGATGTGGTACCTATGCAAGTCTGTTTACTCTTATTGGGTCATCCTTGGGAACATGATAATAATGCTACACACCATGGTAGAAGTAATATATATACTTTTGTGCATAAAGGAAAGAAAATTACTTTAGTACCTTTGACCCCTGCTCAAATTGTACAAGCTGATAGAGAACGCGCTGCTAGTTTGAAAGATGTTCAATATGAAAATCAGCAAGATGCTAATTCTATTCTCCCACCTAAAAAGAATAAGTCTACATCTAATTCTAAGGCCGAGGGGATTAAATTGAAGGGTGGTGTTATGCTTGCAACAAAATGTGACTTTGCTGAAATTTCTGATGATGATATTTGCTATGCATTGGTATGCAAACGAGCTATGTTTTTGCTTGATGATATTGTTAGCTCAGTGTCTCCTGCTGTCACTAACCTTTTGCAGGAGTATAAGGATATTTTTCCAGCTGAGATACCCCCGGGGCTGACACCTATGAGAGGGATAGAGCATCAAATTGATTTGATTCCAGGAGCAACCTTGCCCAACCGAGCTGCCTATCGAACCAATCCCAAAGAGACTAAAGAAATTCAGTGGCAAGTCTAAGACCTTTTGGACCGTGGGTATATACATGAAAGCCTTAGTCCTTGTGTTGTTCCTGTACTTTTGGTTCCTAAGAAAGATGGAACTTGGCGTATGTGTATTGATTGTAGAGCCATCAATAATATTACTATTTAGTATCGTCATCCTATTCCTAGGGTAGACAACATGCTTGATGAGTTGTGTGGTTCTATAATTTTCACCAAGATTGACTTGCGAAGTGGCTACCACCAAATTAGAATGAAACTTAGAGATGAATGGAAAACCACGTTTAAAACCAAATTTGGGTTGTATGAGTGGTTAGTAATGTCTTTTGGTTTGACCAATGCACCTAGCATTTTCATGCTCTTAATGAATGAGGTTTTTAGAGCTTTTATTGGTCGTTTTGTGGTAGTTTACTTTGATGATATATTGATTTACAGCAAGTCTTTTGATGAACATATGGATCACTTACGTGTTGTTTTTAATGCTTTATGTGATGCATATTTATTTGGTAACCTTGAGAAGTGCATCTTTTGCATGAATCGAGTTTCTTTTCTTGGCTATGTTGCAACTCCACAGGAAATTGAGGTGGACGAGATGAAAATTGAAGCCATAAAGAGCTGGCCGGTTCCCCAAACCGTCACACAGGTGAGGAGTTTTCTTGGTCTTGCAGGATTCTACCACCACTTCGTCAAAGATTTCAGCACCTTTGCTGCCCCGTTGCATGAGTTGACGAAGAAAGGGGTGGTGTTTCATTGGGGAAAGGCACATGAGGAGTCCTTTGACACTTTGAAGGACAAGCTCACACACACACCATTGCTGCAACTTCTAAATTTTGGTAAGACTTTTGAGCTAGAATGTGATGCTAGTGGAGTTGGCATTGGGGGCGTTTTGATGCAAGATGGTAAACCCATTGCTTACTTTAGTGAAAAATTGTATGGTCCTGTTCTAGATTATTCCACGTATGATAAGGAATTGTATGCCCTTGCCCGTTCTTTAGAGACGTGGCGTCATTATTTGTGGCCTAAACAATTTGTTATTCATTCTAATCATGAATCACTTAAGTATCTTCGCTCTCAACATAATCTAAATCATAGGCATGCTAAATGGGTTGAATTTATTGAATATTTTCCTTATATTATCAAACACAAGAAAGGGAAGGATAATGTGATTGCTGATGCTATGTCTAGACAATATACATTGTTGTCCCAACTTGATTGTCGGATTTTTGGGCTTGAATCAGTAAAAGAACAATATGCGCTTGATCCTGATTTTAAGGACGTGTTGCTAAATTGTAGAGAGGGACGTACATGGAATAAGTTTATGATCAATGATGGGTTTTTGTTTAGAGCTAACCGCCTATGCATTCCAGTTGGCTCTGTTCGTCTTTTATTATTGCAGGAGGCACATGAAGGCAGATTTATGGGACATTTTGGAGCTAAGAAGACAGAGGAGGTGATGTCCACACATTTCTTTTGGTCTAGGATGAGGCGAGATGTAGAACGGTACGTGGCTCGGTGCACCACATGTCAAAAAGCTAAGTCGCGTTCAACCCACATGGTTTGTATATGCCTATTTCTGTTCCTTCTACTCCTTGGGCCGATATATCTATGGATTTTGTGTTGGGTTTGCCAAGGACTAAGAGAGGGAGGGATAGTATTTTTGTGATGGTTGATCGTTTTTCTAAGATGGCACATTTTATTCCTTGTCATAAGAGCGACGATGTTGTTCATATTGCTAACCTTTTCTTTTAAGAAATCGTTCGCTTACATGGCATTCCTTCTACTCTTGTTTTAGATCACGATGCAAAATTCTTGAGTCATTTTTGGCGCACTTTGTGGAATAAATTGGGGACCAAGCTGCTATTTTCTACAACATGTCATCCCCAAACTAATGGGCAAACTGAGGTGGTGAATCGAACATTGTCCACCATGTTGAGAGCAATTTTGAAGCGCAATTTGAAGATGTGGGAAGAGTGTTTGCCACATGTGGAGTTTGCATATAATAGGGCGGAACATTCCACCACAGTGGTAAGTCCTTTTCAGGTAGTGTATGGTTTTAACCCTCGTGCTCCTGTTGATCTTTTGCCTTTACCTACCACTGAGAGAACACATAGTGATGCTAGAGAGCGTGCTAAATTCATTCATAAGTTGCACGAAACAACTAAAGCAAATATTGAAAGAATGAATGAAAAGTATAGAATTGCTGGTAGTAAAGGTAGAAAAGAAATTAAACTTGAACCGGGTGATTTAGTTTGGTTACATTTGAGAAAAGATAGATTTCCTAAGCTGCATAAGTTTAAATTAATACCAAGAGCAGCTGGTCCTTCTAAGATAATTGAGAAAATAAATGATAATGCCTACAAACTTGAGTTGTCGCCCGAGTTCGGGGTTAGTCCCACCTTTAACATTGCAGATCTGAAGCCTTATTTGGAAGAAGAAGATGAGCTTGAGTCGAGGACAACTCAAATTCAAGAGGGGGAGGATGATGAGGACATCACTCCTTCAGATGTACCCACTGATCCTCCAACCGTCATGCAAGGTCCAATGACCCAGGCTCGAATACGTCAACTCAATTTAGAGGTGAGCTCGTTCTTAAGCGATCCTTTTTATACTTTTGAGAATAGACTACTACCTAATGATGTTATCTTGCTTAGGAACATTAGAGAGGGTCATGAGGGACTTAGAGGATGTGGTGGAGGTGATGATGACCAGCAAGGACGTCCAACAGAAACCAGAGGCCCGATCTAACATGATTTTGAGTCTGTCTCGGCCTCCAGGATCAGTCTTCCTTAACTTGGTCATCCAGGACGCATCCGAACTCCGTTTTCAACGATCCACATATGGTTGGAAAGCTAATTTGATAAGAAAGCTAATCCAAGTGGTCTCACATCAAAAGCCCTTCAGAATCAATATGAATCCTCGAAACAAGTCAGCATCCAGAATCTACCAGGGTGCTGCGACACCGTCTATTGGTCAGTTGGACCTTATATCGTGTTTGGGCCTATTAGGGGGCGCGTCTAGGGTAGGCGACGACCCTACAACCTTTATAATCATACGCTTCCACCACTATTAGGTTTTGGGTTTTGCTTAGATTAATCTGTCAAGAACAGTTTCGCCGTTCATCGGTTTGTGAGACCCCAACTTTATGAGATTAATCATTCATCTACAATTTGGTTGCTTTCTTTTTTGTTCTTGCTTGTGTTCTTCATTGCGCATGCAGGGATTAGCCTTCTTGGCTAGGTCAACTGGATCCGTGTCTTAGTTGATAACCAGAGGAGTTGTGGTGCTAAGATTGCAGGGTTCGATCTTTCAATCTGAAGCCGGATCGGTGTGTTATTCTCCACCACAATAATAGTTACCTCTACCTGACGGAAGATCAGGATCCCCGTTCCCATTACATGTGAACAGAGTTATAACAGAAATAAACATCTATTCATGGCATGATGAAGCATTGATAAATAAACTAGGACAACATATTATAAAACTTTCATTTATTAAAACATTTAGTAAGAGTTATAAATAAAAACTATGATCGCAGCGTAAAGGAATCCTCGCTGAGCCCACCAGAAGGAATCCACACACACAAGAGTCAGCTCTAGCATCCACCTATCACCTGCAACAGAGGGAAATAAAACCCTAAGTACTCAAATGTACTCAGCAAGACTTACCCGACAGGAGGAGATAAAAGACTCTAAGGATATGCAAGGTTATCTGGCTGGTGGGTTTATTGCATCTACAGGCGCATTACTATAAGTGCGTCCTTATATTCGATTTTTATTAGCAGTGCATTAGTTCATTAACTAACCATTCTATGTAAGCACCTATGCTACTTTCAAGCAGGTGATAAGCAATCAAAATTCCTTTTTCCATCTTTCATCTTTCAGTTCTTACTATGATGCAAAACCGTAGACAAGCCGTACCGCATCGCCCGGTGATTCGTGAATCAATGCCGCCAGCTGGGTACCCTAAAAACACACGCCCTGTTTGTACTCCGGGCACAAGCAGGACCAACCCACTACCCTCCTGTCATGGGGTCTAGGTCCCCGTCCAAACTAGGACTCCATGCCCCCGCCCTTGAGTCCCAGACTCAGTGCGGTGCAAGGACCTCCTAACCCAAAAACCACCATGATAGTCGGTCCGGAAAGAGCTAGAACCCATGACAAGAGTGTAACAAGTCTTCCAAGCACCCATACCAAGTATGTGCTCGGGATAATAAGTCTGTGACTTACCTAGAGCCTTATGCAACGGCCGGTCCTTAACCAACATGGACAGGGAAAGTAGTGTAACCAAGCTATGTCCTGTGGCCGCAGGACACAACCTCTCACACCCACCAATACCCAACCATATCCTTGCCCGATCACCATTTTCCTTTCCACCATTTTATATATATTCCAAGTGATAATAGTACAATAATATATTCCCTATCTCTCACAAGTGATAGGCAATCACTCGACTTCCACCGGAGTCTTGTAGCATAGCAATCTATATGATCCTATCATACTAGTAAGACTCATAGGATAAAGATATATATGCAAGTGGGTTTCAATCAACTCCTTAAAACTTAATGCACAAATATAATTTAAACTGCAAAAAAGTAGGGGTTATGCACCGGGGCTTGTCTGGGTAAAATATAACCAAAAGTTAGTATTTGCATCTTCAGATCATCCACCATCAACTAAATAGAAAGCCCATTGCATCATCTCCTGGAGAGAATACCATTACACCATCTTCGGATCCCAAATCATCATTCAATTGATCCATTGATCCATCATCGTACCTATATGGTAAGTATTGATGCAAATGTATAGATGTAAATAACCAACTGCAACTGTGACTCATAAAATACGATTTACGCCTTTCAAGTTAACGAGCTAGTTTTAACGACTAACGTACTAAGCTACGTATCCATGTTGTCGAACAAGACATTATTTTTCAACAATTGTTTTAGTTATACAAACCCAAGGTGTTTCTTTATTTCATTCTATCGATTTAATTATTATTCGAAATAGGGCATCACTATCTATCTAGCAAACTAATGATTCTAGAGCTACAAAAATTACAGTGAGCAGCTAATAATATTAGTAATTTACTGTAAAAATTTTAGAGTCAACACTATCACCATTTTCTCATAACAATTCCTACAAGTTTATATTTTTACAGTATTAAGTATCTCTAATTAATTATATAGCTTCCAAGAATATTATCAAACTATGTGAACAAAATACATTATTAGATAGATCATGATTTTAGAAACTTAACAAACTTGGTCTCATAATTTTTGGACTCCTAAATGATTTTATATTAAAATAACAAAATCATCTCAGAATTTATATTAGGAAAACCCACTAATTCACTGGAAAACAAAAAACAGCACCGTGCCCCAAAAGGCCCACGGCGAGCGTGGTTCCAGCGCGGCCCACGGCCGGCGATCCGGCGTGGCCCGTAGGCGCACAGCGCGGCCTAGGCGCGTTGGCAGCCGGCTGGCCCACCATGCGGGAGCGAGCGGCCCGGACACGGTGGCAACAGGCCGGCCCAACGGGCGTGCGGCCTAGCGGCCCAAGGCCGACTGTGGCCCATGCGGCCAAGGCCTAGAGGTTCGTGCCACTTATGTAGAAAGGACCCCACAGTTTTACTAAATCGATCCGCAATCTAGAATACACTATTCATGTGAGTCATGTATTTTACACCTAGGACCCTGAACAAAATCTTTACTTTGATTCATACCCTTCTCACCTTTCTTCCTTTCCCAGGAGCAAAGCACGGAGCAGAGGAGGTCCGGCCGGTGGACATGGCACGGCAACGAAGTGGGGCTGCGGCCAAAGGTGGAGCAGCATGGGGAGATGCGCGGACTCAGCGCACACGCGCGCCCTCGCGAGATGGAGGAAGAACCAGCAACTGCGGCAAGACGCGTGGCACGGCGACGTAGTGGCGGCAAGGTGCTGTGACCGTCCCAGAAGGGGAGCGGCGTGGGGCAACGCGGGCCTAAGCGCGCGCCGAGGGCACACACGCGCTCACAAGGAGGAAGGCGCGGGCCGGTGCGGGGCACAGTATGGCGGCGTGACCATGAGCGCCTCGAGGTGGCTGCGGGCACGACGGTCGGCGATTGGCCATGGCGGGCGCTGCAGAGGAGCGAGGCGAGGCGGAAACGACAGAGCTGGTGGATTTGCTGGCTCGGCGGGCGTGGAGCAGATGAGCAGCGCGCTCGAGGTGCGCCCTGGCGGCAGCGGGGCGCCGGCGCTGTAGGTCGAGCGCTGTGGAGCCGCCAGTCCAGTGCGGAGTGGTGCGTGGCCATGACCAGGCACGAATGCGCTATGGGGCTACGGGAGGGGCAACGCAGTAGGCAGCGCTGGGGAGAAGTTGTGGTCCTAAGTGGGGAAGGGAGGTGCGTCGCGGCGATGCGGTGGTGCGGCGTGCCGGGCAAAGGCGCGGACGCTATGAGCCGAGCACTGAGGATTCAGCCTCCACTTGGATGCGAACGCATGGGCAGCGCACAGATAAAGCCGAGGCAGATAGAGACAAGCCGCAGCAGGCAAAGACAAGCTAAGCTAGGCAAGGCAAGCAAGGTCAGAGAGCAGAGAGCACGACAAGGGCATGTATGGAGCTATAGGGTGATGCGACGAGTTGATAGTGAGAGAGAGAGAGACAGTGGGGCAGGTAACATAGACAAGACAAGAGGCATTGAAAAGCAGGCGCACGAGAAAGAGCGGGGAAAAGAAAAAGGGCCTGCTGCTGCTTGAATGCTCGGTGTGACTGACGCTCACATAAAAATATCGGACGCGACGCAAGCGAGGGAGAGAAGGACAGGGGCGTAGGCAAACGGACACGTCGGGGTATAGAGCAATGCAGAGCTACGACGAGCGACGTGACGGTGAATAATTGCCATGCAACGAGTACGCTGTACGCCGTGCCAGAAGAAGTAAATGAAGCATGCAAAGCATATATACATATACATACAGATATTTCTATCGATTTACTAATTTTGACAATTAGCAACATTTAGGCATAAGGAGATTTTCAACAAGTTCGAATTTAAATTAGATTCAAAAGCTATATATATATCATTCTATTTATTAATAGATTTTATTTTATTTATAAAAGTTTCTTTTTATGTTTAATCTAAAAGAATAAACCATTCGCTATTTATTGGTTAGAATTGTCGTTCGACATTCCTGAATATCTTTATGTACTGAGTAATTTGACTTGGGCGTTGATTCGAGTCCACAAAATTAAGTCACACAGGATTCACTTATCACGTCGAGTACGTTTTAAATAAAAAAATTCGAGAAACTCGTTTCAAAATTTTTACTTAGACCTAAATCGCGGTGCTAAACAAGATCGTAACACCAGAGGTGTTACATCTCCCCTCCCCCCTCGCGCCACTCCGTGGCATCGAACTCTGCATCGACGAGCCTCCATTCGTCCAAGCAGCAAGTAGGTGGTACGTTGAAAGTGCATATTGCAAGAGTATGTTTCAAGTGTTTCAGAGGAATATTGCACCTGCTGTAATGACTATATACATATGTTTCAAGTGTATGTTCCAAATGTTTCATCTGTTGCAAACGTATGTTGCAAGTATTTTATCTGGATGTTGCAAATGTAGATCTAGATGTTGCATATACATGTATGTTGTAAGCATATGTTTCAGGTGTTTCGTACACGTATGTTGTAAGTGTTTAATCTGGATGCTGTATATGTTTTACAATGATTTTCAAGTGTTTTCAGGTGTTTTCGCAAATGTTTTAGACGCTTGTTTGAAGTGTTTTATCTGTCTTCTTTTGTATGTTGCAACTATTGCGTCTAGATATTTCAAAAGTAGATCGAGTGTTGCACATGGGATGCATATGGGAAGCGGCTAGCAGCATGGGCGACGTTCGGAGTGGCGTGGCGACGTCCAGGGTAGCGTGGGCCTGCTGCTTGGAGCGCTCGCTTGCGAGCCCGGCGCGCTACGGCGCCCGCTCACTCGTTGTGTGGGCACCATCCGAACGCTAGCGCCTCAGATCGGATGTCCAGGCGCTAGCAAATCCCCTAATATAATGATAGAAAGTGGATGAAAAACTTAGCAGATCTATTTTCTGCCAATATAAACGAACTGCGTGCGACCAACAGTCTTACCGACATTTTTTTTGAGGGAACAGTCTTACACACATGCACACTACAACTCCATCGGCCGGGGTCGTCTCGCTGCAGCGAACATTGTACCCCAACAACACGGCGATGCATCTGGGCCGTGCAATGCGTGAATGCACGGCGAATTTAATTTGGCGATACTACAGGTATCGCGATATCGTGTGGATCCATAACGTGTTCTTAGCGTAGATGCCCGTGCCACGCTTGATTAACACAGTCAATCTGCTCGTGTACCTCGATCGAGATCGCTGATTTGTTGTACATCGTCTTGATCTTTGTGGAGAGCTAGGATTTCGTGTCCGCTGACGCACACTGACACAGCCACACAGGCATGGATATACGTATCTTCAGAGCAAAGCAACATTGTAGCTGCTGTTGCTCTCGTTCGCTCTGATCGATGTGCGTTGCTCTCCGTACGATCCGATCGAGGGTAAAATTTAACAACCCTTAGCTTAGTGACTGCATCAATAATTGTACTGAGTGAACTCTACTCAAAAGGACTACCTGCATATTAGTAGCATATATATGTATGAGGTCGAGGCACCAGTGCAGAGGTGGGTTTCGATGCCGGTTGGGAATTGGCTTTAGTTCAACCGGGACTAAAGCCTGTATTTAGAACTAGAAAAATAGTTTAAATCCTAGGAGATCTTTCTTGTGGTGCGTGAGATTCGAACCCAAGACCTCTTGCCTTGGCATAGGTCCCTTACCAACTCAACTTCACACCATATGTGACAGAGTCCTAGAAGCTCTTCTTTTGAATTAACCCGTGAGGGATCTTTAATCCCAAATGAGAGACCTTTAATCTGAGTTGGTGACACCAGCCAGGACTAAAAGGTCACCATTTAGTCCCGGTTGGTGTTACCAACCGGGACTAAAGGTCAGACCTTTAGTCCGGGTTGGTAACAGGTTGTTTTTTTTCCTGATTTGTGTTACCAACCGGGATAAAAGGGCCTTCGGTGCCTGTAAAATTTAGATCCAGGACTAATGCTCACATTAATACTGAACCTCAATACAACCGAGAATAAAGGTGCGAACCAAAAGTGGTTTCTCTGCCCGTGAGGGATAAATAAAAATATCTTACCAAAGATGGAATCTAGATCAGCAAATCTTTGTTCAACAGATATCTTGGCTCCAGACCCTCTTTCACATGCTTATTCAAAAAATAAAATAAAAGAGGACCTACTCTCTTCTAGGCCAGTCTAGTGAAGATCGAATAAGATTTTCGTAACTTTAAAACCTTCATAGTTAAAGATAGGTCACAAAATAGGTTTTAGGAGGATATGGTTAGGAGGTTCAGCCCTGCGGGGTCAATATCTTAGCCTGTATTGCACGTCACAAACAAGACACTCTGTAGGAGAAGCTAGTCTTCTCAACACCTCTTCTCTTAAACTTTCTTGCTTGGCGTTGAGATCTCATTGGATATAAGTTAGTACTATCATGGAATCATTTGCTTCACGTTGTTGACAACAAAAAAGTGTCGGCATGTGTAACGGACTCCACATCTAAGTTCCTGGCATCAAGACGATCGAGAAATATGCTTGGTTCATCGTGTTTGGAGTTTAAACGAACAAAAGATGGTTTCTATATGCTACCATCCAAACCAGCCTGTTCGGGAACCAAAACCGCCCTGGCCGAAAGACTGGCCTAGCCCCGTGAAACCCGGCCTGGCCGGTTTCAGACCGAGCCCAGGTAGAGTCCAACTCAATGTGTGCTGGCATCCTAATCGGAACGGGAATTTGGGGTATCATTTTATAACGTGGGAACGGGAACGTTCACGTTCCCGAAAACGTAGACGTTCCCGGAACGTGGAATATGGAAATGGGAACGTGGGCCATGTTCCCGTTCCCAAGCTGCTAAGATTCTAATTTAGGTGTCCGTGGGGTAGAAACAGTAGTTCACCCACAGCCAAGGCCCTGTGTCCTAAGTTGCCCACGCTGCCAAAATAACAATTCGCCCTAGCGTCAATGGTGATAAAACAATGTCTCGCCTAGGCCCCGTGGTGCAAAGACACCAGTTCGCCCAGGGGGTCCGTGGACATGCCAAGTCCCTAGGAAATGCCAGCTATCCTATGGTGCCCGTGGGGCAAAGACAGCAGTTCGCCCATGTGTCCCTGCCATCTAGGCTAGGACTAAGCCAAGTCCTCAGGCTGACGATGGTACGGTAATCGTGCGGCAAAAACAGCAGTTCGCCCCAGGCGCCCGTGGACAGCCCAAGTCCACGGGTCCTAAGCTGCCCGCGCTGCCAAAACAGTGATTTGCCTAGGCGTCCATGGTGCTAAAACAGCCCCTTACAAAGGTGTCCGTCCCATCCAAGCGAGGAATAGGCCAAGTCCCCGCGCCGATGCTCCTATGGTACTCATGGGGCAGAAACAACAATTCACCCATGCGTCCGTGCTGCAAAAATAGCGGTTCGCCCACACAGTCATGCTAAAAATGTGCGTGTCTAACAGGGCGTACACACAACTTAAAGTGCCACCGCACCATGAGGCTAAGAATGTACTTATGGACGATGACAAATCGTGTATGCATAATTGATTGGATGGCGAGGAACAGCTATGACTCGCAGTGTGCGTGACGGATATGGCTCAGAAGAGGCCGAAACAGGTCATGGGAGAAGGACAAGGCTCACATCAGGCAGAAAACGGCTCGCATCGGGCTGAGAACGGGTCACGGCAAAAACGGGTCACGTCAGGCCAAAAACGGGTAACGAGAGGTAGAAACAGATCATGGGAGAAGGATAAGGCTCACATCGGGCTAAAAATGTCTCACACAAGGCGAAACAGTTCACATCGGGCCGAAAACGGGTAACGAGAGGTGAAACAGCTCACGTCGGGCCAGAAACAGGTAACGGGAGGCAAAAACGGCAAGGCCGGGTCAAGCCATGGGTCAAAAATGCTAAGTCGGTCCGGAAACAGGTCTGGGAGAAAACTCAGGAAAACATGCCAAAAAAGGTTGAAAACAGGCCAAAACGGTAAAAATCAATTTGGTCAAAGCATCCCCAAATATAAGTCAAAATTTTTTACCATGACTTAGGCTCCCACAATTTGGTCAAATTTGATCAAGAGAGTTGAAATGACTTATAATTTATAATTTACAATGGAGTACTTTTTTTAAGTAGGGTTTGGGTTTTTGGTTTTTGGTTGCGCCAAAATAATATGTTACGTCGGGTCGCAACTTGCCGATGGTGCAGATGCAGCTGTGCAGTCAGTTCTTATGCAAACCAATTGTACAAATAGTTAATGCCGTCCGTGGCTTTACCTGCCTACAGACACTGATAAGCTCTAGTCAATCCAAAAACCAACTGTACTAGACTATTGTAGTGTATATTAGATACATGATACAGAAAAAAAAAACTCCAACCTGGTTACATATAGAACTGATCCATACTACAAAATCAAGTCCTTACATTGCGTGCTCATTCACATTCTGGAATATATAGTTGTCGGGCTACCTAAATATATAAAAATGAACCATGACAAACACTTAGCTATTCGCCTATTCCATATCCATGTTGTTGAATTGTGTCCCATAAGCGAAGGCGAGTATAGCAAATGCAAGTATGGTTATGAAAAAGACTGCAGTGGATTTGCATGGATGAGCTTGTCGTGTAATACGAACCACTGCTTCCTTTTGACCGTTCTTTGCAGAATTGTCAAATTCTACACTTGGGCATGTCAGATAACCAAAGAAAAGTCCAGAAATGGTTGCCCCAAGATGTGCCCTGCAATTGATTAGAATAAAGGGAAACACTAAAATGACTGAATACATTGGTTTCTGTAGTATTGAGTTGCATGGACTGAACCACCGACCAATTCAACCTAAAAGCTAACGTGATGGAAAGGGTGGGCAAATTCACTTTATATTTCAGCACTCCCCCTCACATGGACAGTCATCAGGGCTCACCGCCTCAGGTGTGGAATAGAAGTGAGCAACAATCATTTTATTTAATTATGGTAACCAGGATTTGACAGTTAGGTAAAAGACAACATAAGCACTACAATATTTGGTGTATTATAGTTCTGATTATTTCAGGTCTTGTGCTACCTAAGATTGTATGACTGGTCCTTCTGTCAATTTATTTACATACCCAGTATTGTTTAAAAACTACAAGGCTCAAAAATACCCTAATCTTTAACCCATTTTCATAATTCTGGCATTTGATAGGTGGGCTTGACTATTTAGCCTTCCAATGAGCAAAAACTAAGAAACATGACAACACCAAATAGAAAATTACATCGAAGATTTTAGTAAATTTTATGAACAACCCGAAAAGTGAGAGGCAATAACTTTATCTGTGTTGTTCAATTTTTTGGTCAACATAAATGTTAAAGTATATACTAGTTCCGATGGCAATAGTTTTGTCCAGATTAGTTAACAGTATTTGTATGTCATGATATAGGACTCAATAAAATATAAAGATTTTCTTACTGCACAATTATTCTCAGACTTATTAGGACAGATTAAAGTTTTAGAGATGTTCTTTGATCATAAAAATGGCCTTAGAAGAACTTATAATCTGTTTTAAGAAGAAGACTGACATCACGTCATTACATTACCAGTTGTCAATTCTCCCAAAAATGCTCAACAAGAAGCTCAAAGCTGCAGCTATCACAGCCTGCCAGAACATACTTTCTGAAACGTCAATGACTTGCTTGTTTTGACTCTGATACACCAGCCACGCTCCAATTAAAGAAAATACTGGGCCCTGTTTTGAGTTTCAGAAAGGAACATTAATGTTTACATCCTGTGTATCCAGTGCCACGAACTTGAAACCAAATGTACAGTCTACGTAGTTGTTTAAAATTTCATCCAAATTTTACAATGTCTACGTATCATTGTGTAGACTGCCACAAGTTTGGGACATAAACAAGAAGGTATATTCTTTTAAGGTAGCAACATGCCATACCACTATAACCATTTTAACATTTACCTAAAGCCAAAGCAAGTTACTAAGTTACGCAATGAAGTAAAAACCATCTGTAAGTCACCTTATCTCCAAAAAGGAAAACTTTGAGTTCAAAGTGCTAATGATACAATAAAATACTGGATAGAAAATTTAAGCTAATTTAGGTTTTCCTTTTCCTTCTGTAAATTGTATCCACTATAAATTATGTAATCTATTGCTTTCTAGAAAAAAATGGTAATGTAATTATACATTATTTTTCTTTACTACTTTTTGCTCGAAAGAGAAAATATTAGATTAGAGTGATGAATGAAAATAATAAAGCAAGTATATGGGCATTCTTTTCATCTAATATGAATATATGATATCACTCGGAGGCAGGCAACTTATTGTGCCACAAATGGTTATCTCAGGAGTGTGAACAAAACTGCTCAAATTACCACAGATTCCTCCAAGTATGTATATCAGAAAAAATGTCATTTGACCATATGCCCGGCATACTCGAGGTCCAAATATAAGCAACGCCCAACAACCAAGGGCTATATGTAAGAAACCAGAGTGCTGCAGATGTCAAATTACAGAAACATTTCAGATAAACTGAGTGGGTTACAGGTCTCGCTAAATGACAGAATATAGTCAGTGTTTAGAAAACTAAGATCCACCTATATACTTGTATATTATTTGATATGATCATGATGTGCAACCTTTCTGTCATTAGTTGTGCATAGATTTGATTCTTTCGCATAAACATGCAGCTGACTAGTTCTACAGGGAGTAAATATGTAAATGCATTTCCTAGTTCATAAGCAGTATAGGACCCAACATTGTGAGTTGTACTGACAGTATACCTGCTTATGGTTGGGTTATATGGCTCAAGTGCTAGAATGAATAGTTCTAGTTGTTGCATTCTATAAAAAATAGTGTTAGAAAAGGAAAGCTACAAGACCATTTTACAGTAGCTTGGCGGCTGGAAACAGATTTGCACAGAAAGCTTAACTCCTGACACATTACTAAAACATGGTTGCCTTACTTGAATAAATAAATGGATAAATAACATTTAAAGATATAGATATTAGAAAAAGCCCTGTTAAACTTGTTTTCTAGTAAAGGGCTAATCCATTAGTTGACATCGCATTGGCATTGTAGTAGCTAAGCATTTTTGTTTATATGGTGTACTGGATAGCAGTGCAAGCATTGAATCACAAAATAAGACAAAACGTGTGTATGTTTTGTTTTTTTCCCAACAAATTCGAGCAAATCTGAAGCTCTATGCTTACTAACATAGAATAAGTTTGACCTTAGCTACTTTTGCACAGAAGATTTAAGGAAAGGACTGCTGTAGCACAGTAGCTAACCATAAAAATTAACCTTGCACCTTATATTGTTTAGAGCGTGGGATAGCTTTTGCCTTTCTAAAACTAATAGATCGCAAACCACCTTGTCAAAAAAAAAAAAAAAAAAAGATCGCAAACCACAATAACAATGTAAGCCAACAGAATATTTTGAAACTTTATCTAGCATAGAGGGAGAAGTAATACCAGGCACATTGGTGTTAGTAGTCTCCACCACTCCCCTGAGAGTATTAAGTTGTTTATCTTGGCACCATACAACAAAGGGAGAGACAAATATTCATTTTCAGAATTTTTCACTGGACTTGCTATTTCGAATAACAGAACTGCAATATTAATAGCAGCCAATAAGTTTCTGCATTTTTACAAAATTCAAAAGTTAGCTAACAAAATGTGGCGATATGAAAATATTTATAACTTCTGCTGAAGTGTGCAAAAGGACAAGGACTACATGCATGCTGGACTAGAAGGATCTTAAGAGGTTAACAAAACCAACGCGAATAAGCTGGTGTGTAGTTTGATCTTTTGAACTGAGCGTTTTCCCCCAGTTTTGTTGTCCCAGTTTTATGGGCATTGCAAATTGTTATTTTTTATTAATATCACAATTTCAAAAACTCACCCAAATTTGTAAGACAATGTCAATCCTAGATAAAAGTTGGGAACCAAGAAATTGGATTTTGAAACCTTTTTAAGGCACAAGCTAGTGAGTTCAAAAACTTTTTTGCTACTCACATACTGGGGGCAAAGTTGTAGCAATGTGACAAATAGAAGGAGCCGTTGATTCACACTTTCCGTACTCTGGGGTCTCCGGTTATGCAATTTTTTTGCCTTTCATGGATGTCTTTTTATCTTTAGAATCGAGGAATAATGTTGAACTCATATGTTTTTTTCCTACACACATGGTTGTGGATTTGGTAGTGCTAGCTATATCTTGTAATAATTGTGGACTAATGCCACTTTCATGAAGGCTAGAACTTTCTTCTGTTGTCTAAAAACGGGAAAGCCCACAGTTAACCAAGTTTTGTTTTCCTGAAACCTTGATGTGAGAAATCATTGTTCACATAAAACAGGAGGTGACATATTTATCCATTTCTTGTTCTTCTGATGAACTCCACATTAATATCAATAGCAGGAGATGATGGTACTAGAATCAATGTATGGCAGTTCTGAATATCACCAAATTTGAAAGGAACTACATGCCCAATATGGCAGTTCCAACTTGTACCTGCAGTGCAAAATATCTGCACCATGTTGGCTATTGTGGTTGGACAAGAGTGTCAGTGGATTCAATATGCTTCGATACTGATAGTGGTAAGACATACTTACGTCAAACAGAAACCGGATGCTTGATCATCTGTACGCATGTCCAGGAGACTTTGATAACTCTTGATACCTAAAGTAACATAGTTCTTTTTCATTACTATGTTTTGGTGGCGACCATCCATACAGCTAAGTCAAGTGACTTTACTTGTGTTTCCTCTGTCAATCTGTACCTGCAAAGAGCCTACCCTGTTCTTGAAATTGGCATCCTCATCAGCAATGATCGCATCAACTTCATTTGATGATGATGGACCACTTTTGAGCTTCTTCTGAGGCAAAGAGTATAGCTGCTGAGTGGGATTGAGTTTAGAAAAATAAGATTCCAGTGCCCTCAGCTGATTTCCTTCTTTCCTTTGAAATGGACTAGAAATAATCTCATCATCTTTGGAGCTGCAACCCTCATCAACATCTTTATTATGTACCTTGACAATAACATACTGTCTTGCCTTTGGTTTTGATATTGACTTAAGTGAACGACAAATGAGATGGTCATCCTTCACAAAATGACCAAGATGTCTGGTATCGTGATACTTGGCGCAATTAGATCTGAATGACAACCTCTCTAGTGCGACTCTCGTACGTTCCATCTGTTCATAAGATGCTGGTTTCCATTTAACAACCCCAGCCATTAGATGCCTGAAATTTTAGAAGTATTAGTGTTTGTCAATTAGTATGCAGGAGGCAGGACAGTGCAAGGCAGAAACGCCATGCTCAAGATCGCGTTGCGGACTGCAGACTACAACCAACATCTACATGTACTCGTTCGTGCAGGGTCCAAGGCAACGCCGTGGGTGCCTGGGTTGTTGTGGTGTCGCCGGCAGTGGCCGGAGCTCGACAAGACGGTGGCAGGGCAGCATGCATAGATGGAATGCGCAGCGCAGGTGAAGCTACTGTGAAGCTCCTGAAGCCTTACCACCGAGTTGCTGGCGATGGTGAGCATATAGCGTTGGTGGCAGCTGGTTGATGAGGATTATTGGCGACCTTGACACCTCTTCAGTTCAGCCCGGTGCTAGGGGCCGCAGCTTGCAGTCCGTCCGGCCCCGACCGGCAGGCGGCGGCGGGCATGGGCATTCGGGATCTGCAGGCAGGGAGAGCAGAGCGCGCGGGTGGAAAGATGGGCCGGGGGAGGAATTTGAAGGCTCCTGGACAAGGTCTCCAATCTCCATGGACCATGGGGGTTGGAGGGGGATAAGGATGCTGCGGCCGCCCGACCTTTCTTTTTCTCGACGGATGAAAACCACCCTTCAAAAGACTCTCGAATTTCCACTAAACCTGCTTCATGCATTTATTTTTGAAAAAACATAAGTTTCTGCCGTTAATTTTTTCAACTACCATGTCACCTTTAAATTAATTCCTAAAACTTTGGAAAAAAAAACTGTTTACATAGATTATTTGAAGTTCAGTGTGTTATAAAATCATAGTCAGCATAAGTTGTATTATAAAATCATGTGGTGTGTTTTGGTAGGACTCTTTAAGGTTTCAACTTCGGCTTCTCTAACTTCTTAAGTGAAAATTTGTCAGATGTTAACTTTAAAATAGCTCTACGAGAGAAGACCACATGAGAGGAGTTATTTTTCCGACTACAATGGTGAAACTATCTAAATGGGTTATCTAATTTTCTTAGTTGAAAACTTGTCAAACACTAACTCAAGAACAGACTCATGAGAGAAGCTTCACATGAATGGAGCCTACAATGGTAAAACCATTTAAATATGGATTCTCTGACTCTTTAGATGAAGTAGTTGTAAATAAGCCACATAAACACACACGCTAAATTTCTTCTCAATGTGTAACTTCTCATTTAACTCAACGCTTGACACCAATTGCAAACATAGGGATGTCCGTGCATTCAGAATTTAAGTTGTTATGCATATTGAGTTACTTAATTTCAGAAATAAACTAGAAAAACCGGCGCGGCTTTGCCGCGCCCAGCTTGGAGTGTGCCAGTGGATGAATCACGTTTTGTTGGGTTAGTATACCTTCTTTATGTATCCCAGCAATGTTACTTTATAAGGGCAAATTTATAGGTCATAGTAATCCAAGTTGCATTATATCGATCAAAAACTGGCAACCGTAAACAAGATTTTCTTTTGCCTATTGCCTCTTGGTAGAAGTGTCGCATTTGTGTCTTTTGAAGATATAAAGGGAAATTATTCTTTGATTGAGGGACTAAAATTTGTGTATCTTGTGAAGATTTAGGGACCTTATAGTTTTTGTCATATTTTTCAGACTGAACAAGTTATTGATCTATTTTTTGCTGGAAAAACAAATATTCGAGTCTATAATTTGACTAAGCATAAAAATGAAGGATATACTAGTTATAAGTGTGTAAATCATGATGAGTACACCAAATGTGTGCAAACATACAGCATAATGGATGTTGAAGGCAGTGTCACAATGATCTTGTTGGCTCCTATGTTCAAAACTATGAAATTACGTAAAAAAAGAAAATTATAGCATGTACGGTGTGTCGATATCAGCTATTTCTTCACCTCAATCTTTGAGTCCAATTCTTACCCTTTTTTATGTACAGGTCTGGGTAGCTCAAGAACTTGCATTTCTGTTTCTGTTTTTGTGCAACAATGAAACATGATATATCTTGAATAGATTAGATGTTGTTTGGTCTGATGATTTAGTCTTTTATTTAACTTTAAGTGAGTGGGTGAACAGAATACATTTCAAGCGGTGCAAGATGTTAGCTGTTCTCCTAAAGAATAATATGGGGTTATGCAAAAAATAGTTCATCTAGGACTCTTTTCACAATGTAAACTGTTGCTGGTTCTATCACTTAATCGAGGCATACTGAATTGGAAACACGAACCTGGAAAAGAATTAGTAACTCCTCAGGGGAAATACCCAATATAACAGGATTGATTTAAAATTAAAAAGAAAAGAAAAGGGCATGCTTAGTGTCGAGATCACAGTGATAAGACTGGTAGTAATAAAACGAGATACATATGGGTACTTTTATTCACAACAGATATTGCCTCATAATGTCATGTTCTGTTGTTTTCTGATAAATGCTTTTGTCCAATAGCAGTATTTCTTGGACCTCAATTTGGACAATCAGGTCATGTGCGTGAGCTAATTCAGTTGTAGCCAGTGTCGATCTTGTCAGGGTTCAAGAGCTTTAGATGTTAATTGATCAAATTTTTTATGCAAGGGTACAAATCTTACAGTTGGTTTTTCAACATCATTAGATCTTAACCCTTATATTTGATCAATACAAATCAATGTCTTCATGAGAAAGTTTCTTACTGGGTTTAGTATGTGCAGTATTGCCTGTACATAGACCACAATCTGTCTCAGCATCAACCTTAAGAAGAAATGTAAGAAAGCGTAATGGAGTTGTCATTTAAGCTGCAGAGGCAACCTAAGATAGTAGTAGGTCTTTTTTTTTTGCTATTTGCTGAAATCCAAAGAAAAGCAACATGTTAACCGTAGTCTGGAGGATAATACTGCACTCAACTACTGACAGCATGCAACAAAACAATAGGGCCTGCACATGCATGTGTCAACTATGAATTTAGATCCACTAAAGTCATATACAAGAGCCTATTTTGGAAAGCATGGGCGCCGCCAAAATGTAAAATCTTCGCTTGGTTGGTCATACAAAACAGAGTATGAACGTCAGATAGGTTGGCACGTCGAGGATGGCCTCATAGCTAGGTTTGTGCCCTCTGCCGAAGTGAGCCTGAGACAGCTCATCACCTTGTAGCTAAATGTCGATGTTCTAAGCGTATTTGGATACTCGTGGCCTCCTGGACTTCATACGCTCAGCTTTCCCAAGAGAATTGGAAAGGCGCCAACAACGTACATGATTGGTTTATGGAAAAAGCAGTGTCAGCATATGAATATTTCCTTTTATTAGGAATTTTTTTGCGAAGGTATTAGGAATTTGGTTTATGGAAAGCAAAACAGAAATAACTCTAAGAAACATTCAGTCAAAAAGGTTGTTTGTGTGCAATTTCTCACCCATCATAAACCAAGCACATTTGCTTGAGAAATGTTTATTTGCCATTGGTCTTCTGCTAAGAAAGGACGCTGAATTCAAATAATTGAATATGTCGAATACACAAACAAAACTCGTTCTTCTGCGAAGCCATCTGTGTGCACATAATTTTTCAGGTTCAAACTGGGACAATCATCTCATAGAGACAAAGCATCAAACACTGCTAGTGCACATGTGCTTTGAATAGATAAGGTGGGTAGCAGGGGACGTACCTCGCAGTGTGCCGTCGTTCCTTGCCTGCATGTAGCAAGAAGGTTGTAGCAGACGGAGACAGGCGCTGGAGGGGAGGAGACGCCAGTAGCATCGGCGAGGCGAGGGGCGACCGGCGCCAGTTCGTCGCGGAGGCAGTGAACGCAGGTGAGAACTCGGGGGCATCTCCTCCAGCGCCACGGCTGCGGCCGACGTCTTCGCGCCGCTCTCCTCCAGTACCGCGGCCGCGCCCGAGCGGCGGAGGCGCAGCCCTCGTCTTGGCCCACGGCCGCCGCTGCGCGCCGGGATGGCCTGGACCGGAGTGGCCAGGGCCGCCGCGCCAGCGCCCGCCTGCACCGGGCCGCTGGGGCCTCCACCGGCGCCGGGAGGATCGAGGTGCGGGGGTCGCCCGCGAGCGGTCTCCTCCTCACCGGCTACCGCCGCCGCCAAACTGCGCGGGCACAGCCGGCGGAGCCCGTGGTCGTGCGGGTGCGCGAGGGCCCTGGCCAGGCTCCATCGCTACCAGGCCGCTCTTCCCCTGGCGGAAATCGGCAGTGCCGAGCGCGTGCTCTTCTCTGCTCCCGTGGGGAAGAAGGGGAAAATCTCGTTGGTGCGAGGGTCGCACGGACGCACGCCAGACGGGCCGTGCGCATGGCCGGCGGCACGGGTCCGAAGTTGACGGCTTAGCGGGACAGCCGGGGTTGACGGTGCCCGCACCCCGCCCGCGCTGGGGCCGCTGGCCGGCGCCCGTGCCGGGAGGATGGTGGTGCGGAGGAGGCGGACGGCGGTGGGAGGACTGGAGGAGAGAAACGCACCGCGGACAGACCGAGAAGGCGCCCACGAGCGGGTTCGCGAGGTTTCGCGACCGCGCGGGTTGATGGCTTAACGGGTGTGAGACCCGCTGCAACCCAGATGGGACGGTTCATATGGCGTCTTGGCTGGGTCTGACGGCTAGAGGGTTTGCGGGTGACGTGGCCTGATCTGTAGGTCCGCTTTTGGAGGTAGGATTTCTACATAAAAATATTGATTTAATTAACTTACACATGAAAAGACACATTCCACACATATTAGTGTCTGTTTGGATCAGCTAAGGTTAGTAATTAGTATAGGCTAAAAAATAGCCTAAAATAGGTAGAGTTGGCTACCAACTAGTTTTAGACTTAGAAAAAATATACCAAATTTAGCTCACTTAGAGCATTTCCAAGAACTTTTCTAAAATCTACTATCTAAATTATTATTTGGAGAATCATTTAAGTAAAAGCCGTTTTCTATATCTTTATACTCTCTAATAGCTTTTTCTATATCTTGTGCACAGTCTAGAGAGCCATCCTCGCTCTCCATCTTTAGTTAGCGAGAAATCCGGAATAGATGATCTATATTTGGATATTCAATTGAAAAGGTTGTTGGAGGGTGTTTTTCACTAAAATCTCTATTCATGTAAATTAGGAAACATATGAAGACTCCCTTGTAGATGCTCTTAGTAGTCCTTGTTTAGATACGCTAATTAGCTAGCTATAATAATTAGCATACGCATCCAATCAACCTCTTAAAATGCCCTCATAGAAAAAAAAATCATAGTAAAACAGTTCTATACGATAGCTTAATGCTCCCGATATTCTAAATTATAAGACATTTTGGTTTTTCTAAGTACATATATCTTATTATGCATTTAGATATAAACTATATATAAATACATAGTAAAAAAGAATATATCTAAAAAAACAAAACATCTTAAAACTTAGAATGAAGGGGAGTATAATGATCAAGCCTATTGAAACAAATGATCGGCGTGTTTGATCCAGATAAAAATCACGAAGCCAGTAGCCAGTATATGCGGTCGCAACTCGACCAAATAAACAAGCGTAGAGGAAAGTGAGGAATTGAAGCACAGCTAAAAAAAGATAGGTCTAACCAATCAGCAGCTGAAGCCATCCAACTGGAACAGACTTTGGTAGCTAATCAGGTGAACAAACCTGTCTTAGCATCTACTCCTACCAGCTCCTAGTAGCTTAGCTAGCTAGGTGAAAGCCGCGAACCATAGGATCCGGATGTTTTCGTTCTTGCTACTAGAACTAGAACTGGGGATGCTGCAACACATGTATATGCTGAGACTGTCTCCAACAGTGGAGGCAAAGAGCGACCCAAACGCAAAATGCGTTATGCACAGTGATTTGCGTCCCAAAAATACGCTCCAACGGAGGACGCAAGACCAGCAGCCATTTTGCGTACCACGTGAGTCAGTAGGCAAAAAAAGCATCCTCAGTCTCCACGACGCAAAACTGTAGCGAACGACGACGGCGAGGCGCGCCTAACCCTGGAAGCTCCCCGCGGGGGCCATCTGCGCGGACGTTGAGGCAGCTGACCGGAAGGGGAGAGGGAGCCACCCAAAGCCGCTTCTCTGCCCTCCCTGCCGTGCGAAACCGAGCACCCAAAGCCGCTCGCCAGCCCGCCGCCATGTGCGTCGCCCCCGCGAAGACCAGGTATGCCGCCTCCGCCATGCGCGCCGCTCGCCCAGATCCGCGCGAGGCGCGCCGCCCCCTCTCGCCCAAGTGCGCTGTTGCTCGCCCAGGCCACCGCTGCTCCCGCGCGACCAAGGCCTTGAGCTCTGCCCAGGCGCCGGCGGCGAGGCCTGCTGCTACCCCGTCCAGATCTGGTTCGCCCTCGAGCTCCACCTAGCCCCCGCCGCTCGCCCAGCCGGCGCGCTCTGCTCGCTCGCTCCGCCCCCCGCCGCCGCCTGCTCGCTCGCGTTTTTTTTGGGTCGCTGTTGGAGAATGAAAGACTTGGGTAGGCTATCCTTTTACTGTACACGACTTAAATCACAGAATAGGTCTCTATTTTAGGTTCCGTGGTTGGAGATAGTGAGTGAGAGGTTTTAGTGGTTGTGGCAGGCCATGGCCCATGGTGAAACGTGTGGTCCTAGAGAAGTGGAGAGCAGCTGCACTTCAGTCACACAATCACACCCATGGACGGGGGCGCGCCCAAAGATAAAGCCCAATGGCAAACGCCGAACTGATTCTTGTGGGCCGGCCAGCCCATGAAGGCGGGACCAAACACCCGTCTTGGAATTTCTGTAGCATGTGCGGACTTGGGTGGTAAGTACTTCTCTTCCTGCAAGAATAGATGCTGACACTGACGGCGTTCTTTTTTTTCTTGGAGAACTGCGCTCTCCGTCCTTGGATAAATTAACTCTTAGAGCAGTATGAAATCAAATTTTTATGTTTAACTAAATTTATAAAAAAAACACAAATACTTATGAAATAAATAAGCACATTAGAAATATATATTTTATGGTGTATTTAATGATATTAATTTGATGTTATAAGACCAACCTTAGTACAAGTTTCGTGACATTAAATAAGTTGACATGACATAGTACAGATAGAGAGAAAGATGATGAAAATTTCATGAGATGAAATGAGTTTCATGGAGATTAAACTTATCTACACTGTTTTCAACACAATCATCAGTCGGTCTATGTCGATGCGGGACCCACAGGATACCCCGCAAGGGAGAAAGAAGATCTAGTCCAACTAGGATTCTTCCCATGTAATCTTAGTAGTAGAACTATTAAGTAATCCTACCAGGAAATCTCATTGTAAACCGACTAGGACTCTGGCCTCCTGACTATATAAAGGAGGGCAGGGCTCCTGAGGCAGACAGACGACAATTGTACAACACAACACTTGACAATCAATCCAACGCAAAGGCCAAGGCCGACTGGACGTAAGGTTATTACTCGATCTACAATCGAGAGCCTGAACCAGGATAAATCGGCTGTCTCTTGCGTTAACCATCGAGTTCGGCATACGCCGAAGCCCGAACATACTGCCCTGGGTACCCCCGTGGCAGGCTATCGGTGGTAAAACATCGACAGCTGGCGCGCCAGGTAGGGGATTTCGGCGACTTGGCATCCGAGAACTCGATGGACCTCGACAACATAATCTTCCCGACAGGATCAACTTTCATCTTCGGCTCATGGATCTGCGAGGCAGACGACAACGGCAAGCTTCAGGGCCATCTCCTCAAAGATCTAGATCATCATAAAGAATTTCCTATTTCACCAACTACAACGGATCAGCTCACCAGAAGATTCGCGCAGCTCACAGTATCCGATTCAAATCAGATTTCACGGCCACTCGTATCCGATTCGAATTCAAGCACCAAGGCGAAGTTTTATCCGAGTGCTTTCAATAAACCGAGTTCTTTTTTGGCAAGATTCCAGAGCACAACCCAAAACAACTCGGATTACCCTCAGAGTTCTTTCAAGAAGTCGAGTTCTTTTCCATTTGGGCTCGACAACGTGGCAAAATCCTATCAGGGACAGTTCGAAAGATTTTTCAATCCAAGATTCGGGATACCACTGACAGGAGCTCAGGAGGGTCTCGTGCTAACGATAACATCGCAAGACTGTATCATCCACTGGCCAGGTTCCGTTTCTGAAGATAGCGGAACCCAACTAATCGGCACAACAACAACAGTTGTTCTACCCTACCAAGAAGGAGACTCGATCTACGACACCGAGGCATCCACTAATGTTATCAGCGACTCCGACAGCATGAAAACTAACGCCAATAACAGAACGACTCATGCGCGAGAAGTGCTCATGGTTCGACGACCGTGGTCACCATTAAATCCCCCAGAAGCACCCGATGTCAGATCATCAGATGAATCAGAATCCAACATATCACCTTTTGCCCAGGGCTACGACGGAGAAACAGATAGTCAGAAACAAGCTAGAGAAAGAAAAAACAAGTTGAAGCAAGGGCGTCAACACCGCGCTAGGCAGCGCAGGGAAGCTTGGATCAGATACGAGTCAGAATTGGCTGAGTACGACAAAAGAAAATCGCAACGAGAAGTCGAGGGGAGACGCACGGCGAATACGCCTTACGATAAGATTCGAGAAGCATTAGAAGAACTCGGAACAACTTCACATCCCGGCAAGAAGTATGAACAGCTCCAGGAATTGCTCCGATCGACGATCCCGAGAACGTATGAAGAGAGAGCTCGATCAAGACTACCCGCCAGATCAACAACCCACAGGCAAAAAGATCAAAATCAAAGGAAATCCGCTTTCGAAAGACTTGGGCCGGGTGGAAGCCATGACGGAGGAAGTAAGAAGGAACATAATCAAGGCCACCGATTTGAACAACCAAGAAAGACTAGGAGTAGGGTACCTACCCAGACAACCTCGCAAGATTATTCCCATCAAAACGACAGTTGGCCAGAAGAAGGTGCCGAATCCGAATTCAAAGAAACCAAGACACACGACAGATTCCCCTGTTTCGCGAACAGGCTTGCATTGGTACGATTACCTCACAAATTCAAACCGTCTAACCACTCCAAGTATGATGGTAAAACTGAACCAAGGCAATGGCTCAGAATATATTCACAATCAATTGAACTAGCTGGAGGAGACGACGATATCAAAACCCTGTTCTTTCCCATGGCACTGGAAGCCATGCCTCTCCAATGGTTCGACAAACTGAACCCAGGATCTATCAGAAATTGGGAGGATTTGCAAAGAGCTTTTTGTGAGAATTTTGCAGGAATCATTACACATCCAATCACTTATGCAGAACTAAAAGGACTCAAGCAAAAGGGAGGTGAAAGTCTCAGAAATTACTATCGACGATTCGGTGAACTACGAGCTCAAGTGCATGACATAACCGAACGAGAAGTAATTGAAGCTTTCTCTCACGGAATCATGGCTAGGTGGCAATTTCAAGACTTCTGCAAAGAAAATCCGAGAAACAATGAAGAATTCAGACGAACAGTAGAAAAGATGATTACTGCAGAAGAAAAAACACGAGAAAGGTTCCCGGACAGAAACAACCAGGACAACTCGGACAAGCAAAATCATCGAAATAGCAGACATCAAGAAAGAAAACGTAGACCAGACAATACTGTGGCAATGGCCGACAAATCAAAGAAGTTTCCCAAACCCAGAAGATATGATGACATTGAAAACATACGTTGCCCATTGCACCCTAGTGGGAGGCACACCATCGGAAATTGCTATACTTTCAATGATCGATACACAAGAAAAGATAGTAAGGAAAACACCAAAGAGGACAATCAGAAAAGAGAAGAAGACAACCACGAGGACAAAGGATTCTCAAAACCTAGGGGAACGGTAGCAGTAATTTTCTCAGGGGCTTCGGATTGCAGAAGCAAATATCAAGAAAAACTAGCACTGCGGACCATTATGACAGCAGAACCGGCTACACCAAGATACCTCAATTGGTCACAGTATCCTATCCAATTTACCAGAGAAGACCAATGGACTAGCGTGGGAAACGCAGGCCATTATCCATTGGTTCTGGATCTGACTATTGCTGGTATGACCGTCACCAAGGTACTAATCGATGGAGGAGCAGGGCTTAACATCATCTTTTCAGAAACTCTAAGGAAAATGGGACTACAACTCGCCGGAATGATTACGCCAACAAGCACACCTTTTTACGGAATAGTACCCGGCAAAGCAGCCATGCCACTCGGACAAATTACTTTACCTGTTACCTTTGGAACTCCTTCAAACTACCGAACAGAGTTTATCAAATTTGAAGTCACCGACTTCGATTCATCATATCATGCAATCCTCGGACGTCCAGCACTGGCCAAATTCATGGCAATACCACATTATCCGTACTTACTGCTTAAGATGCCAGGACCCAACGGTATCCTTTCTCTTCGAAGCGATTTAAAGCGCGCTTTTGACTGCGACGTTCAGGCGATCCAAATTGCAGCTAAAGCATAAGCCGACAATGGAAGAAAAGAAATAGCCGCAATCGCTGCAGAAACAAGCCAAGAAGAATTAGAAATACCAGCTAAAAAACCCAGTATCATCGCACCACCAAAAGAAGCCGACGTCAAGCAAATCGACTTAGGCACAGGCGATACCTCCAAGACAGCAACTATCAGTGCTCACCTCTCGGCAAAATAGGAACTCGCGCTCACCAACTTTCTTCGGGACAACAAAGATATCTTCGCTTGGAAGCCAGCCGACATGCCAGGGGTCCCAAGGGAGTTGGCTGAGCACAGAATTGATGTTAACAAAAGCTCCAAACCTGTAAAACAACGGCTACGACGATTCTCACCCGACAAGAAGGCAGCAATTAAAAAGGAAATAACAAAACTGATGGCAGCCGGATTCATCAAGGAGATCCTTCATCCAGATTGGCTAGCAAACCCGGTCCTTGTACAGAAGAAAAACACGGACGAGTGGCGTATGTGCGTCGATTACACAGATCTCAACAAACATTGCCCAAAAGATCCGTTTGGGCTACCGCGTATTGATCAGATAGTTGACTCGACGGCAGGATCCGCACTATTATCTTTTCTCGATTGCTATTCAGGATATCACCAGATCGCACTAAAAGAAGAAGACCAGAGCAAGACATCTTTCATCACCCCGTTTGGTGCCTACTGCTACAAGACCATGTCGTTTGGACTAAAGAACGCTGGCGCCATGTACCAAAGAGCTATCCAGACTTGCCTTGGGAATCAAATCGGTGAAAATGTGGAGGCATACATGGACGATGTGGTAGTAAAAATAAAGAACCCAGACACTCTAATTGAAGATTTAAAGCAAACCTTCGAAAACTTGAAGAAGTGGAGATGGAAATTGAACCCAAATAAATGTGTATTTGGAGTTCCCTCAGGACAACTACTCGGATTTTTGGTCAGTCAGCGCGGGATCGAAGCCAGCACCAAGCAAATTCGAGCTATAACAGAAATGGGCCCACCTAGAAGTGTCAAAGATGTGCAGAAACTAACAGGATGCATGGCGGCCCTCAACCGTTTCATATCAAGACTCGGCGAAAAGGGGTTACCTTTCTTTAAACTACTAAAGAAGACAGACAAGTTCGAGTGGACAATAGAAGCCGACGAAGCTTTCAAAAAACTTAAAGAATACCTCACTTCATCGCCTATCCTGACACCTCCAAAGAAAGATGAAGATATGATGCTATATATCGCGGCAACTCCCACCGTAATCAGCACAGCAATAGTCATAGAAAGAGAAGAACAAGGGCGCGTGTACAAAGTGCAACGTCCAGTATACTACATCAGCGAAGTACTGTCAGAATCCAAAATCCGGTACCCACATGTACAAAAACTACTCTACGCTCTACTCATTACCTCACGGAAGCTTCGCCACTATTTCAAAAGCCACAAGATTACCGTAGTGACAGATTTTCCACTCGGAGACATCCTACACAATAAAGACACCACAGGGCGCATATCCAAATGGGCAGTTGAAATTGGAGCCCTTGACATCATTTTCACCCCATGGAAAGCAATCAAATCTCAAGCCCTCGCCGATTTCGTGGCCGAATGGACAGAGATTCAACAGCCCTTATCAGATACAATCCTCGACCACTGGAAGATGTACTTTGACGGATCACTCAAACTAGGCGGGGCCGGTGCAGGCGTTCTCCTCATTTCTCTAGAAGGAAAACAACTCAAGTACGTTCTTCAGATATTATGGCAAGCTACAAATAACGAAGCAGAATATGAAGCCCTCATCCACGGGCTACGAGTCGCGATTACCCTCGGAATAAAAAGATTACTCGTATACGGCGATTCAGCAGTGGTCATCAACCAAGTCAACAAAGATTGGGACTGCACCAAAGAAAACATGGGTGCTTATTGTGCTGAAATACGGAAACTTGAAAAACACTTCCAAGGATTAGAAATTTTACACGTCCTACGCGATTCCAACATTGCAGCAGATGTCCTTGCCAAGCTCGGATCAGACAGAGCAAAGGTTCCACCCGGCGTATTCATAGAAGAGCTATCAGTTCCCTCTATCAAACAACCCGGTGAAACAACACATGAAATTCAGGCTAAAGGCGTTCAGATCTTGATAATCAACTCTTCATGGACCCAAGTTTTCATTGACTATATCAAAGAAAATAAACTGCCAGCAGATAAAGCAGAGGCCACACAAGTTGTTCGCAGAAGCAAAAACTACGTTCTAGTAGGGAATAAACTCTACAGAAGAGTAGCATCATCAGGAGTACTACTAAAATGTGTCTCACTTGAAGAAGGCAAAGAAATCCTAAATGAAATACACTCAGGTTGCTGTGGAAATCATGCCGCCTCAAGGACACTGGTTGGCAAAGCATTTCGCACCGGATTCTACTGGCCAACTGCTTTGAAAGACGCCAAAGAGCTTGTCAAAAAATGCAAAGGTTGCCAAATGTTTGCAAGACAAGCCCATGTACCAGCTCACAATCTTATCTGTATCCCACCCGCTTGGCCTTTTTCCTGCTGGGGACTAGATCAAGTAGGACCCCTGAAAAAAGCAAAAGGCGGCTTCGAGTACATTTTCGTAGCAATCGACAAATTCACCAAGTGGATTGAATACAAACCACTCGCGAAGTACAGCGCAACCAAAGCAGTCGAGTTCATCCAAGACATTATGCACCGTTTCGGCATGCCCAATCGAATCACAGATCTAGGCTCCCCCTTCATAGCTACAGAATTCAAGAGCTGGGCACAAGACTGTGGTTTCAGTATAGACTATGCGTCTGTTGCACATCCAAAAGCCAACGGACAAGTAGAAAGGGCTAATGGACTCATACTAGCCGGATTAAAACCAAGGTTATACGAAGAACTAGTGGACTATGGGTCCAAATGGATTGAAGAATTACCGAAAGTAGTATGGGGGCTACGAACTCAAATAAGCAGAGCAACAGGCCACTCACCCTTCTTCCTAGTTTACGGGTCAGAGGCCGTACTACCCGCCGACTTGATCTGGACATCCCCAAAAATAGAACAATATGATGAAGGAGAAGCAGAACACACAAGAAGATTAGAACTCGATAGCTCAGAAGAAGTCAGAGTAAACGCTACCCTCCAATCAGCCAGATACCTACAAGGCTTAAGACGGCACTACAACAAGAGTACCCAACCTCGATCACTACAAGTTGGAGACTTAGTGCTAAGAAGGATACAAAAGACTGATGGACGACATAAGCTACTCAGTCCATGGGAAGGCCCGTTCATTGTCACAAAAGTCACCGGACCAGGCACATACAAGTTAATGACCGAAGATGGAAAAGAAGTCAGCAATACATGGCACATCAGCCAGCTAAGAAGATTCTACGCGTAAAAACAACTCAAGAAAAAAAAAGCAGATATGCAAGCCACAAGGGACCTACGTTCACAATCAACGAAAGACAATACTCTTCAACAACATATGTATTAGTTTATACTCATGATCAATAAAGATGATATTCATCCGCAGCATGTCTTGTCATGACTTCCAACGAGTTGTTTTCACGAAACAAAAAGCAAAATGGCTGAAAACTTGCCTGAGCATCCCGGCCGAGAGCAAAATAGCTGAAAAAACACTTGAGCCCGCCGATGAGGGTAGCTAAAAGCTAACACCCGAAACAAAAAGCAAAATGGCTGAAAACATGCCTGAGCGTCCCGGCCGAGAGCAAAATAGCTGAAAAAAACGCTTGAGCCCGCCGATGAGGGTAGCTAAAAGCTAACACCCGAAACAAAAAGCAAAATGGCTGAAAACATGCCTGAGCGTCCCGGCCGAGAGAAAAATAGCTGAAAAAACGCTTGAGCCCGCCGATGAGGGTAGCTAAAAGCTAACACCTGAAACAAAAAGCAAAATGGCTGAAAACATGCCTGAGCGTCCCGGCCGAGAGCAAAATAGCTGAAAAAACGCTTAAGCCCGCCGATGAGGGTAGCTAAAAGCTAACACCCGAAACAAAAAGCAAAATGGCTGAAAACATGCCTGAGCGTCCCGGCCGAGAGCAAAATAGCTGAAAAAACGCTTGAGCCCGCCGATGAGGGTAGCTAAAAGCTAACACCCGAAACAAAAAGCAAAATGGCTGAAAACATGCCTGAGCGTCCCGGCCGAGAGCAAAATAGCTGAAAAAATGCTTGAGCCCGCCGATGAGGGTAGCTAAAAGCTAACACCCGAAACAAAAAGCAAAATGGCTGAAAACATGCCTGAGCGTCCCGGCCGAGAGCAAAATAGCTAAAAAAACGCTTGAGCCCGCCGATGAGGGTAGCTAAAAGCTAACACCCGAAACAAAAAAGCAAAATGACTGAAAACTTGCCTGAGCATCCCGACCAAGAGCAAAATAGCTGAAAAAACGCTTGAACTTGCTGATGAGGGTAGCTAAAAGCTAACAAAAAGCAAATTGGCTGAGTCGACCAAAATTTAACTTCAAAAGACCCTCCAGCACTTCGTTCCGAAAAGCAAGAGGCTCGGGGGCTACATCCAGATAGGAATACTTTTTCCTCACTAAAACACAAGCGCCACTCAAGAAAGCACTCGGATGCCGAAGTTTGTCGAGGCAACATTCTATACCGAGTCGTTTCACATAGCACAGGCGAAAGGTTGTTAACGCAAAGATCTACATCTAACAAGTCATAGCACGGACAAAGCACTCGACGGATCACAAGGGAGGAAGAAAAGAAAAGCACTCGACGGATCACAAGGGAGAAAGAAAAGAAAAGTACTCGACAAATCGAGGGGCCTCGTCAGAATAACGCACAGAGTTGTTTTACGGAGCAGAGACGGGAACAGGACAAGGTACTCAGCAAGTCAAATAACTTCAACCGCACCCAGGCAAAGAATACATCAACAAAAATAAAGAATCTTCATTTAAAAAGGAGTGTAATATTACAAGAGGATGCTCAATCGAGTCAGGCATTGTCATCAGAAAGGGAAATGTCAATATTTAGACTATCTACAACCCTACTGGCTAGATCTTCGACCTCAGGCTCCATCCTTTCAACGGCGTCAAGATATTCTTGGCTGTCAGCTTCTTTTGCTATCTTGGAGAGAGGCGCCTCTGGAGCAAGGACCCGGACCTGGGCCAGCACATTCTTGGTACATACTTGGGCACACCTCTTCGCAAACTCTTGGAAACGAGTCGGAATCCGGGGAATGAACTGCGCCCAAGATTGCCCGTCATCCGCCGAAGTCCGAAGGACATCGGCTACTGAACGAAAAGATTTCCACAAAGCATTCCAATTCTCAGTAGCCGTCGCCAGCTTCCCGGACAAGTTTTCAATAGTTTTTTGGGCCTGCACAAGATCTCTATCAGCTCCGCGCCTAATCAGCTTAGCAAGGGCGAGTTCTTCCTCAGCGTGAGTAATTACCTCCTTAGCTCTATTATGACTAGAACGGACAAGGGCCCTCATTTCATCAATACTCTCCGAGAGCTTCTGCTTCTCAACTCGGAGAGCTAGACAGGACACCCAAGAACAAGTCAGCAGAAAAAGAAGTCAAAATACAAGAAGAAATAGGCAGAACCCGCGGCACCTTTGCTTTCATTCCTCGCAGACTCCACCGCAGCATCTCTCTGTTTCTCCGTCTCCACTACCCGGGCACGGAGGGCTTTCTCCTCCTTTTGGTACATTTGACGCTCTGTCTCCAACTCAGCCCGGAGGAGGTCAAGATCGGCTTTCAGAGCGTCCACCTCCGAAGACAACTTCCTCTCATTTTTAGATGAGAAAAAGAAGCCAGAATGATCACGAGAAAAAGACTGAGCAGAAAGAAGCAAAGAGAAACAAGGCGTAAGGATAGAAGAAAAACAAACATGCAAAAGAGGAGTGGCAGTAAAACTTACCTGGAGCTTTTCACCAAAAGAAGTCGCGAGGGTCGACAAACTCCCCTAGGCTGCGGTCAGATCCGATAACCGATGAGTGGCATCGAACTGTTGCACCACGTCATCGGACAAGGAGGGGCCGCCGGAGGCAAGAGAAGGGGAAAGAGAGGCCGGCTGGGGCGAAGGAGGAACGACCAAAGCAACCTCCAGAGAAGCCGGAGCCAAACCCCTAGAAGGACCCGGCGCGACGGCCACAGTTACCTCCGGAGCGACCAAGTCCGCGACTCCGCCAGGTAGCTCTGAAGCCCCCGCCGCGACTTCATCAACAGAATGTTGTGAATCTCGAGGCTCAGAACTCGTTGGCACGGCAGGAGGCAGAGAAGAAGTCGATGAAGAAATTAGAGAAGACGAAACACTAAAAAGTGATAAAAGGAAGCACCAATAAGAACTAGAGGAAGGAAGATAAAAGCCAAAAAGATAAAGCTAGAATCTACTCACCCGACTACTTTTTTCTTCGCGAAGCCAAGAGAAAGCCTCGCAGGGGGAACCACGACGGCGAAGACGTCCCCGCCACATGATGAGGGGGACTTCATCATCCTCTTCTTCCTCAGCCAACGAAACCAGAGCACCTGCTGAAAAAGAGATGAAAAGTACTCGGTTCAAGAGAGAAACATGAAAATAAAAGAACAAAGAGTATTAAATGTGCTCACCTAAGAGCATGCTAGCAACAACTAGAGTACCTGAGGGAGTACTTGGTTTGCTAGGCTTCTTGGAGACGGGCAAGCCAGATGAAGACCCGTCCATTCGCCCCCTCTTCGGGACACTGCGAGGACCGCGAGAGACTAGACGAGGAACATACTCTTCATATACATCAACAAATCTGAAAGAAACCCCAGGAAGGGCTATAAAAGTTTGAGACTTACTAATTGCAGAAGTACCAGCTAGACGATCCCCAGTCTCCGCCACGACAGGGAGAACATCAAGGGGGATCGGATCGACAAAGTTCCGCCCAAGCTCCTGCGAAAAAAGACAAAACACCGAGACAAGGAAAAGCTAAGCAAGAACGGACGCAGCAAGAGTACATAAAGAACTCAAATAAAAAAGATAGACAACTCACAGCTGGGGGCGGGTTGATGGCCGAGAACTCAGAGATGGCTGGAGGAATGACGCTCACTCCTTTCAGCATCTTCTGAAGGCGCTCGAGTACCTCCTCACCGGTCAGCTCAAGAGCTGGGACCATGTGCGAAGGATCCTCGGCCCCAGAATACTCAAAGCCGAGATGTTCCCGCTCTTTCAGGGGCTGAACCCGGCGACGAAGGAAACTTGAAACAATACCAAAGCCGGTCAAACCCTGCTGTTTCAGCATGCTAATCCTATCAAGGAGTGGCTGGATCGCTTGAATCTCAGCAGGTGACTCAAGCTTCTTGTCCCATCGGTCATTCACCACAGGACCGGATCCGGAGTGAACGACAAGGGAAGGGATCAAATTGGCAGCGTAAAACCACTCGGCACGCCAATCTTTGACAGAATCGACCAGGTCATAATCAAAAAACTTAATTTTGAGACCCTGGCGAAACTGAATCCCGCAACCGCCGAGGGCACTGGTTTCCTCACGGCGGGGTTGAGGTTTCAGGCGAAAGAAAAAGCGAAAAAGAGAGAGAGAAGGAGGGATCCCAAGGAAGGCTTCACAAAGGTGAACAAAAACAGAAAGATGGAGAACAGCATTGGGGGTTAGATGGTTCAGACTAACCCCGAAATAACCAAGAAACTGATGAAGGAAGGCGGAAGCAGGAAGACAAAGTCCAGCGTGCACAAAAGAAACAAAAAGGACAATCTCACCAGGACCCGGGGCCGGAACCCGATGCTCGCCCGGAACTCTCCATTCAGCGATGACTTTGCTTTGGATCAAGCCATCACTAACGAGCTCGCGCAGCTGGTCTTCGCTGGTTGTTGGAGCAGGCCAAACCTTCTGAGCTGCCCTCATGGCCACGAACTCCTGGTTTTCAATCAATGACAGGGATGACTCCTCGTCCACGAAGGTCGCCTGAGACTTGCTTGCGGTCTTCTTCTTTCCCATGAACTGGCGGAAGCAAAAAAGGCGCCAAGGAGGACGAAGCTAGAATGATGGTGCTCGGGCAATGGCGACAATGACGGCGGCGGGTTTCTAAGAACTAGGGTTTAAAGGCAAGAGCTGGGCGACAAGGGAAAGGAAGATAAAAGGTCTTTAAATAGATTTCTCAATGATACAAACGGCCCATAAGGCCCGTTAAAGCACAGCGTGGAAACGCAACGGTCCATTTACCGACGCAGCTAAAATGACGGAGGGCACGAATCCACACAACGGTACAAACCAATGGGCAGATTTCAGACTTATCCGCACAGCACCACAGCAGGGTTATCAGATAACCACAAGAACAACTCGTTGAACCAAGAAGAAAGAAAGGGCTACCTCACGAGGAACAAAAGAACCCGGTTATGTAAGAAAGAACTCGGTAGTCTCATGAACGACAGGGATCACAATAGAAAAGTCAAAGACAACTCAGAAGACAAGATTCGTTACATTACAAGCGACTTCAAAAATAGGAGATTACAAATCTTACAAGACCCAACGAACTCGGCACCATGAAAAGCAAAGTAGCAAAGAGGAACACGGACACGACTAGGCTTTGGAACGACTACGTGTCCCAAATTGCTACTCGGAAGGACAGACCGCCATCAGCTACACTGTTTTCTTCAAAGGACGGACGCAGTGCATCCAAGGCAGAAATCGGCAGCACGGCAGGGCAACATGGAGCAGAGAAGGCCGACAGGCATCTGTCTACCCAAGACCGATGTGATGCTGGATATGGTGTTGATCTGCACTGGACGGTCTCAAGACAGGCGACGAGGATCAACCCAGAACTGCCGGATGAAGGAACGAAGCCCACATCACAAGACTTCCTCCAACTACCACCACGTACATCCTGGCATAATGCTGTCGCGGGATTAGCCTACCTCTAATCCCTATCACAAGACTTCCTCCAGCTACGACAAGACACACAGGAACTACAAAATACGCCCGGGGGCTGCTCTACTTCACAAACTACCATGTTCACAACCGCGAAGGTTTCAACAGAATGTCCAATGGATGAAAACAAGCACCCGAGACAGTATTTATAGGCCAAAGGATCGGCGCACATGGACCAGGAGTACCAACGAAATAAGCCTAACAAAGGACACAGTGAAAAGACAGGACTCAATAATGGATGACTCAGGCGAGAAGAAACAGTACTCGAAGACGGGCATATTCGGAAGAATATACCAGCACAGTACAACCCGTGAACAAAAGGCATTTACACTCAACCACCACCACACAACTACATCTGACAATAGCAGACTATCAAAAGAATACGCCAAGACCTCGCATCCGAGTTCTTCCTGAACAAAACAACACGGATATACGCTCGGGGGCTCGGCCAACATCATAGCTTAATCAACACTAAGCTAGGGAGCTCGGCCTTCATTTTCAACTACTCCCGGAGGCTCGGAACCAAAGACAAAGGACCAAGAATACAAGACACATCAAGACTCTTCATCCAACCTCTTTTCTAAAAGAGAAGAACTCGAAGAAAGCAGGATACATAACCACAGAATTTTTTGAAGACAAGAATCTGGACCCTCCAACTTTTGCAAAGCAAAAGCAAGAGGCTCGGGGGCTACACTCAGTGAGTGCAATTTTTACGAAAAATTGCACCCAACCAAAAAGAACCCGGACATAAGCTTGGAGGCTGCATGCCGCGTAACTACTCGGATGATGAAATAATCCAAGTCTCAGGAACTACTTCAGAACACAAATTTTAAAACAACATAAAGGATCAAGACCCTCCAACTTTTTGTTCCAAATAGCAAGAGGCTCGGGGGCTACACTCAGTGAGTGCACTTTTTCTTCGAAAAAGCGCACGTCACCAAAAGACTTCCTCAACACAGACCACTTCAAGACATTATGACAAAAAGAACCCGGAACGAGCCATATTCGAGTTCTTTTTCATAAAACTTCAACGAACAATCAGGGCAACTTCAAGACAAGATCCTCCAGCTCCTTGTTCTAAATAGCAAGAGGCTCGGGGGCTACAACCAGATGGATGTACTTTTTTCAAAAAGCACTCACCACTTGAAGATCCCAAGAAGCGCTACAAGGTTTCACTCCAGAAAGCACTCGGATGACATTTTGTTCCTACTCAACAAGACTTGAAAGAGCAAAGCGAGACTTTCAGAGCTCAACCATGAAGTGCTCGGGGGCTTGTCGATGCGGCACCCACAGGATACCCCGCAAGGGAGAAAGAAGATCTAGTCCAACTAGGATTCTTCCCATGTAATCTTAGTAGTAGAACTATTAAGTAATCCTACCAGGAAATCTCATTGTAAACCAACTAGGACTCTGGCCTCCTGACTATATAAAGGAGGGCAGGGCTCCTGAGGCAGACAGACGACAATTATACAACACAACACTTGACAATCAATCCAACGCAAAGGCCAAGGCCGACTGGACGTAAGGTTATTACTCGATCTACAATCGAGGGCCTGAACCAGGATAAATTGGCTGTCTCTTGCGTTAACCATCGAGTTCGGTATACGCCGAAGCCCGAACATACTGCCCCGGGTACCCCCGTGGCAGGCTATCGGTGGTAAAACATCGACAGTCTATAGGGCCTTTCATTCAACTCTGTGGACTTCGCTAAATTGCGAGCCACCAACGAAGGCTATGCCCAAACATTGGCCTGACCTAGATCCCAGCTTAAACCTAAGCTAGCCAACTCATGCGCAAGCGAGTTACAAGAACGTGGAACATGGAGAATGGACGAACAAATAAACTGACCACATCTAAATGTACACCTAAAGGTCTATTACCACTAAGTATGACTGAGGTAAGCCAGTACAACTAAAGGTCTATTACCACATCTAAATGTACACCTAGTACAAGGAGGTGATGGCCTATTGCCGTACCTCAACAAGAATAGCAAGGAGCTGACCAAAATGGCAAAACTCTGTTGTAGCAAAAGACTAGAGAGGGGGAGCAGCAGACTATCTTACAACCTTGAGAATACGATAACATGATTTAGTAAAGCTTGTTGCTACTAAATAACCCTATACTATAAGTTTAATCCTTTTAGTCTTGACTTACACTTATATTACATACAAATTACACCAAAGAAATAGGCATAACTTATATATATTTCAACTGTAAATGGAACATACACTAGCAACTACTACTTAGAAACAAATAGGAGCACATAAAAGGAAAAAATGCACACACAAAGCATGACAAAAGATGAGGTCATCTAAACTAGAAGACACAAGATTAGAAAAAAATAAAATTAACTGCATCTCTAATTCCAAAAATTAAGCAAACCTAAAATAAGAAACATACCTTGATCCTTACATGAATATAAAAAAAACTGAAAGAGTTCTTTCTTAGCAAAATACTACTAACTTACAAATTACGACACATTTTTTACCATCTGCAATTTTCCAAGCACGATAATACGCAGCAAGGTGATCCTCCTAAGCTAAAACAACAGCCTGATCATCATAGAATTTGAAATTCTTCACAAAATGAACGCCACAAATCTACTTGAAAGCACGAGCAGCGACCATCACTTTATTATCAAAATCCTTAAACTTTGTAACTGCCAACAAACGAGTCTAGTCACCAACTTTCAAACCAAGCACCTCGATGACAAACTGAGAAACGTTCTTCTCTTTGTAGGTAAACACTTAACACAGTTTACTAATCCAAAATACATAATAAAAACAAAAAAAAAACAGAAGATAAAAAATAACTATGAATTGTAGATACAGAACTACATTAAATCAAAGATAAAAACAAACAACTAGATAATGCTATTTAACAAAAGCAAGAAAAAAATCAGAGATCAGAAATATACATTCTAAAATTGGAAAAACAAGTTCATCTTTACTTACTTATACTAATGTTGCATAAAAGTTACACCAATCAAATAGCCATGAATTCTATACAATTAAACTGTAAAAGCAAACAAGTAACACTGTAACCTCTAAAGGTGAAATATAATAAAAGAAAACAATATAAATATAAAGAAACTACCTGCACATCTACATCTAAACCTTGCAACAACTATAATTAAGAGCATATGACCAAATTTCCAAACAAAGAAAGGAAAAAAATGTCCAGTCAAATAGAAGCACTCTACAACCACAAGCAGGATATGAACAAGACCGGCACAACAAAGCAGTTGGACCTCGATCTGCCTGCACATGTGAGCGGCTAGCTTACCAACACCCTAGATCTGACACATAGCCACGCCTAGAGGTAGAAGAAAGAGTTCAGAAGGGCATAGTTAGACCTGATCAATAATGAATTCAAGCACAATGGAAACCTAATGCTGCTTTTGCCTCCCAAAAAAATACAAATTAACCACCACAAAAATGTGGGTCAGATCTTCACAACGCTAGTGAACTACCCCCTCCCTAATAGTTTGCTTGAATAGACATCAACATCAACGGCATGTGAGTCAAAAAGAGCAAACGTCCATGGACAGACAAGAGAAATAAACATGAGCAAAATACAAAACAAGACTAAACAAAGGGACTGTGTGCATAGAAACCAAACCATAGCTATACTCATGCGGTATATTAATCCCTCCATTCAAAGCAAAAATCACCAATTAAAATAGCTGCTTCATCTATCAAATACACAAAATAACAGGAAATGAACTACAAGACGAGATCAAGAATGCAAAATATTAGAGAACAAAATCCATAGTTCACTGTAGATAGATTATGAAAGAGATAAGAAATAAAATAGAACACAGAAAGTTTTGATGATTGAAGAACTAGACAAAGAAAGAACATACACAATAAGAAGAAAAACAACTTACATTTACAGTCAGAGAACCCCAGAGGAGAAAGAGACAGAAAGAAAAGAACAGAAGTGGCAGAGGAAGGGGAATGGGTTATATATACTAGATAGAGAAGTAGAAAAGGCATTGAACCATGATAGCCGAGAAAAAAGGAAGTAACTCCACACAGTTGGAGTAAATGGACGTCGAATCGAGAAGAAACAGGTGAGACCGATGAAAGCTAACCAGAACCAAAAAAATGCGGAACTACCTACGAGTTAATCAAAACAAATGGATCTATCAAGCCTTATACTATGTAAAGGCCCAATAAAAAGCCCAACATAACAAGGACATGATTTAACAAGGCCCAAAGATACAAAAGGCCACAAAAAACAAAAAGAAAAATAAGAAAAATTAAAAAGGAAAAAGGCCAAGTAAGAGTTAAAGAAGAGAATATATTTCCAACAAGAACCATACAAATGTTTTATATAAATAGAACCATACCATCTTTCCACTTGAAACCATTTGTTTCCCGAATACAACCTATTTCCAACAAAGTTGTAAGACAATGAATAATTAGATGGCATGAACAAATGATGGAACACCGTTTTGGAAGCAAGTATAAGGGGGAAAACCATGTCTTAGGAAAGTGCTTACCGAGTGTAGAATGGCTTGCTGAACGATTCCATGATCATGCCACCATGCCACAACTACATGGCACTCGATGGTTGTTTACACCAAAATTTGGGAAAACGACGCGGGAACTCAAAGGCTTCTAAGATTGTGTTAATCAAGGAATCGATTGCATAAGGATCGATGTCAGCTGATTTAGATGCAACACTGGAATCGGCTCTCTTAAATGACGTTGGCAGATAACGGTGATGAGCTACGGTTGGCATCAAAGAACTACATATCGGACTCTAAAAAAAGGAAAAGATTAGGGTCCAGGTTATCTTAAGATAGGAATATTTTCTTTTATACCAAAGAGTGTAACGAGTCGTACTCGAGTATGATTCATGTTTAGGCTCCGGATATAAATATTGGACCCCGGCTATTGTAAAACACACAATCAATCAAATACAAATTACTTACTTTTTCGGCTCCAGCCACCCCTTAGGAGTAGGAGTAGAGTAGATCTCGGCGAGTTCTTCAGCGAGCTAGGCTGCATTGGTCCGACCGACCTCCGGCTTGTCTATAAGTACCGTCATGGCTTATACTTCTGTTCGTACGACGATCCAGTCGACCTCCACTGTGACTCTGGTATAAGCTAGTTATCGACTCTTGTCTAGTTCAAGTACGGCTGCATCGATCCAGTCGACCTCCACTGCTCGAACTAGATTAAGGTAAGTTATCGGCTCTATCTAAGGGTGGCGTCCTTCGGGTAGATTCATTAAGTTACCGATCTTGCTAATGTTTTTATTGTTATTAGTTTACAGCAACATTAATTCACCCGGTCGAGATCGAATTAGATCGGCATCATATCCTAAGATGGTGTAATTAGCCATGGAACATAACTAGATATTTCTGAAGGGCGAGCCTGGTGCAAGCGGTAGAGTCTTACCGCCTGTGACCAGAAGGTCCCGGGTTCGAGTCGCAGTCTCCTCGCATTGCACAGGTAAGGGTAAGGCTTACCACTGACACCCTTCCCCAGACCCCGCACAGAGTGGGAGCTCTCTGCACTGGGTACGCCCTTTTATAACCGAATATTTCTGAAGTCCAAAACAGAGCATAAAAATTCATAACTGGAGATATAATAATTCAAAAATTATAAGCTTTACCAATATGGAAAGCTTAACAAAAATCCTACAACTTTTGTTCATATCAAAAGATCTAATTATTTTATTTAAATGGTCAAAAACGGCTTAGATAAAAAACAGTCCAGATTTTCGCCATCGAAAAACAATCTATTTGTAAAACCGATATCTCCCAGAATATAGGGGGCTATGACAGTGTTCTTAGCGTCCAGAGAAATATATTGAAGTCCTCTGCAACTTTATCTGCAGGCCCAAAAATTGTTAAGGCCTCTAAGATGCCCAAACATAACGATGAACAGGGACTGTTCAATCTGACGGAAATTTCATAACATGGATGAAATTGATTTCGAGGATTACTCCACTAAACCCCATCCAAGCAAGCGCTTTAATCCACAAAACTTGATCAAAAGGAGGGATTAATATTTGTCTTCTCACCTAGGGAAACCATAGTGAGCACGACACCGAAAAACTCCCGGCGACTAATCCTTCCTCCCCTTCTCTTCCCTTCCCGTCGTCTCCAACTCGCAACGATCCTCGTCGCTACGAAGGTCTTGCCATTCTAATCTATGCCAAACATGGCAAAGCCCTCACGGACAGCAAGAGAAGGATATCTATGGGGTAGCCAAGATACGAGATAGATCCTAACCGGTTTTGTAGGAGGAAGAACGGGCACCACGGACGGCACCGACGGTGGCGGCGGCGAAACCCTAGGCTCTTTCTTCTTCTCCCTTATCCCTTCTCCCTTGTGCCTTCTTCCTCTTTTCTGTTCTCTCTCTCTTTTTCCCGTGGAGGACAAAGAACCAGCGGCCAAGAGACCAAAGGGTAGGTGTGACTCCAAGAACTCCCTCCGTCCCAGTTTAAGTGCACGTTTGCACTTCAAAAATTTTCCTGAAATAATCGGTTCGCATAGGCCTGAACGTGGCATAGCAGTGCAGCAGTAACCTCGAATCTTGGAACGTGGCAGAGGCGATTAAAAAAAACATGAAACAGTCATTCCAACGCTTCCTGTCCACTCGTTCCCACTAGCCACGGAATGATTTGTCATTAAAAAATGAAAATGGACGCCCAGCCTTATCCCTCCGTCCTCGTGGACTCTGCGAACTGTTATCTTCCCAGCCTTATTCCGCATGGCCGTTGTTGCCGCCACACCTGCTCATCTTCCTCCCTGCGCATGCATAGCTGGATCCAACGCTTGGGCGGCACTCTCATGAAGCCCCGCAACGGAATCTATGCCTAGTGAAGTTGTGTAACAACCCAAAAATCCACACTCCAAAAATCACAACTACAAAATTTTTGTTTTAACCCCATGTGATGATGAGTGATATTTGTAGGAGCTAACCCTAAGTGTTGCATTAGTCCTCATCACCTTGAATTTGTTTTACCACATAGCAATACATCAAGTTGCATTACATTCAACATGGTGATTTGAATTCTTTTGCCTTATGTGATGTTTAACTAACTCACTTAATATTTATGATAAACCCTAACCAAATTGGCAACAAATAAAAGAGAAAGGAAAGATGAGGGAGCAGCAGCAGCCCAGGCCTGCTCGGCCTTGCAAACCGGCCCAGCTAGCTCAGCCGAGCCTTGCCTGCCCTTTCACGCACGAAGCCCACGAAGCCGGCCCAGCATCGCCACCTGCACGCGCACAGCCGCTGACAAGCCGACCCCGCTTGTCAACTATCACGCGCCACATGCAACCACATCGCGCCAAGCGCCTGACGACCCGACCCCGCTTGTCAGCACAGTAGCATCTTCTTCCCCTCGCCCACGCAATCTCCCCGCACGACCGGAGGCCGACCAGCATGGCAGGCGCGGGCCTAGGGTCACGCAAATCGCATGACCTTGTTCCCCCTTGCGCTGCGCCTATGCTACCGCACGAGAGCCGTCGGATGCGCTGCACGTATCACCACCGTCTGATCGCCGTCCGGCATTGGAATCCTTGGAGCTCGGCTATAAAAGCCAACGACCGTGAGCCCTAACTCTCAGCCCGTTTGCCGCCGCCGCTGGTGGCACAGCACCACACAACGTCAAGCTAAGAAAGAGAGAGGAGAGAGAAGCAAGGTGGAGAAGGAAGCCGCTACGGGGAGGACCTCGCCGGAGCCAGGAGCGCCGCCCTGATCAGCTACAGCGACGTAGCTGCTCGGCACGGCACTGCATCGCCTCATCACGGCCTCGCCTCGCCACTGCACCGCCATCCTACCGCCACGAACCCTGCGGTGAGCCATCTTGCTGAGACCACCTCCCTAGCCAAATGGAACGTGCACCGCCATGATCGAAACCTTGCTGAAGCTTCGAGCTCCAGCCTAGCCCAACTGGTTAGCTAGGGAGACCGCCATGGCCACGCTTGCCGAGACACAGGACGCGCCATGTGCGCTGCCATTAGCCAAAAGGAGGACCCCAGCCATGACGTTGTACATCAGAACAGGAGCGCACATGCACGGGCACACTCACCATGGCCGAGAGCACAACCATGGCGAGACCACCGCATCTTCTATGTTGCGGTAAAGGCATCGTTGACACCCTGACTGGCTCCGCCATGACAAGAGTCACACCGCGCTCACCTTAGCCGAGGAAGAAGCCCACCGGAGCCCTATGTTGCCACACCGCACCTCGTTGGAGCGCCACCGCCTCTGTTTTGCCCCCACCACCATGGCTGGAGCCACTGGGAGCACCAGGAGCACCATCAACACGCCCACCATGGCCGTAGAAGCACCAGGGAGCTCACACGCTCCTTCAACTGGGCTCTCGCTACCACTGCGACCATGTCCATGCATGTCGACGAACCCACGCCGACCACGACCACGACCTCGCCGACCACAACCACGTCGACCACGTCCTGAGCAGCTCCACCGAGCAGCTCCGACCACGACCTCACCGACCACGACCACACCGACCACGTCCCGAGCAGCTCCACCGAGCAGCTCCGACCACGACCTCGCCAACCACGCCGACCACGTCCCGAGCAGCTCCGTCGAGCAGCTTCGACCACGACCACGTCGTGCACGTGAACCAAACCCTAGGAAGGAGTAAGTGGACCAAGTCCTTCATAGACCGACTCTACGATCTATGGACCAACGCAGGCAGGTTCACCATGAACCGCGCCTCACCTACGCTCGTGGACCACGGCCCGTTAGTGGCCTAGTATGACGATGTGGCCGCACCAGCGCGCGCCACGTGGCAGGCAAAGCCCAGCCCGTATCTAGGCCCAACCAGCCCAGTCGAGGCCCGGCCTGTATTGACCATTGACCGGTCAACGGTCAGTGACATCGCCATGCGAACCTCACCTGTCAGTAGCTGATGACGTAGATAACGTCATGCTGATGTCAGCATGCCACGTGGACCAGTCACAGCGTGACACGTGTCAGCCCAGGATTAATTCAGCCTTTTTCCATTTTCAGAGATGATTTAAACTTCGGAAATTCATAACTAATTCATACGACCTCAGAAAAATACGAAATCAGGACCAAAATTCATCTAAAATCGAGCTTTACGCAATGAACCCATGTTTGAGCGCATTTGGCTCTTTTGAATTTTCATTGCTTTTTGTGCTATTCTATAGACGTCGCCAACGCGACTATAATGTGATCGTTTGCAGACTCGGAGGGGAACCAGACGGACGAGGACCAAGAGTACCATGAGGAGTACGAAGACGACTTCACTGAAGGTGCCACATCCCACCCAATCTCGTAGCACCTATTACGCATGGCTAATATAGAATTGCTATTGCTATACTTTACTGCTATAATCATACGATATGACTTGCATGGTAGTATGCTTACTTGATGGCCTTTACCTTGATGCAACCTTACCCCTGCATACCCTGCTATTAGGCTAAACACACGCTTACTGCTATATTACATTGCTTATACTTCTACCACGCTTATACTACATTAAATGCATGGTGGAAACTGGTGTTATCTAGACTATGGGGAGAGTATTGCGTGTGTGACTTGGGTGTGTGGAGGGTGAGGGTTGTGTCGACCAAGTTGGAGTATATGACGAGCCTGGGGCAAGTTTTGCCATGGGGTGCTACCTGGGCACCCTTGGAAATGGATACCTATGGTGGGTAAATGGTATATGAGGTGGTCCTAGGTGTGACCCTGTGATGGGAGGAGCCCGAGATGGAGGTGCTGTGGTGGCACGATAAATGGAAACCCTGATGGAGACATTCTGGCTTGGTCATCCCTAAGGACTTACTAGTACTCAGATTCACCGGGAAGCCTTACGTACCACTCGCCCTATATGGTGCGGGACGGGCGGACTACTTGGTAGGATATTGCCACTACTGCTAGGTTGATAGCGGACAGTGTAAGGAGGTACGGGGCGCGAAGGATTTTTCCCACACCCTTCCGAGACTTCATGGAGACCTTGTGGACCCGGCTCATGACTCACAGTTTTAGCCACCCCAGACTAGACTTGGGGTGTACCAGGGCTGAATGGTAGAGTGGCATTATCCTAGGCTAGCAAGCGGCCGGAATCAGCCCAGTTGACGACGGTCAGCGAAGAAGGCGGATCTTGTGGTTATGTAAAACCTCTGCAGAGTGTATGGTTGATCGATCGATACATGTGCCGACTTGTCGGCTATAGACCTTTTCCTGGGTTTCGCTTAAACTAGATAGAGAGATGAGTCCTTCTCTTCTTCCCTCGTGAGAGAGTGTTGGTCGTAGCCAGGGGCTACGGGCCTTGAGACAGTGCCGAGAGGGAGTTGGCCTGTCGACTGAGCGATGGTATGGTGCTGGTGGAGATGGTGGTGTATCGATCACAGGATCGAAACCTGGCTCGAGAAAGGGAATGGGGTGGGTGATGTGTGGGAATGGTGTTAAAACTTGACAAACTATTATAATTTACTTGTTATGCTACTGCATAGGAAACCCTAGCCTCATAGGTTCCTTTTGATTGTATCCAACATGCATTCAACTTCCACAAAGCAATGCTCATAGGGTGGGATTGGCCAGTACAAATCGTACTGATAAATTTTGGCACACAGGTTCTGCTGAGGAGTTTAGCTCCGAGGAGTTTGACGGTTGAGGGGTTCGTGCCTACGCTCGAGTTTGGCGATCTTATCTTCAAGCTGTTCTGAATGAATTCTACTTTTGATTCCGCCAATGCGGCGATGTAATAATTTATGTAATTCCGCACTATTTGTACTCTGATATTATCGTTATATGGATGTGATATTCGACTGGAAATTGGGTAATATGATCTACAACGGTCTTATTACACTTCGACGCTGTGAATTTCCCATCGCGGAAATCGGGGTCGTTTCAAGTTGGGCTCGATCAACGATTGGCACGCGGGCTCAGCTCCGGCCGGTGGAGCACCGGCCCCGGCTACCACGGGCTACACGAGCTCGTCCCTGGCGCCGCGCGGGAATGGGGACATGGCGTGGAGATGGACGCCAACATAGGCAAGGCGCAACTAGCGCTCGATGCGGGGGCTCAGCTCTGGCCGGCGAGAGCCACAGCAACGCGGGTGCGCGCGGGCGGAAAGAGAAACAGAGCTGTGCGAGAGCGCGAGGGAGTGGTGGGACAGGTCACTGAAGGAAGTATCGCGGCTGATATTTGCAAGGGCATTTTCGTAATTTCACGTACACCTTGGTTTGCGCGCCCAAACCTAGAGGTGCAAATATTACGGGACGGAGGGAGTACGTATATTTCCATACGCCATTTTTTCTTTTTTTTCTTTTTTTATAAATAGCAATTAACATAACTTAGTCTTCCGAAAATGTGAATAAGTAGTCAAACGGAAAGCATTCGAGGAGCTCTATGCACTGGTGGTCTCCATTCATCCCTCCGAGCGATGGATCAAAAAGTCAAAATTTTAGCTCCCGTTAAAGCCAGTCAACCTTCACTAAATAAATTACTTAATCCATATTAAAATCCATATTTATGCCATGTATTCTGGGGTTTTACACAATTGCTGTTGTTGGGCTGTATACACATTGCTTGTTGCGGGGCTTGCATCACCATGTTATGTCAACTAGCTTTTGTCGACCGTTGCCGCCTTTTTCCTATGGTGGTTTATCCGGTGCCACAGCGGAGAATACCGGGTGCTTAGTCCAGAGCATCAATTCTTCACTTGACAGCACCCATATTTGTGGTACACGGACCTGAGAGCTCATGTGCTCTCTAAAAGCCTCCACCGTGCATATGCACTATTCTTTGTATACTCAATCTTCGGGGCATAACTCTGGTGCTACACCGGAAATATGCGATGCACAACTTTGTGAATTGCTTCGGGCCTAGGCCCACCGAAAAGCTCTAGTGTCACCCACCGGAGAACTTTAGTGCCACCGAAAAAATTACGCAAACTCTATCGCGTGCCCCATCGCGCGGAGGGCGGACAGCGCGACGCGGGGCGGCCCACCTCTCCCCCTCCCTCCCACACGCCCGTGTTCGCATCCGCACCTACGCCCGCATTCGTCGCCGCGCCAGAGTTGGGGAAGAAGGCGCCTAGGGTTCTGGCGAGCTCCCTGGCGTTAGAGTTCAGTGCCCTCTCTTCTTCTATATCTCCGACGGGCTTAGAAGGGGGCTCGAGGGGATGCTAGGCGCAGTGGGGATGGTGGGAGGGTGGCGTTCAGGTCCTAGCGGCGCGGGAGGCGGCCGGGCTAGGTCAGGGCAGGGGCGCCATCGTCGGAGCTCGCCGCGGCGGGGGGGGGGGGGGGGGGGGGGGAAGAAGGCGGCCGCCGTGGCCGTGGAGCTCCAGCGAACCGACCCTAGCGCGCCGCGAGGAGGGAGAAGAAGACCGACACGAGTAGTTTCGAATCGGGGACAAAGACAACGTGAGGTGAAAGAAGATTGCACGCTCCCCCAAGTGCTTGACCGGTCGCGGTATAACCGTGTCCAAAAATTACAGTGCGCCTGTTTTTTTGGTGCTCTTTTAGTTCCTGCAGTCTACAGTTGTACACCAGCAGCTCTGACTAGCTAATCCAATACCAATAGCCAATAGGTGGAAGAGGAACAGTCAATGCGCGCAACTGCCTTAGTGCCAGTCAAATGGCATCGCGGTGCATATACACACTGGGCACGACCGGAAGCCTCTTGTGTGCCACTACATGCGGTGCAAATCAAGGATGAATGCCTGCATGTTCTTCTACCTGGCTTCAGAAAGGGAAAGAGGAACATGCGTGCATATAGTAGTAGCCTGGAGGCATCAACTTTACTGTCACCGTATGCCCAGTCGTGTCACGTACGTGTGCGGTTTCCGGCCGTGCAGTGCAGGGGTGCGGGCGCGCGGCGGCAGCAGCGAGGAAGGTGGGCCGCGTAAAAGGACACAGACAGCCACAGGTTCCGCACGAGCGTCTGACCACCCACCCGCCAAAGTTGACCGTGGCCAGGCCCCGCCGTCTTCCCTCGCTGTCAGTGGCGACCACTCCTCAGTGACGACCAGTCAAACGCCTCAGCTTGCTACCAGAGTCAGAACAGTCAGAGTGAGTACCAGAAACAGAAATCATTTCCGGCGGACTAGGTCTTGGCGTCTCGCTCCAGGTCTCCCTCACGCACGTACACGTGTACTCACCCCCATCCTATAAATAGAGCAAAAAGGCAGGTTGACAAATGCATAGCTCCTAGCCTCCTACCGCACGGATAAGATCGATCAGCAGGCAAAGCGCGGTGCGTGCAGTACGCTACGCTGCCACGACAGCTCCAGGCACAAGTTCGTTTCAACCAAGACGGAAGATCTAGTAGCATGGACAACAAGAACGTCACCAGCCGCGGCCGCGGCGTCAAGGTAACCTACATCGAGACGCAGTTCGTCACCTCCGACGCCGCCGGCTTCAAGGACCTCGTGCAGCGCCTCACCGGGAGGTCCGCACCTCTGCCGCCGGCGCCGCACAGGCCTCTCCCGTGCCGACATGACGACGGCCGCCGGGGCTGGAGTAGGCCCGCTGCCGCCGGAGCTGGGCCGCAAGGCGCTTATCAGTACCCGGTGGCGGCGGAGGTGCGCCCGGCCGTCATCAGCAGCCGCACGCCGAAGACGTACCTGGAGGATATGGGCCTGGACGACGTCATCGGCATGGGCGACTTCTCCGATCTGTTCTATGTCGGTGCTGCCAGTGAACGGAGTGACGGTTGTTGCGGCGGTTTCCCGTATTGATGTACGGAGATTGGCTTTGCGAGAACAATCGAATTACGTACAAAAGAGTTTATTACCTAAACAACCATTCCATTCATTTTCCCCGTTTCAGTATAGTTTGTATGTACTTAGCTTGCACCCCTGTAAGTATTCATTGTAAATTTTGAAACTACTCGATAATTTTTGGCCCCAAGCACTCTCAAGCCTCAACTGAACTGCCTCGACAAAGATTTGATTCGATCAAGTAAACAACTCTTAAAGAAACAAACCGCTTGCACCAGAAAAAGAACAATTTGACAATTTGACATATCAAGAAAAACAATAGCCCGTACAAAAGAACAATTTGACATAAAATGGCCTTAAAAAATAAAAGTACATTGAAGATCAAACCAGTCATTTTCTTCCTATAGCATATAGGCCATGTTCGCTTATCTTATAATCCGTACTTTTCAGCTTGTTTTTTCAGCCGGAACAGTGTTTTTCTCTCCCAACAAATCAGTTGGAATAATGTTTCGACTTGTTTTTTCAGCGAAGCGAACAGGGCCATAATTGCAGTCAAAGGTCTAGAGTTACATATGTTTGTTAATTAATTAGTGTAATATGTCATCGCTACATTTTTTTCTTCCTTACTGCAATGCCTCCCATAAAATCCTTTCTTCCTATGCATCATGATGAATTTCAGCAACGGTTAAGAAAGGATGGGGTTCCATTGGCCAATGAAATCTCATTTCTTTTGTAAAGTAAATGTTAGGTTGACGAGAGCACGATGATTGTTTTCAAAAGGTTGGCAGAAGCTTTGCTCCAGGTTTTATTAGATGAAAAAAAGGTACAAAGCATTAGCTCTTTTTTAAGAAAAAAAATGCAAGACGAACAATTACACTTAGTTTATGCTAGTATAAAAAACAAAAACAAAACAAAAAACACAGTAAGCTCCGTTCCAATCCCATAGCTGGCTTCGAGCACCTGGAGTAACTACAACAGCGGGGCACCATTATGAAAGGCAACCTCGTAACAAGTTATCAGCAGATCAGAATTATAGTATCCATCTCAAGGAAATAGACCCACTCATCACATTTATCATATCATACCCATCTCAGGACAATAGATCACCTCAAGAGATTTGACTTATCATATGAATTCACCAAAGAACTAAGTAGCAGGGCAAAACAAATCAGTAAACTGAGGGCCCGCCTAATGCTTCCTAGTTGCAGCTTTTTTAGTTGTTGCAACTTGGTGAAACCCACGTGCTGATGCTCAGGATGACAACATCAGCAGCAGATTAAACAGCTGATAACCACTTAACCAACTGCCAGAGTGCCTATACATGTCTAAACGATACTGTTTCCTTGCTACATATTTATGTTGTAACATCACTGCTAAGGGATTAAAACTTTAGCTAATTGCCTGGTGTTACATTGAACATTTGTCGATCTTGCTTTTGGTCAGCTGGAATGCTGGAATCGCCCAGGCTCCACAGCTGCACTGCATACCAGCCCAGTTGAATTGTCCCAGACGAGCTTTGCATCCCATGCAAAAGAGCCTGTTCGCAACATAACCTTCTTCCACTGCAAATAAAACATGGAGCAGATGAGAACATCAGAGATTTCATGACAATGCTCTAAAAACAAGAGGTAAAACATCATGCTGGAAAACTGACCAGTTTGCATCCACTTCATGGGCTCCACGAAGATGCATGGACATTCTGGTTTTTCGTCATCCTCATGCACATTAGACTGTTTTCCTGCTCTGAAGCTCTTGCCACCCGCACCTACTTCATGGGTAACAACAAATTCTTGTGTTGCAAGCATTCTCCGGCATTTTCTGCAGCGGTAAATAACACCTGGATCAGAAGTTCGCTTCTCTGGGTTAACATCAGATTCTGCAGCTGTTTCCTGGCATGTTTCCGTAGGTTCTTCATTAACCTCTAAGCCTGCCTCTGGAACAGCTTGCTTTTCTGGGATAATATCAGTTTCCACCACTGCGCCCTGACATGTTTCCACAGGCTCTTGGTTAACCTCAGCTACTGGAGTTTCATCAGTTTCCTTTTCTGGGTTAACATGATTTTCCATGGGATTTTGACTGATCTCCGGTCCCAGCTTCTGATGAATCCCTGACTTGGGCATCTGACTGGTTTCCATCTCCTTCAAGCCACATAATATCGGTTGTACTAAAATTTGCATACATGCAACAACCCTATAATAATAATATATAAAGTAAACTTACCATGTTTCTTAAACATGAAATTAAAGCATCCATAAGTGTGCAGAAGTTTGATTTGATACCTGCAGTGTTAACAGAAACAATAAGAGATCAGAATAGCGCGTGTATAACACATATAAAGCAAAAAAGTTTCATAAAGACTGCAAACTAAACACAAATGTAGACATGTAACTGCTAACATATAATTGAGAATGACAAAATTACAAAACCTATTGTTCAGCTATCTAAGCATCGTTTGCAGTTAATGGCGTGGTTTATACAAAAAGAATTCCATAACTTGCAGAAGCACATCCCTTCTGATTATCATGACACTAGGTTGAGACTACCCAAGAATGTTCAATCTCTGAGTGTATTAGCTACGATTCTGATAATACAAGTCATCATGTAGTAATGCCAAGCACAAAGTATTCAAGTCATCATAATGTACACTTTCCGTTAGACTGTAAGTTATTTAGCAATGCTGCCCACTGAACCAAACAGATTTGTCAGCATATCTGCCTAAAAGGAAATCCTTAAGCTCTTGTTATTAAACTATCTGGTGTGCTGGACAACATAAGATGGACTGGAACCGGAATTTGGGGTAGCTACTACAATAGGCAAGAAGAAATAAAGCCTACAAGATCTTTGACAACACAGTTAATCTCTCATAATATTATCAAAATCAATCAACATTAGTGCTGGTGCAGGGTATTTTGTTTCAGGAAGTAACTCTTTTTTTTATTCGATCCCGTTGTGTAGTCCACTGCTATGCTACAGCCTACCAAAAATGTTGGCAAATCCAATCATCGATGTGCAATTCAACCACAACACCATCAAACCCACATCACATTTTCTATGTACCGTTGTGTTGTGCTAAACCAAGCAATTCCCTGTCAATTAGTTTGCATATAAAACAAGAAATTATTGTATATCAGTTCCTTCCTACGGATTCAGCCGATACCTATTGCCAAACAAAACGAAGTTTGGCATAATAGAAGTATACACTTGTAACTCGATCAGATATATTACGAATACAAATAGCCAAATAGCTTAAGTTAGGGTTCTCGGTTCCGCAGGGAAGAGAAGGGGCTGGCATACCTGGTGGTTGCTGTCGACGGGGAAGGGCCTGGAGAACGGCCCGACGGATACCTGGGCACCTGACGGCCTGACCTAGGACGGCGGCGGCGGTTGCCCGTCGTCGACGAGCCGAGCGGGAGCGGGCTGGAGGCCGGTTAGGCTCAGCCCTCAGCCCTCAGGCGTGTTGAGCCGGCCGTATGTCCCGTATCCGTCTATGAAAAGAGGATAACGTGGTTTCCTTTCCTTTTTCTTTCTTTCTGACCGAGCCCAGCACCGGCCCATTAAGACATAGCCCATTTAAGATTGGTCCGATTATTAATCAACCTATGGAGACAGGGAGGGAGTCGCAGTCGTCCGTGTTTCTTTGAGCTTGGGTACCACCATTCTTACGAGCGCGGATAGACCACCATTTCTTACGAGCGCGGATAGATTAGGAATTAAAATAGTTGTTAAAGGAGATTGTAAGTGGTTTTATCGAAATGCTGGAGATGCACTGTAGACGTTTTTTTGCCGCTTGCTGAGCCAGCAGTTTAGCATATTGCCCTCAATGAGAGCAATATTAACATGTCGCAACATCACTGAAAGATGGCTAACACAACAGAGTGAATTAGCGGAAATTACTGGGATTTGATGCAGATCCTTTTCTACAACCCATTCAGCATCTCTCAATATATGCTAACTGTTGTTCATTACAGTTTCCAGATAATAGGGCTACAATTTGGTTGCAGACTGATTCCAGTGGCTATAGATTCAGAAACGAATAAACGATGATCAGGCGCTGGGTCTTCTCTCCTCTTACACCTCGTTCCTTCTACATCTGTTTTGGTTTCTGGCACTCCAAACAGGGGCTTAACTCGTCTCAAAATGATCTATCAGGTATCGAATTGGCAAAGTTCAAAGCCACCGACCACAGTTTGCCAAGCCCCTGGGCGTTCTCCAATCTGGAAAAAAAAAACGTAGTATGTTCATAGGATGAACTGGAACTGTTTTGCTTGCGCAATCTTTGTGCCTTCAGTAGGTCATGGATCCCCAATCAGTTGCACAGGAGTTGAGTAGCACATCTCTCCACAGCAGTACCACTCTCATTTGACTCAGCTCAATACCTTCATGGGGAAAAAACAATAAATTAGCTGGAGCACCCACCAAAACCACTACAATAAAAGTGCATGTAAGCCACATCAAAAGGGAACCAATAGTTGGTACAAGATTTGTTGGTCTGGCAGGTTGCATAATATGATACTGTATTTCTAATCAAGAGCACCATCAAGCCATCTAAGACAACACCATCCACCATCTTCCAAATGGTACATTACTGATAATTTGCTAAGACATTAGACTGTAAATGTTCAGTTCCCACAGCAAGACTAACAGATAATTTTCGGGACAGTAAAAGAGTAGTCGACAGAAACTTGGGAAAAGCTAGCCCATTTTCTATCTTAGATTTTTGTAATGAACGACCAGACTAAAACCATTATTTCTGTGCAAAATCAGGACAAAATTCAAACAAAAAATTTTAGTAAGGATAACTGAGGAAATGTAAAGTACGAGTAAATTCTGCAGTCTGACAAAATGCTACCAGACTTCAAATGAACAATATTAAAAAAAATAAAAAGTCAACATTCCTTTTATTAATCAAATTTGTTCACAAATATTTAGCCCGTGGACAACATACAGTCTTTGATAAGCAATTATGATCATCAATTTCTATAGCAGTACATTAGTTAAAAGTATAGAAAATATTATATTAAGACAGCAATTCTCAGACTATCAAATGGTACTATCTCCATGTGATTATTCAAATAGTTTTCAATGTATTACTGATAGAACTAAAGCAAGTTCAACACATCATGTATTTCTCAATGGAGGGTACAACCAATAATTCTCATTCAAGCCATTATACTGTATTTTTTTAAAGAGTTTGTTAACATGGTATCTAATACGCAAAGTGAGAGGCATCAGCAGTCCCATAATCATGAAGCATTCAAAATCTGTAATGGAAATATGGAACTAAAAATAGGAAAATCAAGTAGCACTGCAATAACTATGCTTCAAACTCTATATTACAAAATGTGATAACAGTCGGATGCAACACCATCCCAGTTCACACCAAGACAAGAAAATGACATGCTACTTAACAGACCATCTACTACAACCACAAGCTCAATACAGACATGGAAAGGAAATATTTAACAAAAGAAATTTATTAAATTAGAGGGACATTGCTTCTTCCTTGAAATCCATTCCTTCTTTACTATCCAAATAAAATACCTGCTCTTCCTAAAACCGTTCAACAAAGCAGCAAGGTAAATCATAAAAATTATGGAAAATAGTTTTTTTTTCTCACCAAGAATTGAGAAAGGGTGCGTGGTTATCACTCCAGACATTCAACCTGGCAAGCTGGGTTCAAATCCCAGTGGGATCGTTTTTTTACACGAGAAAATTTGTGTCACTCAGATCTAATCTTTTGGGAAATCAAAATAGCCTTTCCTGGCTCACTTTAATACCTTTCAGAAAGCTTTACATTGTTTGTGACAGAATTTAATCTATTGCATGTTTAAAGAGCTTGGGGTAGAGGACTTACTAGGAATAAGCAAGAGGTAAATCAGGAAGGATTTGTGGAATTCCATCCTACAGAAGGAAATCATAGAATGACAGAAATTTCTAGACTCGTGGCGGTGGGGAGGGCAAGCCTAGGCTGAATTGTAGATTGGAATGCTTGCAGACGTGGGTGAGATGCTGACCTGCAGTGACTGGTAACTCAGTTTTGCACAGGTGTTCAATGTCGTGGTTGGAAACCAATACCAACACAAATCACTGGAGTTACCAAAAAACGGAATCGAAGCTGATAGACGATAGTTCGGCTCGGTTCAGTCCTCAGTTTGGGATTAAAATCCCACGCCCTAGGAGTTGTGCAAAAAATGGAGACCAAGGATTCTTGGCTGGAGAGAAACAAACTTGAGAGGGGAAGGGAGGGAGACCGGGGGGGGGGGGGGGGGGGGGGGGGGGGGGGGGGGGGGGAGAGAGGAGAGAGAGGTGAGGGTGAGGGAGAGGGGGAGAGAGTTGGGTAATTCTCGTGACACACCAACACTGAATGGTGCTATTTCATGAGACCAATCAAATTATCAAACTAGTTTTCTATATATTATTGATCTGTAAAGGAAGTTAGCAGTGGCCGAGCTTGAAGGAAATCTTACGGGGGCAAGGTCAATGAGAAATCATTCTACGAAATTTTAGAGTTGTACAACTAATTCAAACTTCCAGTGAGCAACAGGCAAGACCATCAACGCACCTGTGCTGGCCAGCTCGGCCACCTTAAGTGCTTTACTGTGTGTTCTGCAGATACTTCTTCCTCCACGGATAGTCACACAATGCAGTAAATTGCAAGCCAGCTTCCTTCTTGCCCTTTTAATGCCTCAAATGCTGAGGACAAGAACAATGACTTGTTTTTCTAGGTTTATGCAATCACATAGTTTTACAATTCCACACAATTAAATTGTTTTTTAAGAAACAACTAGCCAGCACTAAGCAGTCAGCACAGACAACAGATATGCCATTGGGCTAGCTGTACTTGTTGCACGATGCCTTTGAACAGCCGAGCAAGTACCAAAGGGGGCCAGCCATAGGAGGCTGCCACATTGTTCAGGGGTAACTAACCATGTGAAGCATATGACTTATTAGAAAATTTTGAATGGCAGAAGGGCAACAGCCCACAATGGCCTCAACTATCCTCTGCCCCTGGAAGTTAGCCGCACCATGTATTTCTGAATGGAGGGAGTATTTGGCAAATATGTCTCACTCAAACCAAGATATTTTATTTCTTAATTAGTCTATTGACATGGTACAGCTAATTGACAAAGCTGTGTCAATAACGGCCCCGATAATCTCGAATGACTAAATAGAGGGAACAAGCACTGGCCTATCTATGTTTCAATCTCTTCTTTCTAGTACAAAAAAAATAGTGAAGATGAACACAAGCCAAACATATTCACGGCTTCACGCCAAAACTTAACAGGCTGAATGCAGACATGCCAGGAATGATTCAAATAATAGAACATTAAATAGGAGGGAAAATGCCCCTTCCATCCAATCCATTTCTTAAACACCGCTCTATAAAGCAGCAAGGTGCATCATTTAGTTAAAATATAGAAATTAGTTGATTCCTTAGATATGATTTTATTGGGAATGGAAAGCAAAAGCAAAACATAGGTGCTATGATAAAATATTATCTAGGACACACAAAATGATTCCATGTAGTGGTTATCACTCCAGACTTTGAATATGGCAATGTGGGTTCAAATCCCAGTGGAACCTACTTTTCTTAACATAGAAAGAGAATTTGTGATATGCCACTCAAAAGATCCAGTCTTTGGAAAATCCAATCAGCCTATCCTGGTTCACTTTAATGCCATTCAGAAAGTTATCATCTGTTCCAGTACTTAACTATTGCATGCTTAATGAGCTTGGAATAGAGAACATAGTAGGGATCAGCACGAGGTAGATAGGAAAGGATTTGGGACCTTCCATCCTACAGACAGGATTAAGATGGAGACAGGAGTTGTGCACAAGCACAATCAGTGGTGGATCCAGAAATCGAGCAAGAGGGAGGCTAAATAATTTAAGGCTATAGATCTTATAAGCGGCAAATTTTAATGGTTATCTTTCAAAGGCCTAGATCAGCAACTATGTCATCAATATTAGGCTCAATCTGTGTTCTTTTTTACTCAACTTGACTCTCTTTCATTCCAGCACCATTTTTACCATATCTTTCTTATTAAAATACTTTTCCATCCTAACCTCCTATGCCCTACCGTTGTATAATGCAATTATTAGAAACTAACAGCTGGCATTCATCAATCAAAAAGGATGCATTGATGTAATCATAATCAATAATTAATACTCACCGACTCAATGTGCAAGTGTAGCAACCAGCAGCAGGGTGTCTTGGCCTAGGGGCAGGCCGGCTGGGGGTGACTCCGCTGGGTGCTAGCTTATGCCGTTATGCGTCACCTACCAGGGCATAGCAGGCAGCCAAGCCAGGCTTGGCGCAGATGGGCACCAGCCGGTGGGGCGCTGCCATGCAGGACATAGGTAGTCAGTGCCCAGTGCCCAGCAGGGTCTGATCTATGCAGCGAGGGCCGGGGAGGAGGCGAGGTCGGCCGGATTAGGTCACGACGAGCGGACGAGAAAAGTGGTGCTGCCACGGGAGAATGGAGGAGTGGTCATTGGGAGAGGGTGAGCCACAAGAGCTTCATCTGGGTGGGGTTGGACCTTTACTATTCTCTTTGCTATGGGCTGTTCCTGGGCTAATTTTAACGGGAGTACTTGATTTTTCTTGGCTTGCCCCAGGCTGCAGCCCTCCCACCCCAGCGCGCAGGTCCGCCCCTGAGGACGATAGGGAACAAGAATAGGACAGCTCAGCCGGAGAGAAACAACATACATGAGAGAGGCAAGAAAAAGCAAGTTGATTAGAAATTTTGAATGGTGCTATTTCCATATGACCAATACAACTGGTTTTCTACTCCCTCCATTCCAAATTATAAGACATTTTGTCTTTTCTATATACATAGTTTTTACTATGCATTTAGATATACACTATGTGTAGATACATAGTAAAAGCAATATATCTAGAAAAGTCAAAACGTCTTATAATTTGGAACGGAGGGAGTATATGCTACTAATTTGTAAAGGATGTTTGACACTCCATACATTTCTGATAGAGTACTTGGCAAATATGTCTCACTCAAGCCAAGATTGTATTTCTTAATTAGTCCGTCGGAATGGAACATCTAATTGACAAAGTCATGCATCATTAACAACCCTATAATAACCTTGAACAGCTCGATAGTGGGAACAAGCAGTGGCATAATTATGTTTTGATCACTTCTCTATATTACAACTAAAATTGGTGAAAATGGACACAATTGCAATATGTTCACACCAAAACTTAACAGGTAGAATGCAGACATCACAAAGGATGATATAAACGATAAAACATCAAACTGGAGGGAAAATGCCCCTTCCATCCAATCCATTTCATAAACACCGTTCTATAAAGAAGCAAGGTGCATCAGTTAGTTAAAATATAGAAATTAGTTTATTCCTTATACATGCTTTTATTGGGAACATGAAAAGTAAAACAAAGGTTCTATGATGATGTGCTATGATAAAATATTATCTAAGGAGAACATACATAAAATGGTTCCATGGTGTAGCGGTTATCACTCCAGACTTTGAATCTGGCAACCTGGGTTCGAATCCCGGTGGGACCTACTTTTTTTTAACATAGAAAGAGAATTTGTGAATTGTGATATGCCACTCCGAAGATCCAATCTTTTGGAAAATCCAATTAGCCTATCCTGGTTCACTTTAATGCCATTCAGAAAGTTTTTCATCATATGTTCCAATACTTAATTTATTGCATGTTTAATCAGCTTGGGATAAAGAAAGTAGTAGGGATCAGTGCGAGGTAGATTGGTAATGATTTGTGGGCTGTGGCCTTCCATCATACAGGCAGAACTGAGATGGAGGTGATAGGAGTTGCGCACAATATGGAACGAGAATAGGACAGCTCGGCTGGAGAGAAACAACATACATGAAAGAGACCACAGATAAGCAAGATGGCTAGTAATTCGCAGGAGATGAGAGATAAGCAACATACATGAGAAACGTGATATTTATGCATGACCAATGCAACTAGTTTTCTGTTAGGGTGTATTTTACAAATATGGCTCACTAAAGCAAGGATATTGTATTTCTTAATCAGCCTGTTGACATGGTACATCCATTTGACAAAGTCACACAGCATTAACAGCCCCAAAATCTTGACTCAAAAGCAGGAACAGAATCAGAGACAGAGAAACCCAGTAGCACTGGCATAACTATGTTTTGATCTCCCGACTATAAAACAGTGAAAAGAATGCAAGCTCAAGTGCTCAATGCATTCACAACAAAACAGAACAGGCTGAATGCAGATATGGCAAGGAATGATTTAAAAGACATAATATTAAATTGGTGTGAAATTGCCCTTCCGTCGAATTCATTTCGGAAACACTACTCAATAAAGCAGCAAGGCGCATCAGTTAAAATATAGAAACTAGCTCACGCGCAACATGAATTTTTTTTTTTTTGGAATGGCTAGCAAAAGCACACACACAAAAAAAATGCTATGGAGACATGCTATGATAAATATATTATCCAGGGAGAACACACGTAAATGGTTCCATACTTCCATGGTGCAGTGGTTATCACTCCAGACTTTGAATCTGGCAACCTGGGTTCGAATCCCGGTGGGACCTACTTTTTTTTAACAGGGAAAGAGAATTTGTGATATTCCACTCAAAGATCCAAGCTTTTGAAAAATCCAGTTAGCATATCCTGGTTCACTTTCATGTGATTCAGAAAGTTTGTCATCATCTGTTCCAGTACTTAATCTATGCCAAAGGGCGCCTAGCTCAAACGGTTAGGTGACCCAGCGGCACTCCTCAGGTCCTGGGTTCGACTCCCCGTGGGAGCGAATTTCAGGCTGAGGTTAAAAAAAATCCCCTCGTCCGTCCCCATAACCAAAGCACTGGGGGGGCACCGGCCCAATTCTCACTTGGGCGACGGAAAGCCACTGTGTAAGGGTGGGGGCGGGGGTTTTCTTGGCCGGGTGAGAAGGTCCTTCTTATTTGTAATGCTGCGGGGGCAGTCTTAACCCCCCCGGTCGAGTTTTTTTTTTTTTACTTAATCTATTGCATGCTTAATGAGCTTGGGATAGAGAACGTAGTAGGGATCAGCACGAGGTAGATTGGTAAATATTTGTGGCCTACCATCCTACAGAAAGGATTAAGATGGAGGTGATAAGAGTTGCGGACAATATGGAATAAGAATAGGACAGCTCAGCTGGAGAGAAACGACATACAAGAGGGAGACAAGAGATAAGCAAGTTGGCTAGTGATTCTCAAGACTCAAGAGACAAAAGATAAGCAACATACTGTTATGGCAGTGGAAGAGGTCTCCAGGAGCATGCACGGCCACCAGGTCTTCATGGGCATGCACGCCAGGTCCAGAGGCTAAAATAAGAAGGCGCATGCGGCATCATTGGTTAGAAGGCGCATGCGCCATCCTTGGTTAGGAAGGAAGGAGTCGGGAGGATTATTAGGAGTTGGTTTCCTAGTTTGTTAGGAGTGCGCTTGAGTATAAAGGGCACTGGATCTGCTGTGAATAAGGCATCGAAGGAAATAGGACCTCCCAAGGCGGCAGGTCTTCTCCTTCGACGGTGGCTGCCGGCGATTCAGCCGTGGTCACCGGCAACGAACCCACCGCGCCATTGCCTCGCTATCCTCTGCGCTCCCCACGCCATATCACACACATGAGACAGACGAGATATTTCCAAATGACCAATGCAACTAGTTTTCTATTTGCTACAGATTTGTAAAAGAAGCTTGACACACCACATATTTCTTAATGTAGGAGGTATTTTGCAAATACGGCCCACCAAAGCAAAGATACTGTATTTCTTAATCAGCCTGTTGACATGGTACTTCCAATTGACAATGTACGCATCATTAACAGCCCTATAATCATGATAGACTCAAAAGCAGGATCAGAATCAGGCATAGTGAAACCTAGTAGCACTGGCATAACTATGTTATGATTTCCCGGCTAAAAAAATGGTGAACATAAACGCAAGCCCAACAAATTCACAACAAAACATAACAGGCTGAATGGAGACATGGCAACGAATTATTTAAAATACATAAAATTAAATTGGTGGGAAATTTCCCTTCCATCGAATTCATTTCATAGACACCACTCAATAAAGCAGCAAGGTGCATCAGTTAAAATATAGAAACTAGCTCACTACTGACACAATTTTTTTGGAATGGTTAGCAAAAGCACAGAAAAAAAATAATAGTGCAATGGAGATGTGCTACAATAAATATATTATCCAGGGAGAACACACATAAAATGGTTCCATGGTGTAGTGGTTATCACTCCAGACTTTGAATCTGGCAACCTGGGTTCAAATCCCGGTGGGACCTACTTTCTTTTTTTTATAAAAAGAGAATTGGTTATGTGTACTCAAAAGGTCCAACCTTTTGATTTTTGAAAAGTACAATCATATTTCTCTGGTTCACTTCTCTACGGTATTTAATCTATTATGTGTTGTATGATTCTAGGATGGAGGAAAGAGCAAGAGGTAGATAGGCATGTCTTAATGGTATTGCCCCTTTCATTCAGCAACTACGGTTGGGGTAGAGGAGATAGGATTGCACAAAATATGGAACATGAATAGGACAGCTTGGCTAGAGAGAAATGGCATACATGTGACGGAAAGAGGGAGATGACAAAATTTGGTGTTTGCTGGCCACCGAAAAGATAGTGGTACCTAGTTGTAGCATGCAGCAGCAGCAACAGCAGGCATGTGATATCTAATTAGAGTTAAAACCTTGAAAGAAGTAGAAGGATTTCCTGGAAATCAATGGTGAAAAAGCTTGTGTATGTGATATCTAACTAGCATTAAAAAGTCATAAGCATAACAAATGTCGGGTAAAGCATCAAGGAGCTATAAGCACTGTGACATAGGACCTAATGCATTATAACCAAATGTTTGACCATTTGCGATATGTTCCTTAAACCGGCAAAATATATGGTGGAAACCATATATTAGGTGAAAACATGGAAACCAATTCAAAAGACATATTTTGGTCATTCAAATTTTTTTGGAAATTTGGTATATCCATAGTTCATACAAATATGTACTCATGTGCAAAAGTTGGGATGAAAACTCAGACTAGAAAAAATCATACGAAGGTGACAAATTTTAGATGCAGGATTTTGTCTTTTAGTGTACATGCACCTGAAATTTGTCGTTTTCGTAGAATTTTTCAAAAGCAAGTTTGCATCCCAACTTTTGCATGTGAGTACATATTTGTATGCACTATAGAAGTGCCAAATTTCAGTTTTTTTTAACAACCAAAATACATTTTTTTGAATTGGTTTCCATGTTTCTACCTAGTATGTTGTTTGCACCATATATTTTGCCAAACCCTTAAACATGCCCTCCAAAATCTTGTAGTCAAATACAAAATGATTCACGCAATGAGATGAAACTAACCATACCCTAAATATATCGTCACTAAGAACAAAGAATGAAACCGTCACAAATATGCGATAGAAAAATGGAATGTGGCAATAGGTAGATTCAAGAGAGATGAGGTTAGTTACTGGCGGTGTCAAGGAAGGTTATGTACAGCACATCACCACCAATGGGCACACATTTGTGTTGTAATTCTGGCCTCTGTTTTGCAGAACATTCCTAATTTTGTTATGTTTTGCAGAACATGATGCATATAACATTCCCAATTTTGTTATGTTTTGTAGACCATGTTGCATAGACATTCCTAATTTTGTTACGGAAGTTAAGAAGTTTTGAATATATTCCTGGGAATTTATTACATAGACAAACTGTCAAACTCCCAAATGTTCAACACTCTTTGTTTGGCACCATCGCGTTGGTTATAGTGGTTAACCAAAAGAGGAAATCTAATTCCACATAAACATAAGGAATCGTCTGCAAATGATTGTTCTAGTAGATATGATATGGATGTTTTCTTTCATCCATTCTGTTTTAGTATATGAGCAAGGTGCAAACAAAAATACTATAAGACGCAGGAATCAACAGGCAATAATAGCACCTTTAAAGCCTGACATGAAATATTTAGGCATGATGGCACCAAAAGAAACCACCATATCAGGTACACAGAACATGCCTAGAGCACAACAGCTATGTTATCAAATAAGCATCCGAAATTACCTAGCATGGCCAATGTATGTCCCAGAGCCTTCTTCAAAGTGGCTGTTTATTCCGAAGTAGGAGATGGAACAAAAACCCTTTTCTGGACAGACCGTTGGCTCCATGGCCAATGTATCGCAGATCTTGCGCCCCGTCTTTTCGCCATCATTCCTAAAAGGAGGATCAAACAACGAACTGTCCAGGATGCCCTCACCAACCAGTCTTGGATTTCTGACATAAAAGGGGCAATCACGGTAGGTGTAATTATTGATTATCTCCATCTATGGGATGTCCTATCTGATTTCTTTTTGCAACCGGATGTTGAAGATAGACATATTTGGTGGTTTTCATCAGATGGGCAATATTCGGCCAAGACTGCATACAAGGGATTTTTTGTGGGGACTACATCTTTTGAGCCTTGTGAGAGAATTTGGAAGACTTGGGCACCGCCCAAATGCCGCTTCTTTGTTTGGTTGGTAGCTCACAACCGATGTTGGACTGCGGATCGCCTTGTACGCCATGGGCTCCCTCATCCTGAGCGCTGTCTTTTGTGTGACCAGGCTGCGGAAACTATTGATCGCCTCTTAGTCCAGTGTGTCTTTGCAAGAGAGTTTTGGTTCCGTTTCTTTTCTCGGATTGGACTCCAAGCCTTTTCCCCGCAACCGACAGAAACATCCTTCCATTTTTGGTGGGAGAAAGTGAGCAATGCTGCTAGTGATAGTTAAGGAAGGGAACCAACTCTCTCATAATCCTTGGAGCTTGGACCTTATGGACACACCGCAACAAATGCATCTTTGATGGAGCAGCCCCAAATGTTGTAGGCGCACTTGCTGTAGCTGAAGATGAAAGAAGGTCATGGTCTTTGGCGGGGGCTCGAGGATTATCCCTCTTGGATGCCCTCGCTCTGGGTGGTTAGAGCCCTGTCTACCTTGGTCGTGATCTTTATGTCACGGGCGTGTTAGTTTTCTAGCAGCAGCAGCAGCAGTGGAGTGTGTGTGGTTTTTGTGTGTGTTGTGTAGTATGGGTTCTTATCCCATTTTATTATCTTCTTAATACAATGATGCGCAGCTCTCCTGCGTTTTCGAGGAAAAAAAATTACCTAGCATGTCAAATTTTGAGCAGCACCCAATGAAACCACATGCTTGGCAGGGCGTACCCAGTGCAGAGAGCTCCCGCTCTGTGCGGGGTCTGGGGAAGGGTGTCAGTGGCAAGCCTTACCCTCGCCTGTGCAATGCGAGGAGACCGCGACTCGAACCCGGGACCTTCCGGTCACAGGCGGTAAGACTCTACCGCTTGCACCAGGCCCGCTTGGCAGGCGAAGCAGAAACAAATTGGCACTGTCCAAAATACGACAATCTGTAAACACAATGAATCCTATCAATGAGGAAACCAACATTGAGGTAGCACAACTCTTTAAATCCTGAACGCTCAACTGCCTAATAACGTTAATTCCTGAACACTCAACTGCCTAATAAAATATATAAATTAGCTCGCTCCTGACACATTTTTTTGGAATGGTTAGCAAAAGCATAGAAAAAAAAATAAAATATTGCTATCGAGATGTGCTACGATAAATATATTATCCAGGGAGAACACACATAAAATGGTTCCATGGTGTAGTGGTTATCACTCCAGACTTTGAATCTGGCAACCTGGGTTCAAATCCCGGTGGGACCTACTTTCTTTTTTTATAAAAAGAGAATTGGTTATGTGTACTCAAAAGGTCCAACCTTTTGATTTTTGAAAAGTACAATCATATTTCTCTGGTTCACTTCTCTACGGTATTTAATCTATTATGAGTTGTATGATTCTAGGATGGAGGAAAGAGCAAGAGGTAGATAGGCATGTCTTAATGGTATTGCCCCTTTCATTCAGCAACTACGGTTGGGGTAGAGGAGATAGGATTGGACAAAATATGGAACAGGAATAGGACAGCTTGGCTAGAGAGAAATGGCATACATGTGACAGAAAGTGGGAGATGACAAAATTTGGTGTTTGCTGGACACCCAAACGATAGTGGCACCTAGTTGTAGCATGCAACAGCAGGCATGTGATATCTAATTAGTGTTAAAACCTTGAAAGAAGTAGAAGGATTTCCTGGAAATCAATGGTGAAAAAGCTGTTGGATGTGATATCTAACTAGCATTAAAAAGTAATAAGCATACCATATGTCGGGTAAAGCATTAAGGAGCTATAAGCACTGTGACATAGGACATAATGCATTATAACCAAATGTTTGACCATTTGCGATATGTTCCTTAAACCGGCAAAATACATGGTGGAAACCATATATTAGGTGAAAACATAGAAACCAATTCAAAAAACGTGTTTTGCTCATTCAAAAAAAATTGGAAATTTGGTATGTCCATAGTTCATACAAATATGTACTCATGTGCAAAAGTTGGGATGCAAACTCAAACTAGAAAAATTCATACAATTCTAAAAAAAATAGAAAAAAATCATACAAATATGATAAATTTTAGAAGCAATTTTGTCTTTTAGTGCACATGCACCTGATATTTGTCATTTTCGTATGAAATTTTCAAAAGCAAGTTTGCATCTCAACTTTTGCATAAAGGGGCGTACCCAGTGCAGAGAGCTCCCGCTCTGTGAGCTCTGTGCGGGGTCTGGGGAAGGGTGTTAGTGGCAAGCCTTACCCTCGCCTGTGCAATGCGAGGAGACCGCGACTCGAACCCGGGACCTTCCGGTCACAGGCGGTAAGACTCTACCGCTTACACCAGGCCCGCCCTTCTGCATCTCAACTTTTGCATGTGAGTACATATTTTTATGCACTATAGAAGTGCCAGATTTCAGTTTTTTTAACAACGAAAATACATTTTTTGAATTGGTTTCCATGTTTCCACTTAGTATGTTGTTTGCACCAAACATTTTGCCAAACCCTTAAACATTCCTTCCAAAATCTTGTAGTCAAATACAAAATGATTCACGCAATGAGATGAAACTAATCATACCCTAAATATATCGGCACTAAGAACAAAGAATGAAACCGTCACAAATATGCGATAGAAAAATGGAACGTGGCAATAGGTAGATTCAAGAGAGATGAAGTTAGTTAAGGACGGTGTCAAGGAAGGTTTGTGTACAGCACATTGCCACCAACGGCCACACATTTGTGTTGTAATTTTGGCCTCTGTTTTGCAGAACATTCCTAATTTTGTTATGTTTTGCAGAACATGATGCATATAACATTCCCAATTTTGTTATGTTTTAGAGACCATGTTGCATAGAACATTCCTGATTTTGTTACGGAAGTTAAGCAGCTTTGAATATATTCCTGGGAACTTACATAGACAAACTGTCAAACTCCCAAATTTTCAACACTCTTTGTTTGGCACCATCGCGTTAGTTATAGTGGTCAATCAAACAAGAAAATATAGTTCCACATAAACATAAGGTATCGTCTGCAAATGATTGTTTCAGTAGATATGATATGGATATTTATATATGAGCAAGGCGCAAACAAAAATACTATAAGATGCAGGAATCAATGAGGCAATAATAGCACCTTTAAAGCCTGACATGAAATATGTTGGCATGATGGCACCAAAAGAAGCCACCATATCAGGTACACAGGACATGCCTAGAGCACATGAGCTATGTTATCAAATAAGCATCCCAAATTACCTAGCATGTCAAATTTTGAGCAGCACCCAACGAATCCACAAGCTTGGCAGGCGCAGCGGAAACAAAGGTTGGCGTCGTCCAAAATACGACAATCTGTAAACACAATGAATCCTATCAATGAAGCAACCAACCATCCAGGTAGCACAACTCTGTCAATCCTGAACACTCAACTGTGTAATAATGTTAATAAATCGAAACCCTCACAAGCAACGGGCTGCAGATTAAGCTGGACGTGGCAAGGGATTGCGTCCGACCAACCGACCGAGGTGTGGCCGAAATGGGCGCCCGGGCGGAGAAGTCATGGAGGACCACATCTGCGGCAAGATCGACAACCAAGGCTAGACTTCAGGGACGGCGACAAGGGACCCAGCGCCGCTGAGCATGCCGTGGCCAGGCAGCTGTTGGGCGCCCCTCAAACGGCCGTACCATTGGATGCGGCAGAGAGAGACCCCGTTAAAGCTACGCCGCTCGCCTTCGTACGAGAGGAGGCGCAAGCGCCATGGGTGTTCGGTGGTGACTGGTGAGGGTGCCCGTAGGACGACGCCCGTACGGGGTAGGGTTTGAAGGCAAGCAGGCACTAGGCAGCGACGAAATGCAGAGGAAGACGGAGGGCGGCCGCCGGCGACGAGAGGCTTAGTGGCCGTCTCGGTCCGTCTTCCCGTCGGCCCAGCAGCGTGTCAGCACTTCTTCTATGCCTCCGGTGATACAATATGATGAACCTTCCACGAATGAGCAGGCCCGGTCCGTCCGCGAACGCCGGCCCAACGTCAGGCTGTCCGGCCCAGAACATAGAGGGCTTAGACATATTAGTATAAGACTAGCGTATGAGAGGGGGAGGAGGGTAGACTAAAATGTAACGTGTTCATTACTGTTCAAGTACTCTTATGTTAAGCACTTCTCTGCTACTTCCTGCAAATTATATTTAGTACATCACAATTCCAGTCGAGTATTCCAAATTTCGTTCTTCTTCCTGAGCAAGCGATTCCCACTGCTAACAATTGGTATCAGATTTCGCCTTCCTCGATCCTGCTCTATCTCCCAGTTTGATCCGCACCCCGGACGCGCTGGAACCTCACCAAATCCACCACACCCACTTCACCAGATTCCGTCATACCCTAAGGCGCCATGGATCCCCAACTAAAGGTCATCCTCGACGAGATCCAGAAGTCCAAGGAGGATTTCAATCGTCGATTCGACGCCCACGACGAGCAGTGGAAGGGCCGGTTCGCCGATCTCGACCGCGCCGCCGCCGTCGACAAGCGCTTCGACGCCCTTGAGTCCACATGCTCCGACCTCGCCTTCGACATCAGCAAGCGGGTCGCCGATCTAGAAGCTCTCCGCGGTGGTAAACTCCTCACCAACAGCTCCGACCGTGTCATGGCTCTCGAGGTCGCCACCACGGATCTCGGTACATGGCACTCGGAGATCGAGGCCCTCGTGGATGATCTAAAGCTCGAGGTGAAGAAGCTCTCCCAGGCTCCTGATCGCAAGGTGTTCGACGCCCAGCCGCAGTGGCCCAGCATCGGCATTCCTTCCTCCTCGACGTCCGCCCGTGCTCTCGCCGACGCGCCCGTCGAGTCGCCCAGTGGGCATGGCACTTCATCGTCTCACCAGGACGTTGGGTTTGGGTCAGTCATGACCTGGACTAATGTCCCGATCACGGGTAAGCCTCCCGATCATCCTCCTCCTCTGCCTATTTCATCCGCCATGCAGCGTCCTCCTATTTCCCTTCATTATCGTTCCCCACCTTCGCTCACAATTCCTCCTCGTCCACCATTTCCATCCCCTCTGTTCCAAGCTCCTTCCCCAAACAATCTTCCTCATCATCCTGCCGGTCGCCTTCCCAAACTTCCCTTCAACAAATTCAATGGTGAAAATCCCCATCTCTGGCGTTCCAATTGCGAGAAATATTTTCACATGAACGCAGTTGATCCGTCTCTCTGGGTCAGCGTTGCTTCCATGTATTTGGAGGGCAATGCTGCTTGCTGGTATGAGTCCATCGATAACACACCGGCCATCGCTACATGGACCACCTTCTGTCAATCTCTGCATGATCGCTTTGATCGTGACCAACATGAGGCCAAATTAAACAAACCTCTACTGTCACCGATTATGTTGAGCGTTTCACCAAACTCGTTGATCAGCTTAAGGCCTATTCTGCTACCACCGATCCACTCTTTTATACTATGCGCTTCGTTGATGGCCTCCGACCTGAGCTCAAAGCAATTATTCTTGTTTCCAAACCCAAAAGCTTGGATGCTGCTATTTCTATGGCATTGGTGCAGGAGGAGGTGGCCACGGTGCTGATGTCTCGCGCGTCGTCCCATATTGATTGGACATTGTCCAACAAATTTATCCCCAAGACGGCGCTGCCATTGCCGCTTCCACCGCGGCCTGACAAGCAGCCGACCCCTACTGCTGCAACACCAACCCCAGCTACAATGTCTGTTGATGCTAAGTTGGCCACCGTCAAAACATATCGCCGCACCATGGGTCTCTGTTACAAGTGTGGCGCCAAGTGGAGCAAGGACCACAAGTGTAATCCTTAGGTCCAGCTCCATGTTGTGCAGGAACTATGGGATCTCCTTCAAGATGAAGACTACACAGCAGATCTAGCTACCCCTGCCGATTCTGAACCTTAGGTTTTCTTTGGCTCTTTCCCAATGTGCTCTCACTGGCAGTTCTGCTCCTCGCACCGTTCAGTTTTTAGGCACAGTTCAGGGCCTTCCAGTGCATATCTTGCTCGATTCCAGTAGTTCAACCTCCTTCATCAGTGAGTCGGTGGCAGCTCAGCTTAGCTAGGTGTCTGTCAAGCAGTCTTCGTGCACAGTTCGTATTGCTGGTGGTGGTACTCTCACAAGTCCAGTTATTTTGCTTGCTGTTCCGTGGTCTATCGGCCAAGTCTCTTTCACCTCTGACCTTCGAGTCCTTCCACTAACTGCATTTGATATGATTATTGGGATGGATTGGCTGGAATCCTTCAGTCCTATGTAGGTCCACTGGCAACTTAAACGGCTGGTCATACCTTATGAGGGCAGCACTGTTCTTTTGCAAGGCAAGTCCGTGGACGCTCCGAGCCAGTTGCTCTTACAAGTCTGCAATATGGAGAGTACACCTGACACATTCTCATCTGCCGGTCTTCCTACTTCTATACAGTCCCTCCTTGATGAGTTCATTGACTTATTTCAAGCTCCAGACTGCTTACTGCCTTCTCGCCCCTGCAACCATTCAATTCCCCTTCTTCCTGGTTCCCGACCCTTCTACATCCATCCTTATCGTTATCCTCCAACACTTAAGGATGAGATTGAACGCCAAGTCCATGAGATGTTGTCACAAGGGCTTATCCAACCAAGTAGCAGCATGTTCTATTCACCAGTCCTCTTAGTGAAGAAGAAAGATCTCTCATATCGGTTCTGTGTTGATTTCCAGAAATTAAACTCTATGATTGTTAAGTCCAAGTATCCGGTTCCTGTCATTGATCATCTCCTAGACAAATTGACTCATGCCAGTTGGTTCACCAAACTTGATCTGCGAGCCGGATTCCACTAGATTTTGCTGCAGCCTAGAGACGAACACAAGACAGCATTCCAGACCCACTTGGGGCACTATGAGTTCTGTGTTATGGCTTTTGGATTGACCGGGGCACCAGGTACTTTTCAAGGGGCGATGAATTGCACACTAGCTCCTAGGTTGCGCAAATTTGTCCTCATCTTTTTCGATGACATCTTAATTTACAGCTGCACTCTGGCCGAGCACATCACTCATCTTTCCTAGGTGCTGTCTTGGCTTCGCCAGGATTCATGGAAACTGAAATTATCCAAGTGCTCCTTTGCTCAATGATCCGTCGCCTATCTCGGGCATGTGCTCAGCGCCGATGGCGTCGCTATAGACCCTTCTAAAGTGTAGGCTATCAAGGACTGGCCAAGACCTACAACAGTTCATGCCCTTCGCAGATTCTTGGGCCTTGCGGGTTACTACCGTAAATTCGTTCGGCATTTTGGCATCATTGCACAACCTTTGACTGAGCTTCTCAAGAAGGATGCACCCTTTGTTTGGACATCTTCACAGTAGGAGGCTTTTACTGCTCTTCAGTTCGCCTTGAGCACTGCTCCAGTCCTGGCGCTTCCTGACTTTCAGCGGCCTTTTCACATTGATACAGATGCTAGTGGGTTGGTATTGGCGCCATGCTTCACCAGGATGGGCATCCCATTGCCTTCATCAGTAAGACCTTATGCCCTCGTAACCATGGGTTGTCCGCTTATGAGAAGGAGTACCTGGCAATCCTCCTAGCAGTTGAGCACTGGCATCACTATCTCATCCAAGGTGAATTCTTCATCCACATTGACCACCGCAGTCTCACCCATCTCAATGAGCAACGTCTTCATACGGTCTGGCAACATAAAGTTTTTACCAAATTGCTAGGCTTGAGTTACAAGATTGTGTGTAAAAGGGGTTCAGATAACACCGTCGCTGATGCATTGTCGCGCAGAGATACTGAGGCAGTCTACATGGTAGTTTCTTCTTCTTCACCATAGTGGTTGTCCAACGTGGCCAGCTCTTATTCTGACAGCCCACTGGCTCAGGAGATTTTGTCTCAGCTGGTCGTTAATCCGGCTGCATTACCACATTATTTGCTAAGCAATGGAGTTATCTGTTACAAAGGTCGTATATGGCTGGGCCACAGTGAGCAACTCCTGACTCAAGTGCTCCAAGCTCTGCATTCCAGCCCACTCAGTGGTCACTCTAGCATACCAGTTACTTATCAGAAGTTGCGGCAGCTCTTCTTTTGGCCTGGCATGCATGCTGCCACAACACATTTTATCAGAGCTTGTGATATCTGTCAGCGCACCAAGCCTGACCGTTCTCGTTCTCCAGGATTACTTCAACCCCTCCCAATTCCTTCGGCCACCTAGGAAATCATCAGCATGGATTTCGTAGAAGGACTTCCACCTTCTGGCTCAGCCAATGCACTCCTGGTGGTGGTCGACAAGCTATCGAAGTTTGCTCATTTTATTCCTTTGCGTCATCCATTTACAGCAGCTACGGTGGCTCGCCTCTTCATGGATCATATCTATCGGCTTCATGGAATGCTGCTAGCCATCATATCGGATCATGACCGCATTTTTACAAGTGCCTTTTGGAAGACTCTTTTTAGCATTATGGGCACAACCTTGCGTATGAGTTCCGCTTATCACCCCCCAGGCGGACGGTCAGACGGAGCGTGTTAATCAGTGTCTTGAAACCTACCTCCGCTGCTTCGCCCACGCCTGTCCTTCCAGGTGGACTCAATGGATCGCCCTCGCTGAGTTCTGGTACAATTCTTCTCATCATTCCTCATTGGGTCGATCTCCATTCGAAGTACTGTATGGCTTTCCTCCTAGGCATTTTGGCCTTCGTCCTCCTACTGCCACACCTATTGCTGATCTCAATTCTTGGCTCGATGACCGGGTGCTGATGACATTATTGATTCAGCAACACCTTAGCTGGGCTCAGACCCGCATAAAGCGCCAGGCCGATAAGCACCGTTCTGAACGTTCTTTTGCTGTTGGTGATTGGGTCTTCTTGAAGGTTCAGCCTTATGTGCAGTCTTCACTTGCACATCGTGCTAATCAGAAGCTTGCCTTTCGGTTCTTTGGCCCATACCAGATCCTAGAGCGTATTGGTGCAGCAACTTATAAGCTGGCTCTTCCTTCTTCCTCATCCATCCATCCCGTCTTCCATGTATCACAGCTCAAGGTTTCTCATGGTAAGCTGCCGGTGTCTGATGCTCTTCCAGATGAGCTTGCCCAGTTTTAGGTGCCTCAGCGGATACTAGATCACCGCTAGACTCCGGGTGCTTCACCTGTGGAGGAGATCCTTGTGCAGTGGTCCCAAATGCCACCGTCGCTGGCTACCTGGGAGCCACTGGAGCACTTGAAGCAGCGTTTTCCAAGAAGCTCCAGCCTGGGGTCATGCCGGTTCCAAAGGAGGCAGGATTGTCAGCACTTCTTCTATGGCTCCGGTGATACAATATGATGAACCTTCCATGAATGAGCAGGCCCGGCCCGTCCACGAACGCCGGCCCAACGTCAGGCTGTTCGGCCCAGAATGGAGGGCTTAGACATATTAGTATAAGACTAGCGTATGAGAGGGGGAGGAGGGTAGACTGGAATGTAACGTGTTCATTACTGTTCAAGTACTCTTATGTTAAGCACTTCTCTGCTACTTCCTGCAAATTATATTCAGTACATCACAATTCTAGTCGAGTATTCCGGATTCCGTTCTTCTTCCTGAGCAAGTGATTCCCACTGCTAACACAGCGCTAAGATATTATTAGGCCAGCATGGTAGTTTTAGCCCACGTTATCTCCGCACGCCGGGAGAATCGGAAAGAGTCCGTCTTCCCGTCGGCCCAGCAGCGCTAAGATAAATGGGCCTTAGTGGAGTTTAATCCAAATAATATCAAGTTTACTTGGACCAATAAGTAGAATTGCCCTATTTTAGCTAAGATTGATATGATCTTTGTCACAACTGACTGAGAACAAGCTTTTCCTCTAGTTAGGGTGAAAGGTCTAGATAAGTTTCCTAGTGATCATAACTCTCTTCTTTTGGATACTGGAGATAATGTTTACTTTGGGAAAAAAACTTTTTCGTTTTGAGAAATGGTGGCTACAGAAGGAAAGTTTTAATAAGATGGTAGAAAAAGTTTGGGAACAACCTTGTCAGGCAACAAATAGCTTGGATGTCTGGCAGTTTAGGATTAGAACTCTTAGACGTATGGCTAGAGGCTGGGCTGCCAATGAAGTGGCTAGTATGAATAGAGGAAAAGTAGAATTAGCCTTAGAATATAACAATTTAGAAAAAGAGATGGAGTCAAGAGCCTTGACTGAACTAGAGTTAATTAGATTTAGGAAAGTAGCTAAGGATTTAGACAACATCTGGGCTTTAGAGGAGATTAAAGCAAAACAGAGATCTAGGGATAGAAACATTATAGAAGGGGATAGAAATACAGCTTACTTCCAAGCTGTTGCAAACCAAAGAAGTAAGAAAAAGAGAGTGGAAGTGCTAGAAGGTCCTAATGGTTTAGTAGAAGACCAGAAGGGGACGATGGATATTGCTGTTGACTTTTATAAAAAAACTTTTTGCTAAGGAAAATAGAATGAACATTAGATTAGCTGCTGACTTCTAGAGTAGAGAGGACTTGGTTACTGAAGAGGAGAATAATTTTCTCACAAGACCTTTTTCTGAAGAAGAAATCAAAGAAGTTGTTTTTAGTTGCTACTCTGATGGTGAACCAGGCCCAGATGGAATCTCTTTCATGTTCTATCAGAAGTACTGGGATATAGTTAAAAAAGATCTTTTAGCAATGTTTGATGATCTTCACCGGGGTAGGTTAGACTTGCATAGATTAAATTTTGCCATGATCACTTTGATTCCAAAAGAGGATGGATCAAGATCAATGAAGAAATTTAGGTCCATTAGTTTGATAGATTGTAGTTTTAAAATCTTTTCAAAAGCTTTAACTTTGAGATTGGGAAAGATTATTGATAGATTGATAGCTCCTCAGCAAAGTGCTTTCATACAGGGGCGTTATATCTTAGAAAGTGTGGTGGTTGCCCATGAAATAGTTCATGGTATAGAAAAAAGTGGGGAACCAGGGTGTATCATTAAATTAGATTATGAAAAAAACTTAAGATAGAATGAGCTGGGAGTTCCTTTTTGAGATCTTAGAATCTAGAGGTTTTAGTTCTTCTTGGATTCTGTGGATTGAGAGAATCATTAAACAAGGCTCTGTGGGAGTCATGTTAAATGTGGAGGAGAGTAAATTTTTTAAAACTGGTAAGGGCTTAAGGCAGGGAAATCCTTTATCTCCTCTGCTCTTTAACCTAGTAGGAGATGTGCCAACAAGAATGCTAGTTAAAGGTGAAAATAGGGGGTTTGATTAGAGGATTGGGTTCTGATCTCAGGGAGGGAGGTGTTATTTCTTTGCAATATGCAGACGACACAATACTGTTATCTGATGCTAATCTAGATCGTTTACTTGATCTTAAGGGGGTTTTAATGTGGTTTGAGCAGCTATCAGGGATGAGAGTTAACTTTCACAAAAGTGAGATAATTGCAATGAATCCGCCAGAAGAGGTAGCTCATGATATTTCTCACCTTTTTGCATGTCCCTTAGGAAGTTTTCTGATTAAATACTTAGGGGTTCCACTACACTATGACAATCTGAGGAGAGAAGATATACAGCCGTTAGTAGACAAAATGCTCAAAAGGATTGCTGGATGGAGGGGTAAACTCCTCTCTTATGCAGCAAGAGTGGTTTGATTAAGGCTTGTCTTACTAGTATACCAGTGTACCTCATGTCCTTTATCAAGTTTCCAAAGTGGGCCATTAAGATTCTCAATACACATTTAGCAAACTGTCTCTGGGATGATAATCCTGGAGGACATAAGATACATTTGGTAAATTGGGAGAGTGTGTCAATGATGAAGGATTTTGGTGGTCTGGGGATCCCTAACTTAAGAGATTTAAACATTTGTTGTTTAAATTCTTGGATTAAGAGATATAACATAGATAAGCATAAGTTGTGGAAGCAAGTCATAGATTCTAAGTATAATACAAATAGACCAAATCTCTTCTGTAGTAATACTACTGGGGCGTCACAATTTTTTAGAGGTCTTATGTGGGCCGCTTCTGCAGCTAAGATGGGGTTTAAGTGGAAAATAGGTGATGGAAAGAAAGTCAAGTTTTGGGAAGATAATTGGTTAGGTTCCACCAGCTTAGCTATTCAATTTTGGGATGTGTATGTGTTAGTACAGGAATAGGCTGGACTGTAGCTGAGCTTTGGGATGGTGTAGATTTGAAATGTACCTTTAGAAGAGGTTTTAATCAGAGATTGTATAACATGTGGCTAGAAATTATACAGTTGGCTTCAACCATCTCTTTCACCATGTTCGCTGGTTGGTTTCCAGGCTAATTTGGGCTGGCTGGTGCTAGTTTGTTGTGAGAGGAAAACACTGTTGGCTGGCTGAAACCAACAAACTAATGGGCTGTTTTACTGATGAGGAAGATACTTTAGTTTGGCAATTTAACTCATCTGGCATTTACTCCTCACAATCTCTATATAGAGTGATTAATTTTAGAGGCATAACACCAGTCCATGTTCTAGCAGTGTGGAATCTCAAAGTTCCACCTAGAGTTCATGTTGGGTTCATAAACCCAGGGTTCCTCATGGACTGACTTCCCAACAAAGGTTCAGCCCAACAGACAAACGTTGTAAGCAACGCGTAACTCATGGGTCGGCCAAACACCTAAATGACAGGCCAGAAGGACAATCCAATTTCAGACCAAAAGGCCTGGCCGAGGAGAAACGGCGCCCGCTTCCGACTCTAGCCCGCCTCTCCGACCGAAAGGCCTCATGAAGAAGGAACAGTGCTCGCTTCTGACACCGACCCACCTCTGGACGGCCTCTCCGACCGAAGGGCCTGGCCAAAACACCACTTCTGACTCCAACCCGCTTCTCCGACCAAGAATGTGTCGAACCCCTGCTTACAGCTCCTCTCCGACTGGCGTAATCAGAGCCAATTGGGACCAACCGACCAGGGACGCCCGCTCGGTAAGGACCAGGAAACGGATGGAGAAAGTAAAACAGGGCAGTCAAGTCAACTGCAATACCGAGGAACATAGCCTATACACCTGTAGAATAGTACCCTACGACCTCCCTGGCATAATAGAACCCAAGCAGTGTTGTAGGCGCCAACATTTCCCCTATAGTGTTGTGGGCACCATCAACTCCCATACTAAACAAATACGGTAAGGCTCCCCCCACATGTCTCTAGGCATCAATAGTATTGTGGGCGCCGTCATTTACCATACCAGGCGAATATGGTAAAACCCCCTACGTGTCTCTAGGCATCAATAGTATAGCAGACACCGACGTCTGCCATACCAGAAGAAGAAGACGCGACGTCCATGGGCCTCTAACATTAAATAGTATTGTGGGCGCCTACCATCATCTTGTACCCACTGACGTATGCAACAAGACTTAGTAGCATACGCACTCTCTCCCTCTCACTTGTAAGGCCATCCCCTTCATTTATAAAAGAGGACGCGCTCTCTCTCAAATAGATAGATCGATAAAGTTCACTAGCACATAACAACAGAATCACCAGGTTCAAACCACAAGCACACACTCAAACGCTTAGCACATAGTGGAGCTCCTGTCACTCTCGGTCCCTCTCACCAGAGTTCAACCGGACCTCTTGTACCCTTCATCTTTCTCCTCATCGTTTGTAACCCCACTGCAAACTTCGAGCACCTGGGCTCAGGAATAAAGTCATCGACCGACTCAAACTAGACATAGGACATGTTGCCTGAACTAGTATAAATCCTGTGTCATTGAGTGCTAGGCCACCTCTGATCACAACGTACAGCAAAACTATAAATATTTACATGCTGGTCACTTTCTACACCGACAGATGACGCCGTCCGTGGGGAAGACGCTGTACATTCAACACTTTTTGGTTATCGGATGGCTCACTTCTCCGCCACCTTCGCCATGGTAGGCTCAAGCGATACGACTCGCTTTGGCTCACTAGAGTTTCCCGCACTCCCACCGGTTGGGATGTGGGTTCCGCCCATCTTTGAGCCGTCCTAGGCCTTCCTCTTTGGAAGCCTAGACTTCATCACCGACCGGCTCGGTGTACTACACCTCCATGAGGAGGCACTCATTCCGGCGCCCGTCAGAGGGGCACCCTCCATCGGCTCTGGGACGCATGATGACTTCAACGATGAGGCGCCTGCGCTTTATTCCAAGCAAACTCTCTACTCAAACCCCACTGTGAGTAATGTGCATACTATTATTTACTCTCTATTCACTATCTCCTACTGATTATCCGGAGGGACTGTACTGTCCGCACCACAAACACCGTACGACCTATTCCCCTATGGCCTCGCGTCTCTCGCGGACGTGTGCGCTCGGGGGCTCCGAAGGATGCTGGCGTCGCTCCCTCTCACATCCGAATTCGTGGAAATGGCGAGCTATGCTCCCACCACTTTCCACGAACTCCTGGATGATGAGGTTGAGAGCGACAGCTCTAGCATCGACAACGTGGCGCCTAGCCACCGTCCGTCCCTGGAGTGCGCTATGGCGGATGCTCCGGGGTAGCCGCAGGTGGCTGTGGAGTCTGTGCAGACTCACACCCTCTGGACCCGCATGCAGGGGCCCTCACGCTTGCACAAGAGCACACCGAGGAGCTACGACGACGGCGGCAGAACTAGCCGCCACCTACGCCGGCGCGCTCGGTGCAGCACGTTGCGCCCCAGGCGCATGACCCGGTGGGCGGCACCCGGGGTCGCGCCCGCTAGGTCCAACATGACATCATGAATGAGGGGAATGACCCCCCATAGTTCGTTCGGGCTAGCCAGAACATCGCTGCTGCGGCAATGCTTCTGTGCGGCGTTCCCGAGCCCATCGATCCATAGGAGCGGGCGGTCTACTGGAACCTCTAGGCGCTGGTAGAAACCGTCGCCGTTCAATAGGTGGAAAGCTCTGCATTATGACTCCGACATGTGCCCTCTCTCCCCACTGGGGGAATGGGAATGCACCAGATGGATCGCTCCATCCGCTCACCGCTACAGCCGCCGAGCGCGGCTCAGGAGGCAGCGGCTGCGCCACGGTCCGACCTGGTGCCTACTCCACGCCGACCACCGGTACATGAATGGCCTGGTCCACACCAAGATGCTCGCAGCGTCATTAGCAGCTGGCATCAGGCCTGGCATGATGATGACATCCACCGGGCGGCGATGAGGGCAGGCGGCATGGGTCCCGGCTAAACCATCAAAGGGAGCGATGAAACGCGCCCCAGGCATGGTCACTGGCCAGACGACCGAAGTCCCAGTCCTGAGGGTCCGGGACCACGGGCTCTTGGCCAGCGTATCTAGAGAGCGCCGTTCCCACAGCGCTTCCGAGCGCCCACCAACATCGCCAAGCACACCGGGGAGACGAACCCTGGTATTTGGCTTGAAAATTTCTAGCCCACCTACCGAGCCAGAGGGGTGGATGATGACCTTTTCATCATCCAATATCTCCCCATCTGCGTGGGGGAATATGTTCAGGCGTGGCTCAAATTCCTCCTACATGACAACATCTGTGACTGGGTGGACCTCAAGAGCGTCTTCGTCGGAAATTTCCAGGGGACGTATGTCCGCCCTAGTAACTCCTAGGACCTCAAGAGCTGCCAGCAGGAGCCCAGCGAGTCCCTATAGGACTACATCCGTAGGTTCTCCCAATGATGCAACTCCCTCCCTGATGTCATCGACGCGGACGTCATCAGCACATTCCTCTCTAGGATGACCTGCCAGTCCCTAATCCACAAGCTTGGCTACCTGAAGCCCCGTTCCACCCATGACCTGCTCGTCGTCGCCACTAACCACACCTCTAGCGAGGAGACAGTCAGAGCGGTCTTCAACGAAGGCCGAGACATGGGCAAGGACAAGCACATGGATCAAGACGAGGGCCTCTCCACATAGAGGGGCAAGAAGAACAAAAAGGATCGGCACCGACCGGATAACACCACGTTGGTCGCCACAGCTGATCGCACGGGCAAGCAGCCCCAGCAGGGCCTATCTGACCACTTCAACAACCTCATGGATAGCCCATGCACCAACCATACCTACCCCATCAAACACCTCTACAAGGACTGCGAGCTCCTCAAATGTTTCCTCTGATAGGCCGATGGGCTAAAAGAGGGAGACGACAAAGAGGTAGCAGCCAAGAAAGGAGGCGCGGTGGGCAAGGATGGAGATGGCTTCCCTGACACCGAGGAATGCATCATGATCTTCGGTGGATCCGACGCCATGTGGTCCAAACACCAGCACAAGGTGCACTGTAGGGAGGCATGCGTCGCCGAGACGGTCGTCCCCTCCTTCCTTAGCTGGTCGGAATCTCTAATCACCTTCGATCAGAGGGACCATCCCTCCCACATTGTGAGACTGGGATGCTACCCGCTCGTCGTCGATCCCATCATCCGCAAGAAGTGCCTCACCAAGGTGCTAATGGACAGAGGCAGTGGCCTCAACATCCTCTACGTCGACACCCTCAACGCCATGCGCATCCCGTGGTTGGAACTCTGCCTAGTGGGCTCTCCCTTCCATGGGGTGATCCTGGGAGCGCAGGCATACCCACTCGGACAGATTGACCTACCCGTCATGTTTGGCAACTGAGCCAACTTCCGCTCGGAGGTCCTCACATTCGAAGTGGTGGACTTCCCAGGGTCCTACCACGCCATCTTGGGGTGGCCATGCTACGCCAAATTCATGGCAATCCCCAACTACACCTATCTCAAGCTGAAGATGCCAGGACCAAACGGCATCATCACCATGAGCAGCGCCTTCTCGCACTCCTTCACATGCGACCATGAGCATTTTGAGCTCACCACCATGGTCATCAACTCATCTGAGCTCCTGTGGCTTGGGGAGTCGTCGACCCCAGTAGTCCCAGACTGCAACAAGCCAACCTCCTCGATGGCCTTCTGCCCGCTCGAGGAAACCAAGACGATGGGAATCGACCCCACCGACCCAACCAAGACGGTGCGGATCAGGACCCAGCTCTCGGCCAAATAGGAATATGAGCTCATCGACTTCTTGTTTGCCAATCGTGATGTCTTTGCATGGAAGCCATCTAACATGCCAGGCATATCGTGGGACATCACCGAGCATGCACTGTGCCTCATCCTGGGCTCGAAGCCCGCTAAGCAACGCCTGCGCCGCTTCGACGACGAGAGGCGCAGGGCCATAGGCGAAGAGATTGCCAAACTCCTGGCAGCCAGATTCATCAGAGAGGTATTCCACTCTGATAGGCTCGCCAATCCTGTTCTTGTTAAAAAGAAGACCAAAAAATGAAGAATGTGCGTTGATTATACTAGGCTCAACAAAGCGTGTCCAAAGGATCACTTTCCTTTGCCGCGCATAGACCAGATAGTCAACTCCACCTCGAGTTGTGAGATCCTTTCCTTTCTGGATGCCTACTTGGGCTATCACCAGATCATGATAAAAGGATCTGATCAGCACACAACCTTGTTCATCACCCTGTATGGTTCGTACTGCTACGTAACCATACCTTTCGGTCTAAAGAACGCTAGCGCCACCTACCAAAGGTGCATGTAGCAATGCTTCACTGACCAAATCAACCCGCTCGATCAGCCTGGTCAAGCCGAGCGGCCAAAACCAACAATCGTCGTCTATGTTGATGCAATAGTGGTCAAAACGGCTCAAGCTTGCGACCTAATCGCAAACTTGGCCGCAACATTCGTGAACCTTCAAAGGTTCAACATCAGATTAAATTCCGAGAAATGTGTTTTCGGGGTTCCAAAGGGAAAGCTACTAGGATACATTATGTCCGAGAGTGGCATCGATGCCAACCCCGAAAAGATCATGGCCATTTCCAACATGGGCCCTATACACAATGTCGAAGGCGTGCAAAGGCTCACCAACTGTCTGGTTGCCCTGAGATGATTCATCTCCTGGCTCAGCGAACGGGGGATGCCACTCTACAAGCTCCTCAAAAAGACGGATGCCTTCGTCTAGACTGAGGAAGCTCAACAGGCTCTGGAAAGCCTCAAAGCACCCCTGATGTTGGCGCCAATCCTCGTCGCTCCTGAACGGGGAGAACCCCTCCTCCTCTAAGTCACGGCAAGCAACCATGTGGTAAGTGCTGCCCTGGTCATCGAAAGGGAGGAGCCAGGACACCACCTTAAGGTCCAGCAGCCCGTGTACTTCATCGGGGAGGTACTCACCGACCCCAAGGTCTGGTACCCCTAGGTGCAGAAACTCCTATACGTCATGCTGATGGTGACACGAAAGCTCCTACACTACTTCACCGACCACAAAGTCACGGTCGTCACTTCATACCCGCTTGGGGACATCATCCATAACTGCAACGCCGTGGGACGGATATCCAAGTGGGCACTCGAACTCATGGGCCATGACATCAGGTATATCCCCCATACCGCTATTAAATCTCAGGCTCTCAGGGATTTTGTCGCCGAATGGATGGAGGTGCAGCTACCGACCCCGGACGTCACCCACGAGTACTGGATAATGTACTTTGATGGGTCCATGATGATGCCCCGCTCAGGGGCTAGAGTGGTTCTGATCTCCCTAGATGGGAGTAGGCTCCGCTATGCCATCCGCCTCCATTTCTCGGCCTCAAACAACGATGCGGAATATGAGGCCCTCATCAACGGGCTACGCATCGCCATTGAGCTCGGCGCTACGTGACTCTACGTCCACGGTGACTCGGAGCTGGTCGTTGACCAAGTCATGAAGGAGTCTTCCTACAAAAGTCTCCTCATAGCAGCATACTGCCAGGAGGTGCGCAAGCTCGTGGACAAATTCTAGGGGATCGAGCTATATCACGTCCCCCAAAAGGACAATGACGCCGTCGATTTTCTCACAAAATTGGTTGCCAAGCGAGATCCGTCTCCAAGCGGGATCTTCATCAATGATCTCCATGAGCCATCCACCCACGTCCTGGAAGGTCCGATCTAGACACACCCTAATGCCAAGCCGATGCCCGGGGGCTCTGACCCCGATGCCAAGTCGGTGCTCGGGGGCTCTGACCCCGGTGCCTCTATGACGACGTCACCTGCTGACGTCGCCGTATTGGCACTCGATCAAACCGACTGGCGAGCACCGCTACTCACCTACCTCCTCGAGGAGGTTCTTTCGCTCGAAAGGACTAAAGCCCAATGGATCGCTCGATGCGCCAAGACCTTCGTCGTGCTCAGTGATGAACTCTACAAACAGAGTCCACCGGGGGTGCTCATGAAGTGCATCCCCACCAACCAGGAGAAGCAGCTCCTCCTCGAGGTCCATGCTGGGATTTGTGGACATCATGTGGCCTTGAGGTCGCTGGTCGAAAAAGCCTTTCGCTAAGGTTTTTACTGACCCACCGCACTATGAGATGTAGAGGAGGTCGTCCGCAGGTGTGAGGGATGCCAATTCTTTGCTCAGTAAACTCATTTGCCGGCACAGGAGCTTCAAACCATCCCCATCAATTGCCTATTCATGGTCTAGGGCCTCAACATGGTAGGACCCCTCAAAAAGGGCCTGGGCGGCTTTACTCACCTGCTCGTAGCAGTCGACAAGTTCACCAAGTGGATAGAGGCCAAACCCATCACCAACATCCACTCGGAAGAGGCGGTCAAATTCTTCCTCGACATCATCTACCGGTTCGGCATTCCTAACTACATCATCACTGACCACTAGACTAACTTCACTGGATAGAAGTTCCTGGACTTTAGTGATGGATACAGCATCAGGATCGACTAGGCCTCGGTCAGACACCCACGTACTAACGGTCCGATCGAGCGTGCCAATGGCATGGTCCTCTAAGGACTTAAGCCACGCATCTTCGACCGACTCAACAAGTAAGCTGGGCGATGGGTTGTAGAGGTCCCAGCGATCCTTTGGAGCCTGAGAATGACCCTAAACCGATCCGTAGGGTTCACACCCTTCTTCCTAGCCTACGGAGCTGAAGCAGTGCTGCCCTCTGACCTCGACCACGGCGCCCTAAGATTGAAGGCTTTCGACCATGACTAAGCCACGAAGGCTCAGCAAGACGTAGTCGACCTGCCCGAGGAGGCCTATGAGACGACCATCATCCGCTCTGCTTGCTACCAGCAAACTCTCCATAGGTACCATGAAAGGAAAATCAAGGGGAGGATCCTTGAAGTTGGTGATCTCATGCTCCAGAGGACCCAATCAACGAAGGAAAAACACAAACTCTCTCCACCATGGGAAGGACCCTATACGGTGACCGAAGTGATCCGACCAGGCGCCTATCGACTAAAGGACGACAACGGCAACATTCTCACCAACACTTGGAACATTGAACAGCTACGTCGTTTTCCCCTAAATTTGGTCTTACCGCTTTTATTCAACACTTGCTCCTGTAAAGCACCCCAGCCCGAACACTTTTAGCCCAGGTCGCTCAGGGGCTCCATGAGGGTATAATACTAAATACTACCTCTCTTTTTACTATCACATGGTAAAAACTTCGTCCCTGAACGAAAGCGCATTCCATTCCTTTTATTACCCTATGTGACTTTGTTCTTACTCCCAACCGAACGCACCTCGCCACGACCTACGGTTACGAGCAGCCGAGCCCCACGGGCCATGGCCAGGTTCTTAAAAGCTACAGCCTACGGAATGAATGGGTAGGTGCGAAAAAGAAAGAATAAAAACAAAAGCTATGCTAGGATAAAAAACAAGGAACAGATAGTGATTCTATCACAAAAACAGAACTGATGTATTCATTGATACAAAAATTGTTCACACGGGGGCTCACCCACGAACTCAACGATTACAGTTTTTGACTACTTCTACTCCAAATACTATTGTGGCCGCTCGACGGGATCGACTGACACCAAAGGAGACGCCACGACACACGCCGCCGGACATAACCACCGCCGCAAGGGCCCTACCCGGTTCTGCTCCCTCAACTTTGGCAAGCGCAATGGGTACCACAAGGGAGTCGCCCGGTTCTGCTCCCTCGACTTCGGTGAGTGCAACGGATACCTCAAGGGTGTCGCAACCATAGTTGCTTAGCAGAAGAGCATGGAGCTCCTGACCTTCTCATGTAGTCAAGGCAGCTCCTAGGTAGGGACGCTGCCCGCCAAGGTATGGCTACCATGGCTGGAAGATATCTCATCAAACTTTATGAACTGGCCAAACTGAGCAGCCGCAAGGGCAAAACCTCCCACCAGCGTAGTCCCAAGCGTCTTCCTCTCCGACAAGGCTCGCCTAAAGAAGACTCGCTGGAAGGCGTCCACGTACGACTTCATACCGATGAAAGCCTCGCAGATGGTGACAAAGCCGGTGACATACGGCACCCTCTAGTGCACCACCTCCTTTGGTGGAACCAGCCCCTTCTCGGCGAAGGCGGCCAGCACCATCTCATCTACATTGGGGGACCTCCAACTCGACATCATGCTCTAGAATCACGAACGGGTCTGTGAGTTTTTTTCTTCTCCCTTCCCCTATTTAAAGAAAAGGCGGAGCAGTTGAGGAAAGGCAAAAGGATTGGGGCAAGAAACCCTCTCCCATCCCCCATTCAATGCGAATGGGAAACAACAGGACGCACCCTGACCGATGGGACACACACTGACCGACGGAACGATGCCTGGTCAGACGGGACATGGCCTGGGTATGGCCCACCACTACCACTTGACTGGTCACGAGAAACAAAGCACCACCATGCGCAGGCGGCTCTCCACCTTCCCAGGCGGGACTTGAAAAACCCAAAAAACGGGATCTCCGCCAGGAGAGACCATCGAGCTTCCTAAGTCAATCGAACGGCTCAGGAAAATGCCGAGAGATAGGTAAGGAGCAAAGGGACACCCCATGTAGGCCATGCCGACTTTGTCATGAACGACGAGCATGGATCCTAGTTGGACATTTCCGATTGGAGCTCGTCAAACCCCGTCACTCAGGTCATCAAGGTAACATTACCGACCCCCGCTCTTTTTTTATAATCATTCATACATTCATACACACATTCATTCCATACACCCGCGTCCCCTAGGCGATTCTACCTCGAATCACCTGGGGGCTCGGGGGCTAAAGCATTGCGTATGCAGTCAAATGCATCACAACGCTCCGTGTTGCGTCATAAAGCGGCAGTTGCCTCATTCAACATGAGCAACGACTGACCGGGGTTCGAAGGCCAGCCCACGAAGGGCTCGAGGGCGCCTCGTGTCAAACAAAGCCAGGAGAGCAAACATAGATGAGCCCCGAGCAGCCCTCGCCCAGTCTGCCCCAAAGCGGATAGGGCCATCTCAACCTTCTCATTAGATCCTAATCCTCCGCCAAACCCACAGAATCTCCATCGATGGGAGGCCAGCGGGCCACCCGAGTCGGTCTCTGGAATGACCCAGGCATCTGTCGGGTTGTAGGTTAAGGAGCAGTGGAATGCCACAAGAGGGCTATGCCGACCCCATCATGAACGATGGACCCGGATTTCACTCGATCATACCCGTTAGCGAGCTCACCGAGCGCGACACTCGAGCCCGAGCGATCGAGGCAAGCGACGTTAGCTTAGCCCCTCTGGTTGCGAGAAACCATGGATGGGGTAACACACAAAACTCAACCGACCCCTACCAAAGGCCAACGGTGCTCAGGGGCTCAAGACACCAAAAAATGCCTCGGCTGCACCTAGGTCCATGACTCCGACTCGCCCAAAATTCCTCTGTGCGCCCGACGCGTGGATTCACGAGTCCGTTTCGATCCCTCAGTTGCGCCTGACGCCAGGATCCACGAGTTTCGTCTCGCCCGATCCCTAAAAACAATTGCCTCGGCTACGCACAATGCCTTGGTTGACGACTCTGTCTCGACTCAAATGCACGCATACACCCGCTGATAAAAAAACCCCAAGCGATTCGGTCCGAATCGCTCGGGGTCTACACCGTGGGTGCGCTCGCGCGCACCAACCGACGAAATGAAATGTCCCCCGCTGGCAACAAAACCCCAAACGATTCTACCCGAATCGCTTGGGGGCTACACCCGCGGGTGCGCTCGCGCGCACCCGTCGCCAAGATAAAAATCTCCCAGACGATTCTACCCCAATTGTCTGGGGGCTCGGGGGCTCCTGTTGGGTTCATAAACCCAGGGTTCCTCATGGACCGGCTTCCCAACAAAGGTTTGGCCCAACAGACAAATGTTATGAGCAACGTGCAACTCATAGGCCGGCCCAAAACACCTAAACGATAGGCCAGAAGGACAATCCAATCTCGGACCAGAAGGCCTGGCCAAGGAGGAACGACGTCCGCTTCCAACTCCAGCCCGCCTCTCTGACTGGAAGGCCTCACGAAGAAGGAACAACACCCGCTTCCGACACCGACCCACCTCCTGATGGCCTCTCCGACCAGAAGGCCTGGCCAAAACACCACTTCTGACTCCGACCCGCTTCTTCGACCGGGAATGCGCCGAACCCCTGCTTACAGCTCCTCTCCGACTGGTGCAATCAGAGCTGACTGGGACCAACCGACCAGGGATGCCTGCTCGGTAAGGACTAGGAAACGGACAGAGAAAGTAAAGCAGGGCACTCAAGTCAACCGCAATACTGAGGAACGTACCCTGTACACCTGCAGGACAATACCCTGTGACCTCCCTGGCATAACAGAACCCAAGCAGTGTTGTAGGCGCCGACATTTCCCCTACAGTGTTGTGAGCGCCATCAACTCCCATACCAGATAAATACGGTAAGGCTCCCCCATATGCCTCTGGGCATCAACAGTTTTGTGGACGTCGGTATTTACCATACCAGGCGAACATGGTAAAACCCCCTACGTGCCTTTGGGCATCAACGTATAGCAGGCACCGACGTCTGTCATACCAGAAGAAGACGACGCGACCTTCACGTGCCTCTGACATTAAACAGTATTGTGGGCGCCTACCATCATCTTGTACCCGCCGACGTAGGCAACAAGACTTAGTAGCATACGCACTCTCTCCCTCTCACTTGTAAGGCCATTCCATTCATCTATAAAAGAGGATGCACTCTCTCTCTCAAACAGATAGATCGATAAAGTTCACTAGCACATAACAACAGAACCACCAGGTTTAAACCACGAGCATATAGCGGAGCTCCTATCACTCTCGGTCCCTTTGACCAGAGTCCGACCAGACCTCTTGTACCCCCATCTTTCTCCTTCTCATTTGTAACCTCACTGCAAACTTCGAACACCTGAGCTCAGCTATAAAGTCGCCGACCGACTCAAACTGGACTAGGGCACGTTGTCTGAACTAGTATAAACCCTGTGTCATTGAGTGCTAGGCCACTTCCGATCACAACGTACAGCAAAACTACAAATATTTACGTGTTGATCACTTCCTGCACCGACAATTAAGTTCTTTCTACGGCTGTTATCTAAAAATAAGACTTGACTCGTGATAATCTGAGCATAAGAAAGAAATTAGATGATGTGACATGCCTTTTCTGTTCTGAAAATGAATCAGTGCAGCACCTTTTCTCTGAGTGTGCTGTAGCTAAGCAGACGTGGATTTATTTCTCTGAAGTTTGTGATAGAGATGTAGGTCAGGATTTCCTGTCTATTGGACAGTTGTGGTTAAGTAATAAGAAATTTTTACTATGCAATTCCTTTTGTGCTGCAGCCCTGTGGGGGCTTTGGAAGCTAAGGAATGGCATTTGTTTTCAGGGACAGTTTTGGGTGGATTTGAGGCTCCTGCTCTTGAGAATTGCAGCTATGCTGCAGGCATGGGTTGTCCTGTGTTCCCAGGAGAAAAAAACAAGAGTTCTTGCTGAGATTGGAGAAGCTGAAGAACATTGCTACAAATCCAACAAGAATTTGTGGCTGAGCAAAGTAAGGGGCATAGGAGATGCCCTGATGTTCCAGCTGGCACGTAACTGGGATGATCAGCCTGTACGTGAGGAAGTGAAGAGGAAGCTTTCAGAAAGTACTAAGGCAAATGATGGGAAGGAGAGATCCTGGTTGAAGCTGGTCGACTTTGAAACAATGAAGAAGTGATAAGAATCCGTTTCGCTTGCTGTTTTTGAAAGAGTTTTGCATCAGTTTTAGTTAGCTTTTCTTGGTGCTTCGTTGAGGATTTCTGTCGTAAACTTGAGGGTGTTTCCTGAGACTGTATGGACAGGTGTATCCCACCTGAATGCTGTAAGCCTGGTGGTGTCTTTGCTAATGCTAAGACAGGGGCATGGCCCTATAATATAATAATAATTTAAAAAATCGGAAAGAGTCCGTCCACGCGCGTGCGGATGAGATGGGCTCGCACGGACTCTGATGAGTCGCGTCGTGTTCGTGTCCCCTCGCGGTACACGCTGCGTGGTGGTGGATGGTGCTCCCCTGTCCCCTCTCGGTGAGCCGCTGACGCACCACGAGCTCCTCGATCCCATCCGCTCCGTCGCACGTGGCAGCTCCTCCCGACACGCGTCACGCTCCGGTGCCACGGCAACCTAGGCGATCAAACCCGGACCGCTCAACGCCAGCCATCACCAAGCCGGAAGCCACTAGCGTCGAGCGATCACAACCGGTGACCATCAATCAGCTCACACACCTCCGTTCATCAGCACAGTAGCCACGCTCTACGTACTCATCTTAGCTCTCGAAGCCGCCACTGCGGTGGAGAAGCACGACGATAAGGGCAGGGAGACCGGCGCGACCGCGGGACAGGGCATGAAGGACACGGCGGCGAAGCACGACAAGGGCAGGGAGACCGGCACGGCCGCGGGACAGGGCGTGAAGGACACGGCGACGCGCGCGGCTGGCGCCACGGCGGAGAAGACCCAGGAGGCCACGGGGACAGCGGCCGACTACACCAAGCAGGCGGCCGCGAAGGTGAAGGATGTCACTGCCGGTGCGGCCGGGACGGCCGCGGAGTACGCGAAGCAGGCGGCGGTGAAAGGCAAGGAGGTGACGCTGAGCACCGGCGAGACGGCCGCGGATTTCGCCAAGGCCGCGGCCGAGAAGGCGAAGGAGGCGGCGGTGGCGACGGCGAAGACGACGGCCGGGTACACGCAGCAGGCGGCGGTGAAGGCCAAGGACGTGACGGTCTCCACGGGCGCGCAGGTGGCGCAGAAGGCGACGGAGGTGACGGCCGACACCGCGCGCAAGGTGGCGGAGTACGCCAAGGAGAAGGCGGAGCAAGGCAGGGAGCGCGAGGCCCGCGCCGCCGACCAGGCGGAGGAGCCTGGCTGTGGCGCAACCACGCAGCAGGCCAAGGACTCGTCGTCCCAGACGGCGAGCAAGGCCAAGGAAACGGCGTCCCAGACGGCGAGCAAGGCTCGCGACATGACCGGACAGCACAAGGACAGGGCCACGGACACCGCCGGCGAAATTGCGCGTAAGGCCGCGGACACGGCCGTGCAGGCCAAGGAGAAGGTGAAGAATACAGCCGTATCCATGTTTCAGAAGGCGGGTGACACCGCCGAACATGCCAAGGAGACTGCGAAGGACGCGGCCGGCGGCATGGCGCAGAGGTCGAGGGACACCGCTGCGCAGGCCGGGAACAGGGCGAAGGACACCGCTTGGCGCGCTGATGAGCAGAAGGCAGGGGAAGTGAAAGAAAGCGCGTCAGGGACCGGCAAGACTGGCGGTGGCGATGCGACGACGAAGGCGAAGGTACGTGCACGCGCAAGGTGGTGTTCGACGTCGCGTTTGTTCTTTGCGGCAAGCGTGTGCGTAGCTGACGGCTTAGTTGTGATGCAGGGTGGCCAAGACGAAGACACGACGGTACTGGGCGACGTCCTGGAGGCGGTGGGCGCGACGGTGGTTGGGCTCGCGCAGCACGCCAAGGGGATCGTGGCCGGCGAGGAGGAGCTCGTCCCGGTAGAAGGCGAGAAAGGGAAGGCCACCGGAGGAGCCAAGGAGGAGAAGCGCAAGCTCGCTTGATGGAATGATGACGTGGAGCCGTTGCTCTGCTTATTTGGGTTCGCCCTGTACTGCCTTTGCGACACGTTGAGGTGTGTATTGCCACTGTATGGGTGCTCCCGTGCGGAGTGTGAACTGCGATATACGGAGAAGTGTGTTTAATGTATGACATGCGAGTTCGTGTACTTTTTTATCGTCTACTGGTGAAATAGTTGGAGGGAGCAATAAATTGAACCAAATGTTAATCTAGCAGGTTATCACTGAGGCTAAGTTTTGTTTTCACTCATTTAGTAAAAAAAATCTTCTGAAATCGATGGAAAAGCCGTGCTAAACAAGACCTAAATTGAATCAGATTGTTAGTTTATGGCTCTGAAACCGGTGGAGAAGACGTGCCAAACGAACTAAACTGTTAGTTTACGGCTCTGAAGCCGGTAGAGAAGCCGTGCAAGTGAAGTTTACGGCTCCCCGAAGATGGTGTAGAAGCCATGTCAAACGGCATCTAAATTGAACAAAATCTTAGTATCGGGTTCATAAACCCGGGGTCCTTCGTAGACCGACTTTCCAATAAAGATTCGACCCAAGCAGACAACGCGCAACTCATAGGGCCGGCCCAAGTATCTAGTTCGTTTGGCAAGCCCGAGCAGACAACGCGCAATTCATAGGGCCGGCCCAAGCAGACAACGCGCAACTCATAGGGCCATCCGCCTCCACTTTTCAGCCTCAAACAACGCCGCGGAGTACGAGGCCCTCGTCAACGGACTACGCATCGCCATCGAGCTTAGTGCTACGCGACTCTACGTTCGCGGAGACTCGGAGCTAGTCGTTGATCAGGTCATGAAGGAGTCCTCCTGCAAAAGCCCCCTCATGGCAGCATACTGCCAAGAGGTACGCAAGCTCGAGGACAAATTCCAGGGGATTGAGCTGCATCACGTCCACCGAAAGGACAACGATGCCGCCAATTTTCTTGCAAAATTGGCCGCCAGGCGGGATCCATCCCCAAGCAGGGTCTTCATCAACGACGTCCATGAGCTGTCCGCCTGCATCCTAGAAGGTCCGATCCAGACACACCCCGATGCCCAGCCGGCGCCTGGGGGCTCCGACCCCAACGCCAAGCCAGCGCTCGGGGGCTCCGATCCTGGTACCTCCATGACGACGTCACCCGCCAACGTCGCCGTATTGGCTCTCGATCAAACCGACTGGTGAGCGTCGCTACTCGCCTACCTCCTCGAGGAGGTTCTCCCACCCGAAAGGACTGAAGCCCGATGGATCGCTCGACGCGCTAAGACCTTCGTCGTGCTCGGTGACGAGCTCTACAAACGGAGTCCATCAGGGGTGCTCATGAAGTGCATCCCCGCTAACCAAGGGAAGCAGCTCCTCCTCGAGGTCCATGTCGGGATTTGTGGACATCATGCGGCCCCAAGGTCGCTGGTCGGAAAAGCCTTTCGCTAAGGTTTTTACTGGCCCACCGTGCTACGAGATGCAGAGGAGGTCGTCCGCAGGTGTGAAGGATGCCAGTTCTACGCTCGGCAAACCTATTTACCGGCACAAAAGCTCCAAACCATCCCCATCACCTGGCCATTCGCGGTCTGGGGCCTCGACATGGTAGGACCCCTCAAAAAGGGCCCAGGCGGCTTCACTCACCTACTCGTAGCAGTCGACAAGTTCACCAAGTGGATAGAGGCCAAGCCCATCACCAACATCCGCTCGGAAGAGGCAGTCAAATTCTTCCTCGACATCATCTACCAGTTTGGCGTTCCTAACTGTATCATCACTGACCACGGAACTAACTTTACCATAAAGAAGTTCCTAGACTTCAGTGATGGATACGGCATCAGGATTGACTGGGCCTCGGTCGGACATCCACGAACTAACGGTCAGGTCGAGCGTGCCAATGGCATGGTCCTCTAAGGACTTAAGTCACGCATCTTCGACCGACTCAACAAGTACAACGAGCGATGGGTTGTAGAGGTCCCAGCGATCCTCTAGAGCCTGAGAATGACCCCAAACTGATCCACATGGTTCACACCCTTCTTCCTGGCCTACGGAGCTGAGGCAGTGCTGCCCTCTGACCTCGACCATGGTGCCCCAAGAGTGAAAACTTTCGACCGCGACCGAGCCACGGAGGCTCAGCAAGACACAGTCGACCTGCTCGAAGAGGCCCGCGAGACAACCGTCATCCGCTCCGCTCGCTACCAACAAACCCTCCGTAGGTACCACGAAAGGAAGATGAGGGGGAGGATACTCAACGTCGGTGATCTCGTACTCTGGAGAACCCAATCAACGAAGGAAAAGCACAAACTCTCTCCACCATGGGAAGGGCCCTATACGGTGACCGAAGTAATCCGACTGGGCACCTACCGACTAGAGGACAACAATGGCAACGTTCTCACCAACACTTGGAACATTGAACAGCTACGTCGTTTTCCCCTAAATTTGGTCTTACCGCTTTTTAGTCAACACTTGCTCCTGTAAAAGCACCCCAGCCCAAACATTTTTAGCCTGGGGCGCTCGGGGGCTCCATAAGGGTACAATACTAAATATTACCTCTCTTTTTTACTATCACATGGTAAATAATTTTGTCCCCAAACGGAAGCACATTCCATTCCTTTGATTGCCCCACGTGACTCTATTCTTACTCCCAACCGAACGCACCCCGCCATGACCTACGGTTATAAACAGCCGAGCCCTGTGGGCCATGCCTAGGTTCTTAACAGCTGTAGCCTACGGAACTAATGGGCAGGTGCGAAAAAGAAAAGGATAAAAACAAAAGTTATGCCAGGATAAAAAACAAGGAACGGATAGTGGTTCTATCACAAGAACAGAACTGATGGATTCATTGATACAAAAAAACTGTTCACATGGGGGCTCACCCACAACTATTACATTTTCTAAACTACTTCTATTCCAAATACCACACCCGTGGGTGTGGACTTCCCAGGAGGTCAAGGGGCCCCTGGTTCCGTCCCCTTGACTTCGGCGAGCGCAACGGGTATCTCAAGGGTGTTGCACCCATAGATGCTCAGCAGAAGAGCATGGAGCTCCTGACCTTCTCATGCAGTCAAGGCAGCTCCTGGGCAAGGACGCTGCTACCAAGGTATGGCTGCCATGGTTGGAAGAAATCTCATCAAACTTTATGAACTGGCCAACCTGAGCAGCTGCAAGAGCGGAACCCTCCATCGGTATGATCCTGAGCAACTTCCCCTCCGACAAGGCTCGCACGGTGAAGATCTATCGGAGAAAATCCTCACACGGCTCCATCCCAAAAAAGGCCTCATAGATGAATCCAGCACGCCACCCCCTTCAGCGGAAGCCACCCCTTCTCAGGCAAAGACGGCCAGCACCGCCCCGGGCAGCCTCTAGCTCGACATCACGCTCCGAATTCATGAAAGGGTCTATAAGTCCTCCCCCTCGCTTACCCTCTCACTTAGGAACCGTCGCGGCATACAGGCACTCTCGGTGAGGAGGAAGAAGGAGGAGAGACAATAGTTGGAGAACAGGTAAAGGACTATGATGGAGAGCCCCCTCCCTCCCCCTATTTAAGGAGGAAACACGACAGCCGAAGAGGGGCAAAAGATCAGAGCGAAAAACTCCCTCCCTTCCCCCATTCAATGCGGATGGGAAATGATGGGACGCACCCTGACCGATGGGACGCACATTGATCGACGGAACGATGCCTGGTCAGATGGAACTCCGCCTGGTAAGGCGAGACATGGCCAGGGTATGGCCCACCACTACCGCACGCCGATCACAAGAACCAAAGCGCCACCACACACGGGTAGCTCTCCGTATCCCTAGGTGGGACTTGGAAAAACCCAAAACGGGATCTCCGCCAGGGGAGACCATCGGGCTTCCTAAGTCGATCGAACGGCTCAGAAAAACACCGAGAGATAGGTAAGGAGCAAAGGGATGCCCCATGTAGGACATGCTGACTCCATCACGAACGATGAGCACGGGTCCCGGTCGAACATTTCTGACTAAAGCTCTTCAAACCCCTTCACTCGAGTCATCAAGGTAACACTACCAACCCCCGCTATTTCTTTATAATCATTTCATATATTCATACACGCATTCATTCCATACGTCCGTGCCCTCCGGATGATTCGGGCCCTAAACCGCCTGGGGGCACGGGAACTAAGCATCGCACATGCAGCGAAATGCATCACAACGCTCTGTGTTGCATCACGGAGCGGTAGTTGCCTCATTCGACATGAGCAACGACCGATCGAGGTTCGAAGGTTGGCCCACGAAGGGCTCAAGGCCACCCCACATCAAACAGAGCCAGGGGAGAAAACACAGATGAGCCCCATGCGGCCCTCGCCCCGCCTGCCCCAAAGCAAACAGGGTCATCTCAACCTTCTTGTTCGATCCTGAACCTCTTACCAAGCCCACAGAATCTCCATCGAGAGGAGGCCATCAGGCCACCCGGGTCGATCTCCAGAACGACCCAAGCATATGCCGGGTTGCAGGTAAAGGATCAGTGGAATGTCACAAGAGGGCTATGCCGACCCCGTCACAAACGACGGACCCAGATTCCACTCGATCATACCCGTTAGCGAACTCACCTAGTGCGTCACTCGAGCCCGAGTGATCGGGACAAGGGACAAAACTCAACCCCTCCAGTTGTGAGAAACCAAGGACGGGGTAGCGCACACAACTCAAACCGACCCCTACCAGAAGCCCAACAGGGCTCGGGGGCTCAAGGCACACCAAAAACCTTGGTCTACGACCCCAAACTCGCCCCATCCACTCGGCTACGCTTCGACTGTACACTAAACGCCTGGGTCTACGACCCCAAACTCGCCCCATCAGGATCCACGAGCTCCGGCTTGCATGATCCCTAAACTAACTAACTAACTACCTCGGCTGCGTGGGCTGCACCGAGGCCAGGATCCACTACTTTGACTCGCCCGATCCCACGGCGCGCACCGACGCCAGGACCCGCGAGCTCCGTCTCGTCCGATCCCTAAAACTAACTACCTCGCCCGATCCCATGGCGCACATCGACGCCAGGATCCGCGAGCTCCATCTTACCCGATCCCTAAAAAACTAAACCGCCTCGGCTGCGCAACGACGCCTTGGCTGACAACTCCATCTCGACTAAAAAGCACGCACACACGCCCGCTAACAAACACCCCCAGACGATTCTGCCCGAATCGCCTGGGGGCTCGGGGGCTACACCCGCGGGTGCGCGCACCCACGTGCACCCACTGACAAAACAAAAACCTCTCCCGCTGGTAACACAAAAACCCCCATAGACGATTCTGCCTGAATCACCCGGGGGCTACACCCGCGGGTGCGCTCGCGCGCACCCACCGTCAAGATAAAAATCTCCCAGACGATTCTGCCCTAATCGTCTGAGGGCTCGGGGGATCCTGTCGGGTTCATAAACCCAAGGTCCCTCGCAGACCGGCTTCCCAACAAAGACTCAGCCCAAGCAGACAACGTGCAACTCATAGGGCCGGCCCAAGTATCTAAATAATAGGCCAGAAGGGTGATCCAATCACCGACCGGAAGGTCTGGCCGAGGAGGAGCGACGCCCGTTTTCCGACTCCGGCACACCTTTCCGACCGTAGGGCTTACTTCGGTCTCTAGCCCGCCTTCGGACGGCCTCTCCGACCAGAAGGCTTGGCCAAAGCACTACTTCCGACTCTAACCCCACGTCTCCGACCGAGGTACGCAAAAACCCTGCTCACTGCTCTTCTTCGACTAGAGCAATCAGAGCCGACTGGGACCAACCGACCAGGGACGCCTGCTCAGAAAGAACCAGGGAACGAATGGAGAAAGCAAAGCAAGGCGCGCAAGTCAAACTACGATACCAGGGACCGTACCCTGTACACCTGTAGAAATAGTACTCTGCAACCTCCCTGACACAAACAGTGTTGTGGACGCCGATATTTTCTCTACAGTATTGTGAGCGCCATTAACTCCCATACGGTAAGGCTCCCCCCACATGCCTCTGGGCATCGACAGTGTTGTGGGCGCCGGCATTTACCGTACCAAGTGAACATGGTGAAACTCCTCATATGTCTCTGGGCATCAATAGTATAGCAGGTACCGACATCTGCCATACCCGAACAAAATGACGCAACCTCCCACGTGCATCCGACAATCCAACAGTGTTGTGGGCGTCTACCACCATCATGTACCCACCGGCGTGGACAACAAGGCTTAGAAGCATACGTACTCTCTCCCTCTCACTTGTAAGGCCATCCCCTTCATCTATAAAAGGGGATACGCTCTCTCCCAATATTCAAGTGATTCTAAATTTATTAGATCGATCAAGTTCACTGGTACACAACCACAGAACCGTCAGGTTCAAACCATAAGCACACGCTTAAACACTTAGCTCATAGCGGAGCTCCTGTCGCTCTTGGCCCTTCCGATCGGAGTTCGACCGGACCTCTTGTACCCCCGTCTTTCTCCTTCTTGTTTGTTACCCCACTGCAAACTTCGAGCACCTAGGCTCAGGAATAAAGTCACCGACCGACTCGAACTGGATGTAGGGCACGTTGCCTGAACCAGTATAAACCCTGTGTCATTGAGTGCTAGGCCACCTCCGATCGCAACGTACGACAAAACTATAAATATTTACTTGTTGGTCACTTTTTGCACCGACACTTAGTTTAAGAGGTTATCTAGACCAAGGCCAAATTTAGAGGGAGTAATTTAGATTTTTTTTCTAGTTTTAGGCCTCGTTTGACACGACTTCACTTCACTAGTTGAAGCCAGTTTTTTGGCTTTAGATCTATAAACAGCTTATCGGTGGAGTTGGAGATAAGCCGTTTAGCAAAATAGCTTCATATTTAAAGCTTCTTAAAACATGCTCTCATAAAACTTCATGCAGAATCCACTAGGACGAGGTGAAGCCGGACGAAGCTATTATTGTTGGCTCCATCCCATCTTAAACTTCCATGAGAGCACGATTTAATGGGCTTTCTGGGTGAAGCAATTTTGTTTTTATCCCATGTGATAGAGAACGGCTCCAAACAACTTCTAAAACCAGTGGAGAAGCCATACCAGACGTGGCCTTAATATTACTAGCAAGGTGTCTGTGTCTTGCAATTGAAGAAAAAAATCAAAACATTTATGAAAAACAAAAATAAGAATGTTAAGTATTTATCTAGGGTTGCTAATCTTTCCTTTACGGGTAGAAAAATAGAAAATCCACGGTTGGAACTGAATAAAAATATACGTTGAATTTGGTTACGGGCACGTACATACGGATCATAGGATAGCGAACATCGATACTTGAACAGGATACATAACACATAACTGAGTACGCTTAAACAAAAAAGCACTGGCAAAATAAAAAAACAGAAGAAGAAAAACGAAAAAGACCGAAATCGAGAAACTCTTCTGGATTTTTTTAATTTATATAACCTAATAATAGTTTCTTCTTCAGTTCCTTTTGGAAGAGTTCCCAACATGTTTTTACGGCAAATTATGACCGAATCTGTGTACAGTTAATATTATTGGAGTGCTAGAACAGCTTCTTCGTTAGCGTGGGTTCCATCGTTTATCCATCACAATAGAGCTAATAGATCCAATTGCAAGATATTTTACCACCTATTTTGCCTATATTCCCTCATGTTTTTCAAAATAAGAAAACGTATAAATATCACTTGGATACATGCAAAACAGTAAAGCGATGGCAATGTCTCGGTTGTCGTTTTGTTGATTTTTTTAGTTACACATTACAGGACAGACGATTACAATGCACACAAACTCATCTCTATGGACGTACACACGCAAGCTCTATCACTATGAGCTTCTTCGAAGATCGACAAATCCTTGAGATTAACGAAGTCATCATAGGCATCTTGTTGTCAACGGGAACGCCACCTACCACTCACTGGATACACAAGGCCGTTAAATCCTTAGAAAATTCGTTCTCACAGGGAGACGAACCTAGGACATGAGTCTACTACTAGGACTCTTGGTTGTTCTTGTTGCAACATGTTGATTTTTTGTTCTCTTTCCCTTATCAACTTATAAGACTAGGGAAAGCGCTAATCACAGACGTTCACCGGACAAAATAGCAGCGTATGATCAGACAAGACATTTCCTTTTCGAAAAAAAAATATTTTCATAACTTTCTGTTTTTGGAAAATTACAAAATTACATTCATATTTTTTGTGTATAACATTTTACTTAATAAACCTTATCCATAATTTCTTAGCAAGCTCATAACTTTTGTGAAACAAAGTTTATTACCACATTTTTTATCATAGCCTTTTCGATACGTTTTTACGTAACTTTATACATAATTTATCATGACAACTTTTTTGCATGATTTTATAACTCAATTTTGTTCATAACTATTAGCGAACAAATTTATCATAATAATTTTTAACATAATTGTTTTGACATAATTTTTGTATAATAAATTGTACGAATAACATAGCTTATACACATGTTTATATTGTCTAACAATTTTTTGACATAACTTGTTCCAAACAAACTTCTAAATCTTAAAAAATATTCCTTGTATATAAAAGCAAAATTGATAGGTTAATATGAAAAAATAAAAATAAAATGAAAGAAAAGAAAAAAGTGGAAACTACATAGAGGCAGAGACTTGACCGTTGACCCGGCCCAGGTCATTAGTCCAGCCGGAGCTAACACGGCGAGGCAAAGCTTCAGCAGCTACACATACTCAGGACTCAGCCCAGGTCCACGGTCTACTATACATCACATTCGTCTATCAAGGTTGAAGTCTCAACTCTCAAGTGCAACGACACACTGCTACACGCTTCTCCAGTTCATTCACCATCACCAGTAGCATGCCTAACCTTCTCGTCGTCCTCCTTATCCTTCTCTTGCTTAATTCCATCTCCGATTCGGCACATGCCAACGACGCCGAGCTCCGAGCTCTCTTGACCATCAAGAAAGATTGGGGCAACCCTGCTGCCCTCAGATCATGGAAGAACAGCAGTGCCTCTGCTTCGTCCACTCACTGCCAATGGGCTGGGGTTGCATGCAGCAACGGCCAAGTAACCGCCCTCTCCTTCCAAAACTTCAACATAAGCCGTCCAATCCCAGTGTCCATTTGCAGCCTCAAGAACCTGACGTACATGGACCTCTCCTACAACAATCTCACCGGCGAGTTCCCGGCGGCTGCACTCTATCGCTGCTCGGCTCTGCGGTTCCTCGACCTGTCGAACAACATCTTCTCCGGAGTCCTCCCAACTGACATCGACAAGCTGTCTCCGGGGATGGAGCACCTCAACCTGTCAAGCAACGGTTTCAGCGGCAGTGTGCCGTTGGCGATCGCGGGGTTCCCGAAGCTCAAGTCGTTGGTCCTCGACACTAATAGCTTCAATGGGAGCTACCCGGGTGCCGCCATCGGCAACCTCACGCAGCTCGAGACGCTAACCCTGGCAAGTAACCCCTTCGCGCCAGGCCCCATCCCTGACGAGTTTGGCAAGTTGAAGAAGCTGAAGATGCTGTGGATGTCAGGGATGAACCTGACTGGTGGCATCCCTGGCAAACTGTCGTCGCTCACTGAGCTGACGACGTTGGCTTTACACGTAAATAGCCTTCACGGTGAAATCCCGGCGTGGGTTTGGAATCTTCAGAAGCTTGAGATCCTGTACCTTTATGACAACAACTTCACCGGTGCAATTGGGCCAGATATCACCGCCGTGAGCATACAAGAGATCGACCTCTCCGAGAACTACCTCACGGGACCTATACCGGAGAGCATCGGCAACTTGAAGAACTTGTCGTTGCTCTACCTGTACTTCAACAACCTCACCGGGCCGATCCCCTCGAGCGTCGGGCGGCTCCCGAACCTCGAGGACATCCGGCTGTTCAGCAACAGGCTCTCCGGCCCCCTCCCGCCGGAGCTCGGGAAGCACTCGCTGTTGGGCAACCTTGAAGTGAGCAACAACTTCCTCAGCGGCGAGCTGCCGCACACCCTCTGCTTCAACAAGAAGCTCTACGACATCGTGGTCTTCAACAACAGCTTCTCCGGCATGTTCCCGGCGATCCTCGGGGACTGCGAGACGGTGAACAACATCATGCTGTACAACAACCACTTCACCGGAGAGTTCCCCGAGAAGGTATGGTCGGCGTTCCCAGACCTGACGACTGTTATGATTCAGAACAACAGCTTCACTGGCACTATGCCCAGTGTGATATCCTCCAAAATCACACGGATCGAGATGGGGAACAACCAATTCTCCGGCGACGTGCCGACCTCCGCGCCGGGGTTGAAGAATTTCCGGGCGGAGAACAACCAATTCTCCGGTCCTCTAACGAACAACATGTCGGGGCTCGCCAACCTCATGGAGCTGTACCTCGCCGGGAACCGGATATCTGGCTCGATTCCACCTTCCATCCAATCACTGGGAGCTCTGAATTACCTGAACCTTAGCAGCAATCAGATATCTGGGCTACTTCCGGCAGAGATCGGGTCGCTGCTGGTGCTCACCATCCTTGATCTCTCCAACAACGAGCTCACCGGAGAAATACCTCAGGAGTTCAACAATCTCCACCTCAATTACCTGAATCTCTCGTCCAATCGGCTCGTCGGAGAGGTGCCAGCCGCACTACAGAGTCCAGTGTTCGACGCCGCCTTCTTTGACAACCATTGCTTGTGCGCCAGACAGGACTCCGGCATGCTCCTCCGGATATGCCCCCATGGAGGAGGTCATAGTTCCGCCAGAATGATCATCATCCTAACCGCAACAATTTCCAGCATTTCTGCCATCAGCTTCGTTGCTGTCACGGGATGGTTTGTCCTCCGGCGCAAGAATAACTCGAGGGCTCTGACGTCGTGGAAGGTGATACCGTTCGGTACCCTGAATTTTGGCGCGCAAGACATAATCGGCAACATCAGCGAGGAGAATCTGATCGGCAGAGGTGGGTCAGGAAAGGTGTACCGCATCCATCTCGGCAGCAGCCACAAGGCAAGAGGACACCACGGTGGCGACGGCGGGGACGGTCACTCGACGACGACGACGGTGGCCGTGAAGAAGATCGGGAACGACGACGGGAAGCCCGGCGCGAACGACGACAAGGAGTTTGAGGCGGAGGCGAGGTCACTGGGCGGTCTCCTCCACGGCAACATCGTCAGGCTGCTCTGCTGCATATCCGGCGGCGACACGAACACGAAGCTGCTCGTGTACGAGTACATGGAGAACGGGAGCCTGGACCGCTGGCTGCACCGCCGCCGCGGCGGCAAGCGCGCGGCCGCGTCGGGCTCGCTGGACTGGCCGACGAGGCTGAGCGTTGCCATCGACGTCGCGAGAGGCCTCAGCTACATGCACCACGGCTTCACGAGCCCCGTCATCCACCGCGACATCAAGTGCAGCAACATCTTGCTCGACCGTGGGTTCCGAGCCAAGATCGCTGACTTTGGCCTTGCTCGAATCCTTGCCAAGTCCGGCGAATCGGAGCCGGTGTCGGCTGTCTGCGGAACGTTCGGTTATATTGCTCCAGGTGTGTGCCCGGAGCCCAGGACATTGGAAGGCTAAGGCTTTCCATGTGTGGCCTGTGAATCTGTGATGTACCTGACTTGAGATTTTGGCTGCAGAGTATGTTAGCAGAGTGAAGGTGAGCGAGAAGGTGGACGTCTACAGCTTCGGGGTGGTGCTGCTGGAGCTGACGACAGGAAGGGGGCCACAGGACGGCGGCACGGATTCCGGGAGCTGTCTAGCGAAGTGGGCGTCGAAGCGGTTCAAGAACGGCGGCCCGTGCGCGGACTTGGTCGACGGTGAAATTCAGGACCCGGCCAACCTGGACGACATGGTGGCCGTGTTCGAGCTCGGGGTGATTTGCACTAGCGAGGATCCGTCCTCAAGGCCGCCCATGAGCGAGGTACTCCATCGGCTCCTCCAGTGTGGCCGGAATCAGACGTCCATTGACGACGACTCTGCTAAAGACGTGTGTGGCGTTCATTCTTTGGAGTCCATGGTTTAACGTCAATTGTTTTATCAGTCCTATTAGGCTGTAAAAAATATCCCCTCTAATTGAAGTATGCAAGTCAAACTCCATAGACTTTCTCGAGTATATAGAGACTACCTAAACTCATAAGGGACTTACTAGCGCGCAGACGTCCAGCAAATGAGCATGTCCGGACGCCCCCACGCATGCTGCTGTCGGAACCCGCCCCGCCCACGCCTACCGCTGCTACATGAGCACATCCATTCCCCATCCGCCTCGCCCTGCCCCGCACACGCACCCTGGCTGTGCCTGCCACTCCTTCCCGCTGACCCCCTCCTCTCTCCGCGCCGGCGGGACCCGGGAGCCTGGATGAGGCGAGCACATCCCGTCCGCAGGATCCCAGGCACGTCGTGCGCCCCATCTGCCGGCCCCGACTCGCTGTGCCCCTTCCCCCAGCACCCAGGCCGTGCCCCCAGGACTCTCGGAACATACCTCTAAAACACGAAACACTTGCAACATGAAACACTTAAATGCAACATAAATCTGAAGCAGATAAAACATTTTGAACATACACTTGCAACATATGTGGCAAACATATGCAACATCTAGATAAAACACTTGCAACGTGAAAATACTTACTGCAACATAAGAATGAAACAACTGAAATATTTGGAACATACTCTTGAAACATATGTGTGAAACATATGTAACATCCAGATCAAAACGCTTGCAACATACATCTGAAATAGATAAAACACTTTGAACAAACACTTCCAACATGCCTATGAAACATTTGCAACATCCCGATCTACTTTTGCAACATCCATATGAAACACTTGCAACATACCTCTGAAACATCTAAAACACTTGAAACATACGTTTGCAACATGCGCTTTCAGCGCAACATCTCCTTGCTGCTTGGGAATGGAGGCTTGTCGACGCGTGGAGTTCACCGGTATAGAGCACGATGGTGGCGCGGAGCTCGCTGCTCCGGTGGAGAAGGCCACGACAGGTCCGTGGAGAAGGTTGCACTAGGTCCGTGCATTGGAGAAGCCAGCGGTGGGTGAAAAGCGCGGTGGAGAGGGAGTAAGACGAGCTGCCGTGCTCTGGCGCGGAGGAGATCTCGGGCGACGAAGCCGAGGCGCGATGGAGAGTGCCGTCGCCGAGGCGGCGCAACGGAGCGCCATCGCGGAGAGCTGTCGCGGCGCTGCGGTGAGGTGAGTTTTTTCTTCTTCTTTTTAGAATGGTTGGATGAGCAGATAAGATGCGATTATTGGGCTGCGTCACGGCCCGCCATCAGCACCGTTCGGGCGAACGAAGGCCCTATACCTAGCATTACCGAACTCATAACTGTAGCTAGCAATTGAACCCATTCATATAGGTGGGTTTTTCGTGAGATATTCTATAGTGCTCTTTACTTAAGAAGCACTTGCCATATAACATAGAAGAGAAGTGCAGATCAAATAACATGGACCTTGCTACGGTCCTCTCCTTATAGTCAAGGACTAGTTTGTTTCTTGTTACTACTTTATAGGATCTCGAATCATATAGGCTACGGGGGCGTCTCTAGGCCTGTGCGGACCGTGCGACAGAACATGCCCCCAAAATTATAGGGCCCGAGATTTAATAAGTACCCTAAGTATGTATAGTAACTGTGGACTCTGTTTTAATTAATACATCAGCAACAACTATCTTCTTTGGCCTATAACGCGACGAGCTACGACTTTTTTTTTTTGAGATTCTAGAGACCAGCAGTGATTCCAATTCTTCGTCATGTACGTACGCTTTGTCGCTTTGACTTCCTCCTATTCCTTTCTATCAGCCATCGGCGCCATCGTTCGTCGTCTCCTCTCGGCTCGAGACTCGGTTGACTGCAACCTAGCTCACGGGCTCGTTCGGCTGGTATTAAAGCCGGCTGAAACTGTTTTATTGTGAGAAAAAATATTGTAGCACTGATAAGTTGGAGCGAACAGGCCCGATCGTTCACCTCGCGCCACCGACATGACCATGATCCCCTTTGTTCCTTGCTTCGCATCAGAAACCTGTTCCATTCCCGTTCATGTCGCGCCCCCAAACAGAAGCTGATTCCTCGCGATGACACGATTTGGGGTATCTTCACATTCCCTTTTTGCGAGACGAAGGTGAGCATCACGGACGACGACAGGCAAGTCCGAGTGCACCGTTGCGCCATCATCGACAAGGGGATGAACTCGATGATGTTTCTCAGGGTGACGGACGACAACGAGGTGGCGGAGCTCGATCGACCTCACGACAGGAGAGCTCAGAGTGCTGGACCATCACGGTGTCAGCCCCCTGCTGCGCACGTGGCATCACTTGGTGGACTTTGGGGACGGCGAAGGGGTGGACCTAGCGGTCAGGGTGTTGGTGCGCGAGGAGGACCGCGGTGTTTTATATATGCTTCAGAAGAAAGGAACGACATATTGTCATAATCAGTGTTAAGTAGCAGTCGAGGCCATATTGTAATACATTGATTTTTTTTCTGTGAACCGTCGATCTTGAGGGGTTTTACCATATAATATTCTCCTGCTACTTATTTATAGGAGATATAAATAGGGAAAATTAGAATTATTATCTGTTTATATTTGGAAAGCAGATAATTATACAAGCCACCATATATATTCTCCTATTTCTAGAGGATGGCGTGTCCTTGTCATGGAGCGGATGCGTGACACTCATCCCTGTCATTGGAGAGGGTATGGACAGATCCATGCTTGTTCATGTCCAAATCTACTTCATCGTTATTCATTTTTCATCCTCCCCAATCTTATACGTATCCATTGGTTAACAACCAATTTTATCCATACTCGTTGTTTTGGTTGAACTACTAGTTTGTATTAATATTTTACACATATACCTGCTATATATACACATGTGGGTTCCAGTCCTAATCCTAGATCGGACACAAAGAGACGAAGGTCACGACTCGTCAAGACTCCAGAGCAGTCCTCAATTTACCAGGACATCGTCGACGCGATCGCCCGTTGAACTCCATGACCAGGCCCTGTTTTATTTAGTTAATCTTTTGCGCATTATCTATGTACACAATTAATCTAGTGTTTAATTATTCCAACTTGCAAGCCATGTCTTCTCCAAATTGGATTAGAAAATATGAACAGGGAAATTAAAAACGTACAATCCTTAGTCTACACTACTATACTTTGTAGTAATATAAGTAATACATCCATATATGTCATTATTTTCTTCTTTTGGCACTAGAGATTAGGCCTCTACTTATTGTTTCGTACAGGCCTCTAGAGTTTTGCCGTGATTTTATTAGACGAGGGAAAAGAAAAAAAAACTGTAGGCTAGGTTATCACTATGCTAGTGTATATCCATCTCCTTTGATACAACCATTTTATCACGTTACGTGCTGCTAGTTATTAGACTGTCTCAGTGTGAGTTTCGTATCCTAGTTTTCAATACTCTCATGTGTTGAAAACAGTGCAAAAAAGTTTCATCCTCGTGAAACTCTCTTACTCCCATTAAAACTTTTATCATCTCTTATTTTATAAACACAGTGCCATCATATTTAATGCCCATGAAACTTTAACATTCTGAGCACGTGAAAAATGAATAGCCTAAAGATTAAAAAAAAGTTTATCATTTTTTTAACAGCAGTTCTTATTGCCCCTTTAACCTTTTTGGCCCATTGTTGTATCCCATTCAACAATTGATACATATTTGTTATCCTCTTAAAAAAATGGAACTTTCGAGCTTTGGTTTGGTGAGTCATACGAGATCGTGTTTACATACCTATGAATTTAGCATCTTCAAATGTATCCAATATATATAATAATTTTTGGGTGTGTCAACTCTCTGTAAAACCCCATTGAGATTGACCTTAAACGTACGAACAATATTAATTCTTAATCAAAACTCTGAGTTTGTCTGAAATAAATGCCGTACCATACACAAACCATTCTCAGATCCTGGCCTTCTATCCCTACCCCATCCCCAAACGAAAGAAAATTGGACTCTGTGGTTTGTAGTTTGACTCATGGCCTGTACCGGCTGTACGTCCTGTACGTAGCACGCGGGTGCCTTGATCAAAGTCAAAATATTTGCATCTGGTTGCAGCGAATTTTCTCTTTTATATCAATATTACTTTTTTTTATCATCTCGTTGCAGCAACCTGCACACAGATCTCTAGACAGTGTCGTCGTTCTAGCGACCATAAGATTAGTTATAGTTTTTTTCTGAGAGGAGACGTACGGGCCCATGTGACAATGTTCTACGCCTTGCCGGTCCAAAGTCCAAACCCCAGTGTGCAGAGCCCGACCGTTGTTGCCGTTGCCGGTGATACGGGCCTCTTTCAAACTGCAACTGGATGTTGAGCTCTGCTGGACGGATCGATTTTTTTTATATCATGTTGGACTGATCGTTGATGAACTGTTGAACGACTTAACAGAGCCCAACCATATTGAAAATATGATTTACAGTATTTTGTATTAAAACTTTTGTTGAGGGCAATGGTAAAAGTTGTTGTTAGATATATGAACACACCGTCCGTATACCCGATCCATGCCTATCTACTAGGCCGAAGACGACGAGGAATGAGGCTCACGTTAGGTCAGGCGAACCCACAAGCTTAGAGGTCAAGTTATTCCGAATACATCCGGCGTGACATATCTAGGCGATAGGATAGAATCAATATGTTATGATTTTCATGTAATAAATTAGGAACACATTTGTTAGACGATCGGATCCATTGTAAGTCTACTCCCGGACTATATAAGGAGGGGATAGTGGCCTTCCGATGGGAATCCCATATTCTACATTCTAGCATATAGCTATAGGCAGCAGCCCTTGTAACCGAGCATATAAATCCAAAGAGAAGCTACTTTAAACAGGACGTAAGGCACTATGTGCCTAAACTAGTATAATCCATGTGTCTTGTGTACTACCCATTTGATTTCCTAACGCTGCTAGGTATTGCCGGAGATAATTATTCCAATAAAAAGGCTGTGGAGCGTGGAGTATCCCTTCTGGCTTCTAGCAGCCTGTTCGCTTGCTCGTAAATGATCGTAAATTTCCAGCCAGGAACAGTGTTTTCCTCTCACACCAAACCAGCCAGCAGTAAATAATCCACGATCGTTTACGACCTCCCGAACAGGCTGTAGAACCCGGGCTACCACTTGTCTCTTCTCTGTTGCAAAGTATCAATTAAAACGAATCTCTTGTTTTTATTGAGAAGTACAGACACTAAAATCAAATGTATAGGGCAACTAACTCTACTAATTACTAGTACCTCCATAGCAGTGCAATATTACTCTAATGTTTCACTGCCTAAATATGCGAACGGAACCAATATTATGAAAGCAACTAAGGTTTGTGAATGCAGGCTTAGCAGCCATGTTCCCATGAGGGGACGGAAAAAATGGAACAGGCTTGGTGTCTTATATATAACGTGGGAATGAATGTTCCGTTCCCGAACGTGGAAAATGTGGCCATGTTCCCGTTGCTGCTAAGATGCAGACTACTCTCCGTTTCTTGTTTGCATTGCCACCGTAGTTTGAACGGATTTTGTTGGTTGACGAGTACCCAAGAAATCTCTTTACAATTCACACTTGAAAACCAGTAGCTAGGGTCTAGGCTCACTTGAAAAGCGAAAATAGGGCTCGTGGGCTGCTAATCCACATGGCAGAGGGATAAACAACTCCTAACTACTAGTACAACAGATCAGCTCCAGTTCATTGGTTTTAAGTTTCAACTCTCAACTCCCACTTGCATGCACTGTTCTCAAATCCTTCGGTTCACATCACTACCAGTTTTGTATTGCAGATTCTTCCCCTAGCCAGAGCCAAGCCATGTTCGCTACAAAGATAGTTGCTGGCAGTATTCTAATTGTTTACAGCTACAAATCGAACTTACATGCGTGTGTTCATATGATTTCACACACAGCTCATACATCTCTGAACAACGATGCACACCATGTTCAGACAAAAGCCGCAGTATAAGAATCAGCAAAACTGGCACATCTTTAATCAGAGAATCAGAAGCTGCTCAAGCAGACAGTCTGTATCACATTTCCGGGACACAATATACACGATTATCTGTGCGTTACATTTTTCATATTTATACCCCCTGACAAATCAAGAAAATCAGGCCTTTGTGCAGCCTCCTATCCCACCTTTGTACCCCCAATGGCAAATGAATACAATCAAATGGAGATGTACATGTATGCAAACATTGGAACTGTACGGAAGAACTACTTTCCCCGCTTCACTTTCTTTCAGTGCGCTACTTTGATAAGCTCTACAACAGGAGTGGCGTGATCATGAGGATTGGATGATTGGTTGGTCCGCGAAAGGCCCATATAACCAGCCTTTGGCGATATGGCGGTAAGCAGCCTCCGTCAGGTGAATGCCATCCCAGCTCCAATGGGTTGTCGGATCAGGACAGGCAGTTGCACCAGGCTCGCCACATTTGGCCGTGACATTGAAGTTGTAAGCTGCTCTCTCAGGAGTCGATGGAGCCCCACAACATGCCCTAGGCAGTTGTTTGGCAAAACCTGAACGAGAAAACACAAGTTGTTAGGTCCCTGCATAGACGTGCATTAAAATCAAAGGCCTAATGACTGAAGCAAAGGTGCCTTCTGTTTTAATCGACAACAATATCTGCCTACTTTTTCTCTAGTAGTTGAGACAGGAAAACTGTCTCCATCAGCAAATTCAAGCCAAATAAAGTAAAGATTACTTGCTACTACAGGGCAACGATGCGATGGAAATTCTATAAATCAGGTACACGTGATCTAGAGATGACAAAGGCATGGCAGCGTTCTAGATGCAAATGGTTGTTATACGCCTTTTCCTGTTATTTTATTTTTTCTATTAAAAAATAATATGGTCAGCAAGGAAAGAAAGTAGTAGGTAGAAACAAAAGTGATTGCCCAAAACGATGGTTCAGCTAACTGAGCAATTCCTAGATGTTTGTACTTGCTGCAACAAGGACTTGTTGAATTTTTGATTCAGCAATGCTTAGAAAGTGGATCAGCAAAAGTAAGAAGGTTGGGTAGCAAAGCGCTGATTATTTCGCATATACACTTTTGACGTCATGAAATGTCCATCTTAACAACATTTTAAGTAAAGGGAGATTGTTTTCCAAAAAATAATGTGTCTACTGTTCATAGATTTTTAAATTAGGTATGCAGGTCATTTAGTAGCTAGTTCAGCTCAAAATACAATGCCAAAGAAGGATCGGTGGTAAAACTATCATGGGAAAAGGATTACTATAGCCCTGACCTCGAATTTTAACCTGTTAACAGAACCATTATTGTTTAAGTCCTAATACATCCTTAGATTGAGTGAAGGGAATCAAACCATTCTACTGTTAGCTCCAAGTGATCCATTGTAATGGAATCTCATTTTCAATGGAAAGGCCTCCTCTCAAGTAGACAACTATTAAAGGGAAGCACTCAAATGAACTGTACTAATAGCAGTGATAGCTAAAAGACCCTTTACAGACTATATAGCAGGTTCCAAATGAGCAAGGGTAAGCACCTTTGCTTTGAAGATACTCTGACCATTAAGCTAGCCCAACTGATTTCGAAATCATAAATTTTGTACTCGCCATTCAAAACATGATTTGTATATTCTGCAATGCGCTAGTAGAGAAGGATAAGGCATCTCCAGCGAGATCTAAACCATCTAATTATAATATGTTGTCTCTTCCAAGAACAGTGTTGAATCCGAGCAGTGGTTGACTCAACATCTAAGCATCTAAGCAAAACTAATATATCACATAAAAGAGATCAAGAATGTAAGAACTCACCAAACTTCTCAGGCTGAAGCATGAACTGGATAACTGGAGTGTAGTAATCGCCATATATGATCCTCACATTGGGGTGCTTGGCCCGGAGCTTCTCAAGCATGGCCTTGAGATATGCATTGTGCACCCAGGAGAATGTGTTGTACTGGCGGACACACCCACTGCGGGAGCCCTTTCCCTCTTCGGACACATCAAGCATGTTCAAGTAAACTGGGAAGCAGCCAGTGGGCATGACACCAGGCACAATCATCTCCACAGCCCCCTCAGCAATCAGTGCCTGCACCATGTACAAACATTTGCAGTTGGAAACACATCCCATGACGACTACCCTTCTACAATACACAACAAAGGGACGGGGAAAACCCCTACCTCGATACCGTCAGAGATGCCCTGGATGACATCCGGCATGAATTTGTAGGCCCCTGGGATGCCCATGCCCGCGAAGAGGGGCGCATTGTAGTCGTTGCCGCCAAACTCACCGACCACAAACAGCGCCTTGGCAAAGAATTTCTTGCATGCTGCAAAAGGAAATGAAGTCAATTGTAATAAGTTTTACCGGTAATCTCCCAATTTTCTAACATATAATGCATCACTAGTGGTTCAGCTAAGCCGGAGAAGGTGGGAATCTCACCCTCCGTGGTGTTGCAGAAGAAAGGCTTGAGATCACGGAACCACTGGATTTGGGTCATGAGCGCTCCGGAGTTCCAGATGACGGCACCGAGCCCCTTGGCCTCGAAGTAGGGCGTGTCGAGCGCGGTGGCGCCGGTGATGGCGAAGTTGGCGCCGTGCGCGAAGCTGGCGTTCTTGGCCTTGGACGGCGGCAGCAGCGGCAGGCCGAACTCTTGCGCTGCAGGCAAGGAAGGAAGCCCAGGAAACCCGTCAGGCACACCAAATCTGGGAGCAAACGACGAAGCCGAAGCAACCGTACCCCCGAATGCGAGAGAGGTCGTACCGAGGTGGTCGATGACGAGGCGCCCGTCGGAGCAGCGGCCGGTGGGCTTCCCGAAGTAGGTCTGGCCGTAGGGCAGGCGCGCGGTGGCCAGGATCTCCGGGGTGCCGTTCTGGATGAGGTTGCCGGCGTCGGCTAGCGAGTCCCCAAAGTTGAAGAGCGCGTGGTACCTCCCCTTGGCCGACGTCTCCCTCGATTCCGCCTCGGCGCCAGCGCCGCCGGCCGCCGCAAGAACCACCAACACGGCGAGCATCGCGCCCCTTCCTCCCATCGCCGCCCGTTCCTTCCCCTGGCTGGCTGCCCCTAGGTTCTTGAATCCGGCGAAGGCCGGACGAATGGAGAAGGTGGAGTCGAGGGGAGAGCGGGGTGGGAGGTAGGTAGCTATCGGCGGTCGGGGTGGGGGTTCTTGTAGGAGGGGCAGGCGGGCGGGCGACGGAGAGGGAAAGGGAAGGGGAGGAAGGGGTTGGTGGTGGTGGTGGTGGTGGTGGTGGCTGCTGCGGCGTTTTCTTGGGCGCTTGCCTTCCTCGCACGCTCGCTGCGGGCGTGCGGTGGCGTGGCTCACTCGGTGTTTGGCGGATTAATTTAGTTAGGCGTGGGGGTGAGTTATTGCGGAGGTGTGGGAAAATGGGAATGGGGGGAAGGAGGCGAGGACGAGGGCGAGGCGCTGGCGAAGCGAGGAGGAAGGTGAGAGACGGGCGGCTGCAGCTCTGGAATCAGCTGGAGAGAGAGTGTGTGTTAGCAGATTGGGTGGGGGTTCCGTAGGGAAAAAAAATGTGGGCGACACGGTTTGACTTGTAGAGTACTAGCTTTTTCCGGCGAGCGGTCCATTTCCCGGCCTAATGCGTTGGACTTGGAGCTCCTCCGGCCTAACCAGACAAGGAAACAAAAACCACCGCTCCGAGAGGTGGCAATGCATCACATTCACAAACAAATAGAAATAGAAATAGAGAAAAAATAGCACAATGAAAATTGCAAAAACACACTATTAAAAACCTATGTAACCATACAACTAATTGTTAGCTGTTAAAGTTTAGCTCAAGATCTGTTTGGATCTTTAGCAATGTCTTTGTCGGTGTTTCGGACCAGTGGATCCTCAACCAACTAGTGAATTTATGCTGCGTGTTCTCAATTCCGGATGGTGATGCAAAGAGACACAAGGCTTATACTGGTTCGAGCAATTGGTGCCCTACGTCCAGTCTGAGAGATCGATCTTGTATTCCTTGCACCGAAATGCTTGTAGTAGGGGGTTACAAGCTAAGTGAGAGAGGGAGCTAGTCCCAGGTCTCAGCGTGGAGTGATGTAGGCTGCTTGAGACGTCGCTCTCAGGCAGCAAGGAAGTGTGCGTGTTACAGAGTGTTGTTTTTGTGAGTGCCTGTCCTCTCCCCCTAGAAATGGCCCAAGTCTTTTCCTTTTATAGTTTGAAGGGAGGACAAGGGTTGTATATGTGCTAACTATACGGCGTCGTGCGAACAGAGGCGGCGTGTCCGAGCCCTGTAGCCTGTTCCTGTGGTGGTGTGATCGTCGGAGTGGTCCGTCCTTAGAGCGCTGGGGCGACGTGCTGGTCACATCCGATCCTAAGGGTCATGGGAGCTCCAGGGTTGCCTCGGAGCGGGCGCGGCGGTCAGCGTGCGGGTCGCTGTGGACTGACTGCGCGCGAGGCCGAGGCTCGGTCGGTGCCGAGGCCGAACCGCGGTGGGGGGTCTCGGCAGACGTGAATCCCGAGATAGCCGAGACCCTGGCGTAGAGTGCCGAGGCCCGGAGGGAGCGATCGATCTGGTACGCTGGAGGCAATGATGACCCGGGTCAGATTTCCCATGCTGCATTGTCTTCGGGGCGGGGGTTACGGGGCACAGTGCAATTCAGGCGCGGATCGTGGGCACAGTGGCCGATAATCCCCGCTGCGCCTTATCCCAGCCGGTATGGCGTTGATGTGACTCCTTGTCTTGTCGGCTGCTCCGCGGTGTCGAGCCGTCGTCCGGCTGAGATTGCGGGAGTGGTTGACGCATTAATGGGACGTGACATGCCGTCGGGAAGGCTGGTCGAGGCGAGAGCGATGGGTTATTGTCAAGCCAGCCTCGAGCGATACGGAGAATAGCTGTCTTGCTTGAGGCTGGACACACGAGGCCTCGGGCGAGGCGGAGATTGGGCTCCCTGCTGAGGTCTCTCGCGAGAGGCCTCGCGAGAGGCGGAGATTCTGTCAGGGTGTCGAGGCCTCCCGTGCGAGGCCTCAGGCGAGGCAGAGAGCCGGTGGGCTTGGTCGAGGCTGGTGGTGAACCCATGGCTTACCTTCTAGCTTTGTTGTTGATGGGATTTAAGTGACTCTTTCGGTGTACGCTTGGGGTACCCTGTTTTATGGTACTCGACAGTAGCCCCTGAGCCTTAGGGGGAGTGCGTGCACTCTCCCTAAGGGTTTGTCGAGATTTGGCTTTCAGCCGCTCTTGTAGGGATTGTATCTCGCTTCTTGAGGTTTCGGTGGGTGTAGCCCTCGAGGCCCTAGAGGAGTGGATTTTACTTCTCCAGGGGCTTTTTTCGTGTTTGAGTGAGGAGTTTTTATCGTATTTGCCGAGCCCACAAGTGCGAGTTTGGGTCGCGGGGTTTCGGCAAGTTTGCAGGGAGAGCCCCCGAGCCTCTGCATCAAGCAAGAGGGCGATCAGGGGTGCCCCTGACTTTTTGCGCGACCCTCATGCTTCCTTTTCGCTCGGAAGGAGGGGTGGAATGTGCCAGGCTACCCTCGGTGGGCATGAGCGGTGGCACTTCCGGTGAGCTGTTATCGAGTAAGTCCGAGTGGAGGCCCACGCCCCGTTCGCTAGGGGACGGCTAGTGGTCCAAAGACGCGCTCCAAGAGTACCGGAGGGTTTCTCTAGTGGGTGCCGAGGCCGTTCGCTGGGCCCCGGTGGCTCGGTGCCTCCCTACGGTGGGATCCCATTCGGAGACCTCCCTGCCGGTCTCGGACACGACTTAGGACGCCCCGAGCAATCGTTTGCTCGTGCCTTGGCCATACGTGGGTTCGTCCATAGTCGTCCCTGACTCTGTTGCCCTGGAGCGGTTGTCGAAACCTTAGGGGGCCTAGCCTTTGAACCCCTGGACCGTGACAGGCTCGGTGCCCTTTATCGTGTTTGCAACGAAACTTCTAGCGTGGGCTTAGGTCGTTTGTCTTTGTCTTGGGTGCAGGAGGAGCCCCCGAGCCTCCGCCCGGAGCGAGAGGGCGGTCAGGGGTCCCCCTGGCTTTTTTGTTCGACCCTCACATATCCTTTTCGTTCGGACGGAGGGGTTGTTTGCCGAGCCCATTCGGGTGCGAGCCTAGGCCGCTGGGTCTCGGCAAGGTTGCAGGAAGAGCCCCCTAGCCTCTGCACGGAGCGAGAGGGCCGTCGGGAGTTCCCCTGGCTTTTTGTACGCCCCTCGCGCATGAGGGTTTGTTTGCCGAGGCCCCTTTGGGCGCGTGCCTGGGTTGCAGGGTCTCGGCATATCTGCAGGAAGGGCTCCCTAGCCTCCGCACAGAGCGAGAGGGCCGTCGGGAGCTCCCCTGGCTTTTTATACGACCCTCGCGCTTCCTTTTTGCTCGGAAGGAGGGGTTGTTTTGCCGAGCCCCCTCGAGTGCGAGCCGGGGTCGCTAGGTCTCGGCAAGGTTGCAGGAAGAGCCCCCTAGCCTCTGCACAGAGCAAGAGGTCCATCAGGGGCTCCCCTAGCTTTTTGTATGACCCTCATGCTTCCTTTTCGCTCGGAAGGAGGGGTGGAATGTGCTAGGCTGCCCTCGGTGGGCACGAGCATTGGCACTTTCGATGAGCTATTATTGGGTAAGTTCGAGTGGAGGCCCGTGCCCCGTTCGCTAGGGGATGGCTAGCGGTCCAGAGACTCACTCCAAGAGTACCGGAGGGTTTCTCTAGTGGGTGCCGAGGCCGTTCGCTGGGCCTCGGTGGCTCGGCGCCTCCCTACGGTGGGATTCCATTCGGAGACCTCCCTGCCGGTCTCGGACACGACTTAGGGCGTCCCAAGCGTTTCGCTTGCTTGGGCCTCAGCCCCGTGTGGGCTCACCCACGGTCGTCCCTGACTCTGTTGTCCTAGGGCGGCTGTCGAAACCCCTAGGGGCCCAGCCTTCGAACCCCTAGACCGTAATAGGCTCAGAGCCTGGTTCCTTCATCTGAAAGGAATAGGGCGGCGAGGGGGGGGGGAATATCTTCCCCATCGCCTCGGCAATGGCTGGCGCGCCTTTTGAGGTGGTTTTCTAGGGAGATGGAACAACGCCTGCTGCCACAGTAGTCGGGCGTGACATGGTGGATGGGACGTAACTGTTCCTGTAATTAATGAGAAAAAAGGTGGGCACGTGGGCGGTAATATTGGATCGGGGTTAACCGCGCCGAATCTAGGGGAAACTTCCCTGATTTCATCGCCCGTCCGTTTCGTCTTTACCTTGTATAAATATGCAACGAGCCTCGCCCCTCCTCACCTTACCTTTCCTGCATTAGTTCTATCCCCATCGAGCCATTGCTAGTGCAGCGGGCACCGGGAAGAAGAAGGGAGAAAGGTGAGCCAAAGAGAGAGAGAGAGAGTCACCACCGCATCCGAACCCTCCACCGTACTCATGGCCGGCGACATCATTGTCATTGAGGTGGACCCTTGGGACCCGTCCGACGTCACCGTGGAGATGCTCCAGTCGCTCGTCGATGGCAGACTCCTTCGTCTGATGATGGACCCCAACAGGCCGAAGTGGATCGCTCCGTCGGGCGAGCCGGAGCCAAGGCCTCGCGACGGCTACATCGTGAGCTTCATCTCCTTTCACGAGCGCGGCCTCGGCGTTCTGGCAGATCGGTTCATGCGGGCGCTCCCACACTACTATGGCGTGGAGCTCCACAACTTCAACCCCAACTCCATCGCGTAGGCGGCCATCTTCATCGCTGTCTGCGAGGGGTACTTGGGGATTGCTCCCCATTGGGAGTTGTGGCTTCATCTCTTCCGGGCGGGGCACACCACTAAGCCAACGGGCACGTTGGGCATGAGGAAAGCAGTGAGGGCCGGCGGCTGCACTCTCCAAGTGCGTTAGGATCGCCAGCACCTCTACATCCCGGCCCAGCTCGCGTCATCCAATCGTCGATGGTACACGAGCTAGTTTTATCTTCGCAACGATGACGGAGGACTTCCCCCCTACACTGGGTGGATTGTGGGGAGTTGCCTGGAGAGGTGGAAGTACGGCGTCCTAAGGGAGGGTCAGCCCAAGCTACAGCCGCTTCTAGAGGGACTGGAGAGGCTACGGGGCCGTGGCCTTACCGCGGCCGTGGTCGTGGCTGCCTTCCACCACCGGAGGGTGCTGCCGCTGATGGCTCGGTGGCGGCGGCTGTTCGAGATGAGGCCGGGTGAGCCAAATGAGGGCATCCAGATGTCCTCCTCCGCCCTTTCCGACGAGGAAATTCTTCATCGGGTGGGGGAGACGGTGGAGGCGAAGCTGAGGGGCGGCAACCTGACTCCCATCGCGATGCGCCCATCGCGAGGGTTCCTCTCACTGGTAAGTCGCGCGCTGCTGCAGCCCCCGAGCCTTCTCCGTTTCTCCTTACTTCTCGTTCCCTTATGCGTGTTCGCCGTTCCTACAGGGGATGAGGGATGTGCGCGCCTCTCCGCCGCCCGTTCCCGAGGACGTGAGGCGGCGGGCGATCAACCAGGTGCACGCCGAGGTGCAAAAAAAGCGGAAGGACGCCAAGGCAGCGAAGCGCACGAAGAAGAGCCTCACGCGCGAGGAACTGGACAAGCACCGCCATCAACAAAGGAAGGATGGCCTGCCGTTGGAGGAGTCCCCGTCGCCGTCAATATCGATGGATGCCTCAGACGGGGATGACGAGGACGAGATGGGGCGGGGTCCCCTAGACCATCTCCCTGACGTAGGGGAGGTGGTGCCCAGGGCGTTGGCAAGCAGCCCGGCACTCCCGGGAGGAAGAGGAGGAGCTGACCCGGGGTTGGCAATTGCCCACTCTGGGGCCGAGGCCGACACGCCCAAGGCGCGGGCGTCGGGCAAACGCGCCGTCAGCCCGGTGGGCTCGGTGGTGGCGGTGGAGCAAGTGGCGGCGGAGGCGACGCAACTGCCCCCGTAGAGGACCGAGGGGGCGCCAGGGTCCGTTGAGGGCCAACCGGCGCCGATGAACACGGAGGCCATGCCTCTGCCACCGCCACCGCCTTTGCAGACAAGGGTCGCCATGGCGAAGCGGTTGCCGCCCCGCTCGAGGTAGGTGTATTTTTGGTGGGGTCGCAGTGGTTTCTGTTTGTTCTTTTTTCTTGTGCTGGCCCTGTAAACATTTTGTCGTTAGCCAAAAGCGACCTGCGGAGGTGCCTACCTTGGCGCCCCTAAAAGTGCTCAAGGTTAACCCCAGCTCCACCACCCACTGGGTGGCAGAGGCGCAAGCCGCCCTGCAACATGGCGCGGCATCGGCGAGGGTCGACCCAAAGGAGCCGGCCACCCAAGGAGGGGCTACCGAGGTGGTCCTGACACAGGCTGGGGAGGGAGTGCCCCCGCCCCGCGATGGCGAGGCCCGTGGGTCGGTTGCGGCCGAGGTTCCCTTAGCCACTGAGACCACCGGGATCGAGGTCCCCGGGGTTTCACAGGCTGGGACAACGGAGGCCGCGGCACCCAGGATCATCGAGGCCGCTGCGGTGGGCACCGGAGCCCTTGCCACAACCGAGGCCACGATGGCGGAGGTCGGAGCCCCCGTGACCACCGAGGCCACGATGGCGGAGGTCGGAGCCCCCGAGACCACCGAGGCCACGATGGCGGAGGCCAGAGCCCCCAGGACCACCGAGGCTGACGTGATCATGGCGAGGCTGTCAGCCCAGGAAGTGGAGGTGAAGGCGGCGGAGACCTTGGTGGCACCCTTGGTTCAAGGCCCGCCATTGTTGCGGGAAAGCACCCGGGAGGTGGAGGTCCTTCCGATCTCCTCCGACGATACTTCCCGGGCGCAGGAGATGACTGGCGCCAAGGTGGCCGGTGTCGTGGAACAGCCGGTTCCAACCCCGGGCGAGGGAAGCTCGGCTCTCGTGCAAGTACAACCTAAGCCCCGTGGGTGGGATCACCCGCGTGTCCTATGGCAGAGCCGGGACGACCCTGGGGCAGAACCTCTGTTTGCCCTCGAGGACACGGCCGAGGGCGGCCGCTGGGACACGTTTGAGCAGTACCGCCAGCTGGCGGAGCGGTCATTACGGATGGCTCTGTCCGTGGTGGCCAACGATCTGCCCGGAGTCGCCTAGGTTCGTGCTTTCTTCTCTTATGTGGTGATCTTTTTCTGAGTTTTCTTTGTAGGGATTGACCCCTGTTCTGTTTCCCCCAGGAGCTCGAGACCTGGTCTCTTGGGAAGTCGGTCTTTCTCCAGCGGGAGAGGGACGTCTAGGACCAGCTTCAGCGGCAGAAGGGCCTTCTTGCAGGCGCCAACGAGCTTCTGTCGACATGGAGCGCAGAGGTGGAGGACCTCCACCTTCATTGTGCCGATGTGAAGGTTGAGGTGGCCACGGCTCAGGAGCAGCTCGCCCCTCTGGCGGCGTGGGTTAAGGAGTTGGAGGAGGAGCTCACCCGCGTGGCCAATGATCGGGATGCCTTCAGGTCTCGGGCCGAAGAAGCCATGGCCTCGGGCAAGACTCTTGCTGGGCAGCTAGGAGCGAAATAGAGTGCGCACTAGCTAACAAAAGGCGCTTTGGATGAGGCCCTTACAGCGGCTGAGGCCTCGTGAACCGAGGCTGTGGTTTGGAGGGGAAAGGCCAAGGGTGAGTCCTAGTCCCCCCGTTTTATTTTCTTTTCCTTATGTTCGCTCCCTAACTTCCTGGTGTGACGCAGAGCTGGGGAGTGAAGCTTCCAGGGCGGCCGAGGCTTCTAGAGTCGAGGCTCAGTGTCTGAAGGAGAAAGCCGAGGCCTTTCGGGTCGAGGCCCGACACTGGGAGCTTAAGGCCAAGGGTGAGTTCCGTAGGCTTCTGTCCCTATTTAGCTTGTTTTTTCCCCTTGCTCAACCCCATTCCGTTTTCTGTGGTGCAGAGTCGGAGGCGGAGGTTACCCGGGCACCCGAGGCTTCTAGCGCGGTGCAGACGGTGCTCGAGACCGAGATCGGGGAGCACGAGGCGCTGAAGAGTGCCGCCCGTGCCGCCTGCGAGGCCCTGGTGGTCGAGGGGGTTCAGTCAGGTAGCTCCCTTGGGAGCTGTCTGATTGTGCTGAGCGGTCAAGTGCGTGAGCGGCTCCGAGGAGCGCTGCATATGGGTGTCAAGCGCGCACTGGCCGTCCTCGCCTCGCACTACGTTGGTGTTGACCTTCAAGCCATCAGCGATGGCTATGTCTTGCCCGATGATGACGATGAGGCCGACGAGGTGGTGACGAAGCTGTTGGAGGCGGCGGAAGTCCCTGGCACTGTGCTGGCAATGTTGTTTGAAGAGGAGGTGGTCCCTCCCCCACCGTCTGCCGATGCCGAAGGTCCTGAGCCTTGACCTGGGCCTAAGCGGCCATGTAAATAGAGTAGGAATTAAATTTGTATCGTAACGTTTGTGGCCGTCGAGGCCTTTCTTTTTAAAGTACTCGTGTTTCTTTAATCGCTTGTCTTGTATCTCCGAGCCTCTGCCCTCTTGTTGTCTTTGATCTGATTTCTTTGCAAAAAACCTCCTTGGAGCCTAAGCCGTCCCCTAGGCGAAAAGGTGGTGAGGGAGCACCGTAGCCCAGAGGCTTAGGCTGTCTCGTGACTCTACCGGCCTTCTGGCCCTGAGATGGGCTTTTGGTCCTTGGGTTTTCCACAACCGATTCGTCAGAGCGTGCTAGAGGGCTTGGCATAGGAATTTTGTCGAAAAACGACTAAAAAATGGTGCGTGGGACTTAGGAGAAATCCCCCATCTAGCCCCCGAGGGAGATTCGGTTCTGCGGAGGCAGAGCCGAGTCTCCCTTACAGCGTCATCGTATTGCCGAGACCCACGATGGGCTCGGGGGGGTTTCTCGAAAAATTAGAACAACTAAAGAACGCTTTTCGATTGTATTCCGGGAAACAACATATATACAATGCTTGGAATTTTAAGGGTAAAAGCGATGTAGCTGTTCTATATTCCAAGCGTTGGTGAAGATTTGGCCCTTCTCGTTGGCTAGCTTGTAGGTCCCGGGCTTCAGCACTTAGGCGATGATGTACGGTCCTTCCCATGGCGGGGTCAGCTTGTGGCGACCCTTGTTGCTCTGCGCCAGCCTCAACACCAGGTCGCCTACCTTCAAGTCTCGGCTTCGGATGCGTCGGGCCTGATAGCATCATAGGGTTTGTTGGTATTTAGCTGAGTGCAGCAGCGCGACGTCTCGGGCTTCCTCCAGTTGGTCGAGGGCGTCCTCTCGGGTGGTGCAGTTACTTTGTTCGTTATAGGCCTGTAGCCTTGGGGAGCCATATTCCAAGTCAGTGGGGAGGATGGCCTCGGCCCCATAGACCAGGAAGAAAGGCGTGAACCCCGTGGCTCGGCTTGGAGTGTTCCTCAGGCTCCAGATGACTGATGGGAGTTCAGCGAGCCATTTCTTGCCAAACTTCTTCAACCGGTTGTAAATTCTTGGCTTGAGGCCTTGTAGGATCATGCCGTTGGCACGCTCTACTTGGCCATTGGTCCTTGGGTGTCCTACGACCGACCAGGCCACACGGATGTGGTGGTCGTCGCAGAACGTCAAGAATTTTTTGCCGGTGAACTGTGTCTCGTTGTCGGTGATGATGGTGTTAGGAACCCCAAACCTGTGGATAATGTTAGTGAAGAACAGCACTGCTTGCTCAGATTTGATTCGATTGATCGAACGAGCCTCGATCCATTTGGAGAACTTGTCGATTGATACTAGTAGATGGGTGTAGCCCCCGAGGGCCTTTTGCAGAGGCCCGACCATGTTGAGCCCCCATACAGCGAATGACCACGTGATGGGGATGGTTTGGAGGGCCAGGGCCGGGAGATGTGTCTGCCGAGCATAGTACTGGCATCCTTCACAGGAGCGTACTAGCTTGGTGGCGTCAGCGACCGCTGTCGGCCAGTAGAACCCTTGGCGGAAAGCGTTTCCTATGAGCGTCCGAGGCGCCGCATGGTGCCCGCAGGCCCCTGCGTGCAAGTCCCAAAGCAGGGCTCGGCCTACCTCGGTGGTGATGCATCGTTGGAGGACACCGAAGGGACTTCGCCTGTACAATTCGTCATTGCAGAGGACGTAAGTCTTGGCTCGGCGCGCAAGCCGTCAGGCTTCGGTCCTGTCACTAGGAAGCTCCCCCCGATCAAGCCAATCAAGGAACAGGATTCGCCAGTCCACGTCATGGTCGGTCTAGGGAGGCTCGGTGTTGACTTCCATGACCTCGGGCTTGGTTGAGAGAGTCTCGGCAGCGAAGGGGGCGTCGAGCCCCGTCGTGGGTTTGACAGGTGGGCCCTCCTCTGCCACCAAGATGTGGTCAATGGAAGGTTTGTAGAGGTCCCTGGCGAGGACATTCGGGGGGACTGGAGCCCGTGCCGACGCCATTTTTGCCAGTTCATCGGCGGCCTCGTTGTACTTCCACGCGATGTGGTTTAGTTCGAGACCATTGAACTTGTCTTCTAGGCGACGTACCAACTGGCAGTACGCCTCCATTTTGGGGTCAAGGCAGTTTGATTCCTTCATGACTTGATCGACGACAAGCTACGAGTCGCCCCGGACGTCGAGACGTCATAGCCCAAGTTCGATGGCGACTTGCAAGCCGTTGACGAGGGCCTCATACTCGGCCGCGTTGTTGGAGGCTGCAAAGTGGAGCCGCACCATGTAGCGCATGTGTACTCCGAGGGGTGAGATAAAGAGGAGACTCGCGCCTGCCCCGGTCTTTGTCAGAGACCCATCGAAGTACATGGTCCAACATTCTGTCTAGACTTGAGCAGGTGGTAATTGGGTGTCGGTCCACTCAACCACAAAATCGGCCAAGACCTGAGACTTAATCACTTTCCGAGGCGCAAAAGTCAAGGCTTCCCCCATAAGCTCGATGGCCCACTTGGCTATCTTGCCTGAGGCTTCCCGGTTATGGACTATCTCTCCTAAGGGGAAAGATGATATCACGGTCACTGGGTAGGACTTGAAGTAGTGACGCAGCTTGCGCCGGGCCAGGACTACGGCGTAGACCAGCTTCTGGATGTGAGGGTAGCGTGTTTTGGTCTTGGAGAGCACTTCACTAATGAAGTAAACAGGTCGTTGGGTGGGTAGAGCATGCCCCTCTTCCTGCCTTTCTACTACTACGGCAGCGCTGACCACTTGGGTCGTTGCGGCGACATAGAGTAAAAGGGCCTTGTCCCTGGCCGGGGGTACTAGGATAGGAGGATTAGTGAGCAGTGCTTTAAGCTTGGCGAGGGCTTCTTCGGCCTCGGGGGTCCAGAAAAAGCGTTCAGATTTTCTCAAGAGGCGATACGGAGACAAGCCCTTTTCGCTGAGGCGCGAGATGAAGCGGCTCAGGGCCGCAAGGCATCCCATGACCCTCTGCACTCCCTTGAGGTCTCTGATTGGTCCCATGCTAGTTACGGCCAAGACCTTCTCTAGGTTGGCTTCGATGCCATGCTCTGAGACTATGAATCCCAAGAGCATGCCTCGGGGGACCCCGAACACACACTTCTTGGGATTGAGCTTGATGCCCTTCTCTCTAAGGCATTTGAAGGCTATCTTCAAGTCGTTGACGAGATCCTCGGCCTTTCTGGACTTGACCATGATGTCATCCACATAGGCCTCGACGGTTCGCCCAATGTGGTTGCCAAAGACCTAGGTCATGCACCGCTGGTATGTGGCCCCCGTGTTTCTAAGGCCAAAAGGCATAGTCACTAGGCAGTACATGCTGAATGGGGTAATGAAAGAAGTCGCAAGCTGGTTGGACTCTTTCATCTTGATTTGATGGTAACCAGAATACGCATCAAGGAAAGACAGGGTCTCGCACCCCTTAGTGGAGTCAACGATCTGATCGATTCGGGGTAATGGGAAGGGGACTTTTGGACATGCTTTATTCAAACTGGTGTAGTCTACACACATCCTCCATTTCCCATTTTTCTTCCTAACTAACACGGGGTTAGCCAACCACTCTAGGTGGGACACTTCCTTGATGAACCCGACCGCCAAGAGTTTCTACACCTCCTCACCGATGGCCCTACGCTTTTCCTCGTCGAATCAGCGTAGGCGTTGCTTCACCGGTCTAGAGCTAGCTCGGATGTCCAAGGCGTGCTCGGCGACCTCCCTCGGTATGCCCGGCATGTCCGAGGGACTCCATGTGAACATGTCGGCATTCGCACGGAGGAAGTCGACGAGCACGGCCTCCTATTTCATGTCGAGGGTGGCTGAAGGGTTGAGATGGCGACTAGAGGGGGGGTGAATAGTCTTTTCTAAAACTTAATCGCGTCGGCTAACCGATACAAGTGCGGAATTAAAACTATTGGTCTAGCCAAGACTATACCCCACTATATATGTTCACTAGCACCTTGCAAAGATAATAATTATGCAACAAAGGTGCCGGGCTAGTTAGAGCTCTCCTAAACAATTCTAGGAGCAAGGTTACACAAACCTATGCCACTAGTACTTTAAGCAATAAGGGAGCTCCTACACATGCTAGTAAGCAAAAGCACAAAGCTAACGATGCTCACTAGCAATGCTCAATAACAAGGCAACCAATGCCTAATTAGAGAGCGCAAATACTTAGCTACACAAACTAAGCAATGTGACTAACAAGGTTACTAAAACCAAATTAGCCACGCAAGGGAGCTACTTCTATGCTACACAAGCAAGAAGGTAATTAGCAAGCTACACAAGCTATCTAATTACAAGAGCAACTACACAAGCTTAATATGTATAAAAGTAATGGCAAGCTTGTGTAATGGGGATGCAAACCAACGGGAAGAACAAGGTTGACACGATGATTTTTCTCCCGAGGTTCATGTGTTTGCCAACACGCTAGTCCCCGTTGTGTCGACCGCTCACTTGGTGGTTCGGCGGCTAATTAGCATCACTCGCTAAGCCCACATGTCGGGCGCCGCAAGAACCTACCCCTTGAGTGAGGGTAGCTCAATGACACGCTTTACTAAAGTTGCTCTTCGCGACTCCCGCGGGGCGAGCACAAGTGCCCCTCACAAAGCACTTCTCCGGAGCGCCGCACAAGCTTCTTGCGCGCTTCGACGGAGACCACCACCAAGCTGTCTAGGAGGTGGCAACCTCCAAGAGTAACAAGCACCACCGGCTTGCAACTCGATCACCTAGTGCCACTCGATGCAACCTCACGATGCAATCGCACTAGAATCGCTCACTCACACAATCGAATGATCACTATCAAGTATGTGTGTGATGGAGGGCTCCCAAGCACTCTCAAGCATGGACATAAAGTCCCCCAAGGTGCTCAGCCACTGCCATGGCCGAAGGCCACTTCTATTTATAGCCCCAAGGGCTAAACTAGCCGTTACCCCTTCACTGGGCAATGGTCGGGCCGACCGGACGCTCCGGTCGTGTTGACTGGACGCTGGACCTTAGCGTCCGGTCGCCCGCAGACGGCCACGTGTCCCAGTTCTAATGGTCACTTGACTTGACCAGACGCAGCAGCTTTCAATTGACCGGACGCTGAACCCCCAGTGTCCGGTCATTTCCAGTAAGGTACCGACCTCGACCGGATATGTCCGGTCACACTTGATCGGACGCAGCCAGCGTCCAATCACACTCTAGCTTCTGCGTCATCATACGTCAGCTTGACCGGACACAGCCTGCTAGTGTCCGGTGCTTTCAGACCCAGCGTCCGGTCAGTTGACCGACGCCAGCGTCTTCGCGACCAACGCGTTTTCACTTCTAACTTCTTCACCCTTGCTCCAATGTGCTAACCACCAAGAATTTGCATCCGGCGCAATAGAAAAAAGGCATTCCATTTTCCCGAAAGCTCCAATGTGCTAACCCATTGTCCTTGTCATCGTCCCGGTCGCCGGCGCCCTTCTGCTTGGCGTCGTCGTCGGGGAGCCCGAGCCTGGCGTAGTAACGCCGCAGCATGGAGTAATCCTCGAGGGCGTGCTTTACCGAGCCTTGGTGGTAAGGGCAGGGTTTCTTAAGCATGTCGTCTAAAGGTCTAGGGCCCCTGGGGCCTCGGGGATTCTTGCGTTCTGTGGCCGTGACCAGATCGGCCTCGAGGATGGCCCGCTTCCCTTGGCAATCCTTTTTCTTTCTTTTGGGGAGGTGGGGAACCGAGGCCTCGGGGGCCTCATCCCTCCGCTTCCCCTTGGCGTCATTCTTGGGGAAGATGGCCCCTACAGCCTCTTCGCCTGAGGCGAAGTTGGTAGCAATGTCGAGGAGCGCGGCAGCCAAGCGTGGCACGTTCTGACCTAATTCTCAGACCAAGTCTCGGCAGGTGGTGCCAGAGAGAAAAGCCTGGACGATCTCTGAGTCGCCGACGCTGGGCAACTCGATGCACTGTTTAGAGAAGCACCGGATGAAGTCTTGGAGAGACTCATCTAGTTTCTGGCGACAGCTCTTAAGGTCCCAGGAGTTTCTAGGGCGCATGTATGTGCCCTGGAAATTCCCGACAAAGATCCGAACCAAGTCGTGCCAGTCGTGGATCTGAGAGGGAGGAAGGTGCTCAAGCCAGGCTTGCGCCGAGTCTGACAAGAGCAAGGGGAGGTTGCGGATGATGAGCAGGTCGTCGTCCGCGCCACCTAGCTGAAAAGCCAGACGATAATCGGCAAGCCAGAGTTCGGGATTGGTCTCACTGCTATACTTCGTGAGGTTGGCTGGTTGTCGAAATCGGGCTGGGAACTGAGCGCTGCGGATGGCCCTACTAAAGACCCGAGGACCAGGTGATTCAGGAGAAGGACTGCGATCCTCCTCACTGTCATAATGGCCACCTCGGTGTGGATGGTAGCCTCGGGCGGGCCCTTCATTGTCGTGGCGTCGTCGCCTGCTGACCACCTCATGGTCTGCCTGCACCTCGCGTTGGTTGCCGAGGCGGTCGAGCCGCCCGGGGACCCCGTGGGCCGTTGGCGTCTGAGCGGGCTCGGGACGAACCGTGGCCTCCCTATCCTACCGAGGCGGTGCCGAGGGGAGGTCTGAGGCGGCTCCACGCCGCTGGGAGGTGGAACTCTTGGCCTGCTGCACCGCGGCGGTCTCGAGGAGATCCCGGAGCTCGCCGCGAACCCGTCGCCCTTCCATGGTGGAGGGCTCGGGCATCACGTGCACAAGCATCGCTGTAGCCGCGACATTCTGGCTAGCGCGATTGAAGATTGGGGGACGATCGTCCCCTTCGTCGTCGTTGATGCGGTGGTGCACATCGCGAGCCCACCGCCGGGCTCCTCCACCGTCACCGTGGCCCTGCTGCTCCTGCTCAAGAGTATTTTAGAGCTGTTGCAGAAGGAGTCGATCTTGCTCGATCTTGGCCTGAAGCTCACAGAGCTGCTCCAGGTCCGGGCGCCGAAATTGTCCGAGGGCAAGGTTCTCGTTCCGTGCTGCCGGTGGGACGATACATGAAGGCGTGGCATCGCCCGTTCCCTGATGAAGCAGAGTACGGTTGCCTACCCCCTCGTCTTCGTCGCCTGTGCTTGGCATCCCAAGTCCGACGTGGAAGCACTCACGAGTGGGATCGTAAGTACCTTCATCGTCAGAATCGGAGTTGCCAAAGCAATAATCACTTGCGGCCAAGAAGCGGCGCATGGTTTCACGGTCGTGGAGGTCAGAGAAATCTGCTCCGGCCCATGCCTCGTCCTCCTCCGAGGAATCGGTGTGGGTTTGGGTCGACGTGGTGGTGTCGAAGTCAAGAGCGAAGCACTGGCGGCGTCCCGAGAGATCCGTGTGAGTGGAAGCATAGGCGTAAGCATAAGAGGTGTCGGCATTTCTCAACCCAAAGGGGTATGGAGATGGTGCCGTCACCGGGCTCTGCTCCGCCGGAGTTGGCTCCTTAGGGAGTGGTGGAGCGGAGCTTGATGTCGGGGCATCGCCGGGTGCCACCGGTGTTTTTCCCTTGTCCAGGCTCAGGCTAGATAGGTCCCCAACCAGGGACCCTACGCCAACAGCTGGTCGTAGGATACCGGCAGAGAGCGGCGAGTCACCCTGGGTTCGCATAGCATCGGGGTGATTCTGCTCGCGTCGTGCCCGGCGAACGCGGCGAGAGCGGCCGCCTAGGCGCCGCCTGCGCCTGGGCTGCTGGTGCATGACGTCGTCGTCGGCAGGCAGGGCTCGGGGTGTGAGGAGTACCATGTCGTACTCGTGCCCTAGAGACATGAACTCCAGGCTCCCAAACCAGACCACCGTGCCGAGACGCAGCGGTCGTACGGGGTCTGCCATCTGGAACTTGTTGGGATGACGAAACTGACACGCAGATCCCCTACTTGGCGCGCCAACTGTCGGTGTTTCGGACTAGGGGATCCTCAACCAACTAGTGAATTTGTGCTGCGTGTTCCCAATCCCGGATGGTGATGCAAAGAGACATAAGGCTTATACTGGTTCGGGTAATTGGTGCTCTACGTCCAGTCTGAGAGATCGATCTTGTATTCCTTGCACCGAAATGCTTGTAGTAGGGGGTTACAAGCTAAGTGAGAGAGGGAGCTAGTCCCAGGTCTCGGCGTGGAGTGATGTGGGCTGTTTGAGACATCGCTCTCAGGCAGCAAGGAAGTGTGCGTGTTACAGAGTGTTGTTTTTGTGAGTGCCTGTCCTCTCCCCCTAGAAATGGCCCAAGTCTTTTCCTTTTATAGTTTGAAGGGAGGACAAGGGTTGTACAGGTGCTAACTATACGGCGTCGTGCGAACAGAGGCGGCGTGTCCGAGCCCTGTAGCCTGTTCCTATGGTGGTGTGGTCGTCGGAGTGGTCCGTCCTTGGAGCGCTGGGGCGACGTGCTGGTCACATCCGATCCTATGGGTCATGGGAGCTCCAGGGCTGCCTCGGAGCGGGCGCGGCGGTCAGCGTGCGTGATGAGTACAGGCCCGATCTTCCGAGAGGTAGCCGGTAAGTTCGATTTGTGGAGATCTCGACGTTGGCGATCCGGCTTCAAATCAGACGCGATTCAAACCCTGCAACTGTTACACCACTGCTCCGTTGGTTATCAACCAAGCACAACTTGATTGACCTCGCCAAGAAGGCTTTTCCTGCAAACGAATCGAAGAGCACAAGCAAGAAGGTAAAACACGCAATCTGAAATTGCAAATATGAATGTCGCGAATATCAATAGAGGGTTCAAGAACTCGGTTCCAAAGGACTAATCGACACAGTGGAGGAGATCAAGAACAGGGGCCCTAGATCACTGTAAAAGGATTTGTCACCACAGTTACAATGAACGATTCAATTTCTCGATGGAAAACTAAACTCTAAACAAAACCCAATTGTGTAGCAGCGGCGGCGGCTGTGTTTATAGTCTAAGACTCGACCTAGGGTTGGGGACGGCCAGGGGTTGGGCGGCCACAACTTGGGCTTAAGGCCCGACACGATACATGGCCAAGTTGGCCCGAATAGGTGACGCAGCACCTTGCCGTGGTCACACAGAATGATCCACGGACCTTCTGGAGCTGGAACCAGATCCAAAACGACGGCGTCGTCGTCCCCTTTCCAACGCATCCAAGAACGGCCCGTTTCGATGTCGTATGAGGAAGTTATGACCGAAACAGTGATGACGTGTCTGCTGAATCCGAGGGCGACATGGCAGCTGAGTTGGGAACGAATTGCAACTTGGGGAAGACCATGGCGTCGGTGTGTCCAGCGTGGCGATGTCCTCATCAGTGCGGGTCGCTGTGGACTGACTGCGCGCGAGGCCGAGGCTCGGTCGGTGCCGAGGCCGAACCACGGTGGGGGGTCTCGGCAGACGTGAATCCCGAGATAGCCGAGACCCTGGCGTAGAGTGCCGAGGCCCGGAGGGAGCGGTCGATCTGGTACGCTGGAGGCGATGATGACCCGGGTCAGATTTCCCATGCTGCGTTGTCTTCGGGGCGGGGGTTACGGGGCACAGTGCAATTCAGGCGCTGATCATGGGCACAGCGCCAGAACACAGTGGCCGGTAATCCCAGCCGGTATGGCGTTGATGTGACTCCTTGTCTTGTCGGCCGCTCCGCGGTGTCGAGCCGTCGTCCGGCTGAGATTGCAGGAGTGGTTGACGCATTAATGAGACGTGACATGCCGTCGGGAAGGCTGGTCGAGGCGAGAGCGACGTGTTATTGTCAAGCCAGCCTCGAGCGATACGGATAATAGCTGTCTTGCTCGAGGCTGGACGCACGAGGCCTCGGGCGAGGCGGAGATTGGGCTCCCTGCCGAGGCCTCTCGCGAGAGGCCTCGCGCGAGGCGGAGATTCCGTCAGGGTGTCGAGGCCTCCCGTGCGAGGCCTCAGGCGAGGCGGAGAGCCGGTGGGCTTGGTCGGGGCTGGTGGTGAACCCATGGCTTACCTTCTAGCTTTGTTGTTGACGGGATTTAAGTGACTCTTTCGGTGTACGCTCGGGGTACCCCGTTTTATGGTACCCGACAGTCTTACCTGCCACCTAACTAAGAATTAGCTATAAATTGGTTTCTTCTAGCTAATACAACTAATAGTTAAACCAGCTGATAGCTAATTGCTAATATATAGCTAATTGTTAGCTAGGTGGATCCGAATGAGGCCTAAAATATACGAGAAGTACAGAAAATTGAGATGTGAGGTGGCTCGACTCATCAATGTTCAAATGTTTTAGTAGATCATGCGTCCACCATTCATGAGTAGTTGGTCTTTTTTTCTAGTCTACCTCTATATGTATGTTATAACTCTTCAGGCCTTTTTTTGAAGGTGTTTGGATCTTTGGCTAGCCTGTCTCACCTAGCAAGCAAATAAATCAAAGTTGCATCGGCGTTTGGATGCTGAGCTAGGCTGTCTCAAAGGTTCGTATATTCTAGGTTTCTTTCTACAAACTCAAATCAAATCAGTTAAGATCTTGTTTAGAGGTGCTCCATGCTGCTTCAGCCCTATATGTGAACAGTGCGCTATAGCACCTAGACGCAAGGAGCGATGCCAAACGAGCCTTGGCTCGCCACCTGTGGCAAGGTTAGCATCGTCCAATAAGATGAGACCAAGAAACATAGCTGAGGTACCAAACATTCCCTTCGTCTTCCCGTTGGTGAACTATGTGCCACGGTCTTGTGTTTTCCCTCTAGTGGTTGGTGGTTTTTTAGTTGTTTTGTAGTTTATTGTCTCCTATGTAGGTTACGTTGCTTCTTTCCTTTAATAAACTTTTGCAACAAATCTCTTGATATCTTTTCAGGGGAAAATGATACATGAGAAATATAAGAAAATGCATGGGAAGGCAGTATTGAGAAAAAAATTAGTTAGGGTGTAGTTTGACTATCAGAAATTAGTCCAACACTATGTAAACGATATGCTGCAAAATTAGTGCCATCAGTTTCGTATATAAAACATTTTCTAATCAATATGATCCGTAGCAACTACGTATAAGTCATCACAAAAAAGAATTTATAGTCAATCATCGATTTTGGACAATCATACAACTTCACTTGAGGTCCTTAATGGATTGTTCAACTAATTAGACACGCAATCCGATTTCGCAAGCCTCTGCTTAGGCAATCCTAATGTACATTTTTTTCAATAATCTACTTCTTAATATTCTTTCTTTTTTGCTTTATCCGTCATGTGGGGCAAATAGATTGATTATAACTAAAAGCAGAACAACCTTAGGGTCATTAGGCGCGATACCAGATTGATCGGTAAACCAGTCCGTTGTCGAGTTCATTGTATTTGGCTAGCACGCTCGTTTTAGAGGTTAAGACGCAAATTAAACTAGTACGGTCGAGTTCTGGTAACATTACACTTGGTTGCTTTGTGATCACTGAAGTCAACTGTGTCTGGCAAAAAAGAAACACTGAAATCAACTAATTAGACACTGAATGGCTAGTTTCGACTGCAAAGTAACAGTGGTCACAACAATGATAATTCGTCTTTGTAATCATGTTTAGTACCAACCCAAAAGAAGGATACAATTACAACGTTCTACCAAACACGATCGAACAGCTTGTTTCTTTCCGATGAAACGAAGATAATAACAAAGCTACGTCCAGAAAAACAGCGAGGTACAGTTCACGTAATAAATAAAAGATTTATAATATAAGACACACACACGCCGCACTAGATGATGAATCAAGAGCAAGTTTTGTTGGTTGAAGTATAATTTTTAGGTGAGGCGATTCTCTCCCAGCTACCATCCACTCTCCCGTAACATGCATGGCCCATCAGTCCACCAAGTCAGTCACATAATAATACACACACACAAAAACTAGTCCCCATGTGAGAGATTATGCATGTAATCCGAGCATCCGATTCATTATTCCTGCATAATACGCAGAGGTTTGGTGACGGGCCAGCAGCCTGCACGGAAGCCGTCGGTCCAACCATAAAAAAAAAGAACCCGGACGTCGTGGGTGGTTTTCCTCCCCTCCCAGAACGTCGTTGTCAGGTCGTTGCCAATTGCACGTCGAGTTCTTTCTTTGGTTCGACCTTCCCTGTTGCCTATTGGTGCTGCTGCCATGTGCGGCTCGTTTTACTTTTTTCGGTGGTTGAAAAATAAATATAAATATAAATCATATCAAATAAAGCGAGTACAGAACAAAACCTAATATGATGATGCTAGTAAGATAGCAGCGGCGCGGCGTGGCCCAACCGCCCAAGCCCAAATGATTGAGGCATGATGCAGGCGGCGTGGAGAGATTGTGGCAGGCAAGTCTGTTTAGCTGATCGTTTTTGCGGCTAATAAATCAGCTGATGCTGTTTTATTAGAGAAAGATATTATACTATGGCTGATAAGTCGGAGTGATAAGTTCAAGCGAACTAGGCATGGTCATGCGTTGCATGGTGACCGGTTTATATGCAGCACATGGATGATGGATGGAAGGGTCAAGGGGACCTTCGGAACCTTCGCTAGTCACCGCAGGCAGACTTATTACGTGTGTAGTACTAAGTAATTACGGTGACCCTACTACCTTTAAATAGCCAGATACGAATACCCCACTACTACCTTTACTACAGTGCTCCTTTTAGACCAGACACCTGACCTGAGTATACTCCAATGGGCTCATATAAACGTCGTCCAAGGCGCCACGCGTACAGCTCGCTTCAATTGACTGCATGTTGGAGGCCGTTGCAGCCCAGCCTTCACGTATATCCGTCGCCCCAACATGGGAATTTGGAAGACGCCAGGCAACAAACAGCTCGAAAGGCGCAACAGCATATTATACTCACATAGCCACATCTCCAACAAACCATCCTCGCCACAACACCAGGGGAGGGGAGGCTACCTGCTACCCACCCAAAGGTCTCTCTTGCGCAACACAGCCATCTTCCAAGCAAACATTCATTCCTCACTCCAGAACACAAGAATGGACCATCAATAGTCGTGATGCTAAACATCAGGTGCATCAACAAACTTTATGCTAACCGAAGACCCAAATTTAGAACATCGTCAATCGAATGGACCTTGGCACATGGTGATGAAGCCACAACAGTTACTGGTACTCCACAGAAAGATGGTGGCAAACTAAACACCAACGGGGGTTATATGGTTTGTCAATGCTTTCATCAGTCAGTTAACAAAAGGAAGAAACAATGCATACAGCAATCGCCTTCCTACATACTGCAATCAACACAGCTAAACAGAATCAATGTTCAAGCTGCCGCTAATGTACAGGCTACTGAGCCAACCAGAGGGCTCCTAGCAACAGTGCGGTGTACGAAGATGGTGTGTCAGCAACAAGCCTAGTCTTATTAGGCGAGTACACCACAAAACCTACGAGTTACTGCCTCCAGCGGGTGAATCCACATACAAAAGCTACTTAAAATACAGGGGATTTCCTAAGCCAGACAAGGTAAGCATGTACAATCTTATGGTGCCATTGTCACGTCAAATAGACAGTTATTGTCTACTCGACAAAACTTCTGAACCTGCAAAACAAAACAAGGTAAACCACATTACACAATAGAAATGACCTATGACCTCAGGAAAATAGTAGAAACATTAAGAACAAGCACAAGAAATCTACTGGGGGAAAATATTCCATAGAACATTAGCAACAGTCTAACAATCCATTCATTAAGATGTACAAAACAAAACGACAGAAAAACTTTGTTCCATTTGAGTTGGCTCTGACAAGATCTATATTTCTAGTCTACTTTTGGAGACAAAATATGGTTCAAGACTAACTGTCAAGATGTTGACAAGAAATGTTAAGATGTGCACTTGTTCATGTTTATGGTAGACAGCAATTGCCATAACCTATACGGGCTCACTCAGCTATCGCAGAAAAGATTACGAAGTCCTTGAATTGCTTATGATAATAATAACATTATGCTCTATTGCACTATGTAAGAAATGAGGACATCGTCTACAAAAACAACTAAAATTTGTTTTGTTCATCAAAGTTCGAAGCTATAGCTACTTATGCCATCTTCACAAATGACAAAACGTTGACATATACAGCATCGCTGGAAGGTCTGCAAATATCTTATTTGGCCTTAGAAGGGATCGGCCAGCTCCGAGTTAATCTGTGACATTAGGGGCAATATGCAATAGATGCGATGTGTTATGCTCTGTAATCTAATTTCTAACTAGTTAGAGGAATCTTTGTCGACTGCACTAGGATTTGAGGACATGGCTACCCAAAAAAAAGCATCAGCAAATCCAAAAATTGGGAAGATTTTTTTTTTTTTTTTTGGAAAAGCCAGTGTAATAGCTAACAGAACCTTAGTGGAATAACATCCTCACTAAATAGGCCATGGCATCATGATTTAGGTTATTTTTCACAGAAATAGAAAGGGTCTGGAAGGTCTTCAAAAAGAAAATCATGTTCCTCCTTTCGTGCAAACAATAAGAACCTGTCCTACAGACGCCTCGAAACCCCAAATAAAGAATGGGAATGACCATCCATGTGCCCAGAAATTTCCTTACAAGTAAACCACAGACTCCAGTTTTCACTTCTGAAGGATTTCGTTTAAAAAGATACACAAACCAAGTCTTCTGTTACACAGCATAATTGGAACTGTCGGTTAACATATTATTGTTTTTCTTGCACAGCATAATTGAAACTGTCTTTGAACATATTATTGTCCCATCTCCACTCTTTAAAAGTAGTGTATCTGCCCATCCAGCAAGGTAGACTACAGGAACAACCAATGATCCAATTGTAAAAATAGATCAACTACCATAGAAGCATATAAAGGATCTCTAAAGTAATGCCAGCTCAGCAAAATATCAGCTTATATAGGAATAAATACAGCCCCTGTATGGTTCTCTAGAATGAGGGAATGTTTAATGATGTAGCTGATTACTTGCATTTCTTGTACTTTCATTTGATATAGTAAGAGTTAGCTGGTGCTACTACCAAGGTTATAGGTGGGTGGGTGGGGGGGGGGGGGGGGGGGGGGGGGGTACACTAACTCAATGAGCTGTCCGTGAGGAGACTCTACATCTTGCAGTCAATACAAAGCTCGAAGGCCAAGGCTGGAATACACTGATATCATGGCTGTATTATTATTTTTTTCCATAATAGGATGAACCTGAATTTCATTACTAATGCAACAAAATTACAGCGTGAACAAACATCGCAGGCATTACAGAGCATTTAACACCAGCCACACAATGTTTCATCGCCTCCCAAACAAGAACGGTGTCTAGCAGAAACATTAACATCAGGGCGACAGGGCCGACCAGAATGGAGGCACCCAGGGCCCCATGCCACTGGTCTCAAGAAAAAGGCATGCATCTATCACCATGACCACAACAAAAATAGCACAGCCAGGTTAGTAGTGCCAAGAGGGCAACCATGGTGCTTGCTCAAGTGCTACCACAAATTACTAACAGAAGACACAAAGCTTGCCAAATGGAAAAATGAACAGGTCAAGCATTGCCTTGAACTAGTGGAACACACAATCTATGGGCAAAGGCCTTACAGCCAAACATATCATTCACAATTGATCAATCAGTCAGGTTCGCCTTCATGATATTTACAAGGCTCTGAGGCCATGTCAACAAACAAGGGTAGGCATAAAAACGAGATGTCTGAAACAGATCCTATTTTCATTGCGTAGCCTACCCCAACTTGCTTGGGATTGACAGGCTTTGTTGTTGTTGTAGCCATGAAAATACGGATCACCTTCTAACATAGAGGTCCCCTTGGCAGCTGAGGAAACTATAAAAAAGCCTAATAAAGATAAATTATTTTTATAGGAAATCTCTGTAAATCAGGTGGAGACCTAATAAATGGACTAAATTCATTTTGGGTAAAAGAAAGTTATCATTACTTATAAACCTCCCAGAGTCATATGCATACAAGCACCTATCAAGAAAACGCTGGGGCACAAAATCATGAAATTTTAGTGCATCAAGGTCTTTATGTGTGTGTGTGTTGTGGTGGTGGTGGGGTGGGTGGGAGGGGGGTGGTGGTGGTGATGGGGGGGGGGGGGGGGGGGGGGGGTAATCTTATGCTTCTATAATTTCTAAATGCACATTTCACAAGGTACACAGATCAGACTGCTCATATCTTACATAATCGGATAATCACATAGACAACTGTACAAGTACTGGTAAAAAAGAACTATAAAATGGTGGTTAACCATAAATATTGCAAGAGTTCACACATAACAACGAGTAATACTTGCCGCTTTCAATATTCTTTGAAGCAAGAGTATTGGTATTTGCATGGAGTTATATATGTTCAACCATAAAACACAAAATGTTCATATTCAAACTTACCTATATCTCAAGATGAATTGCCAGCATCAGATCCATCTGAAGAGGAGCTATCACTGTCTGAGTCTGCCAAAAGAATGTTACCTGATCAGGCTACTAGGCTTTTTAAGTAGCAGTCATGAGCTAAATAGCAGCAAGGGAAGTAGAGAGATGTATTACCACTAGAAGATGATCCTGAGTCACTGCTGGAGCTGCTTGAATTGCTTGAACTACTCGTATTCTGTCTATTCTCATCATTTTGCTCTGGCGCAGACGTTGGTAGTTGCTCACCTGCCAGCGAATCTATTTGTGGCAAAAATCATAAACTTATTACCTTACTTGTAATGTGCTTTTAAGATAAAGTAGAAAATAGGGCTAACCTTTCGCAACTTGCTTTGGTGATTTTTCACCAACAGGTTCTTGGGGGACTGGTGTCTGCAACGCATGAAACAGTTGATTATAAATAGTTTTGCTTAAAACAATAGTAGTAATGATAAAAATGACAGAGTGCTCATACTGGTTGCGGTGGTTGTATAGGGTGCTGTGCACGCAACTCTGCATCTTGTCTGGCAAGCATCGCTCGCTCGGCCTTTCTCTTTTGCTTGCTCAGGTTCTTCTTGTAGTTGGCCACAAACCTGTCAAGCTCCCAAAGTGTCTCAGCATCCATGCTATCAATTTCAACCTCAATCTCATCATCATGCTGCATAACTGATAGGTTCTTGTTCTTAATGACTTGCACAACAGCATCAAGCTTCTCTGGCGGCAAATTCTGGAGGTTCTCACTAAGCTTACGTTTCTCATCTATTGTCATGTCCCTCTTATTTGGATCCTTTGCCCTTGGTTTCTTCATTGATGGAGTACGGGTATAAGTGGGAGTATGACTGATTGGTCTTGAATTGGTGTCCAATGCCATGTGGTGTCTCATCGAATCTGACCTCTCTAGGAAGCGCAGGTCAATTGGTGGAGGTGGAAACTTCTTCGGCAATGGAGGACACGATGCGAGGTAGTTAACCTCAGCCTCAATCTCAGGCCACTGTGCCTCAAAGATTCCTGACAACTGCTCCGCCATGAAATGCACATCCTGACCCTTGGGATTATATGTCATCGCATTATGGAAAGTGAGCCGGACATCCTCAGCAAACTCCTTCGGGTTCCTGTACTGCCCATGGCTGAGCCGTCCCCTTATCGTGCCAAGATCCATTGGGTGCTTGATAATAGTAAAATAATCATGCAAACCAAGTGCAACTGGATCAACAGGCTTGTTGAACACCCACCCAAACTTGTGCTTCATTAAGCGGCTCAGAAGTGATGAGGACTTCTTGAACGCATGAGAGTAGAGCCGCCGCTCGGCATCAAAGTCTGCGCCACGAGATTCTAGGTACCTATGCTTCTTCTTGTGGTGCTTAGATTTCTTGCGCCCATGTGAATCTGAGGGAGGAATCCTATCCTTGGCAAGCAAGAACTCCGAATTTTGGTACAATTGATTGGCCTTTGGCGTCCGTTTCTCCTTCTCAAAGGCTTCATTATGAATAACCGACACGGTTAGTGGTCTGCGCTGCAGCAGCGTGTGGCCAGGAGTAACGGCAGCTGCAATCTGAGCAGACATGGGCACCGCCATATCACCAGCTGAGAACTGTGGCTGCACATACCCAGCATCCACCACCTGCTGCTGTGTTGGCAGCACCATCAAGGGCAAAGGCGCGGGCTCAGAAGCCTCCCGCTGCGCCAGGGCCTCAGCAGCCTCCTTCAGCCGCTTGGAGAGCACGCGGACCTGGTCGAGCTCCCCTGCCAGCCGGCGCCGCAGCTCACTCCTCGCCCTGCGCTTCCGTGCTTTCTCGGCCTTCTCAGCCGCCCAGTCGTCCCCATGGCCGTTAGGAATACGGCCACCGACCCGGTTCAGCCCAGACGAGGGGTCCCCCGAGGCGGCACCGCGTTCCCCAGACGGGGCCCGGGCGGGAGCCGAGGCCGGCGCTGCCGGATCGGGCCGCGCCGCAGCGCCCGCCGCCTCCGCGCGGCGGATGTTGCGGCGAATCGAGGATAAGGTTTCGGAAAGGGGATTCGCGGCCGGGGCAGGGGCAGGGGCAGGGGCGGGGGCGGGGGCGGGAGCGGGAGCGGGAGCGGGAGCAGGTGCGGGGGCGGGGGCAGGGGCAGGGGCAGGGGCTGGGGCGGGGGATGGGGAGGGGGCGGGAGCTGGTTCTGGAGGAGGTTTAGGGTTTTTGCGGGGGTGCTTACGGGTGTAGACCTTGATCTCCGCGGCCCAGCGCGACCTGGGCGGAACGGCGGGAGCAGCCGGCGCCTCCACGGCGGGGGCAGGTCCCGGCGTCGGCTCCTCCCCGCCGGCGCCGGCGCCGGGAGGGTCGGAAGCCATGCATAAACTCTAAATCCGGGGCCCAGGAGGCGGGGGCACGGCGCGGAATTGGGGAATTAGGAGGGTTTTTGCGTGGAAACCCTAGGGAAAAATTTTCTGTGGTGCTTCGCGGCTCCGATTTTGATATTTTGCTGCGGCTATGGCGGTGGAGCGCGGATGGGGGAAGGGGTTGGCGGCGGCGTCGGACGCGTCTCTGCTTTTGTGGGGAAGGACTGGAGCTTAGCCGACGAGCGTCGCAAAGATGGGGGAGTCCGGGAGTGGGCAGGTGAGGGCGCTCGTGTAATCCTGGACGTTAGAATCGGCTTGACTCCGGTCTGGACGTCAAAGTAAAGGCTGGCAGCTGGTGGCTTCTTCAGTTCTTCTGCTGTGCGCTCGCCGCTGCAGATGCTTTAGAGCTTTGGCTAGCTTATGTACTCAGATCCTGCTGATTTCTCCGTGAGACCGGCAGCTAAGGCCACCCCATCGCTGGATGTTGGCTTTCTAGGATCGGACGAGAAAAGGAAAGAAGACGGTGTCCTCAATGCTACTATTCTGCAGAAAATACATACTCTCTCTGTACTTAAAATTAAAGTCGTTCTAAAGGGTATGTCAGATGTTTATAACTGAAGTTGTTTTGCACAGTTTAACAACGTTTTGGACTCAATTACCCCTGATCCATCGTCTCGGCCGCAACCCAGTAAAATTTGTGTCCTTCGTCCCCATTTGCTCTATGGCCCCATTCGCTTAAAGAAATTTTGGAGAAATCTGGAGGAATCTGGATGAATCTGAAGGAATTTGTGAAAGAAAAGCACTGTTCCGGATGAAAAAAGAAGCGGATCAAGCCGAGTTTAAGAACACGCGAACGGGGCCTATCTTGAGGAGGCATCCTAGCAAAATTCGTGTCCCGTGAAAAAAAAGGATCCCAGTGCGTAAGGGATCAATCGGTCAATCCTTGGACCTCCCACCTTAGGCCTCACAACACTAACTAGTCCGAGTCTTTGTTGCATGAGAGAAACCCGAAACTCTATTTAATAAGGGTATTGTCAGTGTTTTATAAACTAGACTAGTAAATTTATATGATTGTCGCGCTGTTATAGAAAGATGATGGTAGCATCCAAAAGACACAAGGATTTATACTGGTTCAGACCGGAACCTTACGTCCAGTCTCAGAGTAGATGAAATGGTAGAGGATGTCTCTCTCCTAAAGATGGGTGCTCTGGCTGCCCTTATATAGAGTTCGGGGCCAAGGCGTATACAAAGCAATAGGTTCTCTCGACCGAAGGGTTGTGAGCCTGAGGGAGGGCCTAGCTAACTTGGCTTGCAAGCTACGCCGTCTTATGAAGTACAACCGGACGTGGCTCTCGTCATGGTCTTGTGGCCACGTCGCGGTATGGTGTGGCGTGGTGCTACTGTGCCGACCGTGGCGGCACTGTAGGCACGATGGTAGTTCGCCAGCCGTCCTATGCGACGTGGTCTCCGCTATGGTCTTCGTCATCGTCTCCTGGTTTTCTGGGGCATCGTATGGGAGTTGGTGGTCGCCCCCAGGTCGTTGATCACCTTGTTGTCTTGGGGAGCGGGGGGCCACGATCCCTATCGTTGAGGTCGTGGTTCCCGCCAGCCTAGATGGCCTCTAAGTCAAGGCCCTCGTCGTACTCTCGTTTCGTTGGGCCATATCTAGCAGGTGGTCATCGTATCTATCGTCATCGCTTTAGGCGGTATTGTCTTGTCAGTGCGGCGTGGCACAGGGATGGTGTCTGACCGGACTGAGGTGACTGCTGTACCCTCGGTCCTTGTGGAGTCAGTGTGGTGTGCTCATTCTTGTCAGAGCAGGCACGCTTAGCGGTGCTCGACCTCTCCCTGTTCTTTCTAGGGGTCGGGACGGAGGAGAGGTCGTGCACCCTTCGAGCGCCGCGCGGCTAAGGCACGAAGGAGGGGTTGTGGCTGACCCTGGTCTTAGCATTCGGCCTGGTTCGCTTGGCTTAGCTGGACCTCAGTCATTCGGGCCTTTGCTAGCTGATATGTTGTGGGCTGCTTGGCCTGTTAACTAATCGATGCCTTGAGACACCCCGGGTTATGACCCTGACAATAGCCCTCGAGCGTTTTTATGATCACGAAGTGATCGTGAAAGCGCTGAGATGCGCGTGCGTTGAACGTGGATTCGTAGTCATGGCTTATTCGAGCTTCATCGCTCGATCCCTTACGTGCAAGTTGTGGTCATTGTGCTTTACCCTATTAGGACACCCGGATGATGTGGTATGTGACTGCTGAGCCCTACTATGTCAGTGTGCTGCGTATGAGGGTTCGCGACCCAGGCGGGTGTTGATGGTAGTTAACATTCATCACAAACCATCAATATAACTTACATAAATGGCTAAAATGGATCATCACTATAGACTTAGGGGTTTAAACTGAAAAATTCCATGAGGTTTTGTTGAATCGGTGTTGTCAGCAGGATTTAATCAGAAAACCGCCAAGGAGAACCTATTCGTCAAAGGAAATTATGGAATTCCGCTGCGTAAACAACGTGGTAAGACTCTAGAAGACTCCAGGAGGCTCTCCACTGAAGCGGAGCCCGTGCCCCTGACATGTGGGGCCGGCCGGCCCCACCTCTAGGCCGGCCGTCCTATGGGCCTCTCATGTCAGCCTCCCATTGCTATGTCGGTTCTCCACCGCCTTAAGGATTGCATGTCCGTCGTTTATTCAAGTCGGTTTGATCCAAGGGCTCAGGATTGACGCTCCAGCCTATATATATATATGCCTGCACCCCCCCCCTTAGAGCATGAATTGGCATTTGATCCTAAGAGCCTGAGGGCCAGAAACCCTAATCCATATTTCCATCAGGATCAGAGCTAGCAATCAAGAGAAGATTAGTCCTCAATAGGATCTAGTCTTGTATTAAAGATAGAGAGATAGAGTGAGAGTGAAGAGTTTGGAGGAGTCCCGGCCTGTCGGTGCTCTCTCTACGGCTTGTATCCTGGCGGAATCAAGTTCTTCTTGAGCTTGCTTCTGAGATTTCTTTGGTAATCGACTTCTAATTTTAAGTAAGCATCTTGTTCATATTGTTCTTCAGGTTTGCGACCCTCTTTTGAGTACTTTAATCCTTGTAGCTTCTAGGTTAAAGTAGTATTCGTAGTGTAAGCGTGGTGCTTAGACTCGGTTACTCGTGGATGTACCCTATTTTCTGGAACGGTGGTAGCTCGCGAGGGTGACTCTTATAGCCTCGTTGAATCCTTTGTAGTCCACCTCCCATTAGTAGGCCTAGCAGGACCTTATTACTATAGAAAACATACTCTATCTATGTTTTCTCTAGTAATATCTTTAGAATTGAACAATAGAAGACAAAGCTTGCCGAAGTTAGAACTAGAAGACCTTAGCAGTCTTCTCTATGCTCCTATTATCTAGCCTTGATTGTGAAGTTAGGATAAGTTAGATTTGATTATTCTCATACACGTTTCCTTGAGTTCGATATAAAACTAGGTACTCCCGGTGAAGTGCTACATCAATATAATATTCGTATGCTTGTGGATTATTCTGTGTGCATTAATTTATACCAACAAGCATTTCTAACGCCATTGCCGGGGAAACAGTTGCTGAGTTAACTTCAAACCTAGCTTATCCTTGTATCATTATTCTTTTTCTTTCTTTTTACCATGGATCTAGAATCCACCCCTATCTACCAATATGGTGTACCCACGAGCACACGCCTACAACCACAAGAGTCTTCAAAGCCTATCCTAACACCTGGCTATGAGTTGCACCCATGTTTAATTAACATGGTTCAGGATCAACCCTTTTCGAGCGAAGATGATGAAAACCCCTATTCCCACGTAAATGAGTTTGAGCAAACATGTGCATGCTTACACATTGCAGGCATGTCAAACGAAACCTTACAATGGAAGCCTTTTCTAATAGGGACAGGGATCCCAATCTTCTGTCAGGTAGTGATAACTATCGTTGTGGCCGAGAATGACACACCGATCCGGCTTCAGATCGAAAGATCGAACCCTGCAATCTTAGCACCACAACTTCTCTGGTTATCAACTGAGACACGGATCCGGTTGACCTCGCCAAAAAGGCTAATCCCTACCTGCGCAACGAAGAACACAAGCAAGAACAAGAAAGAAAGCAACAAAATTGCAGATGAATGATTAATCTCACGAAGTTGGGGTCTCACAAACCGATGAACGGTGAAACTGTTCTTGATAGATTAATCTAAGCAAAACCCAAAACCTAATGATGGTGGTGGCATATGATTATAAAAGTCTTAGGGTCGTCACCTACCCTGGACACGCCCACTAATGGGCCCAAACACGATACACGGTCCAACGGACCAAAAGACGATGTCACAGCACCCTAATAGATTCTAGACGCTGACTTGTTTCAACGATTCCTGTTGATTCTGAAGGTCTTTTGATGTGAGAGCACTTGGATTGGGGTCCTTATCAAATTAGCTTTCTAACCATATATGGATCGTCGAAAACGGAGTCCGGATGTGTCCTGGGTGACCAGTTTAAGGCAGACTGATCCTGGAGACCGAGGCAGACTCGAAATCATGTTGGACTGGACCTCCGGTTTCTGTTGAACATCCTTGCTGGTCATCAATGCCTCCACCTCTTCCTCTAAGTCCCTCATGACCCTCTCCAATGTTCCTAAGCAAGATAACATCATTAGGTAGTAGTCTATTCTCAAAAGTATGAAAAGGATCTCTTAAGAACGAGCTCACCTCTAAATTGAGTTGACACATTCGAGCTCGGGTCATTGGACCTTGCATGACGGTTGGAGGATCAGTGGGTACATCTAAAGGTGTGATGTCCTCATCATCCTCCCCCTCTTGAAACTGAGTTGTCCTCGACTCAAGCTCATCTTCTTCTCCCAAATAAGGCTTCAAATCTGCAATGTTAAAGGTGGGACTAACCCCGAACTCGGGTGGCAACTCAAGTTTGTAGGCATTATCATTTATTTTCTCAATTATCTTATAAGGACCAGCTGCTCCTGGCATTAATTTAGACTTACGCAGCTTAGGAAATCTATCTTTTCTCAAATGTAACCAAACCAAATCACCCGGTTCAAATTTAATTTCTTTTCTACCTTTACTACTAGCAATTTTATACTTTTCATTCATTCTTTCAATATTTGCTTTAGTTGTTTCGTGCAACTTACGAATGAATTCAGCACGCTCTCCAGCATCACTATGTGTTCTATCAGTGGTAGGTAAAGACAAAAGATCAATAGGAGCGCGAGGGTTAAAACCATACACTACCTGAAAAGGACTTATCTTGGTGGTGGAATGTTCCGCCCTGTTATATGCAAACTCCACATGCGTCAAACACTCTTCCCACATCTTCAAAATACGCTTCAAAATTGCTCTCAACATGGTGGACAATGTTCGATTCACTACCTCAGTTTGCCCATCAGTTTGGGGATGACATGTTATAGAAAACAGCAGCTTGGTCCCCAATTTATTCCACAAAGTGCGCCAAAAATAACTCAAGAATTTTGCATCGCGATCTGAAACAATAGTAGAAGGCATACCATGCAAGCAAACAATTTCTTGAAAGAAAAGGTCAGCAATATGAACAACATCGTCGCTCTTATGACAAGGAATAAAATATGCCATCTTAGAAAAACGATCAACCACCACAAAAATACTATCCCTCCCCCTCTTAGCCCTTGGCAAACCCAACACAAAATCCATAGATATATCAGCCCAAGGAGTAGAAGGAACAGGAAGAGGCATATACAAACCATGTGGGTTCAACCGCGACTTAGCTTTTTAACATGTGGTGCACCGAGCCATGTACCGTTCTACATCTCGCCTCATCCTAGGGCAAACGAAATGTGTGGACAACACCTCCTATGTCTTCTTAGCTCCAAAATGTCTCATCAATCCGCCTCCATGTGCCTCTTGCAACAACAAAAGACGAATGGAGCCAACTGCAATGCATAGGCGGTTAGCTCTAAACAAAAACCCATCATTGATCATAAACTTATACCATGTACGTCCTTCTCTACAATTTAGCAACACATCCTTAAAATCAGGATCAAGCGCATATTGTTCTTTTACCGATTCAAGCCCAAAAATCCAACAATCAAGTTGGGACAGCAATGTATATCGTCTAGACAAAGCATCAGCAGTCACATTATCCTTCCATTTCTTGTGTTTGATAATATAATGAAAAGATTCAATAAATTCAACCCATTTAGCATGCCTACGATTCAGATTATGTTGAGAGCGAAGATACTTAAGTGATTCATGATCAGTGAAGGGAATCATGACGCCTAAGAGGGGGGGTGAATTAGGCAACTTAAAATTCTAACTCTAAACTATGACCTCTTTTTCTAACCTTAGCAAAACCTATGCAAAAGACAAACTATCTAAATATGCAACTATGGTTTTGCTAATGTGTTGCTATCTCTACCGCGAAAGGAGTAATGCAATTAATGTAAATGCAGAAGCTAAAGAGCAAGGTAGAGATATGCAAACTCCTGTCGATGTCTCTGGTATTTTTACCGAGGTATTGAGAAGCGCGCAAGCTTTCCCCTAGTCCTCATTAGAGCCCCTCGCAAGGAATCCCTCGCAAGGGCCAAGCTCCCGGTCGGGTAACTCCGTGGATAGCCTCGGGCCTTCCCCACGCGCAAGTGGGTCTCCGACGTGCCTTCCGGCAAGCCTCTCCTGGATGCTCCCCGCCGTCTTCACTATTAAGCTTCCGGCCGAAATGCCGTAGGCCTTGTTCCCTCCGGTACACGGTGTCGGCCACACCACAAACGCGGTTGGTGTGATCTCGCAAGACTACAAGCCCCTCCGATGTACAACAATGGTGCGCGCAAGCACCGAGTGGTAAGAGGTATGCAAACCTCACTAAACACTAGGCCTAAACCTAGAGCAAGCGCATAAGCGGTGGTCTAATCAACCTAAGCACTTCGCAAAGCACCTACGCTAATCACCTAATAAAACACTAAGCACTATGCAAGTGGAGATCAATAAAATGGTATATCAACACCCTTGGTATGTTTCCTCAGCTCCACCACACTCAAATGGCCGGTTGGGGGTTGTATTTATAAGCCCCACTGAGAAAGTAGCCGTTGGGGACGAAATCCTGCTTTTCTGCTACTGACCGGACGCTAGAGTCGTCCTGATCGGACGCGTCCGGTCGTCTCGACCGTTGGAGCCATGAACAACTGATCGGACACTGCCAGCGTCCGGTCACTTGTCACCAGACATGTCCGGTCACAAGTTCGCCACTTTGGAACCTCTCTGTGCTCGATCGGACGCTGTTGTCCAGCGTCCGGTCGGTTTTGCCGCCAGCGTCCGGTCACTTGCTGAGTGTGTTGTCGGACTGATGAACAATGCCATTGGTGCATCCGGTTGATTCACTTGTTCTACGTCCGGTCGCTGCTTGCTGATGCCGAACCACTGATCAGAGCATCCAGTCACTTTTCTCCAGCGTTCGGTCTAGCGTCCGGTCACTTCTGTGAGCTCATTTCTTTGTGATCTTGCGTACGGCTTGGTTCCTATCTTCGTGCTTGGACTTTGCTTGATATCTTGGGTCTTCTCTTATGCTCCTAAGGTCTTGCTTGTGGTGTTGATCCTTGGATCATCACGTCGCCTTCGTTCAAGTCACATCTTGCACCCTATTGAACTACAAAACAAACACTTGCAAGTTCATTAGTCCAATTTGGTTGTGTTGGTCATCAAACACCAAAATCCAAAGTAAATGGGCCTAGGGTCCATTTTCCTTATAATCTCCCCTTTTTTGGTGATTGATGACAACATGACCAAAGCAAGCAAATAATAGAATTTTGAAATTTTAAAAACTACCTACTTGCTAGGATGCAATGCAAGAGGCAAGATTATATGATGCTAAAAGATACTACTTGTAAGATTACATAAAAACTTATCTTGCCCTTGCAAATGTCCCCATTTTGGTATTATGGATTTAAGCCTTGCTTTCTATAAATTCTCCCCATTACATATGCTAATCCATAATCCACTATCCTCCCTTTCTCGGACCATTACTACAAATTAATGCTTGCTTTTGGTCCTCTAAATTCTCCCCCTTTGGAATCAAACATAAAAAAGGAAGACATTAGTAGCACAAGGGAGGGTCAAACTTTGTGATCCTTTGTGTAGAGTGAAATAGATCACAAAATTTGGCTCTCACATTATATAGACTAAGCTCCCCCTAAATATACGCATACATATGGTAGAAGGCAAAGCATATGCATAATTGGCAAAGTATTGCACAAGGGAATTTAATCTATATAATGCATGGAGAAAGCATATAAATATCCAAATGATATCGGTTTAGAAATACCACATGTGGAAATCAATTTGACTTCTACCATTTGCAATAGGTGGTGGATGTTTGAAGTATGATGCTTAACTCCGGGGACTCCATTTTCCTTGCAATGAGACTACTACACACATGATAAGCTTGAAAAGGTGTTAGTCTCAAAGCATCCAACTTGTAGAGTAACCTCCCCCTATATTTATGCACACAAGTGTGGAATACTTGTAGGAAACGTGCACATTGATTTTAGAATAAAAAATACCACTTGAAAGATGACATCATATGAATGTGAGAGTCATTTTCGAAGGTGATATCCGGGAGAGATTATCTACAATTTAGACTTTGGCACATATTAGATGAACAATTGTAAGACAAGCTATGTGCCATGCTCCTAAACAATTTAAACCATGTAGGATTGCTCCAAGGAATAAGAATGAAACCGAGCAAGCCTACCATATGAAATACCTAGTGTATGCATGACCAAATATATAAGAATGCAAATGCAAACCTAGGCATGAGGAGTAATTAGATGCTAAAAGATTCTAATTCTTGGAAAATTTAAATCTAATACCAATTGAAGTAAATTGAATCTAGTTACCTAACATGGGAAGGGGAATTTGGGTTCATAGTATTCACTAACCCACTTGGCAATGATTTTGTCCATCATGATGCACCCCATGAAATGCATCCATACTTTGCCAAGTCTCCAAATTCTCCATCGTCCATCGGACTTCTCACTTCCCTTTCAGGATCCAAACCTTCTTGGTGCTCTTCATGTTGGAAATGATTTCCTACGACACCCAAAAGCATGTGACCCCATTGTTGGCTTGCTTGTACACCTTGATGGCCACCACCTTGTCATTTTTCTTTTTCTTCAAGAGATAAGGTGTGGAGGTCTTCTTGTCCACCTTGTTGGTGTAGGTGTTGGAGAGCTTGCTTGTTTGCATCTTCTCTTTCTTCTTTGCTCCTCCCCCATTCTTCACCTTACACTCATAGGACTTGTGACCTTCCTTGTGGCACACGTAGCAAACCACGGTTTGTCCTTCATCAAACTTCTTCACTCCCTTGACGGTGTTATCTTGATGAAGTTGGGCTTGCTTTGCCTTGCCTTTCACTTGACTCAAGTCCTTGGTGAGGCGAGCTACTTCTTGCTTGAGTTGCTCATTCTCTTTTGCAACTTCTTGTGTGCATGTATCTACAACAACTTTCTCAACACAAACTTGGTTGCACAAAGGTGAGTCTAAAAATAAATCATTACAAGAAGTAGAGGCATCCTTTTTAGACATGTTAATGATAGAACTTTTCTTTTTAGATGCCTTGGTGGGGGTTGTGCTAACGGCTTCAAGATTAGCAACTTTATTAGTTAGCTCATCACAATGTTTGCACATTGTTTCCATTTTAGCAAGCAAACTTTTATAAGCATCTTGTGAGCTAGCTAATTTTTCTTTTAATTTTTCATTTTTCTTTACAAGTTGCTCATCATTGATTGTGCATGCATTTGTTGTTGCACTAGCCTCAAGTTGCTCAATTTTAGTAGATAGTTGAACATTAAGATTAGCAAAATTCTCATATTATTCAAGCAAAAGTTTGTATGCTTTTTGTGAACTATCTAGCTTTTCTTTTATTTTCCCGAGCTTCTTTTATTGACTAGTGCAAACTTTAGCATAATTAAGGTTTTGTTGCACAATTTCTTCATAAGAAGGCATTTCATCATCACTATCACTCTCACTAGAGGATGAGCTTTCGTTACCTCGTGCCATAAGGCACACACGTGAAGAGCTTGATGATGAGTGTTTGCGCCCTCGCCTCTTGTGATGATGTTCTTCTTTACTTGAAGAATCATCCCATGATCTTATTGATGTGAGGGCTTGGTTCTTGCTTGCCTTCTTCTTTGTCTTGGGTGTGGGCTTGTTTGGACAAACTTCAACAAAGTGCCCCAACTCGCCGCATCCATAGCATCCTCTCTTTCTTTGCTCATTTCTTTGATTGGTGAAAATGAGATCTTGGATTTGGATGGGCACACCCTTGACATTGAGCTTTTGGATCATCTTCTCCACCTTGTTGATTAGTTTGATTGATTCTTCATCAAGGTCGGAGGTGGAGGAGAAAGATTGATCATCATCACTTGAATCTTCTTCATCATCATCATCCTCATCTTCTTCTTCTTCTTCACTTGAGGAGCTTGAGCTTGAGCTTATCTCAACTTGCTTCCTCTTCATCTTCTTCTTACCACATGCAAGAGCTTTGCCTTTGCTTGATGAAGAGGCTTCTTCTTGACCCATCTTCAGTGACATTTCAAATGCCACTATCTTGCCAATGACTATGGCTGGGGTCATGGTGCTCAAGTCCTCCATGTTGTGAAGGATGGTGATGATGCTTGCATATTTCTTTTATGGTAGCACGAAGATAATCTTCCTCATGATATCCGCATCATCTAGCTTTGTTAATCCTATAGAATGGAGCTCATTGATAATTAGATTCAAACAAGAATACATATCACGAACAAGCCCATCATCATTCATTTTGAAGGAATCATAATTTTGTTTAGCTAGACAATGTTTTTGCTCACGGACATTACTTGTGCCGTCATGGAGCTCTTGGAGTTTTAACCATATTTCATTTGCCGTATTTAAGGTGAATACTTGGTTAAACACATCCATGCTAAAAGATTCAAACAAACAATTTTTTGCTCTAGCATTGAAATGAATTTCTTTTTCATCACTCTTCGTGGGTTTATCGGGATTCTTAATGGGTTTCATCCCATCACGAGTGACTCTCCAAACTCCCAAGTCAACCGCCTCAAGGTAGCAAGCCATTCTAGCTCTATAATAGGGGAAGTTAGTGCCGTCAAAGTGCGGAGGCCTAGAGGTATCCATCCCAACCACTCTAAATAGCGTCGGCTCAACGGTGGTTAAGCCAAATGTCCAAATTGAGCCAACCAACTCTAATATCAATTGAAGGGAATCGTGACACCTAAGAGGGGGTGGGGGGGGTGAATTAGGCAACTTAAAATTCTAACTCTAAACTATGGCCTCTTTTTCTAACCTTAGCAAAACCTATGCAAAAGACAAACTATCTAAATATGCAACTATGGTTTTGCTAATGTGTTGCTATCTCTACCGCGAAAGGAGTAATGCAATCAATGTAAATGCAGAAGCTAAAGAGCAAGGTAGAGATATGCAAACTCCCGTCGATGACTCTGGTATTTTTACCGAGGTATTGAGAAGCGCGCAAGCTTTCCCCTAGTCCTCGTTGGAGCCCCTCGCAAGGAATCCCTCGCAAGGGCGAAGCTCCCGGTCGGGTAACTCCATGGATAGCCTCGGGCCTTCCCCACGCGCAAGTGGGTCTCCGACGTGCCTTCCGGCAAGCCTCTCCCGGATGCTCCCCGCCGTCTTTACTATTAAGCTTCCGGCCGAAATGCCGCAGGCCTTGTTCCCTCCGGTACACGGTGGCGGCCACACCACAAACGCGGTTGGTGTGATCTCGCAAGACTATAAGCCCCTCCGATGTACAACAATGGTGCGCGCAAGCACCGAGTGGTAAGAGGTATGCAAACCTCACTAAACACTAGGCCTAAACCTAGAGCAAGCGCATAAGCGGTGGTCTAATCAACCTAAGCACTTCGCAAAGCACCTACGCTAATCACCTAATAAAACACTAAGCACTATGCAAGTGGAGATCAATAAAATGGTGTATCAACACCCTTGGTATGTTTCCTCAGCTCCACCACACTCAAATCCTGCTTTTTCTCAGCTCCACCCCACTGAGAAAGTAGCCGTTGGGGACGAAATCCTGCTTTTCTGCTACTGACCGGACGCTGGAGTCATCCTGATCGGACGCGTCCGGTCGTCCCGACCGTTGGAGCCATGAACAACTGATTGGACGCTGCCAGCGTCCGGTCACTTACCACTGGACGCGTCCGGTCGCAAGTTCGCCGCTCTAGAACCTTTGTGTACTCGATCGGACGCTGCTGTCCTACGTCCAGTCGGTTTTGCCACCAGCGTCCAGTCACTTGCTGAGTGTGTTGTTGGACTAATGAACAGTGCCATCGGTGCGTCCAGTTGATTCACTTGTTCAGCGTCCGGTCGCTGCTTGCTGATGCCGAGCCAGTGATCGGAGCGTCCAATCACTTTTCTCCAGCGTCCGGTCACTTCTGTGAGCTCGTTTCTTCATGATCTTGTGTATGGCTTGGTTCCTATCTTCGTGCTTGGACTTTACTTGATATCTTGAGTGTTCTCTTGTGCTCCTAAGGTCTTGCTTGTGGTGTTGATCCTCAGATCATCATGTCACCTTCGTCCAAGTCACATCTTGCACCCTATTGAACTACAAAACAAACACTTGCAAGTTCATTAGTCCAATTTGGTTGTGTTGGTTATCAAACACCAAAATCCAAAGTAAATGGGCCTAGGGTCCATTTTCCTTACAATCAGAATGAATAACAAATTCTTTAGGCCACAAATAATGACGCCACGTCTCTAAAGAACGGACAAGTGCATACAATTCCTTATCATACGTGGAATAATTAAGAACAGGACCATGCAATTTTTCACTAAAGTAAGCAATGGGTTTACCATCTTGCATCAAAACACCCCCAATGCCAACGCCACTAGCATCACATTCTAGCTCAAAAGTCTTACCAAAGTTTGGAAGTTGTAGCAATGGTGCGTGTGTGAGCTTGTCCTTCAAAGTGACAAAGGACTCCTCATGTGCTTTTCCCCAAAGAAACACCACCCCTTTCTTCATCAACTCATGCAACGGGGCAGCAATGGTGCTGAAATCTTTGACGAAGCGGCGGTAGAATCCTACAAGACCAAGAAAACTCCTCACCTGTGTGATGGTTTGGGAAACCGGCCAACTCTTTATGGCTTCAATTTTCATCTCATCCACCTCAATTCCCTATGGAGTTACAACATAGCCAAGAAAAGAAACTCGATCCGTGCAAAAGATGCACTTCTCAAGGTTACCAAATAAACGTGCATCACATAAAGCATTAAAAACAACACGTAAGTGATCCATATGTTGATCAAAAGACTTGTTGTAAATCAATATATCATCAAAGTAAACTACCACAAAAGGACCAATAAAAGCTCTTAAAACCTCATTCATTAAGCGCATGAAAGTGCTAGGTGCATTTGTCAAACCAAAAGGCATTACTAACAATTCATACAACCTAAATTTGGTTTTAAACACGGTTTTCCATTCATCTCTAAGTTTCATTCTAATTTGATGGTAGCCACTTCACAAGTCAATCTTGGTGAAAATTATAGAACCACACAACTCATCAAGCATGTCGTCTAGCCTAGGAAAAGGATGATGACACCGAATAGTAATATTATTGATGGCTCTACAATCAACACACATACGCCAAGTTCCATCTTTCTTAGGAACCAAAAGTATAGGAACGTCAGAAGGACTAAGGCTTTCACGTATATACCCGTGGTCCAAAAGGTCTTGGACTTACCGTTGAATTTTCTTAGTCTCCTTGGGATTGGTTCGATAGGCAGCTCGGTTGGGCAAGGTTGCTCCCGGAATCAAATCGATTTGATGCTCTTCCCTCTCATAGGTGGCAGCCCCAGGGGTATCTCAGCTAGAAAAATGTTCTCATACTCCTACAAAAGGTTAGTGACAGTAGGAGGCACCGAGCTAACAATATCATCAAGCGAATACATAGCTCGTTTGCATACCAAAGCATAGCAAATATCATCATCAGAAATTTCAGCAAAGTCACATTTTGTTGCAAGCATAACACCACCCTTTAATTTAATCCCTTCGGCCCTAGAAATAGATGTAGACTTATCCTTTTTAGGTGGGAGAATAGAATTAGCAACTTGCTGATTTTCAGATTGAACATCATTCAAACTAGCAGCGCGTTCTCTATCAGCTTGTACAATTTGAACAGGGGTCAAAGGTACCAAAGTAATTTTCTTTCCTTTATGCACAAAGGTGTATTTATTACTTCTACCATGGTGTGTAGCATCATTATCATGTTCCCAAGGACGACCCAATACGAGTGAACAAGCTTGCATAGGTACCACATCACAATCAATAGAATCAGCATAAGAACCAATGGAAAATGATACTCTGCAAGTTTGTGTTACCTTTGCTTTACCAGAATCATTTAGCCACTGAATATGGTATGGACGTGGGTGCGGACGTGTGGTCAAGCCAAGCTTCTTGACCAATTCAAAACTCACCAAATTATTGCAGCTACCTCCATCAATAATGACACGTGCTCGACGGTTGCTGATGATGAAGAAAATTTAGAACAAGTTATGGCATTGTAGCTTCTCAGGTTGTTGTACTTGTGAGCTGAGCACCCGCTATACAATGATACTCCTATAGGATGCCGTGGCCTCGTCACTAAGGACATCGCCATCCTCCTCATCTTTCACGATCTAGGCTTCGAACCAAGACTAATTCGGACCCCCGCAACCGTTATACCATTGCTCCGTTGGTTATCAACCACGCGAACACGATTGACCTCGCCGAGAAGGCTTTCCTGCAAGCGAATTGAGAACACAAGCAAGAACGAGATAAACGCAATCTAAAATTGCAAATAAATATGAGGCTTATGATAATGAAAAAGTGTTCAAGTCTTTATTCGAAAGGACTAATCGCCACAGGCAAACAAGATCAAGAACTGGGGCCCTGGTTCACAGCAAGCGGCCTTGGCGGCGACAGTTGCAGCAAAACAACATCTGTTTCACGAGGAAATCAAGAACTAAACAAAACCCAAACCCTAAGGAGAGCGATGGCTGGTATTTATAGAGTCTTGGGCGTCACCCCCTGGACGCGCCCCCTAATGGGCCCAAACACGATACACGGTCCAACGGACCAAAAGACGGTGTCGCAGCACCCTGACAGATTCTGAATGCTAACTTGTTTTGACAATTCCTGTTGATTCTGAAGGGCTTTTGACGTGAGACCAATTGGGTTGGCTTCCTTATCAAATTAGCTTTCCAACCATATGTGGATCGTCGAAAACAGAGTCTAGATGCGTCCTGGGTGACCAGTTTAAGGCAGACTGGTCCTAGAACCCGAGACAGACTCGAACTTGAGTTGCTTTGGGCCTCCACCTCGAGGACTCAAACTGAATTAGCCTCGGACCTCCTTCTTGCTTAGTACACCCTCGTTGATCTCCTTGGTCTCCATATGGTTCTCCAAGCATGGTCATATGTATAGAGGTCATGTCCTCATCACTTAATGTCAGAGGTGCTGATGTAACCATCTTCTGTAGCAATATATGCCCGCTGACTTAGGCAATCCTTCTGCACATGGCCAATGCCATGGCAACGGTGGCACTGAATGCCCGAAGTGTGTCCCGTCGATGCAACGGATGAGGCACTATTGGTAGGCACCTGCAAAGAATTTTTACCTAAATCTAAAGGTCGTGCGGGAGGTGCCTTAGGTGTAGCGGTAACTCCAGAGGCTGTTGGTCGCTTGCTCACTGGTGGAGGTGGCCGAAAAGTGGTTGGCTTGGTCAGCCCCGAAGATGGTGCCGATCGTGGCATGTATTTGGTGCTGACCTTGCCCTTGCTCTGTTGTTCACGCCCCTGCAATTCCTTTTCTACAAGCATAGCAAACTGAAACAACTGGTTGACAGTGTTAAATTCTTTATAATCAACAATGTCCTGAATCTCATGCCTCAAACCCAAATAAAAACGACAAATGGAATCTTCATTCCCCTCCACAACACTACAACGCATCAATCCCTTTTGGAGCTCACCATAGTAATCCTGTACGGATTTTTCTCCTTGTTCTAAACGCATCAATTTCTTACACAAGTCTCTATGATAAGGAGGAACAAAATGATCACGCATAGATATCTTAAGTTCTTCCCACGAATCGAGTAAAGCATCCTATGTAGCTAGCCCATTCCACCAAATAATGGCAAAATGCTTAAACTCACTAGTAGCTTGTCGAACTCTATGATGCTCAGGCACAAGGTGAGCGCTAAGCTTTTGTTCTACTATCATCTCCCAATCAAGATATCCCTCAGCATCATAATGACCCAAAAAAGATGGTATTGTGAACTTAATCTTAGCATAAGGATCATCGGGCACACAGTGATTATTACCTTGATGGTGGTGGACACCACCCATACCTGTCGTGTTGCGGCGAAGACGTCATCGTAATCTTGCTTGTCAGAAGGCTGCTCGATCTATGTTCCCAGCGACATCATGCACCGTGTCTTCTGGCAAGAGACCATCGGTGTTGCTGCCGAAGACGTTGTTATTGCCTGCCACAAAGGTTTCCAACTCAGTAACCTTGTCGGTTAGCATGGAAATTCATTTGTCTAATCTCTCCATGCTATTGCCAATGTTGAGTTCAATGAGTGCGTCAGTGACGGCCTTCCTGACGGCCTCATTCATCCTTTTTGGGCATCCTCTACAACAGCTTGCAATTGCTCTTGGCTGACACACTCGTTGAAACCCTTAGGATTGTTATCTCCAGTCTGATCATCTCCTGCCATTGTAAACACAAAAACAGGAACAAACGGTGAAAGTTATCCCTACCAAATGACTATGTGGTTGCAGTTGCAGTGGTGTCACTTTTCACAGCAAGTGGAAGCGTCTTACCGAGCTCTTACAAAGTTCTTACCAACACAAGCAGTGGGCGGTACAACCGGCGACTGGTTCATGATACTTGTGAGACAGTGGTACCGAGATTGCAAGGCCCTTTTTCTATACTGATCTGAAGAGTTTGTGGAGCTTGGAAGGTACATAAAGAATAATATGTATATCTAGCACACAAGTCAGTATCAGAAAGTAATGCAGAATTATAGTTCAAAGTACTTGTTCTCGTTGCTGTTCTAAAATGTTCCAAGTACCAGGTGTGTAACAAACAAGTATGGTGGATAGCAAGGTGACTGGGGTATGAAAAACAAGTATGGCGGATAACAAGAGCAACAAAAACAAGGAACCAGACAGCACACGCTAACACAGCTCACTTTGGCCTTCTCTATGTGCTCCTCTCGATATTGTTCATCTTTTGTCTCTCTTTTTTCTTTTTTTTTGCTGTCGTTGTTTTTTTTGGGAAATTTCAAAATTTTCTTTTTATTTTTTTGACATTTTTTATTCACTTAGGAGCACACAAGAAGTAGCCACAGAAAATATGAGCCTAAACAAGTGAAAGGTGTGGCCTGTGGAAATTTCAGAAGACGTGCTAAAAAACGATAAAAAGCTTGCGACCACAAAAGAAGGATCTTATGACCAGTTTTTGACCAAATTAAAATTTTCCGACCTCAATAAAGTGAGGGATGGACGGATCCAAAAAATTTTTTTGATCGATTTTGATATATGGAACGTTGAAATCCGAGTTTGTATGCGAAAACTAGACCAATTTTAAGAATTGGCTCCGAATTAGAGGACAAAACGGGAATAATATGCGCAAAATTGGTCACGACAGCAAGGATTTGATGGAAACGATGGGGGAAAACATATGAACTAGATTCTGAAACATTGCACTAGAACAAAAACTCAACACGACGGACTCTGAAACCGAAATATGCAAAGGTTATGGCGCGGAAGGTTCTAGGATAGGAAAAAAAACATTGCACTGGACTATGGGACGAATGTGAAACACTCAAAACTAGAGGATAAATATGAACCTAATGGTATACCTTAGCTCTGATTACCACTTAATGAGAATGGGGATCCCGATCTTCTGTTAGGTAGTGATAACTATCGTTGTGGCAGATAATGACACACCGATCCGGCTTCAGATCGAAAGATCGAACCCTGCAATCTTAGCACCACAACTCCTCTGGTTATCAACCGAGACATGGATCTGGTTGACCTCACCGAGAAGGCTAATCCCTGCCTACGCAACGAAGAACACAAGCAAGAACAAGAAAGAAAGGAACCAAATTACAGATGAATGATTAATCTTACGAAGTTGGGTCTCACACACCGATGAAAGACAAAACTGTTCTTGACAGATTAATCTAAGCAAAACTCAAAACCTAATGACGGTGGCGGCGTATGATTATAAAGGTCTTAGGGTCGTCGCCTACCCTGGACACACCCCCTAATGGGCCCAAACACGATACACGGTCCAACGGACCAAAAGACGGTGTCATAGCACCCTGACAGATTCTGGATGCTGACTTGTTTTGATGATTTCCGTTGATTCTGAAGGCATTTTGATATGAGACCACTTGGATTGGCTTCCTTATCAAATTAGCTTCCCAACTATATGTGGATCGTTGAAAATGGAGTCCGGATGCGTCTTGGGTGACCAGTTTAAGGTAGACTGGTCCTAGAGACCGAGGTAGACTCGAAATCATGTTGGACCGGGCCTCTGGTTTTTGTTGAACGTCCTTGCTGGTCATCAATGCCTCCACCTCTTCCTCTAAGTCCCTCATGACCCTCTCCAATGTTCCTAAGCAAGATAACATCATTAGGTAGTAGTCTATTCTCAAAAGTATGAAAAGGATCGCTTAAGAACGAGCTCACCTCTAAATTGAGTTGACGCATTCGAGCTCGGGTCATTGGACCTTGCATGATGGTTGGAGGATCAGCAGGTACATCCGAAGGAGTGATGTCCTCATCATTTTCCCTTCTCTTTGATGGGAAAAGTGAAACACTGGTACAATCTCACCATATGGAGTAGACAAGGAGATTGTAAAGCCTTGTGTTCTAGCTTTTGCTTGCAATTCTTTCCCATCTCTAGAGTAGTCAGTCTTTGTTCTGAGGTTCTATCTTTTTTTTAAAAAGAAAAAGAATCTCTAGGCATGGCTTGGGAATGCTTTAATACTCTCATTAATACTAGCCCTGACCTTGCCATTCAAGACCCCATTCTTCTTCAACATTTTTATATGGGTCTTGATAGGAAAACCTCAAAGCATCTTTATACGGCTTCAGGAGGTTTGTTCTTGCATGTCTTTGCCAATTCGGAGAGAAGCATTCTTACTAAAATCTTAGAGAACACCCCTGAAGAAGTAGAAAAGAAGCCGCTAGAGGAGGAATCCCAGATAGCTAAAGCCGAATCCTTACCAGACCCATCACTAGCTTTAGTTATCCTAGATCCCGAACCACCGGAAAAGGAGGAAACTCCAATTTTGGATTTCATGCTTGAATTCGAGGATGAACTTTTTGATGAATATGGAAACAACTTGAATTACCATACCATGAGGAGACCCCAGAAGTCTAGGAAATCATCATTTTATGAAGAACCTTTAGACCCTTCTGAGTATGCTTTCCTTAAAAAGACTGCGAAAGAGCTAGTATCTATTATAAGCAATGAATGGTTAGAAGAATCAGAGCTTTCCTCTGATGTGATTCACTTAGATTCACCTTCTATATCCATTCGTTACCAAATTAATAAAGCTCCTTTCGATGCTCTTTACAATCCAGTTGTGGGTGTTAATATCATGTCTGCATCTTTTGCTCATGATTTATTGAAACATATGCCATTAACCCCAACAACAAAGTCATTGAAAAGTCTTTCATGACTCATTCTCCCAAGTTTGGGAATTTTGTATGTCCTCCCTATCTAGGTAAAAGGAACTATGGTTCATTAGTGCTTCTATATCTTTGATACTATGGAGTTCGATCTATTGATAGGACAACCAATCGAAAGACTTATCTAAGAAGGACAAACGGGGAAGTTGAATATAAGACTTGGGAAAAACTTTAAGCTTTCTATACCCATTACTCATTCTCTAAATACTGAGAGTGAGCCAATTCCCAAAGAAGATCCAATAGAAGAGGTTAAGGTTGCATCTCTTGATGGTTTGATCGAACCCAACCTTGAAGATGATGTCTAGTTCTTTATGGAGGAGGAAGAAGAAAATCCTATGGAGTCTAAACCTCTAGATGAATTTCTAGAACCACCTAAGCCCACCATTGAACTTAAACCCCTGCCTTCTAGTCTTAGATATGCTTTTCTTAATAATGATCAGGATTCTCCTGTGATCATAAGTGATAAACTTTCTCAGGAAGAATCCCTCCGCTTGATAACTATTTTAGAAAAGCATCACTCTGCTTTTGGCTACTCCCTCCAAGACCTTAAGGGAATCAGCCCTGCTCTTTGCACCCATAACATCCCTACAGATCCTAACTCTATACCTTATAGGGAGCCACAGTGTAGGCTTAATAATGCGATGAGAGAGGTTGTTAAAAAATAAGTCTTAAAACTCTTGCATGTCGAGATCATCTATCCCGCACCGCATAGTGAGTGGATAAGCCCTGTTTAGGTTTTGCCTAAAAAGGGAGGCATGACTGTTGTTAAAAAATGAAAAGAATGAATTAATCCCCTAAAGAACCGTCACTAGATGGTGGATGTGTATTGACTACCAAAAACTTAACAAGACAACAAAGAAAGATCGCTTTCCGTTGCCCTTCATTGATGAAATGTTGGAGCGACTGGTGAATCACTCTTTTTTCTGTTTCCTTGATGGGTATTCAGGTTACCACTAGATACCGATCCATCCAGATGACCAAAGCAAAACCACCTTTATATGTTCTTATGGAACTTATGCTTACCGTAGAATGTCTTTTGGATTGTGTAATGCTCTAGCTTCTTTTCAAAGATGCATGATGTCTATATTTTCTGATATGATTGAAGAAATCATGGAAGTTTTCATGGATGATTTTTCTATTTATGGAAAAACTTTCAATAATTGTCTTGAAAATTTAGATAAGGTTTTGCAAAGATGTGAAGAAAAGCACTTAGTCCTTAATTGGGAAAAATATCATTTTATGGTTAGAGAAGGCATAGTGCTTGGACACCTAGTGTCCGAACGAGGGATACAGGTAGACCGAGCTAAAATTGAAGTAATTGAACAATTACCTCTTCCCGTAAATATCAGAGGGATCTGTAGTTTTCTTGGTCATGCGGGGGTTTACCGCCGCTTCATAAAAGTTTTTTTCACATATTGCTAGACCACTTACAAATCTTTTGGCCAATGATGTTCCCTTTGAATTTCATGATGTATGCTTAAAATCTTTTAACATTCTTAAGAAATCACTCATCTCTGCACCAATCATTCAACCCCCTAATTGGTTGTTACCTTTTGAAATTATGTGTGATGCTAGTGATTATGTTGTAGGGCAGTTTTGGGACAAACAAAAGATAAAAAGCATCATGCAATTGCTTATGCTAGCAAAACTTTGATAGGACCTCAACTTAATTATGCAACAATTGAAAAAGAACTTTTGGCTGTTGTTTTTGCCATTGACAAGTTTTGATCTTACTTAGTAGGAGCCAAGGTGATGTTTATACTGATCATGCTGCTTTGAAATACTTGCTCACTAAGAAAGATGCTAAACCCAGATTAATAAGATGGATTTTGCTACTCCACGAATTTGACTTAAAAATAAAAAATAAAAAGGGAGTAGAAAATTCTGTTGCTGATCACTTGTGCACAATGCAATTTGAGAATTTGCAGGAATTGCCCATCAACGATTCACTGCGGGATGACATGCTCTTCAAAGTCACAAAATCTGACCCCTGATACGCAAATATTATTAATTTTATGGTTGCAGGTTATATACCACCAGGGGAGAATAAAAGGAAGCTCATCTATGAAAGTCATCTCCACATATGGGATGAACCATACCTCTTCAAAGTCTACTCTGATGGCCTACTCAGGAGATGTGTACCGGCGAAAGAAGGCATCAAGATTATAGAACGATGCCACTCATCGCCATATGGAAGACATTATGGTGCATTCCGCACTCATTCGAAGATCTAGCAAAGTGGATTCTTCTGTCCAACCATGTATGAAGACACGAAGGACTTCATTTGGAGGTGTGGAGCATATCAGAGGCATGGGAACATCAATTCAAGAGATGCCATGCCACTCACCAACAACCTCCAAATCGAGCTCTTCGATGTCTGGGGTATCGACTACATGGGACCATTTCAAAAGTCAAAGAATTGTGAATACATCTTGGTGGCAGTTGACTATGTCTTCAAGTGGGTTGAAGCCATGCCATATAGAGCTACTGATGCTAAGAACTCTAAGAAGATGTTTGAAGAGACAATATTTCCAAGATTCGGAGTTCCAATGATGGTGATTAGTGATGGTGGAATTCACTTCACCGACAAGAACTTTAACAACTACTTGTCAAGACATGGGATCCATCACAATGTCACTACTCCATACCACCCTTAGACAAGTGGCCAAGCAGAAACATCAAATAAACAAATCAAGAACATTCTACAAAAGACGGTCAATGAGATGGGGACTGTATGGAAGGATAGACTACCTGATGCACTATGGGCTTATAGAATGGCCTATAAAACACCACTTGGGATGCATCTACCTGTCGAGCTAGAATTCAAGGCTCACTGGGCCATCAAGCGATGGAACATGGACTTTGAAGCCATAGGAACCAAGAGAAAGATGCAACTCTCTGAGCTTGATGAATGGCGTGAAAAAGCGTATCACAACGCCAAGATATACAAGGAGAGAATGAAGAGATGGCATGATAAGAGGGTCAAGAAGAAGGAGTTCACCCTAGGAGATAAGGTATTAATTTTTAATTTCAAGGTGAAATTATTCGGGCATGGAAAACTTCGAAGCAAATAGGAAGGGCCATTCAAGGTGATAAGCACTTTGTCACATGGAGCGGTAACAGTTCAAAACGGTGAAGGTATGTTATTCAAGGTAAATGGCCACCGTCTCAAGATCTTTCTAGAACCTAAAAAACCACCTGAGGATTTGGATGAGGTAAATTTTCTGATTTTACCATAGATTTACACCTCTGCCATCCTCTTTATGTTTAGTAACGCATAAATATACGTTTTGGGATTAGATAGGGATTAGAAACCGCAGTGAGAAAAACCCACACAAGAACATGACGTGTGGGGCTGGCCGCCCCACCTACAGGCCGGCCAACCCACCTATCAGCCCCCTCACGCCCGGTCAATTCTCTCATGTCTTCTAGAACCTTCCTCTCCACAATCCCGTAGTTTTTTGACGTATTCGGTTTTTTCTCATTACGAGACCTCTAATGGATAGATCTTGACCCCTGCTGCAAGTTGTTCCCCCCTATATAAGCGAGCCTCTGCCTGCCTCCATCCATCCCATCAAAGCCTCCTCTTTCCAACAGCAGCAAAGCTCTCCTCCTCTCTAGTCCCCATGGCCAACAAGCAGATTGTCTCCTTCGGTTTTGATCTAAATAAGAAGCCCGATGCACTTGTGCTAAGCATCTTTCCTCTAGAGATCACCCCCATTCGCTCAAGCCAGTCTTACTTTGCCCAAGCCATCCATTGTTCGGCGATCGCTCTGCCGCCGCCATGCCCACTTCTGAAGGCAAGCCACGCCAACAAGAGCCTCGTCTAGACGTCTAGAAGCTAATCCAGGTAACAAAGGAGATCAACCTCCTTCCTCCAAAGGGACACGAGGTGCTAACTGGAGTCAAGACCAATAAGTTTGTAGATGTTACATGTGCGAAGTATAAGTCGGTCACCCCACGTACAACCATTGATGGAGTTTACGCTATGCCGGATAAATCAAGGTTGTTCCGCCAAAGGAGAAGAAGAGGAAGGCACCATCAACTCTCCCAGAGAATAAGGAAAACACCCTCGGATGACCATTGCCCTCTTAGAGAAGAAGATTGAAGATCTAAGCGATGTTATATATACCTTAGAACAGAGGATCGACGAAGAACACGTTTATCGCAAGAGCCTACAACAAGATTTAAACGCTTTGAATCATTTTGTTGCTAAGATGAGGAAGTGATAATTAGGTAGTTGATAATAAGGCACGAGTGGTTAGGTCAAGTGTTTAAATATAATATGTTACTCGCCTAAGTTTGTGTATAGGTTGGTTTGTGTAATAAAGTGCCTTATGATATTAATGGAGTCTTATTATTATTATTATCTACTCTCTATTTCTTTTGGATATGTGTTTTGTCTCCACATGTTGTGCATAAAGGTATACATGAAAAATAAGTGTGGGGGAGACACACCACGACAACAAGACGAAATTTGATCATGAATATCGCGAAGATCAGAAATTAATGAGCCAAGGACCATGTCCAACGAAGCGGGACTCGAGCAGCCCTTAGAGCATGCTACCTGACCTCCTCTATGGGCTGGCCAGCCAATCATGGTGTCGCCTCGCCCTGAGCTTTGTCCTTGGTCAGGTTTGAGTCCAATACATTCTATTTTCACATGTTATACTTTCTGTTTCAAACCGAATTGAAAATCACTTGATAAAACAATTTTAAAACCTGAGGAAAGATTATTTTAGTCATGACTTAAGGATAGACTCACATAATACTTATCCTAGAAGTCTTGCTACTATTGGGAACTTATTTTTAGGGACCCCATGTTACTTAAGTTGTTGTGGAATGAGATATAGTAGAATAATGAGAACTTGATTCTTGATGTATTGTTAATTGTGGAATTTTATTTTAAAAAGTAAAAAAGAATACCTATACCTCTCCTTTGTGGTAACTAATATCCCACCAGAGCCAAACATGATATGATAGACTAGGAAACCTTCTACATATACTACTTGTCATTATGTTGAGTTTGGTCAAACCTTGTGACCCTTGTTGAGAAATTTATCATGCTCTCAAGATCAAGATCACGTACACTCCACATATATCTACTTCTCCTACACTGGGAGTATGTAAAAACATGTTTTCCATCCACTCAAAAATGTTCTACTCCTACACTGGGAATAGACACAAAAATATGCTTGTTATGATAAATGCTCCAAGTTCTTGTAAATGACTCTCTTGAAATGTTTCAACTGTAGAAAAAGAGGCATGCATGGGCTATGCAAAAGTTATTCATAAAAAAGAAAAGAAGGAAAAGTATTGAAAAAATGGACAAGTGTCTGAGATATCTAAAACAATGGGTACTCAGATGCCTGCCTGAAAAAAGAGAGAGATGAATAAGATAACTCATGTTTTCTTGCAAAGTGTTTCAAGTGTCAGTCAAGAGAGATATGTTTCAAGGAGCATAGTAGAATTAGGTTAGCCACCATATATATATCCACACATGCACATCTTGATCTAAGAGTATGCCATTTTTCTCCTTGGATCCTTGTTTTGACTTTACAATATATGCAATGCAAGTATGTTCTCATATTTATCCCTACCTGAGCTCCACATAAGCTTTTAAAAGCAGGTGAAAAGAAGGCAAGAACATCAATGCCTTGGTGAGGATCCAAAAATACCACATATATATATAGAGTGATTTGAGAGTACTACAAAAGGAGAAGGTAAGCTATGTTTTGTTTTCAAAAATCTTAAATGTTTCTCCAATTGACTTGACTGAAGGAAGATGGTGATCTGTTTCAAGCTGTTCCATTCTTCAACCGCCCAAAGTTTCATGGTAGACACTTTGAATCCTGCAGTGCATGCATGACTGGGAATGGTTTTATGTTGATATCTTGTCCTAAGGTTAAGTCTTGAATAATCCAACCTTTTATCGAGGACGAGTAAAAGCCTAAGTGTGGGGGAGCTTGTTGACATTATTTAACATTCATCACAAACCATCAATATAACTTACATAAATGGCTAAAATGGATCACCACTATAGACTTAGGGGTTTAAATTGACAAATTCCATGAGTTTTGGTGAGTCTGTGTTATCAGCAGGATTTAATCAGAAAATCGCCAAAGAGGACCTATTCGTCAAAGGAAATTACAGAATTCCACTATGTAAACAGCGTGGGAAGACTCTAGAAAACTCCAAGAGGCTCTCCACTGAAGCGGAGCCCATGCCCCTGACATGTGGGGCTGGCCTGTGGGCCTCTCATGTAAGTCTCCCATTGCTATGTCGGTTTTCCTAGCCTTAAGGATTGCATCTCTGCTGTTTATTCAAGTCAGTTTGATCCGAGAGCTTAAGATTGACGTTCTGGCCTATATACCTGCCTACACCCCTCCAGGGCATGGATTGGCATTTAATCCTGAGAGCCTAAGGGCCAGAAACCCTAATCCATATTTTCACCAGGATCAGAGCTAGCAATCAAGAGAAGATTTGTCCTCAATAGGATCTAGTCTTGTATTAGAGATAGAGAGATAGAGTGAGAGGGAAGAGTTTGAAGGAGTCCCGGCCTATCGGTGCTCTCTCTACGGCTTGTACCCTGGTGGAATCAAGTTCTTCTTAAACTTGCTTATGAGATTTCTCTGGTAATCGACTTCTAATTTAAGTAAGCATCTTGTTCATATTATTCTTCAGGTTTGTGACTCTCTTTTGAGTACTTTAATCATTGTAGCTCCTAGGTTAAAGTAGAATTCATGGTGTAAGCGTGGTGCTTAGACTCGGTTACTCGTGGATGTACCCTATTTTCTAGATCGGTGGTAGCTTGCGAGGGTGACTCTTATAGCCTCGTTGAATCCTTTATAGTCCACCTCCCGTTAGTAGGCCTAGCAGGACCTTGTTACTATAGGAAACATACTCTGCCTGTGTTTTCTCTAGTAATATCTCTAGAATTGAACAATAGAAGACAAATCTTACCGAAGTTAGAACTAAAAGACCTTAGCAGTCTCCTCTACACTTCTTTATCTAGCCTTGATTGTGAAGTTGGGATAAGTTAGATTTGGTTATTCTCACACACGTTTCCTTGAGTTTGATATAAAACTGGGTACTCCCGGTGAAGTGCTACATCGGTATAATATCCGTGCGTTTGTGGATTATTCTATGTGTATTAATTTATACCAATAGCGGGGCCGAGTGGTCTCATAGATGTCATACCAGCCCTACCTTTTGGAGGGTCTCGCGACCTCACGCAGGCATCTAACATTGGTGGTGACCTCCCGTGGTTCGCCACATGGCGTGGGAGTCTCAGGCTATTCAATCCGCCCTTGGGCCTATAAATATGGGCCTTCCTTCTGCTCGAACCACTCATGGCTATGTCTACAAATTGTTCCCTTCCTTCCTGCTAAGAGTGTGAGGAAATGGGAGAGAGAAGTTCAAGGAGAACCGTGTGGTTCCTATTATGTGTCCTTGCTGGTAGTGATAGGAAGCTGATGGCGCCCCTTCAACATCTGGTGCTAGAAGGGACCTTGCGAGCGAGGGAGGAAAGGATGGCGTGGTTGCCGCTTAGGGGGTTGTGCTGCCTTTGTGACATGGCTGCACTTTGGCCTCCCTTTTGCTCCAACTTGGCACTGGAGTGGTTGCCAAGGTGTTTGTTGGAGCTAGGCAGTCCTACCGCTCTCCTCCTCCCCGCGTTCTGATCCCTGTGGCTGTGACACTATGAGTGGGCTTGTGAGTTCATTTTTTTTGCTTCATCTCGCCTCCCCTAAAGTATCGTTCCACGAGGGCCTTTCAGTGATACCACCACTAGGGTGTGGTGGTATCAGTCTTTGCATTCCTTATGTGCGGATCGCCTACACATCGCTTTGTAATTATATAAGATATGAATAAAAGCTCAAGGAATCCTCCTTCTAGAGTTGCTGTAGCCCTTTTGTGAGGCTTTGCTTGCTTGCTATATGCGGTTTGGCCACACGCATTTTGTGGCCGTGTTATCCGAGTAAGACCTCATCGACCTTCGACCTGTTCGGACGGGATTAGATTCATGAGTCCAGGACGTGGACTTTGGGTGAGTCACTGATCTTTCATCGTGTGGGATGGCAAGGTTGTAAAGCAACCTTGGACCTCTCCTCCTGAGTGTTTGTGAGCTCAAGGGTGCAGGACTTTGGTGAGTCATTAGCCTCTTGCCACGTCCGGCAGCGAGGTCATCGAGCGACCTTGGACGTCTCCTCCCAAATGTTTGTGAACTTGAGGATTGCAGACCTTGGGTGAGTCATTGTCCTCTTGTCGCATAGGGCAATGAGGTCATCGCGTGACCTTGGACCTCTTCTCCCAAATGTCTGTGAGCTTGGGAATTGCAGACCTTGGGTGAATCATTGGCCTCTCATCACGCAGGGCAACGAGGTCGTCAAGCGACCTTGGACCTTTTCTCCTAAATGTCTGTGAGCTTGGGAATTGTAGACCTTAGGTGAGTCATTGGCCTCTCATCGTGCAGGGCAATGAGGTCATCGAGCGACCTTGGACCTCTTCTCCCAAATGTCTACGAACTTGGGGATTGTAGACCTTGGGTGAGTCATTGGCCTCTCATCGCGACAACAAGGTCATCGAGCGACCTTGGACCTCTTCTCCCAAATGTCTGTGAGCTTGGAAATTGTAGACCTTAGGTGAGTCATTGGCCTCTTGTCGTGTAGGGCAATGAGGTCATCGAGCAATCTTGCACCTCTTCTCCCAAATGTCTGCGAACTTGGAGATTGCAGACCTTGGGTGAGTCATTGGCCTCTCGTCGCATAAGGTGACAAGGTCGTCGAGCCACCTTGGACCTCTCCTCCCAAATGCCTACGAAATTGGGGATTGCAGACCTTGGGTGAGTCATTGGCCTCTCGTCGCATAGGGCAACGAGGTCATCGAGCAACCTTGGACCTCTCCTCCCAAATGTCTACGAACTATAGTGTCACTCCACGAGAAAGGAGCTATTGCGTGACTTTTAGCCGCCCGCGGTGACGATCCCTCCTGAAAGGGTCACCGGCTCCCGAGGGAGCTCGAGGCCCCATGTTTTGGCTTCAAGTCGTGGTTTCGGGATGTGGGGAGGAACCAGCTGTGGCCTGGTTCTAATTATCGGGACCGTTCGGGCTTGGCTCTGGCTTCCTCCCGCTGCCCTTTCCCGACCCCAAAGGGTCATACTGCCTTGTTACAGGCAGGTTTTAGTTTTTGCCCTATGCGGGAAGAGGCTTGTCCACCGTAACCACGTGGTCGGAGTGGTGCGCCTCGTCAGGGTCGTTAGGTAATTCGAGTGGGACTCGATATCCTCCCCAATTGACGTGGAGTTCGGCTATGCCTCGTCGAGAGACGTCCCAAAAATCATTGACTGAACTAGGCCCCTGCAAAACAAATATGTAGAACGGGTAGTACATGATGTATCTTGCCGAGCAGTTGTAGATGAACATTATGTTTATTTTGAAGTTGTTCATATTTTAAATATGAGTAACTTCCTTGCAGTTGATTCTGTATCGCATCACCAGCCCCAACTAGCTCATACCCCATAGCGTAGAGTGCTTAGCACCCGTTTACGCGTAAGAGCACAGGTGTTGCCGAGGAGCCGCTGTCGACCACCCATAACGCAGAGGGTTGGCGCTCGTGCTTGTGTAGGTGTGAGATCGAGAACAGGGCCGCTTCTAGATAACACAAATGAGGATGTGGTTGGTCGGTGAGTTGGTGGAGAATATCTTTAAGATATTGTAAACACTAAGTGTTTTTTGAGATGTGTTTATATTTAGTATAAACCGCCCCGACCAGTTAGTTTGTGATTGAGCCCCTAGCCCCGGCTAGCCCATAAACCATAACGCGGAGCGCTAGAGCTCGTGTACGTGTAGGAAGACAAGCGTCATCGAGGAGCCGCTGTCGATCACCTATAACGTAGAGGGCTGACACTCGTGCACGTGTAGGGAGGAGCCGGAGATAGGTCCATCTCTAGAAAGCACAAACGTAAACATGGCTGCTCGGAGAGCCATTGAGGCAAAAACGTATGCCATCTTTAAGATGGTATATATGGAGAAAAGTCATTTGGAGAATAATCATGGAGAAAACAACATGGAGAAAAAAATTATTAAATGTTCATATATGAAAGGGTGACTTAGCTTTAGTTATATCATCGGGTCGGTGTGATAGCTGTTATCTGGTCGGCGTCGATGAAATTGCCCGGCCCTCGAGCTTTCTGGCCTATCGTCGTGGCGGCGGTCGCGGTTGTCACAGTTCTTCGCGGCGATCATCACTGCGACGTGGCAAGCGGTCGAAGCAAGTAGTCCGAACGACGTCGTCCTTATGCCGCTGGTCAGCCTTGGGCAGACCAGATTCGTGGAGATCGTTGACGTAGCCGTATTTGATTTGATTGACGGCCGAGTAGAGTAGTCAGCGTGCTTGCGCTCAGACGGCTCGCTCGAGGGCTCGAGTGGCATGCTTAGCGGCTCGCTGTAGTCGGACGGGTGCGTAGAGTCATGTCGAACGGGCATAGTCAGAGCCTGACGGAATCAATCCGTGTGGGGAGGTGAAACCCTCGGGCGTGCCCGAGCGAGGCGAGGCGAACTTTGGGCGTGTCGTGGTGCATGCCCGCATGGAGCCACATCTTGATTAGTTTGCGAGGCCGTGTCGATGGAATCCTTGCGGTTCCTTGGTTGACACCTCACGCCGCAGCTACTAACTTCATACAACCTTCGCGATAGGCCAGCCGAATCGGCTACTCGCGTGCCGTACAGGCGATGTCGATGAAGAAACCGAAATATGCTATCGCGAGTTTGCGATGAGTTGCACCAAGATGTCGTGTCGCCGTGGATGCTGTGGATAATCATGAAGGTAGATGTAGAAGCATACATGCAATAGAATGCTTAATCTAAAAATAGAAACACTACTTAGCTTGTTAAGCAGCTTGGCGCGTATGGGCTTGCATCCTTGCATATGCTGTATACGTGCATATGCCCGTGCATGCAAATTAGCCTGGCATGTTACTGTAGATCACGGGCCTGACATGTCGTGTAACAACTTAATCTTGGGAGGGCCTCGAGATGGTTTCTCTGCGTCCTGCCACCGAGTCAATCAGGGCGCACGTACCTGCCCACTGCTTGAGACGATGCAAAGGTCATGGCATGCCGCGAGATTATTTTCGATGATATTCACAGAGACGCTCGAAGATAAAAGAACCAGAGAATATTTAATTGAAAATAAAGAAGATGACTTAGCTTGTATACGCAAACATATCCGTGTCGATCTCTTGGAATCGGATCCCGAAGCCATGCATGTTTGCTTGCCGTGCAGATGCGTACATACAGGAGCCTTGCGTGCCCGTCGTGAGCCCGATGGGATCTCGACAAAGCGTCGCCATGTATTTCCATAATGGACAACACCGATCGTCATGTCGTATATATATCAAACACAGTATCATGATGGACTGCCGCCGCCAACACGCTACGCGTGATTCAGGAATGTTGCGCGTTACGGCTGAATCACCCGTCGAGCATGAGGACGCCGACGTGAACATTGTTGGTGAAGAAATTTCGCCGGAGAATCAGCACGCACACCTTCTACTTGGCATGTTACTGTCGACAAAATATGACCGGCAGTCTACCGAGGGGTATGCCCACGGTAGTAGATGAATCGGTGGAGGTGCACATGACAAGAACTAGATGGTGACACAGAACGCAAGAGACAATAATTAGACAGGTTCAGGCCATCAGCTTGACGTAATATCCTATGTCCTATGTCTCTGGTATATTGTATTATGATATGGGATATCTAGGGATGATGGGCGTGGTGACTAGAGGACCCCTGCCCCTCCTTATATACTCTGGAGGGGTAAGGTTATAAGAAAAGTATCATAGTCGGTTACATGTAAGTATTCTATTTAGATTACAATATCTATGTATCCAATCAGATCTTCTAGGTGCCTTGCGGTGTACGCCAAGCAGTGTCGTGCGGCGCAAGTCTTGATGTCGTGGACTGGACCGTCCCTAATGGTGCGGCCCATATCCATTGTTGTGGGTACCTAGGGTTATACCCCCCATAGTCCCCAACCGCCTCCACAGCGGTCAGAGGGCATGATGCCTCCCACCAGAGGTGGTCTACCCGGGAGACTTCGAAGCAGACGACTCGAACAGAGAGAGATGGTCATGTGGCTCCACACCACCGATTAGAGCCGCAGGGGCCCATCTCCTCCCTGTCCCTATCCCTTTTGTGGCCTCGAGCCCTTCTAAGGGTCGTCCCAAGAGAGGTTTTCCTAAGCCCGACACGGGGGCGTGTCCGTGGCGGGTCACTCTTGCCTGCAGATTTAGGGGTGCATGGCCTCCTTGATCATGTGACATTGAGGACGTCCACTCGCGAGCAACAAGGTGCCCTCCGAACAAAGGCGTGTAAACCGAACTGATATGAAATATGAAAGCGAGCAGGGCCTACCTGGCCTGGGTTATTGTGTGGGAGGTCGCCGCTCCGCCTTCCGTCCAGTTGCCTCCCCTGCCCTACAGGATTATCAAAGTGGTTAGTAATGGTCATGGGCCTAGTTTGCTTGCCAAGGTTATCCTTGCGGCTATAAATCCACTGGAGTGGTGCGCTGTGGGGGGCGCCATTCTCCCATTTCCTAGGTTGCCTTCATCTCCTTTCTGCTCGTACGCTTGTAATCACTCCCCTTGGTGATGGATCACGGGAAGCTCCTTCGTGAAGAGTCCCCTAAGGTCGACAGACCGCCGTCGCTCCTTCTGTCTTCTCTGCGAGAACAAGGGTAAGTGATTTTGCATCGTTCTTTGGATTTGACTGTGCTCATGTTAATCGCGGGCATGTTTAGGATCATTTATCCGGCAATGGCGTCGGAGACTGGTGGCCCTTCTAGCACCACCTGTCCTCGGCATGTTCCAACTCCGAAGCCAGCGGGCCCCCATCCCTTGTCCCTTACTATCGAGCGGCAAGGGATATGGAGCTTCGTGCTCGAAAGGGACGAGGCTCGCTGGTTGCACTCGAGTTCTATCCGTTAGGTGGCCCAACTGAAGGCTCGCGTGGACTATCTCTAGGCAGCCCTCTAGGTGGTGGAGGAAGAGGTCTCCGAGGCGCGGGCGCTAGCAACTGCCGCGGCGGTGCGAGTGTATGGTGAGTTTCCTGTTGCCACCAGTTCCTATTCGTTGGGTTGTTGTTCTTAGGTTTTGACAAGAATTTCTGGACCGCAGTGCTAGAAGAGCAGCTCAGGACGTCCCACCAAGGGGCTCATCCTCGGGAAGGTCCCTCGGGCGAGAACCACCATCGAGGCGTAGCTTTCGGAGCCCGGCGAGGGGCTAGTTTCGATGGATGACTTGGCTGCCGCTGCGGAGGCCGCCGCAACTATCGCAAAGATGAGGGGAAGACTTTGCAGCTGTAGCTAGGTTTCTTAAGTGGTGCCGGGTGTTTCCGGTTTGCCGACCCATGTGCTTCGCTGGCTGGCGGAGTCGTAATACTTAAACTCTTTGTGCACGTGATTTATCAGTGACTTTTGTTTCCATCCGCCTGTGTTATCGTATCGCTCTTGTAGTGTTTCTATTTCTTTTATTTATCTTGGCCCAGAATAAGTGGGCCTATGTCCCCTGCTTTTAGATGGATTACTCGCAGCGTGCGGGCGCTGATTTGAGATTGGGTGCCAAGCTGTCTCTATAGTGTTGCATGACGAAGGCGATGAGAATGCGCGCTGGCGAGGGGGCTCACGCTAGCCCCCCCCCCCCACGGATCGTGATATTTGGACCGCTCGTGAGAAGCGGGTCAGGACGTCTGGAAGGTGAATTGCCTTCGAGATGAAATGCATGGGTTTAGAGCAGGGGGCCTTAGCTAGCCCCTCCCACGGATCGTGATATTTGGACCGCTCGTGAGAAGCGGGTTGGGACGTCTGGAAGGTGAATTGCCTTCGAGACGAAATTCATGGGTTCAGGGCTCCTAAGTTTATCCTGTGCTACGTCTTGGCCAGATGGGTTCATCGTTGCGTCTAAGCACGTATGTGAATGCGATCAAATAACAAAGAGAGGGATATGATTGATATCACCGATGCTTGTTCGGGGAACGGACGTTCGCCCTACTACTGCTGCTCGTGCTAGGGTGAGCTCCTGAGTGCTCGCTTTTGGTGGAGTTGTCGTGGCTCCTATGCTGCGAGTTGTTGAGGGTGCTTCTTGATTACTTGGGGCGGTCGTAGCTGGCGCGGATCGTCCTCTCGAACTGCCTCAGGTTGGCCTCCGCCCACTCAATGTATCCGACTGGCTCGCGAGCCCCCGGGGATGATCTCTTCGTGCCCAGCCTACTGTAGTTTTTGACCCAGTGGATCCATGTGTTCCGATGCTTGAGTCCTCCTGGCGCGATAGCGCCATGGTCGTCGTGTCCCTGCCTCTAGGTGTGGTTGTAGCTCTCGACGAGGAGTTGGTGTGACCTACCACTATGGTAGTGGGTCCTGAGTGCAACGTAGTCTGGTCCGCTCGCCGCAGCACGCGGTGCGCTCAGGGAGCCCGCTTCTTCGAATGCACGTGCCTCTGAGTGTCGGCTGATAGTTCATGGAGACTTGTCTTGTGGCTTGTTCATCACGCAGGGTTGGATCCTGGTTCTGGGCTTGGCCCTGCACGGCGTGGAGCCGGCTGGCCACCGAATCACTAGCGATGCCACCACGTGGCAGTAGGTAGTTTTGTCGCTCATGTGAGTGTTGGCTTGTTGCATTCCGCTAGTGGCGGTGACGCTGCCCGGGGCATGGCTCTACCGTAGGGTCTAGTTTTCCTACGTGGCGAGCCTAAACTGGGTAGAAGCCGGTGACGGGCGTTGACCCATTGGTTTGAGCGATCTCGTGATTCCCTAGAGGGATGTGGACACCGTGGGCCATTCCTCGGGCGAGCGTGACTTGAGCCATGGGTCTCTGGCTTCCTTGGTGGAAGTGGTCGTGGCTAGTGATGACAGAGGGTGCTGGTCCCCCTATGTGGGTGAACTCTAGGATGCAGCCCCCGAGGGTAGTTTCGAGAGTATGTCTACCATGGACCACGAGATCCATACCTCCTAGGTGGAAGTCTGGGCCATGGCCAAAGGTGGTCGTTGGCACTGGCCCTTTGGTGTGGTTAACTGCATGGTTTCTCAAAAGGATGTGGCCGTCTGAGGCCATTCCCTGGGTGAGTTCGTCATGAGCCGTGGTCCTCTGGTCTCCTAGACGAAAGACCTAACCACAACTAGTCTCGAGTGAGGATACTGGTCCCCTTATGTAGGTGAACTCTAGGATGCAGTCCCCAAGGGTAGTTCCAAGAGTGTGTCCGACGTGGGCCAGGGGACCCAGATCTCCATGGTGGAGGTTTGGGCTGCAACTGTAGGCGGATGTGGGCGCTGGCCCTTGGACACCGGTGAACTCGTACGTAGTTTTCATGGCGAATGTGGCCGTCGTGGGCCATTCTATGAGCGAGTCCACCAGTGGTGCACGGAGCCATCGCTTCCTGCTCAACAAACGAGAGTGCGTGACTATCCTCTACCTGGCACGCTATTGGCATTTCTTAGCGCAATCACCAAGTGTGGAGGTTTTAAGTCCATCCTCGGCAATGGCCCCAGAAATGCCTATTGGTATTTCTTAACACCATCACTAAGATTGAGTTAACCTTAGCGATGCCGCCAAGAAATACCAACTACAATAGTTCTTATCGATTATAGAAAATATCCGCAAGCGCACGGATCTATTGTTGTAGCATTTTACCCGAAAGTATTCAGGGTATCATTATTTATATTTTCCCAAAGGGGGGCAAGGTGTAAGAGTCGAGCATGAGCATGAACAAGATTACATACTTGCATAGTGGACCATAGTTCATGACAGGGGTAAAAATGATATTTTTATGATAGTGGACACACATCTGGGCCAACCTCAAGGATAAAAGGAAAATAAATAATAAAACAATGTTCCTAAGTGGAGCAAGCATGTTCTAATATAGTCGTGCAAAGAACAGTTGATGATCATACAAATTATATGATTAGAGCTAGAGCTAAGTGTAAGATAGGTCGGGAGGCCACTGAGTACTAGTTTGCCAACATCCTCATGTGACAATTTAGACTCCTACACCCTACCCGAACGTAGGGGGTTACAAGGGACGGATAGGGCTGTCACCACCTGCTGCCTACCCCTCAATCGGAGAGTAGGAAATGTACTCACATGTCTCTCCATACTCAAGCACCACGCTTGCGTATACAGAAACTACCCAAATTCCCCTAGGTCCCCGACCCTACGGATCGACAGGTAAAGAACTTGGGCACACCCGAAGGCACGATGAACCGCCACCTCAACTTTGCTCTAATTCTACTCATATAAGTTATATGAATGATTAAGCATACAGTTCTACATGTTAATATCATAACACACAAACTATATACTAGTTCATATATCATGATTATAACATGAGAACTATAGTCTAGTTCGTATGCATTGCTATATTGTAAGTATGAGAGCATGACTATGGAAGAACTCATTGTATTATTCATACCAAGCATCCTTCCAAGGAGCCAAGCCCTCCTTGTTAGCTCTTGCCTTGCTCACAAACTACTACTAAAAGCTAAAAGAGTACAAGAGTAGGGTAGTGAGGTAGAGGCTCTAAATGTTGGTGTGTGTTGAATGGTGAGCTCCTCCCTCTCTTTTATAGTGGCTGATGGTCAGTTTGGCCTCAGTAAATTAGAAAATCGCCTAAAACCGACCAAGCATGCCGCCATGCAACTGCCTGTGATGGCTAGGCCTAGGCTACGCCGCCTAGGGTGCGGGCGCACCCTGGCTGGCTCGCCTAGCCACCACCTTTGCCAGGTGGGCTGGTGGCTGGGCCTGGGCGCCTCCTATGTCGGTGTTCTGTCTATGTAAGTTGCGTAGGTGGGCTTCTCTACTTATTTCTCTTGCACATTTCTACATTACGCTTTCTGAATTGCGCCTTTTGCTTGATTTTCCAATTGTATTCGAATGTGTGTCCTGCAAAACATGTTTTCTCCAATACAAGTGGAACTATGTCAATAGTAAAAGCATGTGTCATAAGTTTGTTTATTTCTCCTGTTTTGGGCTTTATTTGGCTGTCGGATTTGATCGTTAGTGATAGCCAACAAATCCCCCAAGCTTAACCTATGCTTAGGAGTTGCTACTATGACGAATATAATTCACAAGTGCCATGCCTATAACAAAGTATTCTTCCGTAATTTAAATAAGTCAGCATTTTTATCCACCCTTTATCTTGATCCCTGTGGGGCGTATAGCTTTTCCAAGTTCTCGGGCGATTGTAAAAAAGAATGGTTATAACAGAATCACAAATCATTCATTCCTTGATCAACCATCTATCCGGAGGTTTTATGAGTTTTGTAAAACAAATGTAAGTTCCTCAAATGATTCTCTTGATCGCTCCATGTGTTTGAAACCTCACCAAAGGCATTTGAAATTTTTCCTTCTTTTTCATTTCCTACCACTAATGGCTTTTTGAGTGGATTTTTGGGTAGGTATGAAAGTGGGGTGTACTTGCATCACATATTTTGCTAAGTCAAAGACCGAACCTCATGGAAATGCAAGTTATACACTTTGATCAAGACGTGCAAGTGTGTAGAATTTTTATAATGTCCTAATTCTAAATATTTTTGGTTCTCCTTTGAATCATGAATCTCTCTCTTTTTTGGATGAATGTCTTTTATTTGAATGTATGGGCTATCTTTATTTATTTCTTTCTTCTTCTTCTTTTCTTCATGCTCTTTGGCATGCATTTTTTTCTCTCATACATTTTGGTATGGACATTTTTCTTTTCTTTTCTTTCTCTTTTTTAGCATAGCCCATACTATTCTTTTTGGCAAATGAAAATTTTTGAGAGAGAGACACAAAATACAATGAATGGAGGAATTGTTTAGTGGACGGAAAAAGTATGTTTTTGCGTAACTCTCAGTGTAAGAGTTAGCAGTTTTATTTATGGGTGTATGTGTGTCTTGATCATGGGTGCATGACGAGAATCTTAACAAGGGTCACAATAATTTAACAAAGCTCAATGCTCAAACACGTAGTATATGACTAAGGTTTGAATTTGAATCATGTCATATGGCCTTAGTAGGTATTCATAATCATTGAGCAACTTTTGAATTTTAGCATTTTTAAAAGTAAAATCTCCGAATGTCAAGTTTCTCTTAGAACAAAGTCATAGTAAATTCTATTTGTACCATATAACTCACAATAACTTAGAAAAGGAGCATGCATTTGCAACCCACAAGTTTTCAAGTTTGAGGATAAGATATTTTTAGCCAACAAACTTAAATCTTAGGAAATACTAAGTTACAGCCTAGGCACAGATAAATTATAGACAGAGCAACTATTCACCATTTCAACATAGGAAAAACTAAACATTCCTTAAACATATATGAGAATGGAATTAATATTTTTAGTATTTTTTAATTTTTTATATGCTAATAATTAAATAAATGCAGAAAATAAATGTGAAAAATAAAAGATACAAGGTACCTGTGCGGGGGTCCTTCTCCAAGCTAGCTCCAGGCCTATGGTCCGAGATTGTATCCCAAGGACTGCCAGTAGGCCGTCTGTGCTTCCTGTTGTTGTCTCAGTAGTGCATTGATGTCTGCGAACTGTTGCTAGTGCTGTAGGTGCCACTGTCTCGTTTCCTGCACATAAGTGTTAAGTGTATTTTGAATTTCACCTATGCGGATTTCCAATCCTCCGAGGCGAGTGTTGATGCCGTCTAACTCCCGATGGTCCGAAGTAGACTCTCGTGGATGGACGGGTGGTGGTAGCCCATCGGAGTTAGACGAGTGATGCACCCATGCTACGCCATCGGCCTCATGCCATCTCGATCCACTGGCCTCGTGTGTTTGCGGGGTGTGTCCCTAGCTAGGCTGGGTACCCGAGGGTGAATCTAGGTGTCTTCATGGCCGGGAACCACTCCATATGGTACGCCTGAGGTACAAGCGGTGTCGGTGTCGGCGGTGGCTGTTCCTACCGAACTTGCCCAAGGCGAAAAAGACAACAACACAAGCTTGCAAACAGGGTTACGTTAGCGAAAACAAATCGAACAACCCACGAGCTTGGCTTGGTGGTGATGAAAGTAGGATTTTTCTGCAGAGTTTCCTTGCACTTGAGCTTTGTGGAAAATATTTTTTCAAGTGGTGGAGCAATGAGAGTGAGAGGGAGTGAAAATGGAGAGTGGTGTGTGAGTGACGGCTCACACCCGAGCTCTCAGTTTTATAGCCAGCCGAGCACCATCCTGGGGAGGCAGAGGGCAACGCTCGTGGCGGTTGGCAAAGGTGCGGGGCCAACGGTCACCTATAGGGTGCAGCTGCACCCTTGGTGCGCCCAGTCCTACGGTGGGCCCGCTACTGCCCCTTTTTGTCAGGTGGTGTCCAACGGCTATTTCAAACCCAAGGCCGTTGGTGCTCCCCTCAGATTCAAAAATGTGCTCCCGAATTTGATTTTCCATAAAACTTTATTATATTTTGAATTTTCATAAATATTTTAAAAATGAGAAATGATATTAGAAAAATCTATACCATCATAAAATGATTTTTTTTTATTTTTATGAAAAGTTTATTTTTAAGCAAATTTTAAATTTTGACTTTTAATTTTTTTGAAATTTTGAATTTTTAAAAGATAACTACCGATTTACCTTTGGCAAGGGCTCGACATTTATAGTCCGTCGGCAAGACTTCTCCTCCTTCATTGCTCTGTAGCTGCATGAACAAATTCGGAGGAATTCTCGGGTTGCCCCAGGATTTTCCCCGAATGGTTGACAGGTATTACGACAACAATTTGAGCAATTTGTGTTTCGATCATTTTATTAAAAGTTAGTTGTTTTTTCACTGAGGAGGATAAATTCTTAAGTTTTGTATTTATATTTTCAATCATTTTATCATTATACATAAGCTTTTTAGTGATATTTTCATTAATTTTAGCTTGACCTAAAACTAGGTCTTTCAAGGATGGTTGATTCGAATTGAAATTCGAATTACATCCTTGCGGGCGGGATTGATTGTTCCACCCGTTATTATTACCTTGTCAGAACTCATTGTTGATATATGCGGCGTCTTCACGGGTCTCAGGGAAGTTGTTTCCCGAATGTTCGACCTCACCACAGACTTCGCAAGTCATTTGCGAGTCTGTGGCCTGAACGATGGCCTTTATAGCTTCTTTCTCGTGGGCCCTTTCATTCAGTCTGGATAGAAACAAATCTATTTTTGCGACAAACATATCCATCTCCTTCACGGTATGCATGCCTTTTGTTGTTTTCGTTCCTCCCGCCAACTCTGATTGGCCACCATTTTCTCGATGAGAGCCGTAGCTCCATCGATGGTTAGGGAAAGGAACGATCCTCCAGCAGTGGCATCTATGTGCCCCTTTGACATGGGCGTAAGTAATGGGGACGGGGATCCCGATCTTCCGTCAGGTTCAAGATAAACAACGATTTGTTCGGAGAGCGACACACCGATCCGGCTTCAGATCACAAAGACCCAAACCCTGCAACCTTAGCACCACGTCTCCTCTGGTTATCAACCGTGTCACAATCCGGTTGACCTCGCCAAGAAGGCTAATCCCTGCTGCGAATTGAAGAACACAAGCAAGAACAAGATAAAAATCAACTCAATTAAAGTGACAATTGCATATGAATGATTAAGCACTCGAAGTTGGGGTCTTGCAAACTGATAACGGCGACTATTCAATGATAGATTGATCTAAAACAAAACCCAAAACCTAATGTAGGTGGTGGCTACTGATTATATAGCCTAAGGGACGTCCAAGGATCCCTCTTCACGTCCTAAAGGTGTCCCAACACGTTACAAGGCCCAACGGCCCAAAAGACGACGACGCAACGCCGTGACAGATTCTGGATGTCAACTTGTTTCGATGATTCCCATTGATTCTGATGGAATTTTGATGTGGGACCACTTCCATTGGTTTCCTTATGAAATTATGTTTCCATCCATATGTGGATCATCAAAAACGGATTTTGGATGCTTCCTGGGCGTCCGTTTTATTGCAGACTGGTCCTGACGGCCGAGGCAGACTCGAACTCGGATTGGACTGGGCCTCTGGCTTGGCTTGGACGTCCTTGCTGGCCTCCTAAGGTGGTGGCCAAGGAGGAGGACGTCCACGGCCATCTCTTAGGTGTTCTCCATCTTCTTGGGGCGTGCTCCAACTTGGGCCTGGGTCCCAAGGATGTCTAACAAGCCCATGACGATAGTGTAGCTCCCGCCAGAAATAGCGACAGAATATATTGGTGATTTGGAGGCCTTGCCGACGTGATATTGAGATAGAACCAGATCTATTTGAAAGCTTATCAAACAAGCTTTCCATCAAGTGCACATTGACCTCGATCGCACTCCGGGATGGATGAGTTATGGCCTTCCCAATGAGGCACTGTCGGGCTGCCGACAAACCAAAAGTTCAACTTTGATGAACTTCCATTATGAAACACATTTGAACCTACAATCAAATAGTGACATGTACATGTGGAACCAAGTGAATTATAACCAAAGCCACTATGCAAATGTAGGAACGAGCGCACCTTATAATCATTGTTCGTATCCGAAGGTGCCATGTCCTCATCAGTAAGCCCCTCGTAGAAGTTCTGAAGCTTGAGCTAGTTTTCCATTCCGTGGTGTGGGTTGGCCTGGATGTAATCCTACAGCCTTTCCCATGCTTTGGGGATGGATTCCAATGAAGTCTGCTGGAAGTTTGAAATTCCCCCCCTCAGGGCATTCGTTTTGCCCATGGGAAAAAATTCGCAATGAACACCGCAGAACATTTGTCCGACGTACTGACAGCTTCCTTCTCCTTATAAAACCACTATTTTGCCTTCCCCTCAAGGAAGAAGGGAAACATACGGAGCCTGATGCTAGCGTGTGCAACGTCTTTGATGATGATGGTGTCGCATAGCTCTAGGAAGTTTTGTAGGTGTGCGTTCGCGTCCTCGCTAGGCAAACCACAGAATTGGTTCACCTGCACCATCATGATCAGGCTAGTGCGTAGCTCAAAGTTTCCAGCTCCCATGTTGATAGCGGGCCCAACAGGCATGTTGGCAACAGTGGGGGTAGAGTAATCAGGAGTGTCTTGGCCATAGCGGTAGTAGCGGATGGTGCGGGGTGACTAGTTCACTTGTCGGTGAGTAGCGGAGGAAGAAGTTGTACGAGACCTGTTCTTCCTTAGGAGCACCTCCAGATTTTTTGTGTAGTAATTCGGCAGGTCGAAACCACTCATACACTATCCTGTTTTCATCCACAACAGGAAGAAAACAAGCAGAATTAGCCTGCATAAACTATGGCTACCATTACATGCATGTGATCATGATCATGTCCTACTAGATTCTTTAACCTTTGCCCTCCCTGGCAATGGAACCAAAAATGCTTGTTGGCATTTCTTAGCGCAATCACCAAGTGTGGAGGTTTTAAGTCCATCCTCGGCAATGGTGCCATAAATGCCTATTGGTATTTCTTAACACCATCACTAAGATTGAGTTAACCTTAGTGATGCCACCAAGGAACACCAACTACGATAGTTCTTAACGATTACAAAAAATATCCATAAGCGCACGGATCTATCATTGTAGCATTTCACCTAGAAGTATGCAGGATATCGTTATTTATATTTTCCCAAAGGAAGACAAGGTGTAAGAGTCTAGCATGAGCATGACTATGGAAGAACTCATTGTTATATTGTAAGTATGAGAGCATGACTATCGACATGGCTTGTGGATTTTGTCTCTGTGTGCCTCCACAGGTGTCAACAAGTTTTCTAGCGCCGTTGCTGGGGAGACGGTTGTTGTGATTTCATTGAACTAGGTTTGTCCTTGTATCTTTTATTTTATTTATCTTTAAGCATGAATAATATCACGCCTATCAATCAATTCGCTGCTCCCACGGGCGCACAACTAGAGCCACTAGAATCTTTGAAACCTATCCTTACACCAGGCTATGCGTTATGTCCGTGTTTAATAAATTTAGTCTAGGTGAATCATTCTCAGGAGAAGGCGATGAAAACCCATATACCCACCTACGAGAGTTTGAGCAAACTTGTGCATGCTTGCATATCGCGGGCATGTCACGTGAAACCATAAAGTGGAAGCTATTTCTATTCTCTTTGACGGGAACAGCTAAACACTAGTATACCCGAACTATAGGGAGTGTACAAGGAGATTGGGAAACTTTACGTTCTAGCTTTTGCTTATCTTTCTTTCCCAGAGTGGTTAGCCTTCAAAGAGAGGTTCTATCTTTCAAACAGAATGAAAAAGAATCTCTTGGTGCGATATGGGCACGTTTTAATGGCCTAGTCAATTCTGGCCCCGATCTCGCCATTCAAGACCATATGCTTTTGCAACACATTTATATGGGTCTTAGTGGGGAGACCACATAGTTTCTTGATTCAGCATCTAGAGGTGCCTTCTTACATTGCTCTGCTAGTGAAGGGAGAAATATCCTTAGAAAAATCCTAGAAAACACCCCCTACACTAGCGTACATGATGATGGCCTAGAAGATTAAGTCAAGAAAACTCCTGAGGAAGAACCTTTGATAGTTGAGCTCAAACCTTTAGCTAGACCATATGCTTTTACAACACTTTTATATGGGTTTTAGTGGGGAGACCACATAGTTTCTTGATTCAGCTTGTAGAGGTGCCTTCTTACATTGCTCTGCTAGTGAAGGGAGAAATATCCTTAGAAAAATCCTAGAAAACACCCCCTACACCAGCGTACATGATGATGGCCCAGAAGATGAAGTCGAGAAAACTCCTGAGGAAGAACCTTTGATAGTTGAGCCCAAACCTTTAGCTACTACACTTGAAGCCTCAACTGTCCTCCAAGTTCCCGAACCACCCAAGGAGGAAGAAATTCCACCTTTGGAAAATATGTTTGAATTCGAGGAAGAGCTTTTCTCTGACTTTGGAAACACCTCAAATTATTATGCAATAAGGATCTTCGGCACCATCAGCACCTAACCAGCATCTTCCTGACCCAACCGAAGAGAAGTTCCTTAAAAAGACTACGAAGGAGTTGATAACAATTGTAAGCAATGAGTGGATAGGAGAATCCAAGCTTTCTCCTGAAGTCATTAGTTTAGATTCTCCCTCTACCTCCATTCGTTGTCAAATTCATAAAACCCCCTTCGATGCCTTTTATAATCCGGTTGTAGGAGTAAATCTTATGTCCAAATCTTTTGCACATACCCTTCCTGGAAATATGCAATTAACTCCAACAACCAAACTCTTAAAAAGTCTCTCAGGGCAAATCCTTCCTAGTGAAGGAATTTTTCACCTGACAAAACTAAGGTGTATATTAGTTTTTATGTTTTTTTATTTTTGGGAGTTCGATCTTTTGATAGGGCATCCAATAGAGAAACCCCTTCCTTCAGGTTTGAAATACGCTTTTCTAAATAACGATAGGGAGTCCCCTGTGACTATTAGCGATAAACTCTCTGAGGATGAGACCCTCAGGCTCCTTACTGTTTTAGGAAAGCATCACTCTGCTTTCGGCTACTCACTTAAAGACCTCAAGGGGATTAGTCCTGCCCTTTGCACCCATCGCATTCCCATAGATACAACATATACACCTTCTAGGGAGCCCCAACATAGGCTTAATAATACAATAAGAGAAGTTGTTAAGAAAAAGGTTTTAAAAATTTTGTATGCAGGGATAATCTATCTCGTGCCATATAGTGAGTGGGCAAGCCCGGTACAAGTAGTACCGAAGAAACAGGGCATGACTGTGGTAAAAAATAAAAAAGATGAATTAATCCCATAATGAACAGTCACATGATGGCGGATGTGCATTGATTACCGAAAACTTAACAAGGCAACAAAAAAGATCACTTCCCGTTACCCTTCATTGATGAGATGTTGGAACGGCTTGCAAAGCATTCTTTCTTCTGTTTTCTTGATGGGTATTCTGGCTATCATCAAATCCCGATCCATCCTGATGACAAAAGCAAAACTACTTTTACGTGTCCCTATGGAACTTATGCTTATCGTAGGATGTCCTTCGGATTATGCAACGCTCCAGCTTCGTTCCAAATGTGCATGATATCTATTTTTCTGATATGATAGATGAAATCATGGAAATGTTTATGGATGATTTTTCTGTTTATGGAAAAACTTTCAATGATTGCTTAGAGAATTTAGACAAAGTTTTGCAAAAATGTGTAGAAAAGCACTTAGTCCTTAATTGGGAAAATGTCATTTCATGGTTAGAGAAGGCATAGTGCTTGGACACTTGGTGTCCGAATGTGGGATAGAGGTAGACCGAGCTAAGATTGAAGTAATAGAACAACTACCTCCTCCCACAAATGTCAAAGGGGTATGAAGTTTCCTTGGTCATGCATGGTTCTATCACCATTTTATAAAAGATTTTTCTCATATTGCTCGACCCCTTACAAGTTTGTTAGCCAAGGATGCTCCCTTTGAGTTTGATGATGAGTGTTTAAATGCTTTTCAAATCCTTAAGAAAACACTCATCTCTGCACCAATCATTCAACCCCCTGATTGGTCGCTGCCTTTTGAAATCATGTGTGATGCTAGTGATTATGCTGTGGGGCTGTTTTGGGTCAAACAAAAGATAGAAAGCATCATGCAATTTCTTATGCTATTAAAACTCTGTTAGGACCTCAACTTAATTATGCAACAACTGAAAAAGAGCACATGGCTATTGTTTTTTCTATTGACAAGTTTAGACCTTACTTAGTAGGAGCCAAAGTTATTATTTACACTGATCATGCTGCTCTTAAATATCTCTTTACTAAGAAAGATGCTAAGCCTCAGCTTATAAGATGGATCTTTTTGCTTCAAGAATTTGATTTAGAAATTAAAGATAAAAAGGAATAGAAAATGCTGTAGCCGATCACTTATCAAGAATGCAGTTTGAGAATCCACAGGAGTTGCCCATCAATGATTTTCTGTGGGACGACATGCTCCTGAAGGTCGTAGGATCTGACCCCTGGTATGCAAATATTGTTAATTTTATGGTTGTAGGTTATGTACCACCAGGGGAGAACAGGCATAAGCTCATCCATGAAAGTTGCCTCCACCTATGGGATGAGCCATACCTTTTCCGAGTTTGCTCCGATGGACTGCTCAGAAGGTGTGTTTTGGCTGAGGACGCAACCAAGATCACCGAGAGATGCCACTCATCACCGTATGGAGGACATTATGGGGCATTCCACACTAATGCTAAGATCTGGCAAAGTAGATTCTTCTAGCCAACCATGTACGACGACACCAAGGAATTCATATGGAGGTGCATCCTGTGTCAAAAACATGGGAATATCAATGCAAGAGACGCCATGCCACTCACCACCAACCTCCAGTTAGAACTCTTTGATGTCTGGAGAATCGACTACATGGGACCATTTCTAAAATCCCAACAATGCGAATACATCTTGGTGGCAGTCGACTATGTCTCAAAATGGGTTTAAGCTTTACCATGTCGAGCTACAGATTCCAATAACGCTAAGAGGATGTTTTTAGAGACCATCTTTCCATGCTTCGAAGTTCCACGCATGGTAATTAGTGATGGAGGTCCTCACTTCGTTGATAGAAGGTTCTGACGCTTCTTATCCGATCATGGGGTTTGTCATAACATTGCGACACCATATCATCCTCAAACTAGCGGACAAGCAGAAACATCAAACAAGCAAATCAAGAACATTATGTAGAAGACCGTTAATGAAATGGGGACAACATGGAAGGATAAGTTACACGAAGCACTATGGGCTTACAAAACGGCTTACAAAACACCTCTTGGAATGTCGCCATACCAACTAGTCTACGGGAAGACATGTTACTTACCTGTCGAGTTGGAATTCAAAACACATTGGGCCATAAAAAGGTGGAACATGGACTTGGAAAGAAAAGAAAAATGCAACTCTCTGAGCTAGAGGAATGGCGAGAAAAGGCATATCATAATGCAAAACTTTACAAAGAGAGGACAAAAAGATGTCATGACAAAAGATTGAAAAAGAAAGAATTCAAACCAGATGACAAGGTGTTACTTTTCAACTCCAGAGTGAAGTTGCTTGGACATGGGAAACTATGAAGCAAATGGGAAGGACCTTACAAGATAATTAGCGTATCGTCTCATGGTGCAGTCACACTTCAAAATGACGAAGGTATGCTTTTCAAGGTAAATGGTCAGCATTTAAAAGTTTTCCATGACACACTATTGTCGAAAGAAGAATTGGATATAATTAACTTCGTAGAATCTAAATAATATTTTCAATTCAGCTCTTCTTCTTAACTTTGTGAAAAACCCTTAAAAATCATGTTTACCTGCTAAAGTATTGCCAGGATCTCCCTAGTCTTTTGTTGGTGCTTTTTTCCACATACTGTTTATGTAAGGTAACAGAATTCAAGTGTGGGGGAGGAAAATCTCCCGAGCAGAGCACATCATCAACAAATGTAGAAAGAACGATGACATCAACCAGCTCGGGGGAAAGACACCCACGTGTATCTAGGTAAGTATCTCTTCTCTGTTTGTTTTATTGTTTTTAAGTTTACTTTATATATATATGTTAAAAAACTAAAAATAAAATAAATAGTTATAGTTATTTATATTAATAATTTGTAGTGTGTGTCTAGTTTACTTTAACTTCTTTTAAGAGCTAAATAAATAATAAGGACTCTGAGGACAATCTCCTAAAATGGAAATGATGAATAGTTGCTCTGTTGTAATTCCTTTTAAGTACCTAGTTTTTAGCCTTGAATTCTCCTGAGTTTTGGATAAAATTATTTTGATATAAGGATTTACTCTGAACTTGAAACTCATGGGTAGCATATGCTTGATCTAAGTCTAGGTAATTGATGGATATGATATGAGAAGGTCTGAGCTACTGTTTATCTTGTTCCAAGTAACACTAAAGTTCTGGAGATTTATCTTTTGAAAAACACAAAAATGCTACATGATGAGTTCCTGTATGACAAAACTTAAATTCCCACCAGAGCCATACATGATTTAGGCTAGGAAAACTTCCACATATATGCTGCTTGCTTTGCATTGAGTTTTGTCAAGCTTTGTTGACCCTTATGAGAGGTTTATCATGCTCTTAAAATCAAGATCACGTACACACCACCCACATATGCACTACACCTACACCGAGGGTAGGCGTAAAAACATGCCTTCCATCTAGATCCACCCAAAAATGTTTTACTCCTACACTAGGAGTGAACACAAAATTATGCTTGTTAGGTTTTCCATCGACCAAATAAATGCTCTAAGTTCTTGTTGATATCTCTCTTAAAGTTCTGTTGTAGAAAAGAGGCATGGGGCTATGCAAAAGTTATTCATAAAAAGTGAAAAAAAAGAGTTGAAAAAATGGACAAATGTCTAAGATATTGAAAACAATGGGCACTCAGATGCCCGCTTGAAAAGAAAAAAAAGAGATGAATAAGATAGCCCCTGTTCTCTTGCAAAAATATTTTCAAGTTTTAAAAGAGAGATGAGTTTTCAAGGAGCAAAGTAGAATTAGGTTAGCCACCAAATATATCCACCATACATCCACACACATGCACATCTTGATTTGATTGTATGACTCAACTCTCTTTGGATCCATTATTTGACTTTACAATATATGCACTGCAAGTATGCCCTAGCTTTCTCCCTACTTATGAACTCCACATAAGCCTTAGTGGTAGGAAGAGAAAAAAGGCATAACATCTTTATTGTCGTGGTGAGGATCCACAAATATCACATATATTGAGAGACTTGAGAGTGTCATACAATGGAATCTCTGAGTTTTATTTTGAAATCTTATAAAACCTCTGGAACAATGGTGAAAACAAAGAACTTGAGACATAGTGCTTGATTTGATCGTTCTGTCTTTCAATTACTCAAGACCCAAGTGAAGGCTAAGAAGCCTCATGGTTGAAGGTAATATCGATAAGTTTGAAAGTCAGATCAGTTTACTCTAATCCGGAGGAGAATTTTTGATTGAACGCATGAGTACTTTTGAGGCGTGAAAACATAGTAGCAACTCCTGATCCATTGCTGAGGTTAGCTTTGCTCAGGGACTGGCAAAAGGTTAAGTTTGCGGGAGGTTGTTGATGGTCATTAACACCAATTATAAACCATCAACATAACCTGCATATATACTTAATTCCATCACCAAACATAGTTATAGGGTTTGATTCTAACAAGTTCCATGAGTTTTGGTGCTCTCACTTGTCTCGTAGGATATTTAATTTTTCACAGAACAAAATTATATCAAATGGTGAATTGGAGTGCACCATTATGAAGAGCTCGTCGAGCTGATAGAAATGGATATATTATTTGCTATATTTGGAGCTAGGAATGAAAAGATATAAATTTCACAAATAAAAGAAAAACTCCACATCATGAGCTGCGGGATTAATTGGGCCCGATTCAGAATTTGGCCCATAAAGACCATATGCATTTTAATGAGATATGGTAGAAAGTTTAGTACCAATGAGGCTAACTCAGAAGGGGAGGGTGCCAGGCGCCCCCATATATAGCAGCCCCTACCCTCCTCCCTAGAGCCATCCTGAAACCCTAATTCATATCCTCATCTCAGGATCAAGGCATCAAGAGAAGATTAGTCCTCTATAGGATCTAGTCTTGTAAATAAAAATATTGAGTTAGAGAGTGAGGGAAGAGTTTGGAGGAAGTACCGGCCTATCGGTGCTACCTCTACGGCTTGTACTTTGGCGGATCTAGGCTTCTCCAAGTCTACATCTAAGATACTTCTGGTAATTGATTTCTGTTTAAAGTAAGTTTTGTGCTCTTTTGTTCATAGGTTCACAATTCTTTTGAGTGTTCTAGTCCTTGTTAGGCCTCTGGATTTGAGTAGTAATTGTTAGCATAAGCATGGAGCTTAGGCTATCGGCTACCTATGTTTTCTCCCTACTTCTTGGTTGTGTGGTAGCAATGGGAGGTGACAGCCCTATCTATCCTTTGTAGTCCACGCCGAAATGAGCAGGTTCTTAAATTAGTAGGACCATAGTCACGTCGGTAGTGTTATCTATTAGCAGTGCTTTACCGTCTAAGCGGTGTCCTGAAGTGAATAATAGAATCATAAGCCTTGCTTTGAATAGGGTCATAACCATAGAAATCCTATCTACGCATATCTTAAACCTTGATTGCTATCCCTGGACAAACTAGTTGTTCGATAACACACACACATGTTTCCCCGTGGATACGATACTCGATAATACTCTGGGTGAAAACTACTTTGATACATGTGTGCTTGCGGATTTTGTTTCTGTGTGCCTCCACAGGTGTCAACATTCTACATGTTAATATCATAACACACAAACTATATACTAGTTCATATATCATGATTATAACATGAGAACTATAGTCTAGTTCATATGCATTGCTATATTGTAAGTATGAGAGCATGACTATGGAATAACTCATTGTATTATTCATACCAAGGATCCTTTCTTCCAAGGAGCTAAGCCCTCCTTGTTAGCTCTTGCCTTGCTCACAAACTACTACTAAAAGCTAAAAGAGTACAAGAGTAGGGTAGTGAGGTAGAGGCTCCAAATGTTGGTGCATGTTGAATGGTGAGCTCCTCCCTCTCTTTTATAGTGGCTGATGGTCGATTTGGCCTCAGTAAATTAGGAAACCGCCTAAAACAGACCAAGCATGCCGCCATGCAACCACCTACGAAGGCTAGGCCTGGGCTACGCCACCTGGGGTACGGGCGCACCCAGGGTGTGGTCGCACCCTGGCAGGCTCGCCTGGCCACCGCCTTTGCCAGGTGAGCTGGTGGCTGGGCCTGGGCCCCTCCTACATTAGTGTTCTATCCAAGTAAGTTACATAGGTGGGCTTCTCTACTTATTTCTCTTGCGCATTTCTGCATTACGCTTTCTGAATTGCGCCCTTTGCTTGGTTTTCCACTTGTATTCGAATGTGTCCCGCAAAACATGTTTTCTCCAATACAAGTGGAACTATGTCAATAGTAAAAGCATATGTGTCATAAGTTTGTTTATTTCTCCTGTTTTGGACTTTATTTGGTGGTTGGATTTGATCGTTAGTGACCGCCAACACGTGCCAACTGTCGGTGTTTTGTAAACTAGACTAGTAAATTTATACGATTGCTGCACTGCTCTAGAAAGACGATGGTAGCATCCAAAAGACACGAGGATTTATACTGGTTTAGGCCAGAGCCCTATGTCCAGTCTCAGAGAAGATCGAGTGTGTGTTTCTCGCTTGAATGCTCTGAAGTTCTTACAATGGGGGTGGAAGAATGGAGAAAGAGGATGGATAGCTAGAGCTAGGAGATGGACTACCTGAAGAGAAGCTCTAGGAGCCCTACTACTGTGGAGAATGAATGAAATGGTAGAGGATGTATCTCTCCCAAAGATGGGTTCCCTGGCTATCCTTATATAGAGTTCAGGGCCTGGGCGCATACAAAGCAATAGGTTCTCCCGACCAAGGGTCGTGAGCCTGAGGGAGGGCCTAGCTAACTTGGCTTACAAGCTATGCTGTCTTGTGGAGTACGTCCAGGCGTCACTGTCGTCATGGTCTTGTGGCCACATCGCGGCATGGTGTGGCATGGTGCTACTGTGCCAACCATGGAAGCATTGTAGGCACGATGGTAGTTTGCCAGCCGTCCTATGCGATGTGATCTCCGCCGTGGTCTTCGTCATCGTCTCCTGGTTTTCTAGGGCATCATACAGGAGTTGGTGGCCGTCCCCAGGCAGCCTTGTTGTCTTGGGGAGCGGGGGGCCACGATCCCTATCGTTGGGGTCATGGTTCCTGATAAGTACAGGCCCGATCTTCCGAGAGGTAGCCGGTAAGTTCGATTTGTGGAGATCTCGACGTTGGCGATCCGGCTTCAAATCAGACACGATTCGAACCCTGCAACCGTTACACCATTGCTCCGTTGGTTATCAACCAAGCACAACTTGATTGACCTCGCCAAGAAGGCTTTTCCTGCAAGCGAATCGAAGAGCACAAGCAAGAAGGTAAAACACGCAATCTGAAATTGCAAATATGAATGTCGCGAATATCAATAGAGGGTTCAAGAACTCGGTTCCAAAGGACTAATCGACACAGTGGAGGAGATCAAGAACGGGGGCCCTGGATCACTGTAAAAGGATTTGTCACCACAGTTACAATGAACGATTCAGTTTCTCGATGGAAAACTAAACTCTAAACAAAACCCAATTGAGTAGCAGCGGCGGCGGCTGTGTTTATAGTCTAAGACTCGACCTAGGGTTAGGGACGGCCAGGGGTTGGGCGCCCACAACTTGGGCTTAAGGCCCGACACGATACATGGCCAAGTTGGCCCAAATAGGTGACGCAGCACCTTGCCGTGGTCACACAGAATGATCCACGGACCTTCTGGAGCTGGGACCAGATCCAAAACGACGGCGTCGTCGTCCCCTTTCCAACGCATCCAAGAACGGCCCGTTTCGATGTCGTATGAGGAAGTTATGACCGAAACAGTGACGACGTGTCTGCTGAATCCGAGGGTGACGTGACAGCTGAGTTGGGAACGAATTGCAACTTGGGGAAGACCATGGCGTCAGTGTGTCCAGCGTGGCGATGTCCTCATCATCCTCCCCTTCTCGAATTGGAGTCGTCCTCGACTCCATCTTGGCGATGTCCTCATCATCCCCTCCTTCTAGAATTGGAGTCGTCCTCGACTCCATCCCATCACCAACGAACTCCTGCAAAAGGTTAGTGACAGCAGGCAATGCACCAGACATAAAAGGTTGACAAAACATAGTATAACATGGTGCATCAGGATTATCACATAACTCAGCAGTAGCAGGAGTTGTAGCAAGAGTTGTAGCAAGAAAAGCACCTCCTTTTAACTTAATCCCATTATTTTTGGCAATGTCTGTTGGAGGTTTATTTTTAATCTCATTAGCATGTTTAATAATATCCGTAGGAGACAAAGGCAGCAATGTAATTTTCTTGTCCTTATGTATGATAGTGTATGTATTAGTTCTACCATGGTGTAAAGCATCATTATCAAATTCCCATGGGCGACCTAACAAAATGGAACAAGCTTGCATAGGGACAACATCAAAATCAGCAGTATCATGATAAGAGCCTGTGAAAAAGCTAATGCGTGCTGATTTAGATACCTTAGTCTTAGCACTATTATTGAACCATTGAAGTTTATATGGATACGAATGTTGTCGTGTAGTCAAGCCAAGCTTGTCAACCAAATCTGAACTCACCAAGTTGTTGCAACTCCCGCTATCAATGATAGTGAGAACACGACAACCCTGCACAATGAGATACATGTGGAACAAATTATGGCGTTGGATCTTCATCTCTTCTTCATGTACCACATGTGTACTCAACACACGCTGCACAAGAAGGCTAGGGTAGTCCGCGGCAGCAGCCACGGAGTCAATGGTGATGGCCTCCTTGTCTTGATCGCCCTCGGTGGGATCTGCATCAATGTTAGCAGCAAGGGCTAAATCATCTTCAACATCACTAGCACTTACATATCCATCCTCGGTAGCAATGAAAGCGCGACGACTGGGGCATTCCTTCATGACATGTCCCATGCCTTTGCATCGGTGGCAAATGATTTTAGAGCTGGACGAGGAGGAGCTAGTAGAAGCACCCGGAGTGCCACCTTTCTTCAGCTGTGGAAACTGCACATTAGATAATTTACTTACCCCGGAAGAAAATGGAGGTGTAGATGGCTGTGGTGCAACAGGAAGCTTGGGCGTCTCCGGCTCGGAACGCTGCTGAAAATTCCTCCCATTGTTAGACCTGAAAAGCTGGTGTTGTTTGCGTCCCTGTACTTCTCGTTCTGCCTTAATAGCAAGATGATACAATTGGGAAAAATTGCGCCATTCTTTGTAATCAAGTATGTTCTGTATATCATGGTTTAAACCACCAAAAAATCTAGCACTAGCATCATGATCATCTTCATTTATACCACAACGTGCTAAACCAATAAGCAATTCTTGATAGTATGCTTCTACTCCTTTATCACCTTGTTTTAAAGTTTGTAGTTTCAAACGTAAATCACGTTGGTAATAAGGAGGAACAAAACGAGATGTCATACGTTGCTTTAAAACATTCCAAGTTTGAGGCACAGCAGCAGCATTATTGGCATTGCAAAGATCACTCCACCAGAACAAAGCAAAATTAGTAAACTCACTAGTAGCAAGTCTAACTCTATGCTCAGCAGGAACATTATGAGAATCAAATTTTTATTGAACAGCAAGCTCCCAATCTAAATATGCCTCTGGATCAACATTACCAGCAAAAGGTGGTAGACTAAATTTAATTTTAGCAAAAGGATCATTATTACCATGATTATTACCTGCCATACCGCGACGATTGAAGTTGAGGCGGCGACGGGGACCACCGTCAGCATACGCATCTTCATCACCAAAAGCATCTGCATCTTCATCATCAGCACGATAAGGTGGAGGGCGTTGCTCAAGCTGTTCAATGCGGGTGACCAGATTGTTCACGTTGCGCGTCAGCTCGGTCATAAGATTACGTTGTTCAGTCATGAACGTTGCAAGCTCGCCCTTGGACACGCACTCATTGAAGTCCGTCGGAGTTCCTGCCATGGTTAGAACATAGAAAAAGACAACACCAAAGTATTATCCCTATCAACTAAAAGGAAACAAGTGGTGGTGGTGGTGGTGGTGAAAGTGGAATGCAAAATCACAAGCGGCTTACCACCGTCTTGCCTGTATTCTTACCAACGCCAAACAGGAGCAAAACCAAAGTGGCGAAACAATCTGTTGTCGAGCGTGGGTAACAGTTGCAAGATGAACCTGTGCTGACAGAAGAATATGTGGAGCTATGGGTAGGCACACAATATGACAGCAAGGATTAGCAATTAACGAGTGCAGAGTAACGATTGTTCAATCCGGATCCAAAGTACAAGTCACAGGTGCTGGCTAAGACGTGACGAGACGTAGCGCAACAAGGTGAAAACAAAGGACGATCGAAAGAACTCACGGAACAAGCAAATAGCCCGGATTTCGCCTTTTTCCTGAATTTTTCCCCGGATTTTTCCAAAAGGCACTAGTAGGAAACAAAAATTTTTTTTCTTACTATTTTTTTATACTTTTCTCTGAACAAGGATCACAAAAGATGCAACCACAAAAATTGGCACCTACAACTGAGGTGGGATGTGGTCTACAGAAATTCAGCATGTTCTCTGAAAAGCGTGCAAAAACTTTGACAATTTTTTTTCTTTATTTTCCCGAATTTTTTTGGCAATTTTGACGAAACCAAACAGGGCGAAGCCGAGTTTGGGTCGGGTCCAAATGGTGTCAAGAAGCTGCACAAAAAATTTCAGATTTTTCTGATAAACGAGCGAAAAGTTATGCCTGTTTTACCGAAGGTATCTCAAGGTATGTTTTCCGGGAGGCACAAGGTATGTTTTCCGGGAGGCACAACACGGCGGCGGTAGTTAGGGCAAAGCGTCCCTAAACTCTAACACCGATCACAGCAGTAGGTATTCGCCTGATGATGTAAGGAGGGCTGCGATGCAGGCAAAATAAGAGCGGCTGGCAACCTATCTAGGGTTTATGCGGCGGCGAGAAGTTACACAAGGCGGCTAGCGGGGCAAGTCGAGTAATGTGGTGGCTTCGACTTGTTGTTTGGGAACGGTGGATGGGATAGCGGCGGAAAACAAAATCACAGCAACGGGCGATTGAACTACGACCACGAACACAATCCTAAACCAGCAACAAGACTCGACCACGGACACAAACTCAACAACACGAATCTGAAACAAAATTGCAAAGGCACAAAGGGCGATAGGACAGCGGAAATTGAAATATTTTTGGGCTTTTTGTGGACTCTAGGTAATGAACAAATATGAATCTAAGGCAAACGAGATTATACCTCGCGATAAACCTGAAATATCTGATACCAATTGATAAGTACAGGCCCGATCTTCCGAGAGGTAGCCGATAAGTTCGATTTGTGGAGATCTCGACGTTGGCGATCCGGCTTCAAATCAGACACGATTCGAACCCTGCAACCATTACACCACTGCTCCGTTGGTTATCAACCAAGCACAACTTGATTGACCTCGCCAAGAAGGCTTTTCCTGCAAGCGAATCGAAGAGCACAAGCAAGAAGGTAAAACACGCAATCTGAAATTGCAAATATGAATGTCGCGAATATCAATAGAGGGTTCAAGAACTCGGTTCCAAAGGACTAATCGACACAGTGGAGGAGATCAAGAACGGGGGCCCTGGATCACTGTAAAAGGATTTGTCACCACAGTTACAATGAACGATTCAGTTTCTCGATGGAAAACTAAACTCTAAACAAAACCCAATTGAGTAGCAGCGACGGCGGCTGTGTTTATAGTCTAAGACTCGACCTAGGGTTGGGGACGGCCAGGGGTTGGGCGCCCACAACTTGGGCTTAAGGCCCGATATGATACATGGCCAAGTTGGCCCAAATAGGTGACGCAGCACCTTGCCGTGGTCACACAGAATGATCCACGGACCTTCTGGAGCTGGGACCAGATCCAAAACGACGGCGTCGTCGTCCCCTTTCCAACGCATCCAAGAACGGCCCGTTTCGATGTCGTATGAGGAAGTTATGACCGAAACAGTGACGACGTGTCTGCTGAATCCGAGGGTGACGTGGCAGCTGAGTTGGGAACGAATTGCAACTTGGGGAAGACCATGGCGTCAGTGTGTCCAGCGTGGCGATGTCCTCATCAGTTCCCACCAGCCTGGATGGCCTCTAAGTCAAGGCCCTTGTCATGGATCCCATCCCGTAGTGGGTAGGATCGTACTCTCATCTCGTCGGGCCATATCTGGCCGATGGTCATCGTACCTGTCGTCACTGCTTTGGGCAGTATTGTCTTGTCTGTGCGGCATAGCACATGGATGGCGTCTGATCGGACCAAGGTGACTGTTGTCCCCTCGGTCCTTGCGGGGCTAGTGTGTGTGCTCGTTCTTGTCAGAGCAGGCATGCTTGGCGGCGCTCGACCTCTCCCCGTTCCTTCTAGGGGTCGGGACGGAGGAGAGGTCATGCGCCCTTCGAGCGCCGCGTGGCTAAGGCACGAAGGAGGGGTCGTGGCTGACCCCGGCCTTAGCGTCCGGCCTAGTTCGCTTGGCTTAGCTGGGCCTCAATCATTCAGGTATTTGCTAGCTGATATGTTGTGGGTTGCTTGGCCTGTTAACTAATCGATGCCTTGAGACACCCGGGGTTATGACCCTGACAAGCATACTTGGAAAAAATGCACCCTAATTAATCACTCGTTGGTATCCTAAAACATGTCCAAAATGACTTGAATTTTACGTATGGAGAGAGTATGTCTCACCTGACAAAATACAGAAGCAACTATCAGTGAATGCGATGGGAGGACGAGAAGTGCTCCCAACATAAAGGTAAAAAGGTTATGAAGAGAGAGAGAGAGAGAGAGAGAGAGAGAGAGAGAGAGAGAGAGAGAGAGAGAGAGAGAGAGAGAGAGAGCTGTCAGTATAGCCTACGATGGGGTGCGATTGGGAGGTGGTGGCTTGTCACATGTAGGTTAGCTTTTTACCTAGGCTAACGATAGTATATGCATGCGTTGCGCTTGCTCTAAGAGCATCTCCAGCAGTCCCTCAATATAACTCCCATAGTAAATTAGTAATAGAATGACTCAGTACCACGTTTTTGGATTATCGGGAAAGATGCTTTAGCAAATTACCAATATCCTGTCCCCAATAATCTATTCTTGTATTTTTCTCTATATTCCCATGCAAACACCATGACAACTCCATTTGTAAATCAGAACGATTCGTATTTTTTTTATTCTACCGCACATATCCAAATCAATAATTTTAAAATTTAAATTCAAAAGTTGAGATTGAGATTAAAATATATATACAATGCTGCCAAGCATGAAATTTGGGAACTTTGGATTTAGGAGATTGAAATTGGGTTCTAATACAACTCATAAAGGTTGTAGGAACCACGTGAGGCTAAGAGGTCACTTTCTGGACGACAACTTTGAGATTTGACTTAGGTTAAATAATGTTTGGGTTGACCAGAGATGACCTGGTTTGATCGGAAGGATGTTATGAAGGTTATTAGCTAGATTTGGGGTCCTTATCGATCGAGAGTTGAGGTCATAGGGTTTCCATTAGTTTGACAAGGTTGCCCATTGTAGAAAAAAGGATTAAAAAAAAATAAAGGCCTTGTGTGCCAGGGTCAACAACGGAGATTTGTGATCCAAGCAGGTTGCGGTGGTTAACAGGAGTTCAAGTCATGGTCCAAAGGAGATGTTGGTTAGGGTTTAGAGTTTTCAAGGGTGTTTTTATAAAGTTTAAGTGGGAACGACCTTTAGTCATGGCACTTCACATCGTCGGGCCACAAAAGTTCACGCGTCGGGCTCTTAGGACGTGCCACGGATGGCACCCCAACTTAGAGCCACCGTGCTAGATAGAAGGCAACCCCCCGAGCTGCGCATACCGTACCATACGACGATGATGTCAGGCCGCTGCAGCTCAACCACACATATGAATTTAAATCAGAAGAGTTATAGTTAAATTCTAGAAAATGCATATTGTAACTAGGAAAATATAGTTTAAATGGCAAGTGATTCTAGTAAATAGGCATAAATGCATTTAAATTCTTAGAAAAACATATCAGCGATAAAAAAATACAATTAAATTATTTAGATGAATAAAACACATATGAAAAACAAGGAGCTTTTAAATTTATATGTAAGAAAGGTAATGTCAGCTATTCATGACCTTGAAACAACAAAACGACTAATACTTGAAATTTTCGTTCCAAATTTGCATGTGGTATTGAAAATGTATGAATGTACAAGTATGGCACATCCGAAGTCCTGCTCAACGTCCTCTGGCCGAGCTAGGAACGGCATCCATTAGGCAAAAGTAAACAAGCTTTTTGCAAAAGAACTAAGAAACAACAATTAACATCTAAACAAATACAATGAATGATAGAGCATGGTTTTAGAAAAAGATAAGGAAAAGAATAATCTCATTTGAAGTCCATAGTAGGAGAAAGACTAGTCCAGATTAATTAAAAAGAAAAATGCAATATTAACGTGTTCTTCAATGCCTAGATTGTTCTAGTTTATTTATCTACCGAAAATCCATATGGATACTCATACTCATACTTATATTTTGGACTGGCATATGGGTCTACTATCAGCACACCATTGAGGAGGAGATCAATCAGAAATTTATTTTTCTACTTATATGTTCTTCAACTTCTAGAAGCACTGGCGGAGCACGCCATATCGCCATACATGAGGAGCTCAAGCTGCTGTCGTTCGCCTCGCTCACACCTGGGAAAAGCCTGTCGTCGCCCGTTTTCGCGGCAGTGCAACAGCGGCGGCCATCGTCCACGCAGTGCACGCGGGGCTTGATGCTTGAGCTGGCAATTAATGGGAACCGCGGTGTGCTTCTGCAGAGGACAGGGCCAGACGCGAGGAAGACGACACTGTCCAGCGAGACGCACACGGAGCGGACGCGGTGGTCGCGATCTGTGCCGAGTTCGGCGAGAAGCACACGGAGCGGACACGTATGCGCTATGCTGAGTTGGGCTGCTGCCACCGTTGGGCTATCAACGGGTCGAGTGGGCTGCTAGCAGCTGACAGCTAAGGAGAGGAGGATTTGGGTCTGATAGAAAAAGGAGGAGGAGAGCAAACAAATTTTAATTTGTTGTAAAAAAATTAAAAGTTCAAAATTCTAGCGTATTTTTAGGAAATAGGAGGGTTTTACCCGTACTTATTATATATATTATAAATAAAAAGACAAGAAAGATTCAAGAGTTAAGAAATAAAAAAAATCAAAAAGAAAACCAAAGAGATTACACAAGGTCCTCTAGCCATTGACAACTGTTGATATTGCTTTTTGGCTTTGTGTAGCACCAGAGCAAACTATTTCTCGAAGGTAGCTTTCAAACTTGCAATTGAAGGGCTTACCCCTCGAAAGATTTGGTCATTGCACACACACCAGATACTCCAACTAAGAAAGTAAGAAGAATGATTATCTCCATGCAAAAAGGGACCTGTAACTGGCACTTAGAAGCTCACTAGAACAATAGGTGGGTCACTTTGAACATCCATCCATAGTTAAATTCAGTTTTGACCAGCTTATTGAAAAAAAAATTGACATTGTAAGAAAAGATGGTCACAAGTCTCCTCCTGCTAGTGGGTGCATAGGACAATCAAATGAAGGTAGAGCCATAATTTCACCTTTAAGAAGAGCACATGTGCTAAGCTTGTCCTTTATTTAACAAGAGCCAAAAAAACACCTTATGCTTCTTCTGACATGAAGATTGCCAAATCCATTTATAAGCTAGATGAACCACTGAGTGTCCAATCTTAGCTTGTGTCTATATGCATTTGTCGACTTATAGATATTTTATCCCCAAAAGTAAGACCACCAGTCCTTATCCTATGAGAGGTGGAGTGACCGTAGTTGATTGTTAAGTTGTTGTAACTGACCAAATGCTTCTACTGATAGAGGCAGGTGGAAAAGGCGATGTAGGGGGGAGTTGTTTGTGTAGCTAAGAATAAACAACTCAGTTTGTTCTTTGCAAATTAATAGAGTTCAGGGAATGCATGACATCAAACCTGGCCCATCCACAATTCACCCACAATAAACAAGATTGTCCATCCTGAACATTGACCAACATTATTCCCTATAAAATTTCTAACAACTTTAAAATATCCGTCTACCAGAAAGACCCTTTCTTAATGTGGCATGTGTTGATGGTGAAAATGTCACAATTTCAAATACTTAAAATCACCGTCAACAGCCTTAGATCAAAGGGACATAAGCATATCATGAGTATATTTTAGCAAATAACAAGTGCCACATGTATTTGAGTATTCCTATGCAGATTTAAGCTCAAATGAGCAAGATGAGCATGTGGACCGACCATAGGGGGTCAGCCGACCACCCCTATGGGTCCACAAGCACTCCAAGCTTGCCATGATCGAAGTAAAGCATGCCCAAACCAATCTCCACTTGTGGATAAAGCTTGTGTTTTCTTTCAATGGTGGGAGATGAACGCCCATGGATTGATGGACCCACATGTAAGATCAATCAACTTCAAATGGGAAATTCTCAGCAGATACCTAGTAAGGAACCCTCCAGGTGGCCCCACACCGAAGGGGAGGGCCCACGGGATAGAGAGAGGTCTGACCCCCTAGGTCGACCGACCCCCACATGTGCTCCACCGACCTTGCACCACCTCAAGCATGCTCCCATGCATGAAAGCACAACTTTGGAGCATCCACACCCTAGCTTCAATCTATGGCGGTTTTATCCAATGGCTCAAGGTGGTGATCACACAGATTCATGGGCCCACATCAACTAGTATAAATAGAGGGGTACACCCCCTCTCCATTCATGAAAGCAAGGAAGAAGCAAAGGAAGCTTGAAAGTCCTAGTTTGGTTTTGGATTATTGATGAAACCTAGGACAAACCTTTGATCTAAGTGTGTGAATTAGATGAGGTAGTCCAATCCAAGTTGTGGAGCTAGAAGATGGTCATGGTGAAGGTGATGGCCACATGTGATGATGATCAAGTGCTTAACTTGAAAAGAAGAAAGAGAAAAACAAAAACCATGGAGATCAAGGCAAAGGTATCAAATAGGTTTTGTTTTGGTGATCAAGACACTATAGAGAGTGTGATCACATTTAGGATCAATAGCTGTACTATAAAGAGGAAAAATCTTTGGCTAAGCAGTTATCGAGTGTCACTAGGTGACATGATTCTTGCATATGCATTTAGGAACCTAGTATGCTAACTTTGACCCTTATAAAAATGCTTTGAAAAATGCTAACACATGTGCACACAAGTTCTACACTTTGTGGTTAGCAAGTTGCAAGCAAGGGTGAAGCGGTTGAGGAGATAGAGTAAGAAAAGGAGGAGGAGCACAGTGACAGGACTCTATGTTGGGCAGTGACCGGACTCTGCCTGCCGCGTCCGGTCAATTTTAGCCGGGTTGGTAGAGTTGGCCAAGGGCGCAGGGAAGCGACTGGACGCTGGCCTCGGACATAGGGGGTGAGTCTGGTCATGCTGTCCAGAGGAGGCACAACGCGAGGTGGCAAACGGACGCGGGTGTCGCTGCGAGATCAGAAGTGCAGGGACCGCATCAGGTGAACACTAACGTACGCTGACGTCGACTGGGTTTGCAAGCGTAGTGAGGACCAGACTCTAGCACACGTCTGGTCATGTCTGACAGGACGCGTCCGGTCGATGAAAATCAGCTCTGGATGCTCTCTGTGCTCGACCAAACTCTATGTGGCGCTACGTCAGGTGCGTTGCAGTGGCGCGTCCAGTCAGTGGTAGAGCTGCACTGACCGTTTTCGACCATTGAAAATCAACGCACGGGATTCAAACGTGGACACGTGGATGGCCGAGAGCGACTGAACTCTAGCTGACCAGACGCTGGGGTGCGCCCGATCAAGCCCCTGACAGGCAACGGCTAGTTGAGTCCTTGGGGCTCTATAAATAGAAGGGGCACGGCTTGGGCTCACTCTCTTGGACATTTTCACCTGTGATACTTCCTTGTGAGCCTAAGCAAACACCTCTCACTCATATCCATCATTAATTCATCATAATAGTGAGATTGGGAGTGTTTCCAAGTGCATTTGCTTGAGTGATTGCATCTAGTGGCACTTGGGGATCGTTGTGGCTGTGGATTTCTTGTTACTTTTGGTGGTTGCTGCCACCTAGATGGCTTGGAGCAACGGAGGAGCATCGGTACGAGTTGGTGATTGTCCATGGCCATCTCCTGGTGATTGTGAGGGGTCTTGTGCCTTCCCCGATGGAGCGCCGAAAGGTAACTCTAGTGGATTACTCATGTCATTGAGTTACCTCACTTATGGGTAGGTTCTTGTGGCACCCTTGTGGTGGGCTAGGTGTGTGATACCTATTAATCACTGAACCACCAAGTGTTGGTCGACATAATGGGGACTAGTGTGTCGGCAAGCACGTGAATGTTGGGAGAAAAATCGTGTGTGATCTTGTGATTGGATTTCTCCCGGTGATTGAATTGGTATTCATCTTGTGATTGGTTCATTTCTCTACATAACGGTATAATAACCCTACTCACTCCTTTATATTTCTTGCAAACTAGTTGCCAAGCTCTTTAGTGTAGTTAGTCTTTGAGAGCTTGTTAGTTTGGTTAGTGTGGCTCTTTAGTTAGTCTTTGAGAGCACACTAGCTTAGTGAGTAATGACTTAGCGCTTGTGTGCGCCTAGTGATCATAGCAACTACAATTGTTAGGATAGGTGGCTTACAACTGTTGTAGAACTAGAGCAAAATTGCATTACGCCATTTGTGATACAAATCAATTGCTCTAGTGTTTTGTAGAATTTTTAAATAGGCTATTCACCTCTCCTCTAGCCATATTAGGACCTTTCAAGTGGTATTAGAGCCGTGGTCACTGTTTGATTGAAGGCTTAACAACCTCAATGTCAAATTATGGCTCAAGTTGTGTTCAACCATGTGGGGGCAAACCACCATTCTTTGATGGCACATGCTATGATTATTGGAAGGGAAAGATGAAGATGTATCTTAGTTCAATCAACGATCAAGTATGGGATGTGACCGAAAGTGATTATGTGATTCTTGATCCCGACAATCCCACCAATCAAGACAAGGCAAACAAGCAATGCAATGCAATGGCTCTCAATACCATCTACAATGCCATTGGTTCTAAGGTGTTTGAGCAAATCAAGGATTGTGAGAGAGCTAGTGAGGTGTGAAAGAGATTGGAGGAAATATATGAGGGCACACCAGTGGTGAAGAGTGCCAAGCTATATATCCTTAAGGACAAGTTAACAAGCTTCAAGATGAAGGATGATGAGAGCATTCCAGAGATGTTCCATCGATTGCAAGTGATTGTCAATGACTTGAAGGCGTTGGGTGAGAAGATCAATGATGATGATGTCTCTCATTGGTTCTTGATGTGCTCACCTCCAAGATTTGAGATGTTGAGAATGCTCATCATAAGAGGAGGATTGAGGCAACTAACCCCTAACCAAGTACTAGGTGATGTCATAACACAAGAGACTTACCGTGTGGAAAGGGAGGGGGTTGACAAGGATGAGAAGAAGGAAGATGAAGACAAGAAGAAAAGTGTAGCATTCAAGGCTAGCTCATCATCCAAGAACAAGGGCATGTCCAAGAAGGAAGAATCAAGTGAGGATGAAGATGCTAGTGACATTGATGATGAGGCCATAGCTCTCTTTGTGCGCAAGTTTGGAAGATTCATGAAGAAGAAGGGCTATGGTGCAAGAAAGAGAAGAGACAGTAACAAGAGCAAAGAATATGTGAGAAGATGCTACAAGTGCAAGAGCCCAGACCATGTTGTAGCAGTTTGTCCCTATAATAGTGACAATGATGAGGATGAGAAGAAGAAGCAAAAGAAGGAGAAGAAAGAGAAGAAGGAGAAGAAAATGACCTTCCAAAAGAAGAAGAAAGGTGGAGGCTATGTGGTGACATGGGATAGTGATGCATCATCGGTGGAGAGTGACTCTAGTGATGATGACAAGAAGTCTAAGAAGAAGGCACTTGCAAGCATTGCTATCAACAACAAGCCTTCTCTCTTTGACACTCCATCGACATGCCTCATGACAAAGCCTACCAAGATAAAATATGACATGAGTGATGATGATGATTGTGAAAGTGATGATTGTAGGAGTGATGATGATGATGAGGAGTACACCAAGGAGGAGCTCATGCACATGTGTGAGCAAGTACATACTTGCTTTTAGATGAAGAGACAGGAGTGCAAAGAATTACGCAAGAAGGTCAAATTTCTTGAGCAATCCTTTGATGAGCTCAATGCTACTCATGAGAGGCTAAGGGAAGCCCATGAGAAGCTTGGCAAAGCTCACTCTAAGCTTGAAAAAGCTCACTCCTCTCTCCTCGAGCAAGTCAAGAAGGAGGAAGCCAAGAAAGAGCAAGTGATTGTGTCATATGATGTGGGACTAACATGTGATATTCCCATTGTTGTTGCTCCCACTAACCCTTCTTGTAGCACTTTTACTTCTATTTCACCTTTGAGTGATGGTTTCATTTGTGATGCCTCACTAATGGTGGAAAATGAGACCCTCAAGAAGGAGGTCAATGAGATCACTCGTGCCTTAGGCAAACTCTATGGTGGTGAGGACCGCTTGCTTATGTGCTTGGGTAGCCAAAGAAGTTCTCTCTACAAAGAGGGATTGGGCTATACCCCCAAGAAAGACAAGGTGACCTTTGCTCCTCACAAGACTAGTTTTGTGAAGAACAATGGTCGGTTTTGCACTAGTTGCAAGCAAGTTGGTCACAAAGAGCATGATTACAAGAATAAGAAATCACATGCTAATGTATCCTCAATTAGATTTGATTCTTGTTACATGCTTGTTAAGGGTGCCAATGGTATAAAGGCTAAGTTCATTAGTGCACCTCATGAGAGCTCAAAGAAGAAAGCTATTTGGGTGCCCAAGACCTTAGTTACTAACCTTCAAGGACCCAAGCAAGTTTGGGTACCTAAAAAGAATTGATCTTCTTTTGTAGGTCAATTATAAAGTCGGAGGAAGACATTGGGTACTTGATAGTGGGTGTACACAACACATGACCATTGATTCAAGAATATTCAATTCAATCAACACAAATGAGAGAAATGGGGTTGATATTATCACATTTGGTGACAATAGCAAAGGCAAGGTCAAAGGTCTTGGTAAGATTACAATATCCAATGACTTGAACAATTCCAATGTGCTACTAGTAGAGAGCTTGAACTTCAACCTTTTATTGGTAGCTCAACTTTATGATCTTGGTTTTAGGTGCATATTTGGTGTGGATGATGTAGAGATCATAAGTATAGATGGCTCTAACTTGATATTCAATGGATTTAGATATGAGAATCTATAATTGGTTGATTTCAATGCTAGAGAAGCTCAATTGTCAACATGTTTGCTCACTAAGTCTAGTATGGGTTGGTTATGGCATAGAAGGCTTGGTCATGTTGAAATGAAACAATTGAACAAGTTGATTAAGCATGACTTAGTAAGAGGCTTGAAAGATGTCACATTTGAGAAGGATAAGCTATGTAGTGCATGTCAAGCCAGAAAGCAAGTTGACAACACACATCCTAAAAAGAGCATGATGAGCACATCTAAGACATTTGAGTTGTTGCACATGGACTTGTTGGGACCAACCACATACACTAGCATTGGTGTAAACAAATATAGATTTGTGATTGTGGATGATCTTACTAGATACACTTGTGTGTTCTTTCTTGTTGATAAGAGTGATGTGTTTGCAACCTTCAAGACATTCATCAAGAGAATTCACAATGAGTTTGAAACAACCATCAAGAAAGTGAGAAGTGACAATGGTAGTGAGTTCAAGAATACTAGAATTGATGAGTTATGTGATGAGTTTGGAATTAGGCATCAATTCTCAGCCAAGTACACTCCATAATCAAATGGCCTTGTTGAGAGAAAGAATAGAACTTTGATTGACATGACAAGATCAATGTTGAGTGAATACAATGTTAGTCATTCTTTATGGGCCAAAGCATTCAACACGGCTTGCTACTATAACAACCGCCTCTATTGTCACCCCATGATGGAGAAGATACCATATGAGCTCTTGAATGGTAGAAAGCCCAATATTGCATACTTTCGGGGTTTTGGTTGCAAATGCTACATATTTAAGAAAGGCACTAAATTGAACAAGTTTGAGAAGAAATGTGATAAAGGTTTCTTGCTTGGTTACTCCACTACTAGCAAGGCTTATATAGTTCGAAATTTGGCTAGTGGTACTCTTGAGGAGGTTCATGATCTGGAATTTCATGAAACCAATGAGTTCCAAGAGGAAGATGAGAATCTAGATAATGTGAGAGGCACTCAATTGGCCAATGCAATGAAGAATATGGATGTTGGTGACATAAGGCCTAGAGAAGTAATTGAAGTTTAAGATGACAAAGATCAAGTGCTCTCTAACTCAAATGTGCAAGCTAGTGGTTCTCATGATCAAGATCAAGCTAGTGCAAGTGATGATAAAGTGCAAGATCAACAACAAGTGGCTAGTTCATCATCTCAACCAAATGATCAACAAAGTACAAGCAATCAAGTTCAAGTGCTCCAACTAACCAATGTTACAAGAGATCATCCTTTGGACTCTATAATTGGTGATATCTCAAGAGGTGTGCAAACTAGATCAAGATTGTTATCATTTTGTGAACATTTCTCATTTGTGTCATCCATTGAACCAAAGAAGATAGATGAAGCTTTGTTGGATGTTGATTGGGTGAATGCTATGCATGAAGAGCTAAACAACTTTACAAGAAATCAAGTATGGGAGTCAGTAGAGAGGCCTAAGGGTCATAATGTGATTAGAACTAAATGGGTCTTTCGGAACAAGCAAGATCAAAATGGGATAGTTGTAAGGAACAAAGCAAGATTAGTGGCTCAAGGTTACACTCAAGTTGAAGGTCTTAACTTTGGAGAAACATATGCCCCGGTTTAAGATTGTAAGAAATTTGGATCTTGTTAGCATATGCTTGTGCCCACAACATCAGGTTGTACCAAATGGATCTGAAGAGTGCATTTCTTAATGGGTACATCAATGAGCTTGTGTATGTTGAGCAACCTCCCGATTTTGAAGATAAGAAGAAACCAAACCATGTCTATAAATTGAAGAAGGCTTTGTATAGATTGAAACAAGCACCAAGAGCATGGTATGAAAGATTGATGGACTTTCTACTCTCTAAGGGATTCAAGATGGCAAGGTTGACACCACTCTCTTCACCAAGAAGATAGGCAATGACTTGATTGTGTTGCAAATCTATGTTGATGACATTATCTTTGGATCAACCAATCAGGACTTTGTGAGGAGTTTGGAAAGATGATGGCAAGTGAGTTTGAGATGTCCATGATTGGAGAGCTTAGTTACTTCCTTGGTCTTCAAATCAAGCAAATGAAGAATGTCACATTTATGAGTCAAGGCAAGTACATCAAAGACATGCTCAAGAAGTTTGGAATTGATGATGCTAAAGCTATTAGTACACCAATGGGGATAAATGGAAACTTGGATAGTGATGCTAGTGGCAATATGGTGGATCAAAAGATGTATCGGTTTATGATTGGAAGCTTACTCTATGTGACCGCATCAAGGCCGGATGTGATATTTAGTGTATGCATGCGTGCTAGATTTCAAGCCTCACCAAGAGAAAGTCATTTGAAGGCAACCAAGAGAATATTGAGGTACTTGAAGTATACACAAAATGTTGGATTGTGGTATCCCAAAGAAGCAAGATTTCAGTTGATTGGATATTCGGATTCCGATTATGCGGGATGCAAAGTTGAGAGAAAGAGCACATCGGGCATATGTTAACTACTAGGAAGATCACTTTTATCTTGGTCATCAAAGAATGTGGGGCCTACATGCAGATCTTGTGCTAATCGACACATATTATTTTCATGACATTTTGAATTCTATTTAACAAATTTCAGTCAATTTAGATGTAATTTTAAAGTTTGAACGCGAGCTTTTACTTTTAGGGTCTAGCTTTGATGTGGGGTCCACATATTGATCTGGCAGTGCCAATTGGCATGAAGTAGTTGCTTGTTAGGTTAAATCATCTACAACAAATCCTAGTCAATTTCGGTAAAATTTTATAATGTGAGCGTGAGATTTCAAATCCAGGGGTCTAACTTTTTATGTGAACCCATATATCTTATGCAAGCTTATATATATACATTTTATGTAAACCTATGGGTTCTTATAACAAACCCATGGGTTTAATTAGTTTATGTAAGTTTGTATATTTTTTATAGAATGATCGTGCACCAAAATCATATTCTCATGCACTGTTGTAGTTGATAACTCTTTCATTTAAAATTATTTATGATGCTAAAACCATGTTTCAACTTTCAAGTTCTCATCTTTTCTATCGGCTATAGAGTTTTTTTTGAGAAATGCTATCTCATGCCCGGTTGTTTTCGCTCCATCTAGCAACCGGTTTTCTGTCCGTCAGATTTGGCACGTGTCGCTGCGTCTGCCATCCGGTCTGCTCCCGATCTGTCTCCGACACTCTTGTTTCTCTATGTCTCTGTCACATGGGGTCCGCACGTCGGTGATACTGTTTGTGTTTTGGGGAGTCGCGCCCGAATGTGTAGTGTCCGTTTCCCCCTTTTCCTCATTTCATTTGGTCTCGACTTCCTTGCGGTGCTCTCGTTCCCCGTCGGCGGCGACTGGCGATTTCTAGGATTTGGCCAGGTTTGTTTGCTTCTGCTCCCTTGTTTGCTAGTAAATCATTGTTGTTAGGGTTCATTCTCGCATTAGTGATGTGTTTGGATGAGGGGATCGCGTTTATTCCTTGTGAATCTGTTTTTTTTCTGGCGCTGGTTCGATGTCTTCTTCATTTTGCCGCCGGGATTTTGGTGCAGCCGGATGCGGGCTCTGTGTTCGTCGCCATGTTTGGTTTGGATTTTATTTAAATTGATTGTGTGATTTTTGGCATGAGAACAAATGATCTGTGGCTCCGGTTCGTGTTTTTTTGCCGTGGGGATTAGCTACATGGTGACGAGATTTATGGTGATTTCATCATGACTCTTAGGTTTTAGCCTGTAGTTGTGTGTCAGATCTGCTTTGCAAGGTACGTCTGCGCTTTCCCCCTCTCTGCTCACTGGTTGGATCCTCATGAGGCCACGACCATGATTTGAGTTCTAGCTAGTTCGACTGGCGTGATTAGCTAGCTGGTTTGTCCTTCGCCTTGGGCATTTAGGCACAGCAAGTGGGTGCTGTTGTCAGGAAACGGCAGCAACGAAGATCCATTTCTGGACATCTGGGCGCATCAAAATTCAGAAGCAAGTAGCTGTGTACACGATCCATTTTTCTATCTTGAACTTTTACCTTTTGTGGCGTGCCTTTTTTTTTCTTCCTAGAAAAAAATTTAGGGGCATGAGGAGGCAAGGCAACCATGTATGTACGTTCTAGTTGCTTTTCTAGCTAGATCTTTGCAACATAGCAACCAAGATCCTACTACTACTACACCGCTATGCAGATGGTGCAAAAGATAGAAAGGAAGCTAGCTAGCTGATCTGTTATTAGTTTCGAGGAAGAGCAAGACAAGGCAGGAGGCAATTTACCATCATGTTGAGCATTGGTGGTGGTGGTATGGCAGTGCCAGAGATATGAATTTAGATAGTTCAGTTATCAGTTTTTGTCTCAAAGTTTTTTGTTTTTTAATTTTTTATTTTCATTTAGTTTTACTTTTTAGTTAATTTTCAGTTTAGTTTTAGTTTCATTTTAGTATAGTTTTTATTTCTGTTTATTATAGTTTATTTTTTATTTCTCTGTGCTGTTGACGAATTTCAGGAACAGCTCAGGGACAAGAAGAAGGCCTCATCTGCTATACCAACGTTAGGTCAGCTCCATGAGCTCTGTCATCTCCTTCATACCTCATTCTTTGTTTGTCTCCCCTATTCTTGATCTTTAACTCTTGCTGTCCTCGTGTTTCCTCATTAGTGATATAGCAGCTTTTAGGAGTATTATAACTTCTTTTGCTGGCAAGATAGTACTGGGTTTATTGTTGAGTTCCGTTCAGTATTCAGTTTAGTCTAGAGACATTTAGTTTTTTGGCCCAGTTTTCAGTTATGAGATCCATTCATTATTCAGTCCAGTACAGAGACATCTGTTTCGCAGTGCTAGCTCCATGTGGGCATTGAAAAAAAATATGCAGAGCTTTTAGAACCAGTAGTACTAGTAGTGTCTGATTGATGAAACAAGCGCGATGGTTATGTTGCTAGAAAGATGTCTTTCCTTTTTCCAGCATAGAACATATGTTAACTATCATGGTCTATCATATCATACTCGTAGCTTTACTGCTGAGACTAATCAAAATACCTGCTCATCATTGAGTGAGTTACACTTGTCCCCACACAGTAGTCGGATTTAGCATAGCATTTTCACTTTTCAATCATACTGACATACTGCCCATCAGCTATGTTTTCTTTGTGTCCTCCATTTTGGCACATGGATTTTATTCATAAGTTCTGTCTATTCAGTGCTTTTAGTAGAATGTATTAGTCTTAGTGTGTGGCGTCATCACTGTCTGTTTATTTGTTGTTCTTGCTCTTTTAGGTAGTGAAGATTTGGTTCATTGTTTATGGGAGAAAGATAGATATATACATGTTCTGGTAGAAAGTTATTAGTCACAATTTATGTGTTCTATGATTCTAGTTGCATATATTTTTTTCTGATTTTTAATACTGTTGCTTTTGTAGGTCCGTTGTGAAATTTCTTGTTTTTTGCCCCCAGATTTTTAGCTTTTGTAGAAAGAGTCTGTCTAGCTCCAAGATTTTTCAGCCGCGCCGATTTTTTCCCCCTCCTGCCATGCCGCGCGCTCATTTTTGAGGCGCGCCGAATGTTCCCCTCCCGCGCATGCTCACCGCAAAATTTCGCACACTCGACCTTATCCTTTCTCCCTCAAATCCCCTCCTCACTTTCATCAGCCGCCTCCACGTTCAACTCGAAAAAAATCCGCTCGCGCCGTCGTAGGTTCCTCACGAGCGGACGCCGCCGTTCTCCGGCTGTTGGCCGCCGCCGCCGTCCTCCTCGCCACCACAGCAACTCCTGCCTCCCCACATCAGGACACCTCCCCCAGCCGCCTGGAGCTCCAGGGCATAGGCACCGCACGGCTGCCGGCCGCTCCCGGCCACAGCAATCCAACGTCGGCTGTCACCCCCATCGCCTCCACACCATCACATGACGAGGACGGACGCCAGGGCTTATTGGGTATCTCAGAGCCCACGCACTCTGTGGTCTGTGCGGCTGTGGAGGGGGTTGAAGCACCGATAGTAAGGGGCACCTCGATCCGGCGGGGAAGGAGAGCTGCTCCAGCGTGGCCATTGCGGTTCCATCGCTTATGACCGCCGTGACGTGGGGATGCGGCGGCTCGTCCGGGCGCCACCATGACCTTCGCATGGACATCATCGTCAATCGAGGTATGCGCAGCGTGCCAGCTCGTACCTCCCCATGCTCGCATCTCGGCAGCGGCCTGTTGCGATCATTGCTACTGGCTGATGCAATGCCGACCTGGTGTTTGAGGAAATGTAGGAAAGGCGTTTGGTGATTCTATTTTTAAGATGTTTGGGATTAGAAAAGGTTTTGATTTCTTAACTAGTTTGGTACCTGACCTGATTCTCTTTTCCTGAGTTTGCAAACTTTGGTAGAACTTTGATACCAACAACTTTGCTGTAATGTTCTTGAGCTTGGCTAATGACTTGAAAATTGAATGTCTTGACTCTTGACCAATTTAAAATTCAGTCAGTTATTTGGTTAATTAATTGACTATAACTCTTGTCGTCATAGATTCTCATCAAGATGCCTGTAACAACCTGGAATTCTCTGGAAAACCAAAAAAATACGAACTATTTAAAATTTTTCCTGTAATCGTGTGAAGCATGTAAACGTTAGGTCAAACACGAGTCAAACCGCTAACGAAACGTTGCATGCATATAGAATTGTTTGTAGAGATTTGCCGGAGCTCTTTTGTTGCCTCGTGTTTGAGTCTTGGTTTCATTTTGGAGAAGCACAATCCGTAGCAACCCCTCTTAATTTCCTTTTGGAATATCTCATAAATCCCCGTCACATTTCTTTTGAACTCATTTGATCCGAAATCATAAAAATCACACCTCTCTAATTATTTTTGAACTCCTCTTGAAATTCATTGTGTTGTACTTCAACTTCCCTTTATATTCCACGTGATCTCTCTTAAAATTCATTTCAAATTCCTTGAATCAATTTCCTCCAAGCCCACCGTCTCCTTCCCTTTGGCCCAGCCCGCCTGCCCTTCTCTCCCCCCTTCGGCCCGCCCGGCCAGCCGGGTGGCCCAGCAAACCGCGGCCCAGCCTGGTCAGCAGCCCCAACCCCAACCCTAGCGAGCAGATGCTCCCAGCGCCGCCGCCGCTCGCAACGCCTGCTCCCGCGTACAGACGCCCGACATCGCCCCGCGCTCCGCGCCGCTTGATGCGCGCCGCGTGCCTCAGTCCGTGCACGGACGTCGAGGATGGACGGAGCCCGGGAAGCCCTAGCCGCTCGCCCTATAAATACCGCAGCAGTCGGCACCCTCTCTAATCCCAGGAGCTAGCCGCCGCCCCCGCTGGGTCTCTCCCTGTAGTCGCCATCGCACCACCTTGAGCGCCTCCAGCTGAGCTACCTCGACCACGCCGTCGTTTGGCTGCGCCACCCCGAGCTCCTCTCCAAACCGCGTCACTGGAGCTCACCTCTGCCTCCTCTCTGGACTGGCTGCGCAGCCGCGACGACGACCACCGCGTGCTCCCTCACCAACCCCGTGTCGCTGTGCTCTCCTCGTCCATGGTCGTGCCCCTGCACCGTCCTTGCCGGGCCACCGCGCCACCACCTCCAGCCACCGCCATGATGCGCACGACGCCAACCCTCCGCACGGCCACGACCACCAGCCACCTGACCGTCTTCCCGGTCGCAACCTCGCACCTTCACCTCGAGCCGATTGACGACCCCGAGCATTGCCCGGCGTTGATCGAGCCAACCGGAGACCGCCGTCCGTGACGAGCTCGGGACACCGCAGCGACTCCGCCCGACGCACCGCACTGAGTCGAGCCATCCCTGCGGCACCTCGACACGGCAGCGTCATCCTTCTTCTACGAGCCCTACTGTAAGCTTCGGACTTGCCCAAGCTTTCGCCTTTTTGCCATCCCTGCCTGTTCCGGCCTTCGTGCCGGCGTCTTGACCTGCCGGAGCGCGTTACCGCACCGAAGGACACCTGTGGCCATTGCGTTGCGAACACACTGCCGTGCTATGCCTTGCTGGCCCCTGCCGCGACCACATCCTCAGGCGCACACACGCACGAGGCCAAAGGCTTGGCCTTTGATGCCAAGCACGAACGCCCAGACCGTCGCCCGCCACGGCGGCGAGCTTAGCACGTACACGGTGCAGGTGCACCGCACACGGCACACCCTGGCACCAAGCGCATGAGCCAATCGACCGCCGTTCTGCTTTGTCCAGCCTTCGTGCTGCAGTGACCCTTGCCCTCCCTCGCTGCACCGGCGCTGGCAGCCCACCTCCACGACCGCGAGCCCCCTGGACACGCGCACGCATGCACCTATGCACACGGCCAAGGCCTTGCCTTGCCGGGCCGATGGCGCCCGGGGACATAGCCGCCACCATGTCCTGCCCACACACGGTCGCCGTGACCGGAGCCACCCACGGCACCGTCCCGTTCAGGCCGATGACCCCTCCATGTGTCCGGCCTTCGTGCCGTGGATTTTCTGCAAGGACCTCGTCAGCCGCCCACCAGAGTACTCGCCGCCCGTAGCCACTGCGCCAGCGCGCCGACCGTCTGAAGCCAGACAGCGGCCTTTAGCCTACCGGAGCCTTGCCGTGGAAGAACAGAGGAGGTGAAAGAAGGAGCAGAGCCGTCTGGACTTGTTCCACCGTGAGCTAGGAGGAGAAAAGGAGGGTGGACACAGTCCACCATGGACCTAGTGTGCGGTCCATGGACCCACACCACCCAGACCACCGTGAGCTGCCCCCACGCCCACAGCCTGGAACCAGGCCCGATAGGAGCCCGAAACCGCCACGTGGATGGCCTCCCCGCGCGACACGTGGCGGGCTGAGCCCGGCCCAAATCCAGCCCGGTCTATACCGGCCTTGGCCCAGATCGGCTGCGCAGATGGAGCCTGCGACCATGCCCAATCCGCCCTTCAGTCCTTTCCTTTCAGGCCCGAGTCCCATCTGATGGTGAACAAGCTCACGCAGCCCCTTCAGCAGCCTTTGCCTCGGCCTTTAGGCCCTATTAGATCCACCGACCACGTTGGTGATCTCTCCGACCACCTCGGCAACCTTTCTGACCACTTCGGCAATCTCACCGACCACGTTGATGATCACTCCGACCACCTCCGTGATCCCACCGACCACGTCGGCAAAGCTCTTCGACCACCTCGGCCAGCCTTCCGACCACGACGGTGATCTCACCGACCACCTCAGTGACATCTCCGACCACCGACGAAAGCCCCTTCCTGCTTATTCTTATACTCGTTCATACACTTACAATACGTGATCTTGATCTATCTATATCTGTCTGCACCGTGCCCTTGTGCAGGTCTACCCATCCCCATCGCTATGGAATGTGCTACTCAGTTGTGTCGAGTTGTTGCGTCTTCGGTCGTGTTTGGTTCTTATCGCTGATTGTTGGTGTTGTTGCCTATGTGCCGAGCCTTCGAGCCGGCTAAGGGATCGTACCTCGTTCGGACGCTACGATCGCGAGATCCATCTCGCCATGACCGTGATGCCGAGTGTAATTCGACCCGTCGCTTTTTAGTTGGCTTCATAGTACCACGAGTGTTAGCTCCTGCCTTCGGCCCTAGAACATGGCCGCGATGGATTCGATGTCGATACAAACATCGATGCGGATATCACCCGCACGCCTTGAGCCCTCCATGACCAAGTCCTGTGGGAGATGACATGGAGATAACAATCGTGGAACGATGGGTGCCAACCCGTTGGTATAGCTTGTGGCCTCGAGTTCGCCTCGCCATGACCATGGAGCTACGCCACTCTTTTACTGTTACTTGCCTCTTCGTGCACAAACCCCCGTATGCTTGTACCTTGTATGACCATCGCATTTCTTTGATTCCCGCGGTGACAACCGCACCGCTATGAATAAGAGAGATGTCTTAGTGCCAGTGCACCTAAGTCGGGTACCCTACGAGTGGTTTGTGCACTTGTACTCTTTAATGAGTTGCTCCTTCCGATGCCCTGTCTTCTGTCGTGGCGTGTGTGTTGGAAGGAGCAGACCTCAGTTCCTTGCTGTTATTGCCCTATGATCCACTCTGTTCGATTCCGCCATGTCTATGGCGATTGGATCAAAGACCGGACTATCTCTTTTTAGCTAGCAAAGCTATAGTCTATGTCGTACCTCGGACCCGTGCGTGTTGACCCGATCGGCCGTCTAAAACCATCTTCCCGAAGATGTGTCTGAGAACATGACATGGATGTACCTAGCTAACCCCCGCTTCTTTTGTTTTGCTGAGCAACTCTCTTCTCGGCTCCCGACGTTGTTATGTCGTGAGGATCGAGAGAACCCGTTGCTGTCCAATCTCTTTGCGCTACCGCTTTCTACCGTAGCGGGCGAGCCGAAGTACATCGGAGCCAAGTCACAATAGTGTTATCGTTCTTGTTTGCTACTCGTGTCCAATTGTGACTTGCGGGATAAGGCTATAAGAGCCGAACCCCGTCGTTCTTCTTTCTTGGGGCTCGACTTCCAATCCCTGTCAAGTCAATGACACCGGATCGAAAGATTGTGAGCCGTGGTGTTTGCTCTGGATAAGCTCTGGCTTAAACCGTTTATTGTAAAGCCATACCGGCTTGGCCATGACTTAAGCTTGTGCTTAGCAAACCACCACTTGTGATTCTTTGGCCTGGGGAAAATCGGACAACCGCCGAGAGGGCTAAGCTGTGTATCTCTTATTGCCTCGCTGGTGTTATTGGATTTTCCTGCGTCTTGTCGTCTTTTCGAGTGTTGAGTGCTCTCTTGCCTTGCGTGTCGCTTCGTGAAGTAGCTGACGATCGGACCAAGAGAACGTGGACGACGACAAGGACTGCGGAATGGAGTCAACGCAGGAGGAGGTGACCCCGCTAATGGAACACCAACAAATGGAGAATTGTACCACTACTACCTCTACACCGCAGGTGTCATGGCAGCACCCTCTTTTAGAGAATCCTATTAGACATTGCATAAATATCTAGAACTGCTAGCGCTTCATAATTATTCCTTTGCTAGTACTTTGATGCATGCTACTACCTGAGCCATTATTACCCTGATGCAACCCACTCTACTACGTCACCCTGCTTTGCGCATTCGCTCGCTTATATACGCTTACTTGCCTGCTTGCTTGCATATTACACCACTATACTTATTATTAACTCTACTTCGCATTATATCGGGGATGTGATGCTGGTGGTGAACCCCCTGGGAATGGTTTGGCTATGGGTGCCGGACTTGGTGGTGTGTGAGCGTGCTGCGTGTGTCTTGGGTGCGTGGAGAGTGAGGGTTGTGTCGACCGAGCTGGAATAACGACGAGCCTGGGGCGAGTCTTGCCATGTGGTGCTACCTGGGCACTTGGATGTGGAATACCTGTGGCGGGTAAATGGTAATTGGAGGTGTCCTTGGGTGTGAACCTCGGAGAGGTGGAGCCCAGGGTAGAGGTGCTGTGGTGGCACGTAAAATGAAAACCCTGATGGAGACATTCTAGCTTGGTCAATCCCTAAGGACTTACTAGTACTCAGACTCGCCAGAAATCCTTTACATCCCACTCGCCCTATATGGTGCGGGACAGTCGGACTACTTGGTAGAACAATGCCACTACTGCTAGGCGAACGTGTGCAAGGAGGTACGGGGTGCGCGGTTGCCCCCACACCCTTCCGAGACTTTAGGAGGCCTTGTGGACATGGCTCTTGACATCCGGAGGGCCCCGGCTCTGTCTATGACTCACAGTATCAGCCATCCCAGACTAGACTTGGGATGTACCAGGGCTGAGAGGTAGGGTGGCATCGTTCTAGGCTAGCAAGCGGCCGGAATCTGCCTAGACGGGGCATCGTTGAGGATGGCTATCTTGTGGGTATGTAAAACCTCTGCAGAGTGTTGGTTGATCGATCGATACATATGCCGACTTGTTGGCTATGGACCTTTCCTGGGTTTCGCTTAAACTAGATAGGAGATGAGTCCTTCTTTCCTCCCTCCAGGTTTGGGGTATTTTCCGGTCGTGAGCCTTGGGGGCTGCGGGCCGTTGAGACAAGGCCGAGAGGGAGTCGGCTTGTCGACCTGAGTGTGTGAGATGAGATGAGATGTGGTGATGGTGGTGTGGTTATGGTTGGGATGGGATGGTGGATGGATATGGATGGAAGTGGATGTGTGTGGCCGGGAATGTGTTAAAAACTGGATATTATTATTACATTACTACTGTTACTTACTTCTCATGCGCTAAGGATGCAAACCACAACCAAATGTTAGGATCGCCAGATCCTCTTGTTTTATCTTTTCCACTAAAGCTCATCGGTGCTGACCATGGCCTGCACACATCTAGCGGTGTGCAGATTTTCCTGCTTCTCAGAGATGCTGACTTTAGAAGGATTAAAAGGTTTCGTGCCTACGCTCAAGTTTGGTTCGGAGATGGAATCTACGCTGCACTACGCCAACTCTGATGATGACCCGTGAAGGAGGAGCCTTCACTCGATAGTCTTCCGCTAGATTAACTCTGTAATAGGTGTGTTCCCCAGTGATGTAATATCCTGTATTCTTGTAATCTTACGATGTATGACTGTGATATCGACTGATATATGATAATATGATGGAATCAACTATAGGTTTCATCATATTATAATTCATTCTGTGGATTTTCCCTTCGCGGAAAATTGAGGATGTTTCAATGCCCTCCATCTGGCCAGCCCCGACACCTCGTCCCTATTGATTGCAGCTGATCAGATGGTTAATTTCTCTTTCGGGTCATATCATTTTTGTTTTTTAATATCTTTTGTTACCTGTATGGCAACATACCTGTAAAATTGATGGGCAAATTCCCAAATCTTTTAATTTTTATTTGGTGGATTTTCTCCAAGTTAATGTCTTCCTGTTGTTTTCATAATTCATACAGAGCCAGGGTAGAGTACATGAGCCAGACAACTTTTATTGTGGCTGGTTACTCAATCGCTTAAGATCTCTACTTGAGGTTTAAATCTTGGGATGTCAATCAAGTGTCACATACACGACAAATTTTATCTTTCAGAGTTTTGGAAGGAGAGGCGCCAGCCACAAATATAAAAAGGTAACTTTCTGAAATTTAAACTGAGTGGCAACTTCATTATTATTTAGTTTGGGCAGGAAGAATGACTATGGATTCAAGTATCATTGTTTTAACCATAAAAAATGACAGCTCTTCATGTTTTGTTCAGGTTTATAGTTATCTTAGCCACGAAAAATAACAACTCTCCTTGTTTTGTTCAGGTTTATAGCTCACTTAGCCATGAAAAACGACGATGAGATTCTCACAATCCCATGAAGGCCCGTACCTTGCTGCAGCCAGCGGCCTCAAGAAATTCTGCTGCTCGTCAGTCAGAATTTCCCAATCCATGAGCGGGGACGAAGAAATTCCTCATCCTTCCCTAATCTCTGAAAAAAGGCAGCACGAATGCCTAGGTTCTGTACACATGGCAAACCTTCTATACAATGAGGATACTGCCCCAACTACCATTTGAGGATTCAAGGGGTATTAATAAATCATCGCAGAAAGGATAGGAAACACTGCAAACAGAAAATGTGATAGTAGTCGAATGATCAAAATAGCATAAGTTACTTTATGTGCATACCATGGAATAAGCTGAGTGAGAAATCTAACACCAAAATGGACTCCATATCATTTATATGACTGTCTATCTGTAATATACAAACACAGTGCTATATCATTCATATGACTGTTTTATCAGACCATATTGTAAGAAAAATGGACCATAGGTCCATTTACTTTGGATTTTGGTGTTTGATGACTAGCACAACTAAATTGGACTAATGAATTTGCAAGTAATTGTTTTGTAGTTCAATAAGGTGCAAGACATGACTTGGATGAAGGTGACATGATGATCCCACGATCAACACCATAAGCAAGACCCTATAAGCACAAGAGAAGACCCAAGATATCAAGCAAAGTCTAAGCACGAAGATGTGAATCAAACCGCACGCAAGATCGTGAAGAAACGAGCTCGGCGGAGGTGACTGGATGCGGCCCTATGAGGACCGGACGTGTCCGATCAGTTGCTCGGCAATAGCAGGCGTCAGCAGCAGCGACCGGATGCTAAGTGAGGCAGTGACCGGACGTACGAACTTCATTGTTCATTGTCAACGGCAACGCTCTCAGCGTGACCGAATGCGACGGCAGGACGACCGGACGCACCAAGAAGTAGCGTTCGATCATTTCCAGAAAGGTTTCAGAGTGGCGCCAACGCGACCGGACGCGTCCGATCGAGTGAGACTGGACTCGGCCCAGAGTCCAATCAACGCGCGCGCTCTAACGGTCGGCAGGACTGGACACGTTCGATCGGGACGTGATCGGCGTCCGATCACTAGTAGAAAGTTGGGTCTTGGGTCCAACAGCTAGTTCTAATTTGTGGGGCTATAAATAGACCCCAACCGGTCATTTCAGAGGTGGAGAGCTGATGAAACATACTAAGGGTGTTGATACACTACTTTAGTGATCTCCACTTGCATAGTGCTTAGTGATACATTCGGTGATTACCGTAGGTGCTTTGCGAAGTGCTTAGGTTAGTTAGACCATCGCTTATGCGCTTGCTCTAGGTTTAGGCCTAGTGTTTAGTGAGGTTTGCACACCTCTTACTACTCGGTGCTTGCGCGCACTATTGTTGTACATCGGAGGAGCTTGTAGTCTTGCGAGATCACACCAACTGCGTTTGTGGTGTGGCCGCCACTATGTACCGAAGGGAACAAGGTCCGCGGCGGTTCGGTCGGAAGCTTGATAGTGAAGACGGCGGGGAGCGGTCTGGGAGAGGCTTGCCGGAAGGCACACCGGAGACCCACTTGCGTGTGGGGAAGGCCCGGGGCTATCCACGGAGTTACTCGACCGGGAGCTTGGCCTTTGCGAGGGATTCCTTGCGAGGGGCTCCAACGAGGACTAGGGGGAAGCTTGTGCGCTTCTCGATACCTCGGTAAAAATACCAGAGTCGTCGACGAGAGTTTGTACATCTCTACCTTACTCTTTAGCTTCTGCATTTACATTGCAATCTTGGTTTGTGCTTTACTTTCTTAGCTTAGTGATAGGCTAGTTGATAGGTTTGGAACCTAGGTTGCATAACTCATTTTTACGGTAGAGATAGCAACACACTAGTAAAACCATAATTGCACATTTAGATAGTTTATCTTTTGCATAAGTTTTTTGCTAAGGATAGAAAAAGAGGCCATAGTTTAGAGTTAAAATTTTAAGTTGCCTAATTCACCCCCCCTTCTTAGGCGTCACGGTCCCTTTAACGAAAGCTCATCCTCTAGTGAGAGTGATAGTGATGATGAAATGCCTTCTCTTAATGAACTTGTGCAAGAAAATCTTAAATATGCTAAGGCTTGCACTAGCCAACAAAAGAAGCTAAAAATATTGCAAGAAAAGCTAGATAGTTCACAAGAAGCATATAAAACCTTGTTTGAACAATATGAGACATTTGCTAATCTTAATATTAAACTATCTACTAAAATTGATCAACTTGAGGCTAGTGCAACAACAAATGCATGAACAATCAATGATGAGCAACTTGCAAAGAAAAATGAAAAATTAAAAGAAAAGTTAGCTAGCTCACAAGATGCTTATAAAAGTTTGCTTGCTAAAATGGAAACCATGTGCAAACATTGTGATGAGCTAACTAAAAAAGTTGCTAATCTTGAAGTCATCGGTACAACCCTCACCAAGGCACCTAAAAAGAAAAGTTCTATCTTTGACATGCCTAAAAAGGATGCTTCTATTTCTTGCAATGATTTATGTTTAGATTCACCTTTGTGCAACCAAGTTTGTGTTGAGAAAGTAATTGTAGATACATGCACACAAGAGGTCGCAATGGAGAATGATCAACTCAAGCAAAAAGTGGCTCACCTTACCAAGGACTTGACTCAAGTAAAAGGCAAAACGGAGCAAGCCCAACATCATGAAGATAACACCATTAAGGGAGTGAAGAAGCTTGATGAAGGACAAACCATGGTTTGCTACGTGTGCTACACGAAAGGCCACAAGTCCTATGAGTGCATGGTGAAGAATGGGGGAGGAGCTAAGAAGAAAGAGAAAAACAAAAAGGAAACAAGCAAGCTCTCCAACACCTACACCAATAAGGTGGACAAAAAGGCCTCCACACCTTATCTCTTGAAGAAGAAGAAAAATGATAAGGTGGTGGCCATCAAGGTGAACATGCAAGCCAACAATAGGGCCAAATGCATTTGGGTGCCAAAGGAGATCATTTCTAACATGAAGAGCACCAAGAAGGTTTGGATCCTGAAAGAGAAGTGAGAAGTCCGATGGACTTTGGGGAATTTAGAGACTTGGCAAAGTATGGGTGCATTTCATGGGGTGCATCATTATGGACAAGGTAATTGCCAAGTGGGTTAGTGAATACTATGGACCCAAACTCTCCTTCCCATGTTTTGTAACTAGATTTAATTTCTTGCAATTTCATTTAGCATCTAGTTCCTTTTTATGCCTAGGTTTGCATTTGCATGTTTAATCTTTTGTCTTGCATACACTAGGTATATCTTATGGTAGGCTTGCTCGGTTTCACTCTTAACCCTTGGAGCAAACCTACATGGTTTAAATTGTTTAGGAGCACGACACATAGCTTGTTTTACAATTGTTCATCTAATATGTGCCAAAGTCCAAATTGTAGATAATTTCTCCTGAATATCACTTTCGAAAATGATTCTCACATTCATGTGATGTCATCTTTCAAGTGGTATATTTGATTCTAAAATCAATGTGCATGTCTCCTACAAGTATTCCATACTTGTGTGCACAAATTTAGGGGAGGTTACTCTACAAGTTAGATGCTTTGAGACATTACTGTGGATTGAAATCCCGTGTGCCTTGATATCCTAGATTTGGCACCATGTGAAGGGTGTTATAATCTGTGCCATAGTGATACCCTTGTGGAATCTCAATCTGCTGGGTCCTTTGCTGGCTAGCTGCTTGAAGTCTCTAATTATAGACATAAGGATCTATATCTCTACGGATCCTTTGAATTGATGGTGCTATTTTTTGAGCCGACGACGGTATGTGGCCTCATGTGCCAAAATTGATCACCTGGTTCTGACTTTGCCCCGCCGGTTGTTGCACATGCTGTGTTGATGGTCTAGGATTGTACTGTGTCTGATTTGTAGTAGTTCCTTGAGTCTGTTCAGATGAACCCTAAACTGTCTGGACATCACCACTACCAGCTGGTGTTGCTTCTTGATGGCTGGTACCGACTTGATTAGTCCCTTGGGTCAACGGATCTAGAATGTTGTAATAAGTTGGCCCACCTTGACCAACTGAAAACCCATGAATCGCCTCTCTTATGGCGTTGTGGAATATGTCCACGAAAGCTTCGTTATGGCTTGATATGGCATCACGAACAGATTTATCTACAAATTCCTTAAAGAAATGTCTATCTCCATCTTTAGTTGTATCTGTCTGCCCGTGTAGTAGAACTCTTGGTAGTGAAAATTTCTGAACAATTGTGTTGTCACGTGTTTTGGTGTAGGACAACAAACACTTGTTCTAAAACTCTTCTGTAGCTTTGTTGATGATACCCTTATCCCCATCAGATAGATCTTCATAATGCAGAATAAGGATGTCGTTGTTGTTGTGAACCGCCATGACGATTGTGGTGTCCCACTGGGCGTGCCAGAAACGTGTGTCGACACAGAATTTTGTCCCGTGTCGAGGACACACGTAGCAAGCCGGAAGGGTCTGCTCGATGGAGCTAGAGATCCGTCTAGCTTTGGCGCAAGGGTGGTCAATCCTGCACACTCCTCCTGAGACGTGCCAGTCAATTTGACCCTACAATTGACAAGGAGAGAAAGCTTATCAGTAATTAAGGGCGGAACTTACCGGTGTTGCCAGACAGTCCCGAATGTGTGGCTCTGAGAGCCGATATGAAAGGAGATCGACTAAATAGTCGATTCCAGCATATTCATGAGAATAAATCGGTTAAAGCTCATTGGGTTGTATAAGAAGAATCGATTATCATTCAAGATAAATGTTGTTATTTGAGCAAATATTAATCAATGGCAATAAGATGTCAATAATGATTGGTTTATGCTAAGCCAATGACTGCAAGTAACCGAACTCCTTTATAAAAGAAATAGTTCATCATCATTCAACCATTTAATAGAGATAAATCTAATGAACATATTAGATCTCATCTATCTCTATGATCAGTGGGGCATGAGGCAGAATCATGTAGGCCGTAATACAATAATAAGATCATGGGGCTAACATATCTATCAACTTATCGCTACTTCAACGATCTCATGATGCGAACTATTCGTAAAAGCGCTCGATATCGGCTAAAACAACTGATTCAGACATAGCGCACAGTTAAAGTCATGCCTTATTAGGAATAGATCTACCAAATAACGATCCTCACTCCATAGTGCTAACAGTGGGGTGTGAGGCAGAATCACACAGGCCGTGATAACGGGCCATGGAACGGTTCTCGCTAGCCAATAAATCTACTCAAGACGTAACGTGCTTTAACCGAACGCTATGCACGATCAAGATTGACGTAAAATAGCCGATAAAACATAACTCATCGTTTAACATGTGGATTAGATCAGTTTTAGATTAACAAACGATGGGCTAAACAAGATATAAGGCCGATCTAGATCAATCCCAATTGGATAGAGTAATATTGCTGCAATTTAGATAAATAATGAAAGCAATAAGCAATATCGGTAACTTAATGAATCTACCAAAGACTGCCATTCTAAGGTAGAGCCGATAACTTGACCTGATCTAGTTCATGCAGTGGGGGTCGACCGGATTGATGCAGCCATACTTAGAACTAGGCAAGAATCGATAACTAACTTATACCAGAGTCGCAGTGGAGGTCGACCGGATCGATGCAGCCGTACAAACAGAGGTATAAGCCATGACGGTACTTACAACAAGCAGTGGAGGTTGACCGGATCGATGCAGCCATACTTGCTGAAGAACTCGCCGAGATCTACTCTACTCCTACTCCTAAGGGGTGGTCGGAGCCGAAAAAGTAAATGACTTGTATATTGGATTGATTGTGTGTCTTACAATAGCCGGGGTTTGATATTTATACCCGGGACCTACGCATGACTCCTGTCTATGCACGACTCATCACATTTTTTGACCTTATAGAAAACATTCCTAATTTAAGATAACTTGGACTCTAATCTTTCCTTTTTTGTAGAGTCCAACATGCCTCGTCCTAGCGCCGATCATAGCCTTTGTCGTTATCCGCTAGCGCTATCTGAAGAAAGCCGATTTTAGTTTTGCATCTGAATCAGCTGGTTCTGATCTGCACGCAATTGATTCCTTGATGATATGATCTTGGGAGCTTTCGAGTCCCTGTGACTCTTCTTCCAAATTTTGGTGTAAACAACATCATATACCTTGCCCTTTGCATTGCATCCTAGCAAGTAAATAGTTTTTAAATTCTAAATTTTTTATTATTTGCTTGTTTTGGTCGTGTTGTCATCCATCACCAAAAAGGGGGAGATTGTAAGGAAAATGGACCCTAGGCCCATTTACTTTGGATTTTGGTGTTTGATGACCAACACAACCAAATTGGACTAATGAATTTGCAAGTAATTATTTTGTAGTTCAATAGGGTGCAAGACATGACTTGGACGAAGGTGACATGATGATCCCACGATCAACACCATAAGCAAGACCCTAGAAGCACAAGAGAAGACCCAAGATATCAAGTAAAGTCCAAGCACGGAGATGGAAACCAAGCAGGACGCAAGATCGCGAAGAAACGAGCTCGATAGAGGAGACCGGACACGGCCCTACGAGGACCGAACGTGTCCGATCAGTTGCTCGACAACAGCAGGCGTCAGCAGTAGCGACCGGACGCTGAGCGAGGTAGTGATCAGATGCACGGACTTCACTGTTCATCATCAACGGCAATGTTCTCAGCGTGACCGGACGCCACGGCAGGACGACCGGACGCACCAAGAAGTAGCGTTCGATCATGTCCAAAAAGGTTCCAGAGTGGCGCCAGTGCGACTGGACGTGTCCGATCGAGTGAGACCGGACTCGACCTAGAGTCCGATCAACGGGCGCGCTCCAATGGTCGGTAGGACCAGACACGTCCGATCGGGACGTGATCAGCGTCCGGTCACTAGTAGAAAGTTGGGTCTCGGGTCCAATGGCTAGTTCTCACTTGTGGGGCTATAAATAGACCCTCCAACCGGCCATTTGAGAGGTGGAGAGCTGATGAAACATACCAAGGGTGTTGATACACCACTTTAGTGATCTCCACTTGCATAGTGCTTAGTGATACATTTGGTGGTTAGCATAGGTGCTTTTGTGAAGTGCTTAGGTTAGTTAGACCACCGCTTATGTGCTTGCTCTAGGTTTAGGCCTAGTGTTTAGTGAGGTTTGCACACCTATTACCACTCGGTGCTTGCGCACACCATTGTTGTACATCGGAGGGGCTTGTAGTCTTACGAGATCGCACCAACCACGTTTGTGGTATGGCTGCCACCGTGTACCGAAGGGAACAGGCCCGCGACGGTTCTGCTGGAAGCTTGATAGTGAAGATGGCGGGGAGCGGTCTGGGAGAGGCTTGCAAGAAGGCACACCGGAGACCCACTTGCGCGTGGGGAAGGCCTGGGGCTATCCACGGAGTTACCCAATCGGGAGCTTGGCCCTTGCGAGGGATTTCTTGCGAGGGGCTCCAACGAGGACTAGGGGGAAGCTTGCGTGCTTCTCGATACCTCAGTAAAAATACCGGATTCGTCGACGGGAGTTTGCATATCTCTACCTTACTCTTTAGCTTCCGTATTTACAATGCAATCTTGGTTTGTGCTTTACTTTCCTAGCTTAGTGATAGGCTAGTTGATAGGTTTGGAACCTAGGTTGCATAACTCATTTTTGCGGTAGAGATAGCAACACACTAGCAAAACCGTAGTTGCACATTTAGATAGTTTATCTTTTGTATAAGTTTTTGCTAAGGATAGAAAAAGAGGTCATAATTTAGAGTTAGAGTTTTAAGTTGCCTAATTCACCCCCTCCTCTTAGGCGTCACGGTTCCTTACATATGAAATTTGCAGATGATTCATCAGCACATCATGCATTCTACAAAGGATAGGGCTGCAGCATTTCATGACACTAGGATTCTAGTGCCATTTTTAACATTAAAAAATAGCTACTCCATCCAGTAGATTAAGGTCTTGTCTAAGATGCATAATGTTCTTCACACGTTTGGTACAGCTTGTGTCTGGGTAGTGCTTCACACATGTTTTTCAGTGTTTTTTTTTTTGCTTCTCTACATGAATTGTCATGTATAAGATACACCGGGTTGGTGTTATGCAAGCTATGTTCAATCTCAAAGTAGGGCGATGTTCAGACTGCACTACAAAATACTAATGTGTTTTTTGTTTCTTTGTTTTTCAGTTTGCAGTATAGATTTAACTTGTTTTCAGACTGATACATTTTTAGAGCCATGGAGTGCTTTCCCTGCAGGAGGTGGGAGGGTCTATTCCTAAGGACATTCTGTAGGCTAGGAATAAAAAATGTGGCTGGTACATATATGAACTGGTATATTTACTATGCAGATTTCAAGTAGGTTAGCAAAAAAAAAGTCTTGTTGATCTTTGCAATAATGAGTGATAGGTTGACCTCGATGTGTTGGTTTTGGGTTAAGGTGTCTGTGATATGTTGGTTTGTGATAATATTGTAACATTGTAACACTTGGTTAATCACTTAATCATGTGTTAGTTCATCATCAATTATATTTTTTTGTCATTGATATGGTACAACACATGCAAATTTAATTATCATAATCTTGATTTTAGTTTGGCTACCAAACATCTTGTGCATTTTTTGTCCTATTTTAACTCACAGGCAATCTCCTATTAAATATTTGTGGGCTGAGCTAAATTGGGTCCAAACGTGGACTTGGCCAAGTTGGAGATTGTTTTTAAATATTATATTACTTAGGATTGCTTCCAAAGATTATAAATCAAAGTGCAAGAAACCATGTTGTCCAGAGAACTTCAAGATAATCACATCCAACAAATATATAATTTAGAATTTCCTAACAATCATAACCAAATTGAATTAGAATTACACAAGGCTGCATGGGAGAGTTTAAGACATCAGAACAACTTTATTCGAGGGGGTGTAACGTCCCGCCTCTCCGAGGCCGGGCCCGCTTACATCTGGCAGCTTCTCTAGGATATAGACTGCCCTCACAGACCAACACAGGTCTTTTCTACGCACTTTGTCCTCACTCGTGCGCACCCGGGAAGGACTTCCCGGTCGGTCACCCATCGCTCCAGGCCAAGCACGCTTAACCTCGGAGTTATTTGCAGATGGGCTTCCGGAAAAGAAGTTGCAACTTATTGGTATGAGTATCCTATTAATCATGTTAAGCCCTGGACCGGGATGTAACAGGGGGCATGACCAAGATCATGGGTGGGCTGGGGGCTGGGGCCATGGCTTCACTAAACATCGCTTGTAGGAGGTGGATGGCGTGGGCTAGTGGCATCGTCCCGATGATCAAGGGCACCAGTGTTTGTTGTGTAGGGCACCAGACGTATATGTTGGATCCGCACGATCACATACAAAATCAAGGGGTTGTCGCACGTTCTATGATTTTCTAGTTTGTCGAACCCAAATGCCTACGAAATAAAAGTGTTGCAATAGAATACCATATTGCAACGACATATCTATTCTATGTCAACAACAAAAAATTATGGCAATAGCAAAACTATTGCATCGCTTTAGATATTTAGTTGCAATAAACAACTACCTATTGCAATGGTCGTGAGAAATATTACAACCCAACAACATTATAGCAATAATTTCAAGCAATAGCAACACTGTTCTATATAGTTGCAAGAGCACCAGACAGTTGCAACGCCAATCAATACTAATGCAACGAAATGTCATTGTGGCAATATTTTTAACCTATAACAACACTTTTCAAAAAAGTGTTGCTATAGGTCTCACCTCTTGCAACGCCGAACGTAAAAATTGCAATTGCACAATTTTTGTAGCAACACAGTCCCTCTATTACCACCTTTTTAGACAAATGTTGCAAAACACACCCCTATTACAACACAATTTGTGGTGATGCAAATAGCGTCAAGTGGCAATAGGGTCAAAATCTAGTAGTGGAAGCAAAAAAGTGTAGCACTTTCAACTGCCGAAGCGGAGTATATTTCGGCCGGTAGTTGTTGTGCTCAATTACTTTGGATGAAGGCTACTTTGAATGATTTTGGAATCAAGTTCAAACAAGTGCTATTGCTATGTGACAATGAAAGTGCCGTGAAGCTCACTAACAACCCGGTTCAACATTCAAGAACAAAGCACATAGATGTCCGCCATCACCTCATAAGAGATCATCAACAAAAAGAGGACATTTGCATTGAGAGTGTGGGCACCAAAGATCAACTTGCCGATATTTTCACCAAGCCACTTGATGAGAAGAGGTTTTACAAGCTAAGGAATGAATTGGACATACTTGACTTCTCAAATATGGTGTTGATGCACCCCCCATATATAACATGCCTCTCCTTCAAGCAAAGAAAGGTAAAGTTGATTGACATGCCATTCATCCATTGCTAAGGACTTGTGCTGGCATTTCTTAGCGTAAGCGAAAGAATCCATAAGTGCACGGATATATCGTCGTAGCACTTCACCCAAAAGTATTTAGGGTATCGTATTTTCCCAAAGGAACGGATGTGTAAAGCCTCTTAGCTAGTCCGCCTAAGAGAACAAGAAGAAAGATAGCTCGGGTAGTGAGGTTTTCTAAGGATATAGAACCTAAGTTAAGATAGCTTTGCCACTATAGACTTCGGGCACTGGATAACACTTGGTCTACCAAGCATTGCTGGCCTACATCTCTATGCCATACCCGGATGTGGGGGATTACAAGGGATGGACAGGGCTATCACCACCTGCCACCTACCCCTCAACCATAGAGTCGAGGCAAACAAAGGTAGCCTTTAGCCTAGACACCTCGTCTATGCTATCAACTACTACTCTAGCGCACATGCAAGGGTTATCCATCTTTATCAGGGCCCTTCTACTAGAGTATCCATCATGGGGACGGACAATGAACCTGCAAGAATATAGTGATCAAAGATAACTTTTCTTAAGAACTCAGCACCAAAGATAAACACGAACCTTATACTTCAAGTAGTATTCGGTACGTTGAGGTAAAAGTGTAGAGGGAGCCGACAACCATGGCACTCCATCCAATCAATGTACAAGGGTCGCCAAGTACAAGAAGTAGAGGTAGCCGACACTCTGGTACTCCTCTAACTCTTAACTCACTCACTCCCTATTCTAATTCTAGCTAAAGCCTTGGTAGGAATGAAGCTCTTCTTCTCTTTTTGCTCTCTTGTTGTGTGTTGTCCTCAAATGAGGAGAGGATGGCCTCCTTTTATAGGTGGAGAGGAGGGGGTCCTTGGAAAATGGTTCATCCCCTCATGGAAAGTGCAAACCATCATTTAGGTGCATTGAACCTGGCTGAAACCCTATGAACCGTCCTTGGAGAGGCGGTATGAACCGACCTAACAAGGTTGGGCCCGAGGTGAGCCACCAGGGGTGTGCCCGCACCCTGGTTTGGCCCACAGAGTTTAGTTTTGTCGTGCGGTCTCCTTTGATCTTCTAGAGTGGGCCTCTATGGGTTTTGGGTCTAGAATTGCTAGGTAGGTGGGCGTTCTCCTCTTTTGCTATTTGTAGGATGGAAATGCGCTTTGCGTGATTGCATATTCTTGTCACATTTCCATGCTTTTCATGTAAGTCATCCTACAAAAAGATAATTCACCAAAACTTGTGGAAAGATGTTAGTTTTAAACCCTATCACTAAGTTTGGTGTTTATTTAGTTGGATTTTACGTAAAGATTGGCGGTTGAAAATATGAGTTAAGGACCGCCAACAAACTCCCCCCACACTTAGCCCTGTGCTTGTCCTTGAGTAAAGTTTAAGGACTAAGATGGGTCATCTCCTTGATATGACATCTACATACAAGTTATTCCAAGCTTTACCTGCACTTGTGAACTTTGAAGTGTCTACCACATTATCTTGGGTAATTGAAAAATGTAACAACTTGGATTCAAATCTTCTTACTCTATTCCTGCTCAGAAACTTGGGTTTTCTATGGTTTTGAAAACAATAAGATAACTTTTGTTCCTTGAATGATTCTCGCAAGTCACTCAAATATGTAAGTGGTTCCTCACCAAGGCATATTTTGAATGTTTGCCTTTCTCTTTGATCATCCTACTTCTAAAAGCTTATATGGAGTTTGGGTAGGGATGAAAAATTCAAGGTACACTTACCTTGAATATGTTGTAAAGTCAAATTCCAGACCCACCGTAGAGAAACGTCATACTCTTAGATCAAAACCATGCAAGTGTGTGGAATTTGATGGAACTATACTCCTCTATTTGATATGATCTCTTTCTCTAGCTTTTATTTTGAGACATGGCTAGCTTATTTTCTTATGAGCCTTCATGTGCCCATATGTTTTTTAATACCTTAGGACCTTCATGTGTCCCTATTTTTTTTCAATACTTTGGGACCTTCATGTGTCCTATTTTTTTCAATTCTCTTTTTTTGCATAGCCTTTTTTGTCTCTTTTCTAGAAATATGCTAGGGAGATCATATTTAGAGGATGGAGTATTTATTTGCTGGTGATGGAAACATGTTTTAGCGTGTTCCCAGTGTAGGAATAGCTATTTTATGTGGCGTGTACGTGAGTTTTGATCTTGGGAGCATGAAAAATCTCTCAACAGGGGTCACAAAACTTGACCAAACTCAACACAAAGTAAGAGGCATATGTCTAAGGTTTTTTGTCATGTATGAACATATATGGCCTTGGTAGGTATTTGAATGCCATTCAAGGAACATGATATTTTGAATTTTGTTTTGTAAAAATAAACACCAAGTTCTTTGCAAGAATGACCAAGCATCATGTCATCCTACTATATCTCATTCGTCAATCACTTAGATAAAATCGGGTCCCTATGATATGTGTTCACAAGTTTTTAGGAATATTAACAAAGAATAAAGAGTATGCAAACTTTTAATCATAGGAAGATATGGAGATGGAGTAATCACTTTGTAGTTTATCTTAAAATTTGTCCATTTTTAAATTATTATTGTTCTAAGTATGGAGAGACAGAGCGAGTTGCACAAACCGAAGTTTTGAACATGGCGATCTTTTTGTGCACTGAGTTGGAGGCGAGTGTGGTGCCTCCCCCACACTTGTTTTCTTACCTATCTTATTTGTAAACAAAAGAAAACACAAAAACAAGTGTAGACAACGATTCTACTAAAAATCTTTATTGAATTTGTGATGTACTTATTTTGAGTTAGGAAATTTGCTAAAAGCAATTGATTTTATTACATCTATTTTTTCTTTGGGATTATATGAAGGCTCCAAGAAAACTTTTAATCATTGACCGTTTACCTTAAAAGCATTACCTTTGTCGTCTTGAAGCCATGTGATGACGTGTTGACGACGGTATACGGTCCTTTCCATTTGCTTCGGAGTTTTCCTTCACCAAATAGTTTGACTTTGGAATTGAATAGTAGTACCTTATCTCCTTCCTTGAACTCTTTTTGCTTGATTCGGTGATCGTGCCATTGGTTCTTTCTTTATAAAGCTTGGCATTGTGGTAAGCCTTCTCCCTCCATTCTTCTAGCTCGGCGATCTGCTTTTGTCTATTTCTGCCGGCTAGTTTTACATCCAAGTTCCAGCTCTTTATTGCCTAGTGTGCTTTATGCTCTATCCCGACTAGTAAGTGGCAACTTTTTCCATAAGCGAGCTGGTATGGTGACATGCCGATGGGGATTTTGTAAGCTATCCTATATGACCAAAGTGCATCAGGTAGCTTGTCTTTCCAACCTTTCCCCATCTTATTGACCATTTTCTGCAGGATGTTTTTGATTTGTTTTTTTGAAGTTTCTACCTGACCGCTTGTCTAAGGGTGGTAAGGGGTGGCAATGTTGTGTTTTGCTCCAAGCTCCCTCAAAAAGTTTTGGATGGTCTTATCAATGAAATGAGACCCTCCGTCACTTATGACCATTCTAGGTGTTCCAAAGCGAGGGAAGATCACTTCATGGAACATCCTTCGGGCATGCTTGGCATCAGTAGCTCTGCATAGAAAGGCCTCCACCCATTTGGATACGTAGTCGACGGCGACAAGGATGTACTCGCTATCATGGGATTTTGGGAATAGTCCCATGAAGTCAATGCCCCATACATCGAATATCTCTATTTGTAGGTTGTAGTGTAGGGGCATTGCATTGCGAGCGGTGATGCTTCCTTGCAACTGGCATTTTCAACACAGTCGGATGAATTCTTTGGTGTCTTTGTACATCATCGGCCAGAAGAACCCACACTGCCAGATTTTGGCTTGTGTGCGGAATACTCCATAGTGGCCTTCATACAGTGCTACATGGCATTTCTCGATGATTTGTATTCCTTCTACCGTTGGCACGCACCTCCTCAACAGGCCATCAGAGCACACCCTGTATAGGTACGTTTGCTTTCTGTTTGTAGCTTTTTCTTGTTCTCCCCTAGTGGTACGTAACCTGCGACCATGAAATTCACAATGTTCACATACCATGGGTTGGAGTCCATCACCTTCAGCAGCATGTCATCATGTAGGAAGTCGTTTATTGGTAACTCCTACATGTTAGTGACTTGCATGCGTGACAAATGATCCGCGACAGTATTTTCTACTCCTTTTTATCTTTTATTTCAAGGTCAAATTCTTGGTGTAGAAGTACCCATCTTATTAATCTAGGTTTAACGTCTTTCTTAGTGAGCAAGTATTTTAATGTAGCATGATCAGTGTAAATGATAACTTTTGCTCCTACTAAGTAAGACCTAAACTTGTCAACAGCAAAAACAACTGCTAGAAGCTCTTTTTCTGTGGTAGCGTAGTTAAGTTGTACTCCAGTCAATGTTTTGCTGGCGTAAGCGATCGCGTGATGCTTCTTATCTTTGGTTTGGCCAAGGACCGCCCCAAAAACATAGTCGTAGCATCACACATGATCTCAAAAGGTAGTGAACAATCAGGTGGTTGGATGATTGGCGCTGAGATGAGTGCTTTCTTATGGGTATGGAAAGCATTTAAGCACTCATCGGTGAACTCGAAAGATGCATCCTTAGCTAACAGGTTCGTGAGGGGTCTAGAGATTTGTGAGAAGTCTTTGATAAAACGTCTATACAACCCTGCATGACCCAAGAAGCTACGGATTCCTTTCATGTTCACATGGGGTGGTAGTTGCTTGATAACCTCAATCTTGGCCTTGTCTACCTCAATCCCCCTTTCAGACACAAGGTGTCCAAGGACGATGCCTTCTCGGACCTTGAAGTGGCACTTTTCCCAGTTAAGTACCAGGTCCTTCTCTTGGCATCGTTGCAAGACTTTGTCTGAATTCTCAAGACAATGATCAAAAGTTTTTCCATAGACCAAAAAATCATCCATGAAAACTTCTATGATGTCTTCAATCATGTCTGAGAAAATAGACATCATACACCATTGGAACAAAGCGGGTGCATTGCATAACCTGAACGACATTTGTCTATGCACATACGTTCCATACGGGCAAGTGAATGTAGTCTTGCTTTGATCATCGGGGTGGATAGGAATCTGATGATACCCCGAGTACCCATCAAGGAAATAGAAGAAAGAGTGCTTCGCCAACCGCTCTAACATTTTATCAATGAAAGGTGGCGGGAAGTGATCTTTCTTTGTAGCCGAGTTGAGTTTTCGGTAATCTATACACATCCTCCACCCCATGACAGTTCATTATGGGATCAACTCATTTTTATTATTCTCAATGACTGTCATGCCTCCTTTCTTTGGTACCACTTGGACAGGACTAACCCAGTCGCTATGTGGTATGGGTAGGGATGAAAACGGATCGGATACGGACGGATATCACCGATATTACATTTGTTTTCATATTTCTGTCTGGATTCGGATTCGAATACGGATAGTGTCAACTATGTCGGATAGGATACGATTGGATATCGACATCATAAATATGCGATTTGAGTATTCGGATACGGATATGGTATCGGATGTTGGATATCCGGACTCGGATACGGACAGATCTCAACCCCTCTAAACGGATTCAGTTTCGAATACGGTCGGAAAATATCCGTACCATTTTCATCCCTAGGTACGGGATAGATTATCCTGGCATGAATAAGTTTGAGGACTTCCTTCTTCACAACTTCCCACATCGCATTATTGAGCCTACGCTGAGGCTCTCGAGTTGGTGTACTCGAAGGGTCTATCGGAATGCGATGGGTACAGAGCATTGGACTTATCCCGTTAAGATCTTGAAGGGAATAGCCAAAAATAGGCCTACGTTTCTCTAAGATGGTGATGAGTTTGGCTGTCTCCTCATTAGTAAGCTTGTCACTAATGATCACAGGAGTTTTGGTGTCGCCATTAAGAAAAGCATAACGTAGGCCAATGGGTAGGGGTTTAAGTTCAATCAGAGGTTAGCCGATGCTTCCTCCTTGGGAAGGTCTATGGTCTCACCTAAGTCATCCTCCTCTTCAAGGAAGAGTTTGGCATCTTTTTCTAAGGCCGATTTGGGAGATTCAAAGGGCAAAACCAACATGACCTCCTCGGGCAGTTTTGAATAGGGAAGAGATTCTGCCACCGAGTTTTTAGCTCGAGTGATAGGAATAAAGAAAGTGTCTCTCCCCATCTTTATGTCTAGGTCCCCTGATGTGGGTGGCTCTATGAAGAATTTTTCTAGAGGATGCCCTATTATGATGTCAAAATCTTGGATGTCAAAGACATGGAAATCAAGGGCCATTTCAACATTATTATGATGCACTGCTATGTTGTGTAGGATCCCATGTCCTTCTAGGTTGGAGCATGGGGCAACCCTAAGAGATTTGTTTGTCGGAGCAAGGGGTTCAACACCTAAGTAGGTGTGTGCAAAAGATGTGGACATGAGGTTTGCTCCGATAGTAGGATTGTAAAGTATGTCCATCGTAGTTCTGTAGATTTGGAATTGGATGGTTGAAGGAGGGGTGCGAATCTGAATTTCTTCAGAAGAACACTTTGCTTCCTCTACCCATTCGCTGCTTAGGATAGAAGTCAACTCCCTAATGGATTCCTTGAGGAATTCTTTGTCTAGAGGGTCGAGGGGAGTGACAAGAACTGGTGGTCTCTTTTGGTAAGAGTATTTTGAGGTATTTTCAAAATCTTCATGAAATTCATCCTTAAAAAATGGAAATTCCGAAGGTTGGAAACCTTCCTCTGGAGTTTTTGGTTTGGGTGAGGGTCTCTGAATGGGAGCTATGGGCTCAGACTCAGCCGAAGAGACTTCCTCATGGCTTGATTCGGGCTCTACATAGAGGGGTTCTAGCGGAGGAGTGTTTTCTAGAATGTGGTCTAGTAATGCTTCTCCTTCTGCTATGGTTTTATGGTTGAACGAACCTCCAGCAGCGATATCAAGCTATAGGGCAGATTCCTTGCTAAGACCTAACCAAAAATGCTATAACAACACATGGTTTGGAATAGACAAGTCTAGGCTAGAGTGTGTTAGGAGTGAAAATCTAGCCCAAGCTGCACCTATGGTTTCCTTCTCTTTTTGTTGGAAATTGAGAATCTCCTACCGTAGGGAAGCGATTCGAGTTATAGGGAAGAACGCGAGACAAAATCTGTTCCTCAATTCTTCCCAATCTCCTTTTACCTTCCCTATGTTATGGGCATACCATTGTTTTGCCCTCTCATCAAGAGAGAAGGGAAACAACTTCCACTAAAGAGTTTCATGTGACATGCCCAAAATGGTTATGCATGCACAGAGCTGCTCAAATTCCCATAGGTGATGATATGGGTTTTTGTGATCTAACCCTGAGAAGGTTTGTTCCCGAACCATGGCTATAAAGCTAGGGCAGAGTTCATAGCTAGAAGATGTGATTGGCTTCAAGGATTGTGGTGGCTCTAAGAATTCACCTTTGGGAGTAGAAAGTTGATGAATTGTTTTGTGCTCCATTGGAAATGAATAAAAGAAATGAAAGATAAAAATAAAAGGATACTTGTTGGTATCCTTTTATGGGTGAAACTAGGTTTGGAGATAATTACGACAACCGTTGCCCGGCAACGGCGCCAAAAACACTTGTTGGTATTTCTTAGCGTAAGCGAAAGAATCCGCAAGCGCACAGATATACCGTCTAGCACTTTACCCGAAAGTATTTAGGGTATCGTATTTTCCCAAAGGAATGGATCTATAAAGCCTCTTAGCTAGTTCGCCTAAGATAACAAGAAGAAAGATAGCTCGGGTAGTGAGGTTTTCTAAGGATAGAGAACCTAAGTTAAGATAGCTTTGCCACTATAGACTTATTTCGGGCACCGGATAACACTTGGTCTGCCAAGCATTGCTGGCCTATAGCTCTACACCATACCTAGACGTAGGGGATTACAATGGATGGACAGGGCTATCACCACCTATCGCCTACCCCTCAACCGTAGAGTAGGAGGCAAACGAAGGTAGCCTTTAGCCTAGACACCACATCTATGCTATCAACTACTTGCGAGCGGTGATGCTTCCTTGCAACTGGCATTTTCAACACAGTCGGATGAATTCTTTGGTGTCTTTGTACATCATCGGCCAGAAGAACCCACACTGCCAGATTTTGGCTTGTGTGCGGAATACTCCATAGTGGCCTTCATACAGTGCTACATGGCATTTCTCGATGATTTGTATTCCTTCTACCGTTGGCACGCACCTCCTCAACAGGCCATCAGAGCACACCCTGTATAGGTACGTTTGCTTTCTGTTTGTAGCTTTTTCTTGTTCTCCCCTAGTGGTACGTAACCTGCGACCATGAAATTCACAATGTTCACATACCATGGGTTGGAGTCCATCACCTTCAGCAGCATGTCATCATGTAGGAAGTCGTTTATTGGTAACTCCTACATGTTAGTGACTTGCATGCGTGACAAATGATCTGCGACAGTATTTTCTACTCCTTTTTATCTTTTATTTCAAGGTCAAATTCTTGGTGTAGAAGTACCCATCTTATTAATCTAGGTTTAGCGTCTTTCTTAGTGAGCAAGTATTTTAATGTAGCATGATTAGTGTAAATGATAACTTTTGCTCCTACTAAGTAAGACCTAAACTTGTCAACAACAAAAACAACTGCTAGAAGCTCTTTTTCTGTGGTAGCGTAGTTAAGTTGTACTCCAGTCAATGTTTTGCTTGCGTAAGTGATCATGTGATGCTTCTTATCTTTGGTTTGGCCAAGGACCTCCCCAACAACATAGTCACTAGCATCACACATGATCTCAAAAGGTAGTGAACAATTGGGTGGTTGGATGATTAGCGCTGAGATGAGTGTTTTCTTAAGGTTATGGAAAGCATTTAAGCACTCATCGGTGAACTCAAAAGGTTCATCCTTAGCTAATAGGTTCATGAGGGGTCTAGAGATTTGTGAAAAGTCTTTGATAAAACATCTATACAACCCTGCATGACCCAAGAAGCTACGGATTCCTTTCATGTTCACATGGGGTGGTAGTTGCTTGATAACCTCGATCTTGGCCTTGTCTACCTCAATCCCCCTTTCAGACACAAGGTGTCCAAGGATGATGCCTTCTCGGACCTTGAAGTGGCACTTTTCCCAGTTAAGTACCAGGTCCTTTTCTTGGCATCGTTGCAAGACTTTGTTTGAATTCTCAAGACAATGATAAAATTTTTTCCATAGACCAAAAAATCATCCATGAGAACTTCCTATGATGTCTTCAATCATGTCTGAGAAAATAGACATCATACACCACTGGAACGAAGCGGGTGCATTGCATAACCTGAAGCGACATTTGTCTATGCACATACATTCCATATGAGCAAGTGAATGTAGTCTTGCTTTGATCATCGGGGTGGATAGGAATCTGATGATACCCTGAGTACCCATCAAGGAAACAGAAGAAAGAGTGCTTCGCCAACTGCTCTAACATTTTATCAATGAAAGGACAGCGGGAAGTGATATTTCTTTGTAGCCGAGTTGAGTTTTTCGGTAATCTATACACATCCTCCACCCACCATATGATGGTTCATTATGGGATCAACTCATTTTTATTATTCTCAATGACCGTCATGCCTCCTTTCTTTGGTACACTTTGACAGGACTAACCTAGTCGCTATGTGGTTCGGGATAGATTATCCTGGCATGAAGAAGTTTGAGGACTTCCTTCTTCACAACTTCCCGCATTGCATTATTGAGCCTACGCTGAGGCTCTCAAGTTGGTGTACTCGAAGGGTCTATCGGAATGCGATGGGTACAGAGCAGTTGGACTTATCCCGTTAAGATCTTGAAGGGAATAGCCCAAACATAGGCCTATGTTTCTCTAAGATGGCTGATGAGTTTGGCTGTCTCCTCATTAGTAAGCTTGTCACTAATGATCACAGGAGTTTTGGTGTCACCATTAAGAAAAGCATAACGTAGGCCTAGTGGGTAGGGGTTTAAGTTCAATCAGAGGTTATGCCGATGCTTCCTCCTTGGGAAGGTCTATGGTCTCACCTAAGTCATCCTCCTCTTCAATGAAGAGTTTGGACATCTTTTTCTAAGGACAATTTCAGGAGATTCAAAGGGCAAAACCAACATGACCTCCTCGGGCAGTTTTGAATAGGGAAGAGATTCTGCCACCGAGTTTTTAGCTCGAGTGATAGGAATAAAGAAAGTGTCTCTCCCCATCTTTATGTCCTAGGTCCCCTGATGTGGGTGGCTCTATGAAGAATTTTTCTAGGGGATGCCCTATTATGATGTCAAAATCTTGGATGTCAAAGACATGGAAATCAAGGGCCATTTCAACATTATTATGATGCACTACTATGTTGTGTAGGATCCCATGTCCTTCTAGGTTGGAGCATGGGGCAACCCTAAGAGATTTGTTTGCCGGAGCAAGGGGTTCAACACCTAAGTAGGTGTGTGCAAAAGATGTGGACATGAGGTTTGCTCCGATAGTAGGATTGTAAAGTACGTCCACCGTAGTTCTATAGATTTGGAATTGGATGGTTGAAGGAGGGGTGTGAATCTAAATTTCTTTAGAAGAACACTTTGCTTCCTCCACCCATTCGCTGCTTAGGATAGAAGTCAACTCCCTAATGGATTCCCTGAGGAATTCTTTGTCTAGAGGGTCGAGGGGAGTGACAAGAACTGGTGGTCTCTTTTGGTAAGAGTATTTCGAGGTATTTTCGAAATCTTCATGAAATTCATCCTCGAAAAATGGAAATTCCAAAGGTTGGAAACCTTCCTCCGGAGTTTTCCGGTTTGGGTGAGGGTCTCTGAATGAGAGCTATGGGCTCAGACTTAGCCGAAGAGACTTCCTCATGGCTTGATTCAGGCTCTACATGGAGGGGTTCTAGTAGAGGAGTGTTTTCTAGAATGTGGTCTAGTAATGCTTCTCCTTCTGCTATGGTTTTATGGTTGAACGAACCTCCAGCAGCGATATCAAGCTGTAGGGTAGATTCCTTGCTAAGACCTAACCAAAAATGCTATAACAACACATGGTTTGGAATAGACAAGTCTAGGCTAGAGTGTGTTAGGAGTGAAAATCTAGCCCAAGCTACACCTATGGTTTCCTTCTCTTTTTGTTGGAAATTGAGAATCTCCTGCCGTAGGGAAGCGATTCGAGATATAGGGAAGAACGCGAGACAAAATCTGTTCCTCAATTCTTCCCAATCTCCTTTTACCTTCCCTATGTTATGGGCATACCATTGTTTTGCCCTCTCATCAAGAGAGAAGGGAAACAACTTCCACTAAAGAGTTTCATGTGACATGCCCAAAATGGTTAGGCATGCACAGAGCTGCTCAAATTCCCATAGGTGATTATATGGGTTTTCATGATCTAACCCTGAGAAGGTTTGTTCCTGAACCATGGCTATAAAGCTAGGGCAGAGTTCATAGCTAGAAGATGTGATTGGCTTCAAGGATTGTGGTGGCTCTAAGAACTCACCTTTGGGAGTAGAAAGTTGATGAATTGTTTTGTGCTCCATTGGAAAAGAATAAAAGAAATGAAAGATAAAAATAAAAGGTTACACAGGCGAACTAGATTTGGAGATAATTACAACAACCATTGCCCGGCAACGGTGCTAGAAATGCTTGTTGGTATTTCTTAGCGTAAGCAAAAGAATCCGCAAGCGCACGGATATACCGTCTAGCACTTTACCCAAAAGTATTCAGGGTATCATATTTTCCCAAAGGAACGGATCTATAAAGCCTCTTAGCTAGTTCGCCTAAGATAACAAGAAGAAAGATAGCTCAGGTAGTGAGGTTTTCTAAGGATAGAGAACCTAAGTTAAGATAGCTTTGCCACTATAGACTTTCTTCGAGCACCGGATAACACTTGGTCTACCAAGCATTGCCGGCCTATAGCTCTACACCATACCCAGATGTAGGGGATTACAATGGATGGATAGGGCTATCACCACCTGCCGCCTACCCCTCAACCATAGAGTAGGAGGCAAATGAAGGTAGCCTTTAGCCTAGACACCACATCTATGCTATCAACTACTACTCTAGCATGCATGCAAGTGTTATTTGTCTTTATCAGGGCCCTTCTACTAGAGTATCTGACACAGGGATGGACAATGAACCCGCAAGAATATAGTGATCAAAGATAACTTTTCTTAAGAACTCATCACCAAAGATAAACATGAACCTTATATTTCAAGTAGTATTCGGTACATTGAGGTAAAAGTGTAGAGAGAGCCGACAACCCCGGCACTCCATCCACTCGATGTACAAAGGTTGCCAAGTACAAGAAGTAGAGGTAGCTGATACTCCGGTACTCCTCCAACTCTTAGCTCACTCACTCCCTATTCTAATTCTGGCTAAAGCCTAGGTAGGAATGAAGCTCTTCTTATCTTCTTGCTCTCTTGTTATGTGTTGTAATCAAATGAGGAGAGGATGGCCTCCTTTTATAGGTGGAGAGGAGGGGGTCCTTGGAAAATGGTTCATCCCCACATGGAAAGTGCAAACCATCATTTAGGTGCATTGAACCTAGCCAAAACCTTGTGAACCATCCTTGGATAGGTGGTATGAACCGACCTAACAAGGTTGGGCCCGAGGTGAGCCACTAGGGGTGTGCTCGCCCGCACCCTAGTTGGCCACCTTGAGTCTAGTTTTGTCGTGTGGTCTCCTTTGATCTTTTAGAGTGGGCCTCTGTGGGTTTTGAGTCCAGAATTGCTAGGTAGGTGGGCTTTCTCCTCTTTTGCTATTTGTAGGATGGAAATGCTCTTTGCGTGATTGTGTATTTTTGTCATATTTCTATACTTGCCATGTAAGTCATCCTACAAAAAGATAATTCACCAAAACTTGTGGAAAGATGTTAGTTTTAAACCCTATCACTAAGTTTGGTGTTTGTTTGGTTGGATTTTACATAAAGATTGGCAGTTGAAAATATGAGTTAAGGACCGTCAACAACTTGTTTAGTGCATCTAGTCATTCCTATCATGTCTAAGGCTCATTCATGAAAATCAAATGAATTTGATGCTTGTATGGTACCACTATTGCTTCTATACTTGAAATGATCTAGTGGTAGCATATGACATGTTTGTGGGCTTGTGAAGCTAGTGTTTGATCTAGAGAATGATATATAAGTGTTTAACTTAACATGGTCAAGATAACCCTTGAAATGAGGTGTGAAGAAGCTTGCCCTTGGATCAAACCGAGTTAAATTTCTTTTGCAAGTGATCTAGATTCAACCAAATTGTGAAAATGATCCTCACTTAACTTGGTTGCACCCCAACCTATCTAAAATTTGAGCTCACCTTTTGTGCTAATTGATGACAAAGGGGGAGATAAATTCACAAAGATAGTAAGAGATAGGGGGAGCAAACAAATGAAATGACATTGTAAGGGGATTGTTGACGGCCACTAACATTAATTATAAACTATCATCATAACATATATTTATACTTAATTCCATAACCAAACATAGGTATAGGGGTTTAAACTAAGAAATTCCATGAGTTTTGGTGAATCTGTGTTTTCAGCAGGGTTTATCCAGAAAACCACCAAGGGGGGCCTATTTGTTAAAGTAAATCATGTAATCCTGCAGTGAAACTAATATGGGAAGACTCTAGAAGACTCTAGGAGGCTCTCCACCGAAGCAGAGCCCAAGACATTGACATGTGGGGCCGCTCGACCCCACATGCAGGCCGCTCGACCCTGGGGTCCACCAGTCAGCCCCTCGTTGCTAAGTCGGTTCCCCACCGCCTCTTAGGTTGCATCTACACCATCCTTTAAGTCAGTTTGATTCGAGGGCTCATGTTGGATGCTCTAGGCTTATATATACCAGCCCCTGCCACCCTCTCTGGAGCCATCCTAAAACCCTAATTCATAGTCTCCTCATCAGGATCAGAGCCAGCTATCAAGAGAAGATTAGTCCTCTATAGGATCTAGTCTAATAAATATAAATAAGTGAGATAGAGAGTGAGGGAAGAGTATGGAGGAGGTGCCGGCCCTATCAGTGCTCTCTCTACAAGCTTGTACCTTGGAGGATTCAAGTTCTACCTGAGCTTGATTATGAGATTTCTCTGGTAATCAACTTCCTGATTCAAGTAAGCATCTTGTTTATATTCTTCATTAGGTTTGCGACTCTTTTGAGTGCTTTATTCTCTACATAAGGGGAGTAAAGTATTAATCGTAAGTGTAAGCGTAGTGCTTAGACTTGGGTTAATCATGGATGCACCCTGCATTCCGGAAGGTGGTAGATCATGTGAGTGACATAAGTTCTATATAGACTATACTATATAGCTTCATTGATCCTTTGTAGTCCACCTCCCATCTGTAGGCGCACGTAGGATGCGGTTGTAAAGGAAAGCATCCTCTACTGGTGTCTTTCCCTAGTAATGTCCCCTAGTTGAATAGTAGAAGACATAAGCTTACCCAAGTCAGAACAAGAAAACCTTAGTTATCCTCTCTACGCTCCTATTGATCCTAACCTTGTTGCTACCCCTAGTTAAGTTAGATCGTTGTTAGTCTAACATGTTTCCCTGTGGATACGATACTTGGAATACCTTCGGGTGAAAGCTATAGCGGTATTCGTGCACTTGTGGATTTATCTGTGTGCGTTAATAAATACCAACAGGGATCAATTAAAATTTGAAGCACACAAGTAGGGGGAGCAAGCTCATAAACTTGTATGTTGTATTTGAATGTGCATTACATATGTTTGCTTGCATGACAGAAGTATTAAATTCTTTTTCCATGCTTGTGTGGTGTATGCTAGATTATAGAAAATGATTGATGAAATAAAAACTAGCATGCATAGGATAGCTAGATATTCATTGAACTTTTATGAGTGGTACTAAAGCCTTGTTTATAATGTTGATCTCATGAGGTATCTAGTTCTTTGTTGTTTTTCAAGTGGTATCTAGCAAACCATGGTGCTAAGGTTGGTGTTCAAATGACAACTCCGATTGGTATCACGCTTCAAAGGTCCATTCTTTACACCTTAGCATCATTTGGTAGCTATTACTCTCCCAAACTTCCTTTCCATGCATATGTGCAAGCTTTCAAATCCAAACTCTTAGCACATATGTAGGGGGAGCTAATACTACCAATTTGGGTTTATGAAACTTGTCCATATCCTTTACACATGGTAATATGCTTGGGCATGCAACATGGACCCTGAAAGATTTCATTGAATATCTTTTTGAATAGGTTGTCATCAACTACCAAAAAGGAGGAGATTGAAAGACCTAGTTTAGTTTTGGATAATTGATGAAACCTAGGACTAACCTTTGATCTAAGTGTGTGAATTAGATGAGGAAGTCCAATCCAAGTTATCGAGCTACAAGATGGTCATGGTGAAGGTGATGGACACATGTGATGATGATCAAGTGCTTAACTTGAAAAGGAGAAAGAGAAAAACAAAAACCAAGGAGATAAAGGCAAAGGTATCAAATAGGTTTTATTTTGGTGATCAACACACTATAGAGAGTGTGATCATATTTAGGATTGATAGCCGTACTATAAAGAGGGGAAATCTTTGGCTAAGCGATTATCGAGTGCCACTAGGTGACATGATTCTTCAATATGCATTTAGGAATCTAGTGTGCTAACTTTGACCCTTATAAAAATGCTTTGAAAAATGCTAACACACGTGCACACAAGTTCTACACTTTATGGTTACCAAGTTGGAAGCAAGGGTGAAGCAGTTGAGGAGATAGAAAAAGAAAAGGAGGAGCAACGTAGTGACCGAACTCTGTCTGCCGCGTCCGGTCAATTTTAGCTAAGTTGGTAGAGTTGGCCGAGGGCGCAGGGAAGCGACCGGACGCTGGCATCGGACGCAGGGGCATGCATCCGATCATGCTGTCCAGTGGAGGCACAGCATGAGGTGGCGAGCGGACACGGGTGTCGCTGTGGGACCGGACGCGTAGGGGCCACGTTAGGTGAACACTGACGTACGCTAATGTCAGCAGGGTTTGCAAGCATAGTGAGGACTAGACTCTGGCGTGTGTCTAGTCATGTCTGACAGAACGCGTTCGATCGACGAAAATTGGCTCTGGATGCTCTCTGTACTCGATCGGACTCTGTGTGGCGCTGTGTCAGGTGCGTTGCAGCGGCGCGTCCGGTCAGTGGTTGACTAGCTGCGCTGACCATTTTTTACCATTGGAGATCAACACGCGGGATTCAAACGTGGACACATGGACGACCGAGAGCGATCGGACTCTGGCTGACCGGACGTTGGGGTGCGTCCGGTCGGTGAGTCTGGTCAAGCCCCCGATAGGCAACAACTAGTTGAGTCCTTGGGGCTCTATAAATAGAAGGGGCATGGCTTGGGCTCACTCTCTTGGACATTTTCACCTGTGATACTTCCTTGTGAGCCTAAGCAAACACCTCCCACTCATCTCCATCATTGATTCATCATCATCGTGAGATTGGGAGTGATTTAAAGTGCATTTGCTTGAGTGATTGCATCTAGTGGCACTTGGGGATCGTTGTGGCTGCGGATTTCTTGTTACTTTTGGTGGTTGCCGCTGCCTAGATGGCTTGGAGCAATTGAGGAGCATCGACATGAGTTGGTGATTGTTCGTGGCCATCTCCCAATGATTGTGAGGGATCTTGTGCCTTCCCTGGCGGAGCGCCGAAAGGTAACTCTAGTGGACTGCTCATGTCACTGAGTTACCTTAATTGTGGGTAGGTTCCTTATGACGCCCTTGTGGTGGGCTAGGTGTGTGATACCTATTAGCCACCGAACCACCAAGTGTTAGTCGACACAATGGGGACTAGCATGCCGACAAGCACGTGAACCTTGGGAGAAAAATCGTGTCATTTTGTGACTGGATTTCTCCCGGTGATTGCATTGGTATTCATCTTGTGATTGGTTCATTCCTCTACACGGCGGTATAATCACCCTACTCACTCCTTTACATTTCTTCCAAACTAGTTGTCAAGCTCTTTAGTGTAGTTAGTCTTTGAGAGCTTGTTAGTTTGGTTAGTGTGGCTCTTTAGTTAGTCTTTGAGAGCACACCAGCTTAGTGAGTAGTGACTTAGCTCTTGTGTGCGCCTAGTGATCATAGCAACTAGAATTGTTGGGATAGGTGGCTTGCAACCCTTGTAGAGCTAGAGCAAAATTGCATTACGCCATTTGTCATACTAATCAATTGCTCTAGTGCTTTGTAGAATTTTTAAATAGGCTATTCACCCTCTCTCTCACCATATTAGGACCTTTCAAAGCTCTTAAGATTAGTTTAGCCCCACTTTATCTTCTTAGTAGGATAGTTTAGTGTGGGAGTTTGAAGTACAGTCGAGCTCTGCTTAGGTTCCCAAAGCTGGTCTTCTGGTCTGGTATAGTTCTTGTACCTTTTCCATTTTGTAAGACTTTACTTTTATTCAATATATTATTCTTTCTCTACTTTACTTAGTATTTACTTTGTGTAACATTATACTTGTTATATTTGTTGTTGTTGTTAGTCTTAGCATATAGTTGCTCTATAATAGCTTGATGATTCTGTAAGCACACTTGTACATGATCATCGCCTTTCATTAGGTGCTCTAATTGGCTTGTGTGATCACAAGTAGAGTAGTGAGGAAGGTGTAAGTGTGGTGCTTATACTCGATCTTGCCTTTGGTTAACGCTTGTCACACATATTGTTTGTGGTAGTTAGCAAGTAGTGACAGCTTTGTCTAGTCTTTGTATTCCACCACATGTTCTTAGGCAAGTTCTTAAAAGGTAAGGCCCCCATAAAAAATAACCGATTTGGGTAGGAGTTTTGCCTCCTATTGTCTCGACTATCGCCTAGTGTACCTATTGTAAGGACTCAATCTTTATGTTGCAACTGTCTGACTTAGATAAACCATAGGAGTAGAGTTTGAATCATAGGAACCTTGTACTCTCTTGTTGTTCTCCTACCTAGCTTTACCTTACTAAATTATCCTTAGGCTACTTTGCACTTGCTTCATCACCCTTCCTATCCAACATTCGATTACTCCTCTGCAATATTTGGTACTATAGTTTGTGGTAAATCTTAAGATCTCTAGTTTATTATTATTCCTAGCCATCGCTTTTCCTTGGGATAAAATAAATAGTGATACCCTGGAATACTCTCGGGTGAAGTGCTACAATGGTATATTCTGTGCGCTTGCGGAATTCTCTACTTGAGCACAATACCAACAACATGATAATTTCCCATTTCTAAAAATGTTTTTCCATATTAGATGTATCCATGGAATGTCTTTCTTGTTGAAGAACCTGCACAAACTTTTCACGAGAAGGGCACCATATGGGTTCGTAGATTTATAACTCCAAGCCCTCCATATTTAGGCTTGCAGACCATGGTCCATGCTACTTAATTTGGGTGGAGTTGTAGCATGCACATCCGCAGCTCTCCACAAGCAATGCTTGTGATACTTATAAATCTACTCAATGACTGTGGCATGGACTTTGAAGGTACAAAAGATAAAATGCTGGCCATGTCGAGAAAACTAAATTAGTCAATTGTAACCTTTCCAGTTTGAGACAAAAAAAACTTGAGGTACTGACCAAACACTATTCACATCTATGCGATTGATGCAAAAAAAATCTTCAACTTTAAGCTTGGTGAGACCAAGAGGCAGCCCCGAATAAGTGAATGGAAGAGTTCCCTTTGAACAACCAAAAGTTTGGGCCAAATGATCAATTTTATCTGGCTGCATGTTTATGGGTACCATCATAGATTTAGAAAATTTCACTTAAGACCCACAGAATCAGAGAAGGTATTTAAGAGTGCCTTCATGATAAATAATTGTCGGCCATAATGTTCCAAAATAATTAGTGTGCCATCAGCATATTGGATGATTGAAAAGTCTTGAGTATGCAATATGGGGATTGGTAGCTTCAAAAGGTTAGGATTTTTTGCCCTATTGAGAATTGACTCAAGGAGATCAGCTTCTAGTACAAAAAGTAAAGGTGAGAGTGGGACCCCCTATCTCACCCCTATTTCTATAGTGAAAAGTTTTCCTTGACACTCCATTTAGTGGCATTGTTGATGTTCCTGACTCAGATTTTTCTCATCCATGAAAGCAATGTTTCCCCAAACCCTTTTGCTCTCATGTTTTGTAACATAACATCATGGTTTATTTTAGGATTAACAATTCTTTTTTTGATTGATGACTCATGTGTAAATCTTTAAAGGACCAAGCAAGAAAATCTTGGATTGTCCTTGTCTTGAGAAAGCCATATTGATTTTTGTGCACCATAGCCAAGATAACCTTTTTGTAGTCTGTTTGCCAATAAGTTGGTAATTATTTTCATTGAGGAGTTTAGAAGAGAAATTGGTCTTAACATTTTTTTGCTACATCCTTTTTGGTACTAGTGTTATGAGAGACCCATTTAGACTGTGAAGGCAGAGAGCACCTCGATGAAAAACTGAGATTAAATTATAAAAATCATTAGAAATTATTGTTAAGCATTTTTTGATGAACTCATTATTAAACCCATCAGCCCTGGGGATTTTTCCGAGGGTAAATTTTGTATGACACCCTTTATTTCCTCTGTGCTGAAGGGTTCTTCGAGGCAAGACAAGTCATCTAAAGGAAGAAGCAGGTCTGTAAGGTTAAAGTGCATTTGATGCACCTCTGAGGTGCCCAATATTTCTTTAAATGTGTCTGGAGGATTTCTTCTTTCTCATGATGAGCAAAAATAGGGTTGCCATCTTCATTCTTCAGAGAGGAGATTAAGTTTTTCCTATGCTCAATTGTTGCATTTGCATGAAAAAATTTGGTTCCCTCGTATCCCAGTTTGACCCATTTAGTTGCCCCTCTCTGTTTCCAATAAGTTTTGTGTTGTTTTAGTAGAGCAAGGAGCTTGTCATTTAGTATTTCCTTGAAATTCCATTTTGGTAAAGACATATCTTTGAATTGTTCAAGTATTTCTAGAAAAGACACGGTCAATTTGACATTTGAAATTTGAAGCTAGACTTGAAAGATGGACTTACCAAGATTTGAGTATTCTTAGATTTTTGAACCTAGCAGTAGGTGCTTGGTTTTGTCATGCTGAAAGGTAGGGACTAACCATCCATGTTGAACTACCAGCAAGAAGTTCTCATGCTCCCTCAAAACAAAAGACCTTTCCTTTTGGGATACTAGCTAACTAGTTCCAATGAAAATTACACCTGGTGTGTGATCAGAAGTTTCCATTACCAAGGGGTGGACTGAGGTGCTTGGATAATATAGTATCCAATAAGTTGAAGTAAAAACTATTCTATAGGCACCCTTCTCAATTTATAGACGCAGTGTTCGTTTATGCCCACCTATGTTAATCTAGGCAATAGTCTCTTGAAATCCAATTTGTAGTAGTGGCCCGTAGTTGAAGTACTAGGCTCATAATCTTCAGTTCAACCTTACAAATTAAACAAATATTGTGCCTTTTGTGTCATCTTTGATGTTGTCTATTTGTATTGATAAATCTAATCACCATTTCTATTTGTGGAGATTAACGGCCAACATGTCGATGTGAGGGATAATTTTTAACAAGACAGTCTTGGTCGAATATCGTAGTTGCCCATATTATGAATAATAGTAGCACACAAGCTAATAGGAACGAAGAACTAATTAGCATTATTAGGGTAGTCCCAATCATGAACTAATGTAGACACTACACATGGAAACTATACTCCCAATGGATAATTCCTACAAATAAAATTTTCATTCAGTCATCTATCTTCTCTCTCCTATTATCTACCTATCACAACTCTTCTGATCTGGGTTCCCATTTAGATATGCACTACTACAAAAACGATTTGTGGCAACACCTCCCTTTCTTTGTAGGGGCGGCTCTATATTGAGCCGCCCCTACAAATGGTTGCCAAATGAGCCGCCCTTACAAATAGATTTGTAGGGGCGGCTGGTGTTATCAGCTGCCCCTACAAATGGCTCGATTTGTAGGGGTGGCTCAATATTGAACCGCTCCTACAAATAGACACCGAGTATTAAAAATTAAGCACTAAAATTCAAATTTTATAAACGACCTCGGATGGAGAAACAACCAAAATAAAAGTTGTAGATCTTGAAAAGTTATGAAACTTTGTAGTTGATAACTTTTTGATTTGAAATCATTTTGTTAAGGAAAACTACGTTTGAATTTCCAAAAAATTGAAATTTTAATTTTTTAAATGACCTCGGATGGACAAACAGTAAGAATGAAAGTTGTAGATCTTGAAAAGTTATGAAACTTTGTAGTTGATAACTTTCTCATTTGAAATCATCTTGTCATGGAAAAGTATGTTCGAATTTCTCAAATTTGAAATTCAAATTTTATAAGTGACCTCGGATGGAGAAACTACCAAAATAAAAGTTGTAGATCTTGAAAAGTTATAAAACTTTGTAGTTGACAACTTTTTCATTTGAATTAGTTTAGGGCCTCAAACAATCAATTTATGCTCAGTTTTGTATAATATATGGGGAACCAAAATGGATTGTAGACACAAGTGGTCGTGAGGTGTAGTGGTAGAGGAGTTTGCGCGCGAGGGAGAGGATTGCGAGTTCGAATCCCGACCGACACAAAGTGTGTAAAAATCGTGAAAAATGTTGCAACCATAGAGTGGGTGTGTGGCTGCCGGTGGGGACCTCCTCGGATGAAAAAAAAATTGCTATGTTTTTGCCCCTTTTTGTGATTTCTAGAAATTGATTTGTAGGGGCGGCTCAATATTGTAGGGGCGGCTGATAAACCAGCCGCCTCTACAAATCGATTTGTAGGGGACGATTTAGGGAACCGCCCCTACAACAATGCATGATTTGTAGAGGACGCTTGGGTAGGAGCGGCTGGACAAACCGCCCCTACAAAGCCTCTAGAGCCGTCCCCTACAAATATTATTTGACGTAGTGATGGTTTCTTGAATAAGAAACCATTTTCTTATCTCTCCTTAATTTCAATGCTACATCAAGCATTTTACTAGGCACCTTAATTAATGCCATGGAAACCACCTATTCTTAGGGCACTTCCCAACCAAAAAACAAGATGGTTTCTATGTTTATTAATTAGGATGACAACTAAACAAAAATATGATGTGACACTGCAATAAGAAGAGAGAGAGAGAGAAAGAAATAATTTCTTAGATAAGGGCACTTCAGAGTGTAGAAACTATCATAGTTTCTATGTGCATTAATTTCCCTGCCACGTAAGCATTTTGCCTAATGTAGCATGCGATTTAATAAGGAGAGATGAGGAATTGGTTTCTTAATAAGAAACCATGTCTACATGGAAACCAAGACATAAGAGATGTGATAGATAGACGAGGGAAAGACCTAAATTAATAAACATATACTCTCTCAGTTCTAAATTATAAGTCGCTTTGACTTTTTTGGTACACCCATTTTACTATGTATCTAGACATATATTATATTTAGATGTATATCAAAATAGATGTACCAAAAAAGTCAAAGCGGCTTATAATTTGGAACGGAGGAGGGAGTATAAACTATCTGTAGTTTCTAACATTGTGAGTGCCATAAGAAACAATATCAACACGTGAACTAAAATATGAAGTGATGTGATATGTAGACGATGGAGAGAGAAGACATATGCTTGGACAAAAAAACTAAACTATCCAATAAAAATATAGTTTCTATGTCTTTGTGTCTATATGATTTCACAAATATAGAAACTACCACATAACTTCTAGGTTGGAACTGCCCTTAATATCATCTAGACACGTAGTCATGCAAGTTTGAATGATTGGTCATGTAGTAAGTAGTTTAAATCTACTAGCGAATTATAAGGAGACAAAACTAAATATTTAAAACTGAAGAGCAGCCATATCTTCGTGCTAGATCACACAGATACCGTCCAAATTGACCAGAGCAGTGGACAAAAATTTAAACACGAGATATAGCATGGCATCAAATAGAGGCCAGATCTAACACCTCGTGTGCTCCCTTGTTTGGTGCTGCAGGCATTGAAAACTGGCAGTATGCCTCGAAAATGTACGACTTCCACTGACCCTCTACCTGCAACGTGGTGCAGTTGTCACGTTCATAGATCCCCAACCGGGAGACTACAGGAGCAAGAGCACTGCATAAAATACTCCCTCCGTATAGAATAAAAAATGAAATCTTGCTTCTCAAACAATTTCAAGGTTGACAAAAATATATAAAAAAGTAATAATATTTATAATTTATAATAAATGTCACTAGATTAATCATAAAATATATTTTTATAATAAACCTATTCAAATTTATAAATGCTGATATTATTTTCTATAAATCTAATTAAACTTGATTTTTTTAATCCTCAAGAAGCAACATATATTTCGATTCTTTTTGGGACGAGGCAATATTTTCCCGAGTCTTATCTCTCGCGCATGCATGGGGCTACCTATTAGGCATGCCCCTGATTTCCATAATCATTTTACTTGGTGGTGAATTGTGGCAGAACCATCCAAATTATATGGCCCATATGCACCTGTCATTGTCCTTAAGACCTCTGACTACTGCACATGAGAGTCATATAACTTAGGGAGTCTGTCGGGTGTCCTCGGGGAACTTCGAATCATCCACTTTCTTCTTTTGAGCAGGATCCATTACATAAGACATTGTAGTATTACAATAGTTTGCACAAATACATAAACATGTTCCATCAGAGTAAATGGCGGAAGTCTTACGAACCATAAGTTTACAAATTATTCATTAAGTTGTTACAAACTTATAAGCTTTAGCCAACTAGGCAGCAGGGTAGCATGATTGGTACCACTTAATGCAACACTCAAAGTGATTCACCCTGCCCAAGGGTGCACAACAAACTCTTTGATTACTGGCTCTCCTCCTGCAACAAGGGTTTAACAATCTCTGAGTACAACGGTACTCAACAAAACTTAACCGACGAAAAAGAAAGACTCCAAGGATATGCAGGCTTATGGGGAATCAAGGTAAGTTTGAAGCAAGAATCAAGATTTACTTTTGCAGAAACGCTTACTAAGGATTGATCCTTACTTTCAAGGTTTTAGCTCAAGTTAAGTACTTATGCGTCTCTCATTTGTACCTGATCTAAAGCAATCACTTCTTTAACCATCTTATCTCATGATCATATAACTAATGTTTCAGTTATTAACTACGATGTAGAGTAGAGAATCGAGTCTCCTTCTCCGAGAAGCACGGTGATTCGAATCGATTTGGCCCAACTGGGGTTTCCTTACCACACGACATATGCAGGTCTAGGCTTGGACCCGAACCTACATATATCAACCCTCACTCGGATCCTCTAAAACATGAACGGGTCCAGCGCTGCCCGAGAGCACAGTACTCCACCTCCCTACGCCACTCCTGGTGGATTCACATGGTGCGTACACGCTACTCTCGCCATCTCTCCACTCCCAGTGCATGGTTGGCCTTTCACATAATGGAATAGCCAGGGTATCAGACTTACCGGAGTATGTGGCCAGTACTACAAGGTCTCGACTCACAATAGGTCTATAATGGTACGGTCCTCAATCGACACAGGCGGGGCACTACATCAAGACTCCATTCTTGACGCAAACAAAGAGTCCGCCCGGTCTCAAATTAAATTCATGATCATTATTAAACCTCAGGACCACCCTGAGTATAGAACCATAATTTTATTTCTCAACTCTTATCAACCAAGCATGGCTAAGCATTATAAAATTAGTATAACTAAACATGGTGACAAGGATAAGTATTAAAAGTCAAGGGAGGCATGCAGCAAAAGGCATATCAGCCAACTCCTATTCACTTAAATGCGCAAAGCATAGACTTATGTGAATAACATTTGTAAAACACAAGGAAATGGTTTATGCTCTGGAGCTTGCCTTCGGTGTCGAGGTTGTCAGATACTTTAGAATAACCACAGAAAGATACCCAACTTCCACAGACAGAAACCCTCCTCTTGCTCAACAAAAGATCATCACTCTCGATCACTAAACGTAAATAAAAGATGCATGCTTTAGAATGATGATGTATTAAGCATGAATTAATATGACTAAGCAAAGTTAATTATCTTGAATACAACTTTCCTTCGTGGTTAGGTTTGTTTAATTATTCACAAAGCAATATTGTTATTATTATTAACAAGTTTAATATAAACATAACATGAAAAATGATCAAGTTGCCAAGGGAACATCAAGGGATTAGTGTTCCAAGGTCCACATTCAAGCCCAAAATCACATCAAAGCTATTTAGGAATTTATAAAAATCATTTTGGTATTTTTATTAATCCATAAAAGTATTTAAATTAAGTAGACTATTTATTTTTATCAAAACAAATCCAAACTTTTTGTGAAGGTTGATTTGAACATATAAAGCATACACAAAAATTTTCATGATTTTATAGTAATTATTTTAGCCTATAAAAATCATGGAAGTTGCATTTATTAATTAAAAGAGGTAATTTTTAGACCTAACAAAAGTACTAATTTTTGCATCTCATATTTTTACTAGATAGAGTACATTATGAAAAGGCTACACAAAACTTTTCACATTTTTATGAGATCGGATTATTTAATTATGATTTTTTCCAAGAATCTGCACATAATATGCTTTTCTGAAAATCGAAAAAAAATCAAAAACCCTTTTCTCACCCACGCCCAGTCAACCACTGAGACTGACAGGCAGGGCCCGGGTCCACGGCACAGTGTTCCCGCGCTGACCGCGGTGAACAACAGCGTTGACCGACGAAAGCTCGTCGCCGGTGAGGTCTCCGACGGTGGGACTTGCACCAACATAATCCTCTCAACCTCGGCTACTATTTGAACCTCTACCGCATCCTAGCGAGCGCGTCGTCGACGATGGCGACGCGGTGGAACTCCGGCGCGATGGACCAGGTCGTCGGCGACGATTCTGGGGACGGAAACCAACTCTACGCGAACCTCTCTTCCTCGAGAACTCACAAGCGGAGAGAATTGAACTTCTACGGCACCGTAGCGTCCCCGTTGGCGGCCATGGTGGCTCAACGGAGCTCCGGCATGACGGACCAGCCCAATGGCGTGATCTCCGGCGACTCAAAGGCCACCAGTGCACTCAACACGCTCATGCGAACATGCCAGAGGGGTCAATAGAGCATGCGCGGCTAACTACTCTCGTGACCGTGACCATGGCGGCTTGGCACGACAGAGCACGCCAGCGTGGTGACATTCCAGCCATATGGGCCCGGTAGAGCTTAAACGGACAGTTGGGTTAGCTTCAGGAGCTCACCGTGACTTTGGTGCTCCTGCTGGTTAAGACGGAGGTGAGGTGGAGCTGCACGGTCGGCGGTGAGGATGATGGCGGCGATGAGAACTCGCATCGCAGCGGCGTTCCAGCGCGTCTGGAGTTCTACAGCTAAAACAGAGGAGCCGATGAGCACCAGGACATCAGGGCGGAGCTAGTACGTGAAATGGCTTGGTGAGAGACTCACCAGAGCGGCCTGACCATGGTGGAGGCGGTCACGGCGGCGTAGACGGGTAGTCGTGGCGACAACCGACGCTGGAGAAGGTTGCGTCGGCGAGAGGCGAGGTTTGTTGACCAAGAAGGTGCGCAAGGGCGAGGCGGAGCTGGGTGTGAGAGCTAGAGGACGGCGGTACTATGGCGGCGACGAATTTTACTAACCAGTCGAGCTTCGGCAGCGGCGGAGCTGAGACAGGGAAAGAGCGAGATGACCGGCGGGACCGCGTTATAACGGCGGGGTGAAGCGACGAGAAGTGCCAGCAGCTGTTTGAACTTGGACTACTGCCAACAGCTGCGTTACCACGCACGCAGAGGCGGTGCTGGAGGGCGGCAGCTCGCCGGTGAAGCAGGCAGACAAGCTGGTTGCCGATGTAGTACTGTAGCAGCCTGAAACTCAATCTTCTTCCTCATTTTTCTCCAGATCCTAAATGTAAACTTGAAAGGCTCCAGAAATAAAAGTTGTTTCCTCTTGGTAAGATATCCAACATTGATTTAAGAATCATCTCCTAATTCTAAACATATTGAGAGATTTTGAATGAGGAACAGGGGTACTTTGAAACTGACAGGAAATTCAGTTAGGGTTTTGGAAAAGTGGTTAACTTAGCATCTTAGGTGAGTTAATTGGTGATTAATTAGTTGACAAACATCTCAACCAAAACTACCATTGGTTAGTACAATCTTTGTACCAATCAACGATACAATGGTTGAAGCAAGTTTATTTGAGAAGTTCATTTTAATAAATTCCCCAAAATGGAACTTAAATGTCGAAATCCACAACTATGCCAAAAATGGTTGTGTTGAAATCACATTTTGAATTCACATTTGGAGATCAAATTTTAGAGGTTTGGACTTGAATTCATACTCTATACTTGACACTAGTGTAAAGTACCTACTTCACACCTCAAAGTTTATTAGAGCATAATTTTCAAGTATTTTAGTGAAATTCCAAAATAGAAGGTCACAAAGTACCTTAAAAGAATTTTTGGTTTCAACACATTACAACACACATGCATTGCATTGCTAATCAAATAACATTGTTTTTAGTGGATGCAAAACTTGATTAGCTACTACTGAGTGATTACTATGCATGATGATGACATGATCATGTTTTAGTGATGCGTAACACCAGGGGTGTTACATGAATAATATTTTAGTAGAAGTGCAGTATGATCACTGAAACAATCAAGCAACAAAACCAAACAGATCAAGTTAACTTTGGTATATATAAAAGCTAAATGCTTAATCATCCTGTGCACCAGGATTCACCCGTGCGGCATGCATGCAGACAAAAAAGGACAAAATGAAATGGACATGCCGTTGCTAGAGACCAAGACCGGCCACTCTGGCGTTAGGGTTCGGGGCTTCACGAGTTATGGAGTTTCCATAGCTACCATGCTTAATTAGAAGGGGGTTTCCGGGGAGACCGCGAGATCAACGGTGTTGGTGGTCAAGACAATAATAGAGGGTAGGGCAGCGGGGGCGCCGCCCGCCGGGTGGGTAGGGTGGTGCAAGCGACAGGGGCATCAGCCAGAGAAGGAGGCCGAGAAGGTCAGGATTAGCATGGTGACGGTGGAGGGCAGCAACAGTGAGCAGCGGGAGTTTGGGAGGTGGTGGAGACGAGGGCGCGCTCATGCCGGATCTAAAGTAGATAAAAAAACTCAGGTTATGTATGAACGATCATGGTAAGGACGGCGATGGAGGCGGCCGGTATCGCCGTATCGGGCCCTAGAGCCGGGTGATGTATGTGGTGGCGGAACATAATAAAAAAAAGGAATTGTAAGGTAGTAGTACGTGCAATCGAAGTTACTACCACTGCTAATTGTCCTGCAGCAGGACACGACGGTAGTAACTGGTCAGTGGGCAGAGACTTTCAGTTATTCCGAGAGTCAGGTATTGTTTAGTTTGAGGGCGTAAAGTTTTGGAGTATCACATCAGATGTCATATGAGGGTGTAGTGTTAGGATATTAATAAAAAATAAATTATAGAATCTGTCGGTAAACCGCGAGACGAATTTATTAAGCCTAATTAGCACATGTGTTACTGTAGCACTTTATTGTCAAATCATAGACTAATTAGGCTTAAAAGATTCGTCTCGCAAAGTAATCACAATCTGTGCAATTAATTATTTTTAGTTTATATTTAATACTGTATATATTTGTCAAACATTCGATGGGATAGGAATGCATTGGGGGAGGAACTAAACAAGTCGTGAGTATCCATGGTAGCGTGCGAAGAGATGGCAGAATTTGTAGCATGAAATGATGATGATGGTGGTGCCTGTGGTGGTGGTGTCAGGACAGGCACTTCTCATACCGATCAAACCTTCACTTCCAAGGCTTGGGAGTCAGAGAAGTTTGCACAGGCCAGGGTAAAAGTACACTCATCTTTCCACATGTTCCCCAGGCCTATCCCATACCATTTTATCATTCCTCAATTCGGTTCCCAGGCCAGTTTCCTCTCTTGCCCTTCTTCCTAGTTAGTATGTCCTATACGGAAAAAAGGGACTAATTGATGTACTGAATACAGGGGGGAAAAAAGAGATGATTTTGATAAGGTACAAAACCCGGCTTCAAGTCAACAACAGCAACAAGAGTTATGCATGACGACACAAGAAATAGCGAAAGGAAATGGCAGAAATCGAGCTACATATTCTGAAACAATATTAAGATAACTTACTAATTAACATGCGAAATCATATGCAATTCCGACGGAAATTCTCCACGATACAAATTCAAGTAAAAGATGGAAGAAGAAAGCTAAATCACTTAACCATCTAAGCTGCGTGCGGGCTGATCAATTATTAGAACGGCGCCGGACGGCCACCGGCGGCGCCCGGGTTCCATCCGTAGGCTGCTTCTGGCGGCAGCTGCACGTTGCCGAGCAGGTTCGGCGGCAGTCCCTGGAAGAGGCTTGGATCCACGCCGCTGGCGGCGAGCTGCGCCGCTTGCTGCGCACCCGCGAGAATTCCTGCGCTGTCGGCCTGTGCCTGTGCAGCGAGCATGTCATCCTCCTCCAGCGGCAACCGCTCGTACACCGCGTTGGCGAAAGACGCTGCCATTATCACCACGGGCCCGGCTGCTGTGAGTGCGCCGACGACGCTGCCGCCCACCACCTGCCCCTGGCCGCCGGCAAGGTAGACGGTGAGCCCCGTGGCTTCGGGCGGCGCGGGCGGAGGGAGGAACGAGCCGGAGAGGGAGAGGATCTCGAACCGGCCGTGGAGGGCGACGACCGCGCCCTGGGAGGCCGGCTGCCGCAGGGTGACGTTCGTGACGGTGCCGGCGCCGCTGAGGACGCAGACCCCGCGCTGCCTGCGGCGCGCGAACGTCGTGATGCTCTCGGAGATGTCGCACCCCCCGGCCACCTCCATGACGTGCGTCCGCAGCGTGTTGGCGCTGTCCCTGGTGATGATGATGGGCGGCTTCGGCTTGTTCTTGGACCCCGCCGGCCGGCCCCTCGCGCGGCGCGGGGTGCCCTCTCCTCCGCCCTCTGGCCCGCCACCACTAGATGGGGGAACCAGCGCCAGCTCGTCGCCTCCGCCGCCGCCGCTCCCGTTGCTGTTTCCACTGTTCTCGTCATTAGTCTCGTTGTGGTCGCCCTTGATGGTGCCGCGGGAGCCGAACACCCCCGGCGCGCCGCTGCCGTGGTCGTCCTCGGTCTTGAGCTGCAGCTGGTGGTGATGCTGCTGCTGCTGGAAATGGTGATGGAAGTCGCGGGTGTTGAATGGTGGAGGAAGATGGTGACCGTGTATGGATGCTGAGACCGGATCCATCCTCACCTCACAGCACAGGCTTGCTAGGTTATTCTTCCCCTCCTTGCTGCTGCTAGTGCTAGCTCTCCTCTCACCCTCTTTCTTTTTCTCGCGGCGGGATTTTTTTTTTTCTGAGGCCTCAATCTTATCTGCTAACAAATCACTCAAGTGGCGGCCAGGGACGACAACGAAACCTACGAGATGGAACAGTAGCAACGAAAACAAGCTAAGGAGGCCTGGGAGGAGCAGATCGAAGAATTAGCGAATTATCAAGGCATGAATAGGAAAGCTAGGACTACTAGGAGAGGAGGACGGAGCTGATGAGGTCATGGCTGGGCTGTGCGGCTGTGCCTGTGCTGTGGTGTGTGAGACTGAGAGGAGGGCTAGGGGGAAAAGACACCATGGATCAGATGGAAAGGTAGACAGCGTCCTGCCCCTTCTTTTCTGGCTCGCTCTCACCTCACCACGCTTTGCCGCTGCTAGATTAGAAGAATGATAGGTGGGAGGGAGGGGGAGGAGGAGAGGGACGCCACCACCACCACCACCGCTACTACCCTGTACCAGACAAAGCAAGGAGGGAGGAGGCAAGCTAGGCACTTCTCATGTCAACCACCAAATTCTCAGCAGATTCCTCATTCTAGGGCATCTAACTAAACTAGCTAGGCTATAGCCTATAGCTACTTTCTTTTTCTCTCCCCTTTTCCCGGTAGATGCACGCCAACAGGCGGCAGCAGCGGAGCGCGGACCTTGATTAGCTAGCTCTCAGACAGGCTGGTTTTGGGGAGTCGCGCGACCGCTAACTAATTAATCGTGCATGCTCAGAAGGGCACGGAGCTGCTGCAGTATATCATATCCCTTCAAGATCAGACCTTGCAGCTAGCCAGCCCTCGGTGTGGCCACCCACGCCCACGCCCACGCCCACGCCCACGCCCTCGCCCAAAAGACTCGCTTCCCACTGGTCCTCGTATCGCTGTCCCATTGGTCCGACTTTGAAAGGTAAGGCCACTTAAAATTATGCCGACCAAGTTAGTTTGTTAATCCGGCCGGCCGTCCCCTGGGTTAGCGCGTAGCTAACCGCTGATTAATCAATAATGGGGTGCTCCTGCTGCCTCCAAAGCCAGCTAGAGCTCGCCAATTTATGTGTCGTTACGCGCTATAATATTTTATATACATAGTTTGTTGATGTGTGTAGCGTTAGACGACTCTTACGGTACGAAAGGTATGGCTCCGGTCTCTACCGAGTATAGTTTGGTGTGCTCTCTACACTATCGAAGGCGGCTTCAGACACTCGGCAAAGGTCGATATATACTCGGTAAAGCCTCGGCAAAGGGCGCTCGGTAAATAGTTTATCGGCAAAGACCTCTTTGCCGAATGCACTCGGCATGCCAATCCGACACTCGGCAAAGAAAAGTGGCCGTGACGGCGGCTTTGCCGAGTGTCAAGGTCAAGCACTCGGCAAAGGTACCCGATTTGCCGAGCGCCATTGACTTAGACACTCAGCAAAGGCGGCCACTTTACCGAGTGTCGCCGATAAGACACTCGGCAAAGTGGAGACCTTTGTCGAGTGCCTGGACCGTGGCACTCGATAAATCTGTGATGTTTGCCGAGTGCAAATGTGCAATGGCCATTGCACTCGGCAAAGCATGTTCCCAGGTAGTTCCCAGATGGTCACTTTGCCGAGTGTCATGGCCATTACACTCGGCAAAGTGTCTGAAAACAACCTTTTTTATTTTTTTTTTATATTCCATCCAAACAAACAGAAGATATATATAACAAACATCACCAACATCACATATATCATCAACATCACATATATATCACCAACACCACATATATATCACAAACGTCACATATATATCACAAACGTCACATGTCTCACAATATATTACAAATAAGTTCACAAGCAATCCAAGTGCTCCATCATTGTCAACCACAATTGCAAATAGAAGTATCATTAACAACCACAAGTATCATCACTGATTTGGTGAAGGATTCGCTGAAGCATGAGGATCGTTCGATGCCGCCGATTGATTCTGCACAAAGGAGAAGAGATTGCATGTGTGAGACAAGATAAATATATACCATACATGAATAAAACTTTTATACTCCACTAGGTTTGACCGTAAGCATGAACATACAAACTAAAACATTTATACTCACAGGAGTAGAATAGTGAGGAGGTGGAGGTGGAGGTGGAGCGAATAACGAAGGTGGTGGAGCTACACCTGTAGTGGCGCCAAGACTTTGCATGTACTGAAGAATCTCCGTCATCCTCCGCTGCTCGGCCTCCCGCTCGACCTCCACCCTCTCCATCTTCGCCTACATCTGCTCTCGTATCCTCCTCTCTTGTTCCAGCTGGGCCTATAATATATTCACCCCAATGTTACAATAATGCAAAGGAAAGGTATGAAAAACCAATGAACGACGAATAAACCAGGAATAACCTCGAGTGCCTCCACCCGGTGGTGTGAAGTGTCCTACCGAGGTCGTATGGCCAGGCTCCTGCTTGTGCTGCTTGCTCGAATCTGGGAGAGACTGGGAGTAGCGGCCGAGTCGATTACGTCGTCGCCAATCCAGTACCACCCATGCTTCTTGCCTCCTCCCCCCTCATAACGACTTCTCCATCAAGGTCCTCGGTGCTCGGATCGTACTCTGACCCATGGACCTCCCTTGCCATCGATGTGTACTCATTGAGGCGGTTGTGGACGGTCGCATTGTTGTACGCCTCGGGCCCGTCCTCTGGGTTGTAGTCGACGTCGGACGTCGCCTTGCCCTTATGGGCCATAGCAAATGCCTTGAAGATGGAGCAAGGTTGGCCACCATGTGACGCCGACTACGAGAAAAAATACAAGATGATTAGAAATCATGTAGAATTGAGCGTTAGAATAAATAAATGAATTTGCGTACCCATGTTTCTGCGTATCCGCTAAGGCTGCGGCTGCCTTGATGGTGTGCTACACCTGGCATCATCAAACGCCGCTCCTGGCACAAGTTGTGTGTCTCCTCCCACTCGCGTGAGCACCACCTGTCCACCATCTGTTCCCAGCACTAGGGATGCGCGACGCACTAATAAGGAATCAACTACAGGCCATCAAGTACATGACATATCAGAAGATGAAATTAAGCCTACTTAATCTCAAAAGGAATCAGTATTAATGTTCTGTATTTACCTGCAGGTACTGGTCCCAGGTCAGCGTCATGGATCTTGCGTCCCTTTTGGTGACCTTCGTTCCAAGGACGGTTCCGTGGTAAGTTACGATGGCTTGGATACGCGCCTTGTAATGCATGTCCACGATGAGTTTTTTTGCAGCATTTGGTAGCCACCGCATCCACCCTGGCCTCATGTCCGCCCTGGCATCTAAAGAAATCCTACATACAAACACGATGTATCCATTCATTATTTCAAGAATGTATTGAGCAATGTAGTGCGAGAAAGACTTACCCACAGCTCTTGCTTCACCCGCTCCGCCTTGTTGTTGAATACCCTATGGGCAGCATCGGGGGCGGCGACGTAGTGGTCAAATGAGTAGGCCGGCCCTGTCACTCCGGCGTACTCAACCAGGCCAGGGAAGTGCTCCTCGCACAGAAGACCGAGGATGCCATTGACTTGGCGTGTGTGACCACCTCCATTCACCACAATCGTCCAGTTCCTTCCCAAGTGATTAAGAAAAAATATTAATTTCTATTTTGATTTTCAACATATCATATAAAGTAGTGATAACATCTAAAGTTACTTACTTTTCCCCCTCGGGTCGAATCAGCGGGCGTCTCTCATGAGGTATCGGTCGCTGAGGGAGGCTCGCGGGACCTCGCAAGTAGACGCTAGGGAGGTTGTCACCATAGTATGTTGTTGTGAAGTTCGCCACCTCCTCCAGAATGTATGCCTCTGCAATGGAAGCCTCGATTTTGCATTTATTTCTACATTTCTTCCAAAGAACCTTTAGACATCTCTTGATTGGATAGCACCAATGACCCTACACGGGCCCCCCCATTCATGCCTCATACGGGAGGTGCAAAATCAAATGCTGCATCGGATTGAAGAAGCCGGGTGGAAAGATCTTCTCCAACTTACAGAGCAACACAGGTGCCATTCTTTCCAAGTTAGCAATCACGGTCCGAGATAACTCCTTGGCACAAAGCTGGCGAAAGAAATAGCTCAACTCTGCCAGCACTAGCCAGACATGCTCAGGGACATAGTCTCGAACCATCACTGGAAGAAGCCACTCAATCCATATGTGGTAGTCATGACTCTTCATCCCTAAGACTCGCATAGTATATAAGTTCACTCCCCTCCTCAGATTTGTTGTATACCCATCAGGGAACATTAACGTATGCATCCATTCTAGTACTTCCCTCCTTTGGGGTTTGCTCAAGACAAAATCGGCCTTAGGCCTTCTCCATGTCTTGCCGCGACTAGGAGGCTTCATATGTTGGTTTGGTCTATCGCATAATGTTGCCAGATCCACTCTAGCCTTAACATTGTCATTTGACCTGTCAGGAATGTCCATGATTGTTGCCCAAAGTGCCTCGACGACATTCTTTTCAGTGTGCATTACATCAATGTTGTGTGAAAGGAGAAGGTCATCAAAATAGGGGAGCCGAGTCAAGCCCGACTTATGAGTCCACATATGTTGCTCTCCATATCCCATAAAACCACCTTCTGGATTGACCATGAGACCATCTATCTATTCACGAACAGCGGCACCAGTCATTATCGGTGGTGCAGGGTCTGTCACTACGACACCTTTCGTAAAGTTCTTGATGTCTCGTCTGAATGCATGGTCAAGAGGGAGGAATTGCCGATATTTGTCGAACGATGAATACTTACCACCCTTCTTCAACCAAATGAACCTTAGACCTTCCTTGCATACTGGACATGGAAACTTCTCATGAACACACCAGGCGCAGAATATCCCATACGCCAAGAAGTCATGCAGGGAGTAGTGGTACCAAACATGCATTTTGAAGTTTTTCTTTGTAGCTCGGTCGTATGTCCATACCCCTTCCTCCCAAGCACGGACCAATTCATCAATCACAGGCTCCATGAACACACCCATATTATTCCTCGGGTGTCTAGGAATTATCAACGACAAGAATACGTTCTGTTGTTGAAAGCATACGCCGAGAGGGGGAAGATTGAGGGGGATAACGAACACGGGCCAACATGTGTATGGGGCAGCGATCATTCCATAAGGATTGAACCCATCTGTTGCCAGTGCAACACATACATTACGAGCCTCTTTAGCTTTCTCTTGATGAATGCCATCAAAGTGGGTCCATGCTTCACCATCAGATGCATGTACCATCCTGTCAGGATTATATTGTTTGCCATTTTTGTGCCATGTCATCTGTTTCATGGATTCCTCGGTCATGTATAGCCGTTGGATCCTCGGTATGAATGGAAGGTGTCGTAGGATTGTCACGGGAATGTCAAGCCGCCTCTTCTGGCCATCACCAGAATCTACCTCTAGGAACCTAGAGGATTTACACTTTGGACAGTACTTTGCTTCCACATATTCTTTCCTAAATAGGACGCACCCCTTCGGGCAAGCATGTATCTGCTCATACAGCATCTTAAGTGCACGAAGGAGTTTCTGTGACTCGTGCATGCTCTTTGGTAGAAGGTGACCCTCTGGAAGTAGGCTGTCAATAACTATCAACATACCATCAAAGACGTCTCGACTCAGGCTATACTAGGACTTTAACGCCATTATGCCTCCAATGGCATCTAGTTGAGAAACCTTTGTCTGGTCGTGAAGGGGTTTCTGTGCCACGACAAACATATCATAGAACGCCTTTGCGGTTGCCTCTAGCTCCTCCTCCGTATGTCCTTCAGTGAACTGTGCCTCGTGATAGTCATTTAACATGTCTGCTACCCCGGCATCAGCATCATAATCCTTGACGCGTGGTCTCACCACCTCTTCTCTCATACGATCGGTTTCACCATGGAAGACCCACCAGGTATAGTCTACCATAAATCCATTCTTCCAAAGATGTTCCTCCATGACCTTCTTCATTTGTCTTTTCCTGTTTGCACATTTGCTTTAGGGACAGCAAATTGTACTCGCTCCTTTAGTAGCCACGCCAAATGCCCATTCCAAGAAAGCATCGGTCTTGTTGATCCATTCATTGGTGACCTAACCCTGACTTGCGCGGCCCATGTACATCCACTCACGGTCCTCCATCCTCTAACATATATAGCGATGAGTAATACAAACATCAATTGCATCTACACGATGTTCCTACTATCTAATAGGTGAGGATAGGTCCTAATCCCACGGGAGGATGCATATGTGGGGTTAGTTTTCATGCTCTGCTCCTATCTGAGATAGAATTTCGGCAGCACCTCCCCGTTGTTCTCCAAATACACGTCCTACCAGGGAGAGTGTGTATCCAGAGAACAATAGGGAGATGATGCTGAAACTCTGTCTCGGATCAGAGCAGACCATGGAAACTAACCCCACCTACGCATCCACGGGCTGTCCAAAAAACATGGACAATTTGAAACAGATACGGTTTTAGATATGAGAATATCTACATATTTCCAACCGTATCTCTTTCGAACTAGAGACGCCTAACTGGGTTACATGATCTATGACCATGATACGAAAAGAGGGGTTATACCTAGGGTGGCGGTGGAGTCAGGCTAGCGGGGCCATGGCAGGTCAGTGCAGTGTCAAGGCAACGCGGTGCAGGCAGACCCACAGCGGTGAGGAAGGCGATCGGGGTCACCGAGGTACTCCGGCTCTGCTCCGACGGGCTCTTCTCTACAAAAAAAGAAACATAAAACTATCAATACAAAATTTCGGCAGCACCTCCCCTGCACGGTGAGGTTTTCAAAACCTGCAAGAAAACCAACGGTATGATGGGCGACATGCACATATATATGAATGGCACGATGGCCGACATGCACAAGATTATATCCAACCACATATATATAACAATGTCACAACCACTCCAACGACTACCACCACTGCTACTCTACCACTACTACTACCGCAACTACTAGTAATACTTCGACAACAACAACGGTAGGGCATACCTAGTGGGCATCGTAGGGCGGTGGTGGTGAAGGGGCCAGGGCACCGGTGGACAAGGCGACGGCTGGGGAAGCGTCGGGGATGGCGGTGGCGCGGGCGCAGCCGACGCTGGCATAGGCGGGGGCAGTGGCGGGGCCGGCACCTCCTTCTTCTTCCTCCTTCCTCCTTGTTCCTCCTCCTCCTTCACTTCCTCCTTCCTCCTCTCCTCCTCTCGTCCTCCTCCTCTCTTTCTCCTCTGCCCCCGGTGGTGCGGCGCGGGGGGCAGCGCGGGCAGGGGCGGCGGTAGGGCTGGCGTGGCTACGTGGGTGCACTGGCGTGGGTGCGGGCGACGTGGCACTAGCGCGGGGGCCGGCAATGGTGATGGCGCTGGCGCTGGCGCTGGCATGCGTGTGTGTGCGTGCGTGTGGTGTGTGGGCCGACTAGGCCAGGAGGTTAAATCCCCTCTTTGCCGAGTGCCCCTGATCTGGCACTCGGCAAAGTCTTTGCCGAGTGCCCCCAATTCGTGAAGAGGCCGACTTCGGTTTGCAAGCATCGTACGTGACAACGTGCGTGAAACCTCCTCAATTTTTATCACAGACTCCACATATGATATCTTGACATCTTGACAAGTTTCATGGTTTTCGGACTTTGTTTGCTTTTTATAGAATTTAAAAACAACTCGACCGCAAGTTCGTGGTCATGTTTCATGAACAAGATGTTCAAAATTGGTGGTATGTTCCTAGATATGGCCTCACATTATACTAAATAACATGAATATCATTTTTCCATTCATTTTTTTTTGTTATTCGAATGACTAGCAGTTATAATTTGAATTATCCAAGAAAATTCAATTAAATGAAATAAATTAAAGAAATATAGAAAAAGTCTGAGAAATGTGCCACATTGGAACATGGAGTACCAGGTATTGTCTGAGGACTGCAGAAAAAGTTTGGAGGTCAAAAGTGAAAAAAAATGGTTTGCCGAGTGTCAAAAAATGACACTCGGCAAAGGAGCCTCTTTGCCGAGTGTCAGGAGAAGACACTCGGCAAAGGATTAACGGTGGCTGTCAGCCGTTAATGGTGGTGGCCCTTTGCCGAGTGTTATTGTTTGACACTCGGCAAACCTGGTCTTTGTCGAGTGTTATTCTTTGTCGAGTGTTCGACACTCGGCAAACCACCTTTTTGCCGAGTGCCATTTGTTTGCCGAGTGCTTTCTCTCTGGCACTCGACAAATAGCCTCTTTACCGAGTGCCTGATAAAAAACACTCAGCAAAGTCTTGGACACTCGGCAAAGAAGCCATCTCTGGTAGTGCTACATGAGAATGACATGCATGACTGATAACTACTAACGGGTGTTGAGAAAGTATAGGTGATCTTCAGATTAAAACCAGAACATAAATCATGATGATATTAGATACTATCATGAACAATCCTAATATGCATACTAGTTAGATCGAACAGCATGAACAACAACATAACGAATGACATCAAGATCAATATAGCAGACACAACAGACGTCATCATGATCAAGACAACATGTGTCCTGTAATAACAGATTGGATTATGGGGTGTGTACCTTTCGTCTACAGAGGGCACGGTGTTGCTAGTGGTGGTATGAAGTCGTCGATGACAGGTGGAGTGGAGGAATGTTGCTGTTGATGATGCGACAAATCTACTGACGACGCAGACGATGTCCTGACACAGCCTTTAGAAACAAGCCATCGTGGAGGTTGGAGCAATCGCATGAAAGCGCTTCTCAAAGATCTTATTCGTCCTCCCTGGGTGTAGGATTGCAAGGATGAGGGTTCCGGAGATCTACTCTCCTGAACGCCGATGCACGTAGACACTCGGGATAGAGAAGCTAGAACGGCAGCATAGCAGCGAGAAGAGGCAAAACCCTAGCTTGATTATACACGTTTTGGCATTGGCCAATAGGCGGTATATATGGGACTGTCGGACCCGATCTCGTCTCAAGATCATGATCTTGTCTCATGACTGATAACTACTAAGTGGTGTTGAAAAAGTAGGCATTTTTCATATTAAAACCAGAATATAAATCATGATGATCTCATATACTATCGTGAATAGTCCTAACATACTAGTTAGATCGAACATCATGAATAGCGACATAACGAACGGCAACGAGATTAGGACAGCAGGCATAACGAACAGCATCATGATCAAGACAGTAGGCATACTATAATAACAGATTGGATAACAGGGTGTGTACCTATAGTCTACGGAGGGAGACGACATTACTGGTGGTGGAGATGTTGTTGCTGGTGGTGGCACAAAGTCATCGATGAGAGGTGGAGTGACATTGTCGTTGATAATGTGGCGAATCTACTGGCGGCGCAGACGACGTCCCAACACAGTTTGCTTTGGGAAATGAGCCATCGTGCAGGTTGGGAACAGTCACATGAAAGCGCTTCCCAAAAACCTTATTAATCCTCTCCGAGTGTAGGATCGCAAAGACGAGGGTTCTGGATACCTTCTCTGTCGAACACCGGTGCACATAGACGCTCGGGATGGAGAAGCTACGACGGCGGCATAACAACGAGAAGAGACAAAAACCCTAGCTTGATTAGATACGTTTTGGCATTGGCCGATAGGCGGTATATATAGGACTGTCCGACCGAATCTTTGTGGTATGATCATGATCTAAACCGTTTAGGAATCTTATCTGCAAACTTAAAGGCCTAGAAATATATACCTAATATTAAAGATGCAAAATTTCTCTCCACATATTGTCTTGGTTCATCTCCTTCTAACTCACATGTGAATGTGAAATTTGTCTTTGATCGTCTCTCTACATCCATTAGTACGAATATCCACTTCTATGACGATCAGCTTTTGTCACTGAATGAGCCAAATTTGTCACAATTTTAGTTTTATGACGAAAACCGGTCCGTCATAGAAGTCACGTCACATTTGAAATTATATGATGATTTTCGTAAAATGTCATAGAAGTGGCTTGATCTGTGACCAAAATAGAACGTCATAGAACTATTTTGGCATGCATGGCAGGAGGGCTACCACGCTAGTGGGTGCTTCCATTGGAGATGCTTTTCATGTGTACATGCTATAGCCGGTTGCATTGGAGATGGTTCGGGTATATGTCACCTTCTTGTTGCACAACGTGGCCATCTCTAGTTCTTGCATGTTTCAGGTTCGTACTGGACCACGTGTCGTGTTCCTATTATTCCACATGTCAGTTTTCTATGGGCACACATGTCGTGTTGTGGTTGGATCACGTGTCACTTCTTCATTGGACCATGTGGCGTATTTTTATTGGTCCACATGGCCATTTCTTATTCGACCATGTGTCACGGCACTGTCCGTCCATGTTTCGCATTTTTATTCGGCCACATGGCTTGATGACATCCTTCCACATGTCGGATTTTTAATAGCCCACGTGTCGTGCTCTAGATATTTCACGTGTCATGCACTGGTTCCTCCACGTGTCGCATTTTTATTTGATCACGTGGCCTGTTCTGGTTATACCGTGTGGAGTACAATCAATTTGTCATAGAAGTAATTCGAGATTGTCACTACTGCATAGATTGACTACATAATAATTCAGCCTAGCAATCAAATAACCACAATTAATATTTCACACGTCAGCAACGAACCGCTAACAGAGTATCCCAATATCAAACCATCACATGCATCCACACAACAGACCACAAATGTTCACCGCATTAAGCCACGGAAGTTGAAGACAGAGAGTTAATTACTAGGAGAGCTTAAGCGCAAGACTAGCTCATTGAGCCTATTGTACTCCTCCTATTGCTGTTTCTTGAATTCCTCAAGCTCCCTTTCAACCTTTTCTATCCTCACCTTTAGTTCATCCACTAGTTCGACGAGCTTAGATGTACTTTCATGTTCACCAGCAAGCTGCTCCTGAAGTGTCATCTCCGCCGATGTCTCTACTCTAGTGGAGCTTCTCAGGATACCAACATTCTTCAAAAAAAGATTTTTGCTACTTGCCTAGGAGGGGCGCTTGCCCTAGTAGAGGTAGAGAACCTTGGAAACAACATCAACACTAGTCATTGGTTGCTGCCCATCAGCAACAGGTTTTGCTTGCATAGCTTCCTGTGAAACTCAATTAGTAAAACATTAGGTTACAGATAGTGGAAGATGACTTCAACTGAAAAGCCAAGAGATTAATTCATAACAAGTAATGCATAGGACTTCCTTAGACAACTGCTGATAGAGATTACATAAGCACAATGTATAGGTCTTTTACAGCCTACCCGATAGAGATCATATAAGCACAATGTATAGGCACCATATTGAATAGTGTAAAATTGCAACTACAAAATTAAATGATGTTGCCACATTAGGCTCTTGCTGCATTTCCTTCTTTTACGGCAATGGGTTTAGTAGATTTCAAGGAAAGCAAATAAAGGTACTTACAACTTGTCGGGTTCATAAACCCGGGGTCCCTTGGGGACCGGCTTCTGCGCCAAGGCTCGGCCCAAGAGTCTAAAAACAATAGGGCAAAGGAACGGTCCAGCAACCGACCGGAAGGCTAGGCCCAGGAAGAGCAACGCCCGCTAGTCAGCTACTTCGGCCCACCTCTCTAACCGGAGCACACAATTCGGGCTTTAGCCGCCTCCAGACGGCCTCTCCGATTGGAAGGCCTGCCCCGAGCTCTACTTCTGACTCTGACCCTACGTCCCTCAGACCAAGGCTCATAAGAACCCTGCTCACCGCTCTTCTCCGACCGGCGCACTCAGTGTCGTCTGGAGCCATCCGACCAGGGACGCCCGTTCGGTAGGAACCAGAAGGTGTGTGGAGAAAGGCAAGGCAAGGCTCACAAGTCAAAACCACTATACTAGGGACCATCCCCTACATAGAATAGTACTCTGCAGCCACCTAACACAAATAGTATTGTAGGCACCGACATCTCCCTCTACAGCATTGTAGGGGCCGCTAAAACTCTCATACGTTAAGACCCCCACGTGTCTCTGGACATCGATAGCGGTATGGGCACCAGGATTTACCGTATCGGGTGAACATAGCGCGACTTCTCACATGCCTCTAGGCATCAAATAGTTTTTGCAGGTACCGACGTCAACCCTTCCTGAAGAAGATAGCGCGAGCTCCCATGTGCATCTGACATTCCACAGTGACATCAATAGTGTTGTGGGCGCCTACCATTATCCAATCCTCATCGGCATGGGCAACAAGGCTTAAAAACATCTGTACCCTCTCCCTCTCACCTGTAAAGCCATCCCCTTCATCTATAAAAGAGGGTGCGCTTCCTCCAACAAAGGAGACCGAATGATCCAAGACTAATTCTAGTAGGCCAGAGTTCCTTAGATCGATAGCTCACAACCACAGACCCGCCAGGTTTCGACCGCAAGCACACGCTTGAACACTTAGCTCATACCGAAGTTCCTATCAATCTCGGCCCTTCCGGTCGGAGCCGACCGGACCTCTTGTACACCCCATCTTTCTCCCTCTCGTTTGTAACCCCACTGCAAACTTTGAGCACCTAGGCTCAGGAATAAAGTCATCGACCGACCTCAACTGGACGTAGGGCATGTTGCCCGAACCAGTATAAATCATGTGTCATTGAGTGCTAGGCCACCTCCGATCACAACATACAGCAAAACTACAAATATTCACTAGTTGGTCACTTTCTGCACTGACACAACTGCTGTTCTTGCAGCATCGCTCAGACCCTTTTTCGTACTGGTATGGAAGTCCTTGAAGACTTCCAAAGCATTAACATCTTCATCAGGTCGACCATGTTGTTCAAGTCCTAGATCATCATGTTGTTCATCAAGTCCTTGATCGTGTTCTGCGGCCTTCCTCTTGTTCTCCTTCTGTTCACATTGCACATGAGTTTCTGTTTATATATACAAAGGTAATAGTAATAATAAAACACAACCATCACATACAAATGTTTGCAGCTGGGCAACATAGGAGCGAGATCATTTAGACTTGTGGTACTTCACTTTTGCACGGTTTCGCTTGTTCATCTCTGATGTTTCCTATAGCTTCATTTGTGTTAGACTGCAGCACAAGTAGACCATAGCAAGACTAGATAGGAAATCGATGGGTTCACACACACCTTGTTCTTAGAACTAGACCAAGTCTCGACAAGTTCACACCACTATTCATCGCTCATGCACGAGACATGAGAGGTCATACGGATTTAATTAGCAGGGACGCCATTGAAGTAGGTTTTCTTCAACCTATAGCGTGTCTGCCGTACCCCACACTACAATACATTCTAGCAAGCTTCTTGTGTTGGTGGGTGAGACTTGTCAATGTCCAGCCTTGACTGCACGCAGTAGTGTGAATGAAAAGTAAATCCGTTAAAGTTGCTCAAAGCATAGTTGAATGTCAAGAGAGGATACCCATACATACAGTTAGCCTCTCCACAAAATTCCTGTAATGGACAACACCGGAGGGCTTTCCTGTAATGTTTCCAATGTGTCAAAATTGGTATTTGATGCCTGACTACTACACCTGCCTCTGAGGCAAACTTGGTGGCTTGCACTAGATCATGTGGCCTTCTGTTCCCCTCGGCAACAAAGATGGGCATCCTCAATCCTCACATTGATTTGCTCATTTTGTTAAGCAAAATTCCACAAGTTTGAGACCTCGGCTTCCTCGCACTGCTCGGCAATGGTACTACAAAGTTTTCATACATTCAGATTGTTAGAAAAGTAACATGGATATCAAATAGCTAGTGAGAATTGATTGATAGACATCTATAAGGTAATACCAACCTAGGCAACTTTCATTGTTCTGCAGGTGGGTGGAGACGGGAGTTTGCTCAGAGGGCTCCTCTTCAGCATGGCTATCATCATCTGGCCATGAGCAGTCTCTCATAGGGCTAGGTAGCTTAGAGGGCTCCTCTTCGGCATGTCTATCATCATTTGGCCATGGGCAGTCTCTCATAGGGCTAGGTAGCTTAGAGGGCTCCTCTTCGACATGGCTATCATCATCTGGCCATGGGCACTCTCTCATAGGGCTTGGTAGGGAGCCATCTCGACAAATGTCTCTAGTCAATTCATGAAGTTTGAATTGATTCTTGGGTACATGTGTCCGTGGTGATGGCGAATTATGTTCTCCTACTGTTGATACCTCCACCCTTTTGCCAGCGGTAGCCCTCCAAGTAAGAACTCCATGAGCAAACTCTCCTGGTCATGTTAAATTCACTCACTTGGAGTTCATTCGCCCAGGACTCATGGCAGCGCTGGCTTTTGTCTTGCTAGCAGAGCCTCCTCTACGGCTCCTTCGACCCAGACACTAAAATTGGAGATATAAACTTAAGTAGTAAGCATGTACAAATTGCATTGCTATCTAAACAGTAAAGCATTGCATTGCTACATACCCCCCTCCAAACTAAATACAAGATAGAACAAGCACCTCAATTGCTAGGGGTACCGGCTCATCTTCTAAATCTAAATATATTTCATCTGTAACATCAAATCCCTCAACTATCTCCCCTGGTTCAGGGATATATTCTAAATCTTCACCGTGTCTATCCTTTGTGCTTTACTTTTTTACCTTTGGAGACACAGGTTTTGGGTCCACATGTATTCCAAGTTCTTCCATCTTTCTAGATTACAAAGGCATTTATTAACTAAAGCTTCTATGGAATGTCAACACAACAGAGCAAGAGTATGCAAATAAGCGCCTAACTAAGTACCTATAGCTTATATGGAAGTCATTAATCCAATAAAGCACATGTTAGCTACACTCAACTATAGGAAATACGTAACCCCATCGCTATCTATATATCCTTGGTTCAGCCTCTACAGTATATCACACATCATAAAAGGAATTTGGGTACCTCGATCAGATCTTGTCATCGTGGTCACTGAGCTGGTGAGGCCGGCGTTGACGCAGGGTTAACAAATCTACCTTCGGCTAGGGTTTAGATCTGGTTGGTCATGGTAGGTGTTGAGGTAGGGGATCTAGATCTGGCTTGTACCATCATCGAGGCTAGGGTTTGAAAATGTATGAGAGAGAGTGAGGCTGGAGAGTCGAGAGGGAGTCGAGCTGCTGTGCCGATGGCACCTAGGGTCTAGAGCAGGGTGGCAGAGGGGGCGGGTGGAGAGTGGAGAGGGAGGCCATGGGACTAGGATTTGGAGCTAGAGGAGAGACGGTGCGGGTGGAGAATGAAGATGGAGGCGGAGACGGTGACTCTTTACACTTTTATGTGGCCATCACATTACCACAAATGCCCTTGTCTGAAATCAATGGTGTGGTAAACCTATTTTCCGTGCAGAGGGCAAAAGAGAGAAATCTAATTTTCGGTGCGTGTTGGCGGGACTGCTCGGTGCGGGTGTGAAATCAAATTTTTGGGGCGTGTTGGTGGGACTGCTCGACGCGGTGCTCAACTGAGACCGGAATTTATTCCATGTTTTGATAGAAAATGATTACGACAAAATGTTACTTACCTAATATCCGTCTTTTCATTTTTTTCTCCTGTGCACCTGTTTATATATCCGATGAGTTAGTTATTGCCTTTTTGGTTTTTTCATAACAATATAAATAAACATAAAACTAAAATAGGATAATAATAAATAAATAATTAAAATATGCATGCATTTGACACCTAAAATTTACCAAAGAAAAAAACCTACTTGCTGTAGCTTGTTGCGCTGCATCTACTGATTATTTTTTTTATGTGTGTGACTGCATCTACGGCTATTTGAACTAAGGCCTATAATTTGGAAGCAAGAGGAAGGCAGGCCCAGGGATGGAAAACCCTCCATAAATAACTAAATGGGTTATTGGATTTCCCAACCTGAAAAAAGTCATGGATTCTAAGGGGATTTGAGTTTCTAGAGAAAGAGAAAAAAAAATCATTCTCCTCCTTGCTAGTGCTCTGACGATTCATCAACTCGCCAGACTCATCACTAGACGAGTCACAGTACTCCGGATCATCCTCCTCCTCACTGGAGTCGCAGTAGGTGCTGTACATGCCATCGCTCGAGTACGTTCCCATTGCTCGTCGCCGTTAATACTCGAATCACTAGTGTAGTAGTCGAGGGGTTGATGCGTTTTCCTGCTCTGATAACGAGAAAGTCCGCTACTCTGTGTATTTAATGCGTTGGACTTTCTCATAATCAGAGCAGGAAAATGCGCCAACCCCTCGACTACTACTCTGACTGCTCGTATTCTGAATCTATTTTATTAGTAATTAGTAACGCAATGGGGACTCACGTCTTCTAACTTTTGTTAGTGTCTTCGTCGAGTATAAATATCCTTCCGGGTCTCTTTTACTTATCACTTGCAAGTTGCTAGCCAAGGAAAGGAGGTAGTGTTACAACTTCGTTAGCAGCTGTTGCCCATAGAACAACAGTGATCATCCTTGTTGAGGTGAGTTTTAGTTTCTGTCATTTTATTCTAGTCAGGATCTCAATCGAGGCTAAGATATGGCCTAGGCAAAATTCTGTTGCTTTGTGCTGGTTCTTGCTTGTTCAAGGTGTAGTGTTTCATATGTTGTTTTTTCTAATGATTTTTTCCTTGTGTTTTTTTGTTCTATATATAGAGAGAGATGTCGTCGTACCACAACACCCATGTTTACTCCATCAGCAAGCTTGCTCTTTGGTAGCTAGGAGTATCACCACGTATCGTACAAGGGGTGCTTGTTGCTTGGGGACGTCATGTTCATCAACAGCCCCGATGGATCATTATTGAAGCTGCAGTTCGTTATATGCTTGGTAAAGATTGCTTTGTTAGAGTTGTCGAAGACTATGGTAGATGCGAGATTTTTGTTCGTGTTAGGAATTTCGAGCAAATGAAAAGACTTAGTAGTGTCACTATGTTTATGGGAGGAGACTCTGTCATCTTCACTCATGTTGATCGACTGAATGAAATTTGTCAACCGTCTGACATGATTCCCCTTGGTAAGATGAGTTATTTTAGACATTAGAGATTAGAGAAAAACTATGTAATGCACTTTTCTCTATAATGGAATTAAGTTTTTATGTTGGTCCAACTATATTTATCTTCCTTTATTTCTTTCATACTTCATATACTTTGGTTGATTCTTATTACATTGAGTTTTTTTTATTTTGTCAAATTTGACAATCTGACTTGTCGATTTGGGATGGAGGGAGTAGTTGAATTCAAATTTGGGCTGATCGCAACCGTTAAAGGACGGATGCATAGCTGTTGAAATGTTTCTGCACCCTATAGACAAAACGATCCTTTAAAATTTTCACTAGCCAGACGCTAGTGGAGCGATAAGGTTTATCATAGAAGGTCCAACGGTTTGAAATCATGACTACCTAGATAGTATTGATGAACGACATGCGGTGTCCATTTTTGTCTTGTAGGCTCCTCGATTCCCATGTAGGCGCATGTGCATGGGTGGCATCTGCAGGCATTTCTAGCATGGACGTCGCCTCATGGCCTATAGCATTGATGTGACGAGGAAAAGCCAAACTGCTTGCCCACGCAAACATGTCAGTGGTCGTGGGGCGTGGGGTGGTTCCACGGCCCCCAAACTATAGAAGACACAACGGCGCGAGAGGGAAGGTTATCTGTTGCCTTCTGTGATCATCTACCTTTCCTTCCTAGATCTCCTCCTTCCACCCCAAAGCTTTTGCCCTCCACCCTACTGTGCCCTTTGCGCCGCCGACGCCTCCTATGAGGACCATGACCACGTAGTGGATGAAGTCGTCTGTCGACCACAAGGCGTTAGACGAGCTATGACTAAACGCGATGATCCCAGAGGCCGCCAACACGATCGGGTGGACAGTCCCGCTGAGAACTAAAGTGAAGCCGAGGCCAGAGGAGAATGAGGTTGTCACTTTCATCCATTTCCACTATTTTGGGTTCGGGGTGCCGGCACACCCCTTACTCTGGTGGTTGTTGTACTACTATGGGTTCCGCCTCCATGACTTGACCCCAGAGGGGATCCTCCACCTCTCTATCTTCATCATGCTGTGTGAGGGCTTCCTGGGAGTCCCTACCCACTATGAGCTATGGCAGTCTTTATTCTAGGTGGTTCGCTTAGTGCCCAAGGGGGTCCATCTTCCTTAGATGGGGGGTGCCATGATCCAACTTCATCTCAGATTGGAGGACAGGTACCTAAGCCTTGACCGCTATCCTTTCATAGACTTGGGGTGGCAAAAGTCATGGTTGTACATCCCCAATGAGAGCTTGTCGTTGCCATCTTATTCTCCTGACCAACTGTGTGGTGACCTCTTAGAGTCATGGGAGGAACTACCACCCTTAGAGGCCAACAGGCACCATGTGCCCAACTTGTTGGATGCGATCAAGGTCCTGAAGGACCAGGGCCTGATGGGAATGAAGGTGATCTGTACCTTCATCATCCGTTGGGTCCTCCCCTTAAAGATGAGGCACCACCCCTAGTGGGAGTTCTGAGGCCTAATGGACCCTACAATTGAGTTGAGGGTCACCATCCATGAGGATGACCTAGACCAACGGGTGATGAAGGTTATGGGAGAGTACACAATGGATCGTGGCAGGGGGAGTCCCTGATGGCCTTCAGCGCCGGCCATCCTCCACCAATAGATGGACCTCTCACCAACATGGTCTCACACCCACCGCCAGTTCCTCCTAACGAGGTGATTTTTTTCATGTATTGTTGTTCATGTTGTTTCTCTTCATTAAATTAACTAGAGTTTGCAAGCAATGCTCACGCTAGTATTTGTTTTCATGCTGCTTAATTTAACTAGTATTTGGAAATTGCCTACTTTCTTAATAGGTGGACGTGGGCATGATGGCGTCCCGAGGATCATTGGCCCTAGAGCTGGCCTCTTCGTTCATGGTCGTGCTCAGAAAGCGGCCTCAGGAACCAACCCCTAGTGGGGGTAGCCACCAGCGATGAATCCATCCCGTGCTGCTCCAGACAGTCTAGTGAGTCATTTGCCTTCTCAATCAGATCACCCTCCCCTTATCCTTTGGGCTTGAACTTGGCTTGCATTGTGTAGAGAGACGTCCTATCGCCGCACGCCATTACCGATCCTGTCTGACCCCGGACAGTCTTCTGGTGATGCATCGTTAGACCATGAAATCTCGTCTGACCCCAGATAGTTTTCTGGTGATGGATCACCAGACCATAAAGAATACTTTAAGTTAAAGGAGGCTGACCTCATGGTCACAGACTTGTACTCAGGGGCTAGTTTGGACGCCGACAAGCTACGCAATGAGCTGAAGGCCACGCGTGCTGTACTTGGTGTCGCCCAACAAGAAGTCACCCAGGCACGAGATGAGAAGGTGGCTGCTAAGGCAAAGATCCAAAACCTACTTGTCGATGCTACTGCCTCCTGTGACACCGCCTTCCCGGTGTAGATAGTGGACAATTCGGTCACTGCACCAGAGGAGAGCCTCCGAGCCCTGTCGGCCCATATTCGGGCCATGGCATCTGAAACCATCCATCAAGGGGCTGCCACAGCACTGGTCGCTACCTAGCTAGAGTTTGGCGCAGTGGTGAAAGTTCAGGAGGTACAATAGGCTTTTCCACCAGCACCGAAAGACGAAGATTATATTGATGATCTTTTCAAGCACGTCGAGCCGCCCGCCAACGCTGTCTTAGCGAAGGTGAACATGAACAAGATCCTACATGACTGCCTCGATCGTTGATCTGTGGGATGTATCAATAGTACAAGTCATGACTAGGTTTGGTCCGTGGGACGACCGTATGTGAAGTCTTAATTATTTGCATGCATGTCTGTGTTAACTTTTGTTGAACTTTGTATTAGGTCTGTTAAACTCTGTTGAGCATGGTGTAGCTCAATTCCTTTGGTTATTTAGTAACTTGTGTCTAGCCCCTATTTGTTGCTTTTGCCTATAGATTTTTTTTGGGTTCTCTTCTTCTCGAAAGCTCTTTTTATGTCATGGTGGTCAAAAGCTCTTTTCTCGATTCACTTCTTATGTCTAACTTTCCTACTGCATTCGCTTCACTCTCGTCAGCCATGTAAGGTCTATATGAAAGGAACATCCCCGTTCCCTCATCTGATAGCACGCATTGCAATAATCGCCAACCTTCTGGCTCCCCCTTTCCACACCTATTTGCATTTTCCCAACCGCGTTCCATGCTGGTTTGAGGATCTAGATTAAGGTAACATGCTTCATATCAAACCGTACTATTTGTATAAACTTATTATTGCGCTCCATGCTGGTTTGAGGATCTCGATTGACATTTATTCTAACCAAAATCATGCTTACAGATGGCTACTAGTTACCATACCAGGGATGTGTAGTCTATAACTATTGACCACAACTTTCCCCGACCACGTCCCTCTAGTATATTAGACGAAATGATGTTTACCTGTTTCTTGTAAACCATATGCTCGCCTGATAGTCCGAGCATCATAAATTTGAACGGTTTGGACATGTAACTCTTATACAGCTATGAGTAGAACTTTTGGCTGATCAGCTGTGCTATAAATAGGAGCTACACCATCTGTGGCTATAAGTATGAATCCTGAAGTGGTAGCTTCAAACACAGCCGAGGGAGTGCAGACGATCAGAACCTATGAAACCATGTAATGTGGCCATCTCTAGCTAGCTGCTGCCCCTTGGCTACTATGAGCCTATGACTGCTTGGATAGGACTGCACTATATAGTTAATTGGATGATAGAAGGTCCGACCCAACTAAAATATTTATTACTCAGATACTAGTAACGATGAACGTGGTGCGCTCACGTTAGAAGCCTGTTCCAGCCTTGGCGTCCCTATGTGTACAAAGCCTAGCCTCACTCACATTGTTTGACTCCTACTGTTGCCCCCACTTGGTAGCCTCCCTCGCCTCCTCCTCAATCAACGTATGTCGCACCACTTCGCCTCTCCAGCCCTCCGGATCGCTGCCATCCACATGTTGTAGCTCGATCCATGTGGCAATCGCATCGCTGATGGCGCTCCCTACCGAGGTGCAAATTGTGATCGTGTGCCACCTTGCTGCGACCCTAGAGCGGCCCATGGACGACCTCCATAGCCTATGGGTGACCTACTCATCCTTGCGCTGCATCTGTAGTGACCCCACCATCAGGCGGTGTATGTCACTGGATTGGTTCAGACATAGGAGGACGTGGGATGACCTCGTTGACTACAAAGCCCTCCTTGCTAGCCTAACCCAAGTCAGCAACCTGGAGGCTTGCTTCCTCACCGGGATACAAACCGTATTCATGGAAAAGCACAGCCCTCAGCCATGCCTCGATGATCTTGCCCGTGCCACTGATGGTGGGCACAATCTGGTGGCCTATCTGGTCACCCTATTGCTCTATAGGCACAATGGCAATGCCGACGACGATGACACTATGAGGCAGTATATAAGATGGGTCGAGGGTGAGGAAGTATCATAGGCGGCGGTGGCGGACCAACGAGTAGGTGGCTAAGCAACAAGGGGTGTGTGCTGTGCCACCTCCCGGCCACCGAGGTGGTCCTCCGATCAACGTGGGGCAAGTTGTCGCTGCCGCCGTAGTCACAGGTGCGCGGTGATCTTTCGTGCATAGGCGGTGTCTGTGGCTATGCAGATGGATGGGAAAGAAGGGCTCTGTATTGCAGCAAGGACTGTAGGCTTTGCCAAGAAATCCATTTTTTCAAATGGGAAATTGGAATAAGAAACTAGTAGTTCACTCTTTTTGAATGTAGTGTATTATGGCATTTGAAAATTGTCCTCAAATATAGTGGATTGAGAAGAATATATGCGTATCCAAACAAGGCCTTAGGGATTCAATGAAAGTACTAATACGAAATAGGTTTCCCTGTATAACATGAGACGTGTCCGACCCGGTTAGATTTATAATGCTCGAACTTTCTTATGTGTGCAGTAAACTTCGAATAGCTATGTGGCTCCTCCATTAGGCATTAGATCGATGGGAGACTTGATTGGATGAATTCTGTTATGCATATTTACCATACTATTGATCAGAAAGAGAACCAAAAAGAAACTAGCAGGCAAAATCAACCAATAAGGGCTAGAAAACGACTACCAAATGACCAAAGGACCTGATCTACACCACGCTCAACAAAGTTTAACCCACGCAATCGCTATGTCTGCGTTAACTTTTGTTGAACTTTGTATTAGGTAGGTTAAACTCTGTCTAGCCCCTGTTGGTTGCTTTTGTATGTAGTTCTCTTTCTGATCTATAGTATACTAATGGTGTTCGCCCTTTCTGATCGGAGGACATGGACGTATAGATGTCAAAATTTTCTAGAGCCTAAGACAGTCCGACCCTAGGAAATATGGACGATCTGGATCACTACGAGTCAATGAACAACGAAATATAGTGATGGCAACTATCAGGGGCCATCCAACTAGTCCATAGAACCCAATAATTAGTTCATGATACAAACAGGTATGGACTAATAAAACAACTAATTGACTAATTTTTAGCCATGGCTAACTAGTCGTAGTTCATCCAAATAGGGCCTAAGATAGTCCGGTACTTAGAAATCTTGATAGGTCGGATAATAGTATTGATGAAACAACAAAATACAGATCATGTCAACTCTTGCGCCGAGTTCACTGCCTCCATCCACTATTTGTCTTGCACACCTCCACCTTGAGCTTAGCTTCATTGTCCTCCATCTCCTCCTCCCATTCCTCCTCATCGTCATTGCTGCAAGTGGCCTCACGGATCACGCTGAAGAAGCAGGTGTCACTGACGCTGAGGTTGTTGTCAGCACAGAAGGCGCCCCACCCATACTTGAATGACACTCATAAGACTTTGTTCGTGTAGGTCCTCTCCAAGCCCACAAACTAGGACTGCCAAGCCATCAGCAGCTTGACCAAGCATCGCTGCTTGCAGTCGTGCGCTCACTCAAAGTCCACTAGCACATTCTTCGCCTCGCACAAAAAAAGATTGATGACAAAGAGGACAATGGCAACTTGCGACATCGTCGGTATGTTCTGTGTCTCATATGAGTGCTCACCAGATACTTTGCTTTGAGGTGGTACTTCTTTAGGATCACTACAAAACTCCTTGGCTTCACGATGGGTAGGGAGAGCTGACTACCGCCAGCCTCAAAGTTGTGTGGGTACTACTTGCGGTAGGTGGTAAGGTCAAAGACCTTGACGTTAATCTGTGACCAGCCGTCATACCGCAATACAAGAGAGAACCTGTCTTAGAGGTCGAGGGCACGGGTGAAGTGTGACTGAACTGCCCAATTTATACAAGATCAAGTACTTTTGTCCCCGCTAACATGTTGACACGCGCATAGGTTCGCTTATATAAACCCGGTAGTCCGTCGAGTGTCATGAAGGACCTTGGTAAATCAACATCACAACCAAGATCATATGATTAAGCAAATACACATCACATACATAGAGTTGTAGCAGAAATAATATTACAAATGAGTTCACAAATAATAGTATAAGTTTGAGTTCCAAAACCGATTAGTGAAAACAACATAGCTTTCAAATGATTACAATAATATAAGTTCCAAATACATTGCTAGCATAAGTGACATCCTCTGATCAAAGCATATAGATGAGAAATAAATATAGAGTCACTGAGCCCACCGACGGTTAGCCACTATCTTCAGCAGGCCGAGAACTTCACCTACAACATGGAGGGATAAACCCTGAGTACTCGAATGTACTCAGCTAGACTAACCCATCATAAACTAGAAATAAAGTGACTCCAAGGATTATGCAAGACTTTATAAGTAGAGCTAGCTTGACAATATTTTGCATAAAAACCCACTAATTCGGCTATACATTTTATAATTCGGTCATAAAGTTAGTTATAGCTATTCATCTCTAGATTAGCAACTAACTAATGCCAAACATGTGGTATAGCATTTAGTAGCATAACAATAGTAACCATAGCCGGTGTAAGATTTTCATATTCATTAGAACCATCATATTCCATAATCCAATTACTATGATGCTGGAGCTAGTCGAGTTTCCAACTATCCAGGAGAGATGGCGATTCAAATCGATTTCAACCAGTTGGAATTTATTCCTAACACAAACCCAGGCATACTTGCGCCAAGGTAGTCTTAGGTCACCTTTGGTACAACTCACGTCCACATTTCGTGGGTTCGATCAGCGCCGCACAATCAGGGACGACTAGCTGCTAGGACGTTTAGGCCCAGCCTGCCCTTGGGCTCACGTTTGGCTCCCCGCACATCCTTACTACCATCCAGAGTGTGCACTTTTACAGAACGAGGCCTGACCTGAGTTGAGCTACTCGGCTTCATGGTCGAAATGAGTTATCCGGCCAGCTAAGTGAGAGGCATGCGTTCAATCTCAGCAGAAGTGCTAGCACCGGTATGGTCCTTAATCGACACAAATGGAATCATATGAGTCAACCTACATATAGACGTTGCCCAGCCTCTAGTTACATTACCCTATGGTTCTGTTCCACGATAGCAAATATAGCCAACCGTGCTTCTGTATCCACCTATATCTCGCAGGTGACAGGAAATCACCCAACTTCTACAAGTCTAAGCATGGCTAAGCATCTATTCGATCCTAGACCTATATAGGGTTCAAGGTATATTTCTAGACAAGGTAGTTCTATGCATCAAGTGTTTCCAACCAACTCTTATAACCTAATCCATCAAACATAAAGTACGCAAGTGATATTTGTAAAAATATAGGAGGCTTAGAATGCTCTGGGTCTTGCCTAGGATCTAACACAAGTCAGTTCAGTTAGCTCGCACCGTCTTGGTGACATCTCCGGTCCTAGCACTAGTTTAGTCCTTCCATCTTTAGGATAGGTCCACCAACATCGTCTTCTGGTTTGACTCCATCATCACGTCCTTCACATGGTGCATCTAGCGTACCTAGATGAGATGCAACAATGCAAGTGCATGAATGCGAAGAATGGCAATATGCGATGCTTCACATAAAAGTATTCAAGATGAGCACAAGGTTACACGGAACATATATAAGCACTCCACGTTACTTAATTAAACATCCCACAACCTATCATGCTAGGATAGCAAGGAAGGTAGCACCAAGCATGACACAAGTTTCACAAGGTTTTAGGTATATTAACTTAACACCATCAAAGGCATGAGCCACACTTAGCAACACACAAAGCAAAGCAAGGTGAAGCAAACAATTTTAGGTACAAACATCGATTCTGAACAACAGAACCACAGTCACTTATTTTAATCATACCTAGAGTTCTAGGCATGAAAAAAGTGTGATTCAAGACTTTCTGGAAAGCTAATGAAATTATATAAAACTTTCTTATTAACACCCAAAGCTTATTCAACAAATAACAAGGTCAAAATACATTATAAAGCAGAGCTTATACAACTAAGGATAGAAAACTGATATTAAATTCAGAAATGCATATCTCAAGTTATATTCATCCAACAAGCATGATCCTTAACTTTATACAAATCTTATTAAGTTATCTACAACTTTCTTATTATCATCTTTAGGTGATTCAATAGTTATTTGGCTTTAAACACACAAAGCAACAATTCTGTCCAAAACAAGGATAGAATCTGATATGCAACTTCAGACAGGAATAAGTTGAGTTCTAGCTTTCACAACAAGGTGGTTCTAGACTTTTTAGAAATCTTAGAAAACCATGCACAACTTTGTTATCAACATCACAAGCTAATTCCAAAGTTAACCAGGTTAAACATCACAAAGAAGACATCTCTATCCAGATTAGGACAGAATCTGTCACTCCATTCACAAGCTCATAACTAGAGATTTAGACCACCAAAAGGGGTGATCTTTAACAATTTGGAAATATAATGAAAAGCACTACACTTCTTATATTATCTCTAAGATATGATTCAAAGCTTAGCTAAGTCAAACAACACAACCATTCAGATCTGTACAGAGAGCATGCAAAACCTGACAGGAAAATTATAAAATCTATAGCTCCTAAATTATCAGGCTGCTGGTCATGAAAATTTAACACAAGATATATTATGAAGTTACCTACAACTTTGGTATTCACCATATTCACATAAAACATCATTTGCATCACGAAACTAATTGCACAACCAAAACTATACCTGCAGTCTAGACAGCTAAGGCATACCACATTGATCTCTTATTTAGTTGCTACAAACTAACATGTTCTTGACATACATGCTACTATAAACAGCTTGTGACCATATTCAAACAATCATAGCACATACTAATAGCTATGAGAAGCATCATAGGGCAATAACTACATAGATCTATTAGCAAACTTTCATCCTCTATGTATATAATGCAATATATATGATTTTTTAGTGCCATACGAGAACAACTAGTTTGGGCTGAGATTTTTATTAGAGGAAGATGATGACCAAACATGATTACTGCACAAATTTCACATGCGCAGGTTTTATAATTTAATTACTACAAAAAGGAAAAATTACTATTGTATGAAATCATGTGAGAGCAAGATAAATATGAAATTCAATATTTTCTGCAAGCACATGGCCATATTAAGTGTTCTTAGGTCACAACACCATCATGCAAAGGCAAAGGAACCACATTTCATATTTTTGTATATACCAATTATTTATAAACAATTTAAAAAGCTCTAGGCAAGTTAAATCAATAACTCCATCATACTACATCCAATGCCCATGAAATTTTTACCACAGTACACACATAGAATTTGTAGCCTACTATAAAAATTTTATAGCAATTGGTGCACCACAATTTGAGATATGAGAATAACAAGCAAAACAAGCTAAAATTGCCTATTTAACAAGGTTAAATCAAAACATGATAAAAATAGTACACAACTAGCATGTTTAATATTTTTATTAGCTAGAGAGTGTCATCACAAGACTAACACAACTAGAATCCCAATTTTTGGACTTCTATAATTTAAGATATGCATCTAACCAACTTAGAAGCATTTCTAAAAGCATCTTTAAAGAATATTTTACACAACACATAAACATGCATGAAGTAGTACATTTTATAGATCCATCATGTAGATAATTTCATAACAAAGCTAACAAAATTAGTTTCACTATTTTTGGAGCTCCCTAGCATGAGATATCGATTTTCAAAGATTCAACCGCTTAATGCATAAAAGAAATGGAAAAGGAAAACTGCGTTTGCACCTAGGCCCCTACAAGAAACTTTAATTAAACCAAGCAAACAAGTCTGAATAACACTACTCATATGAGTCTATGGCTTTTCACTTCACCCCCTGCCTTCTCTTCTATTCGAGCGCGAGGCCCTTCCTCCTCCTCTTGACGGAAGCAGAGCAGGGGAGGGTGGTGTTGGCGGCGATTCTAGTGGTGGAGGTGGTCGAAGATGGTATTCTTTGATCATGTCTTGTGCCTCCTTCAGCTCTTCTTTTAACGCTCCCACCTTATTTGTGAGTTCATGGTTTAACTCAACGGTGGCCTCAAGAGTCTTCGATCCTTTTACCATGACCTCTATGGTCCAACTATTTTCCTTCGGAAGATAGCATGGGTAATACAAAAGTCCATCGTCCTTCTTATCATCAGAGAGACGGCCATGGTAGTAGGCAAGTGCAATGGAAGCAGCATCCTCCGTGCTTCTCCCCGCGGTAGCTCGACTGACATGGTGGGTGCAACTTCATCTATCTTGCGAATATTTGGGGTCTTGATCAGCAACCGAGTATCCCAAGATGAGCCAATCAGAGGATGGTTGTGCTCCGTAGTATGATACTCTAGAGTGGCTTGCAGGTCTGGATAATAGTACTCCAACATCATTGTCAGCAAGTCATGGTAGAAGGCATTGTCATCAGGCTTCTTGATGCTTAGTTTGTCAGTCCAACCTATACGAGGCAGTGGTTGGACTACTTCATCTTCATCATCATTGGTCAAGTCTATGGCCTCCACACGTGCTGGGGATTGAGCTATTGGAGTTGGCAAAGAATGGACCTCTTCACCAACCTCATTCTTCCAGTTCTTCCTCTGGACGTCCTCTCTAGGCTCCATTGGCTCATACACAGCACGCTGTGGTTGAAAGCATCCAACGTACAAGTGAGCAGACTTGCGGTCACGTGTCATCTATAGAAGTTTCAAATTAATTAGAATAGAATCAATTGATTTTATAATAGAATAAGACAAAAGAAGCACAAAACTTAGCAAATAATAAGATGGAGGTGGAAAGCATGAAACAAGTGAAGCAAAGGAACTAAAAATGACCATTCTAACTAGGCTTGCGTCCTACAGTCAACAGGGCTCTGGTACCAATCTGTCACACCCCATTTTAAGAACAAAAGAGGATGTATAAAAGTCTTATGTGCACCCCAGGAACGGTCGCACACATAAGTGGGCAAATTATGAATTGTACCAACACAATGTTTATTACATAGCGAATAAATATTCAACACATAGTCTCAAACATAAATATAATAACTACTAAGATAACTCTCTTGCGAAAGCTCCAGTAGGGACGTCAACTGGTGAACACCAAGCCTAATACTCATCACGATAATCTTCAATCCAATCTTGATCTGTTACCCATCCGGGATTTTTCCAATATAAAAGATAAAGCAAGGCATAAGTACATGTCATACTTAACAAGATAACTAAGGGTTCATGAGGCACAAATAGCTGACACTGGTTGAACTGCAAGTAGCTTTTATGTGTATGATCAAGTTTAGCATTTATTAGCAACAAGGTAGTACCATAATTCCCATAACACATGATCATTATACTGAGACAACAATTAGCTTAAAGAAGACTTAGTAAAGCACAATTAAACAAGAGCTCATTTATGGTGTAAGAATCCCTTGGCCGCTCGTGACCGTGAGCACGGCTAGTATACCAGTTTATTAACTCTGCGCAGAGGTGTACACTTTCACTGTGAGTCATGGTTTTACAAGTGCATGGGTTAATTATGTCCAGACACTGAAAACCACATAAAGCTACTCAGAAGTTCGTCTAACCAGGGAAGGGCCACAGGGTCATCAGATATAGGAACCCCCCTTCCAAAGAAAATAAAAGGCCGCTTCCATAGCAAGGCACAACAGGACAGAGGCTGTCCTATACCTGACTCGTAGTATCCTCTAAGCCAGCTAGAAGAGGTCTCCCAAGCAACTAAAGCCAGAGCCATGTAGCCCTCACAGCTGTACTATAAGTCTCGGATGATCACTTACAAACAAGTCCTTGAGGAGAGGGAATTAAACCCTCCTGTCATTGCTAACAAGTCATCTTAAATTGTTTAAAGCTCAATTATCAGTCAAGTATCAAAATCATGGTTATTGTTTAGCGCTAGCGTACACTACCCAAATGCATAAATCTAGGTTTCAAGGTATTCAAGATCAAATTCTAGGATATCCTACATAGGATAACAAAGTGGACACATGCAAATGAATTTTAGTGCATCTCATGAATAGGACAACAAGGAAGGTCCTTAGCTATACTTGCCTTGATCAGAATTCTCCTAAAAGTCTTGCTGGTCTTGCTGGTCGTAGAAGTTCTCTTGATCGCCAACGTAAACCTCACCGTCTGAACTCGATCAACAACACCAAGCAGCAACATACAATCATCCAAGCAATCATACACGAGGCAAACAAATAAATTTAATTAGAACAGTACACCAATAGAGGCAAATAGTTTTGAAAAGTTCATAAAACTATTCTACACGTTGCTACGATCACACAGACGCGAAGATCACGAAAAACGGAGTTACAACGAGAAAGTTAGGATTAGAAACAAGTTTTCCTATTAAAGAAATAGATTAAATCTAAACTCGAAATTTAAAGTACAAAAACATGGTGATAAATTATATGAACAGATAGATCTCAAAAAGATGAATCTAACGCAAGTTGAACGGTTCAATTTGGAGTTAAAATGAATAAGTTATGAGCAATTAAAGGTAGTGGCAAAACTGTAATTAAATGGAACTTGATTTTGAATCTGCTTAAATGAGAAATACGCTTTCCAGAAGAGAAAACATAAAAATCTGAAAGCGTAAAGGATGGTGGGTTCCATTATAGAGTCCGCCAGGGGTTCTTTAGCAAAACGAGCACCCAAAGGGGTACCAGCCGTCTGCGGCCGCTGGATCCAATCTGGGCGGTCCAGATTAGACCGGGAGGGTGCGGGCAGGCGCTGCCGACCGGAGAAGAAGGGGGAGGCGGCGGCCGACATGAACGGCGATGACCGAGCTCGCCGGAGCTCGCGGTTTGGGCGAACGAGTGCACAAAAACACATGGGATCGGTACCATTCGACAAAGGAGGGCAAGGCAAGCTCACCCAGCTAGAAGATGGAGACGGAGGTGGCGCGAGGTCGGAAGGCGGCTCGCGACGGCGGAAGACGGCAATGGTGGCTAGGGTAGTGGCTTGCTGCGATCTTGTACGCGTGAGCGAAGGCGGCAGTTACGCTTAGGGTTGCAAGGGCGTTGCGGACGCGGCCTTAGGCATTTATAGGGGCAGGGCGTGGCGCGGACGCCCAGGCGCGGATTGGCGCACGGTCGGTGTCCGGGTCGGGGTCGAGTCCGGCTCAGCGCCGAGTCGGAGGAGGAAGAAGGGTGTGGGCCCCAACTATCGGTGGCACAAGGAGGCGGGCTGGCTTCACGCTGCCGTGGGCTGCAGTGAGCTGGGCCGGCCGTCTCGGCCCACGAAGGAGGAAGGAGCCGGACGGGCCTGCTGGCGCGCTGGGCCAGAAGCAAGGCAGTGTGAGGGTTTCCCTTTTTCTTTTTATTTTTCAAACTTTTGAATCCATTTTCAAATAGATTTGAATTCCTTTTGAATTTTTGGATAAAAGCCAATCATCACAATAAAAAGTATGCACCAGCATGAATGCTCAAGCATGTATCTAACTTTGAGATTGATTTTATTTTTATAAATTTATTATTTGGCCTAGGTTAAATGCTCACATAAATAAAAATAAACCAATTTAGCCAATTTAAATTTATTCAAATTTTAGGGTGTTACAATTCTACCCCCCTTAAGAGAATCTCGTCCTCGAGATCAGGCTGTGCTTACTCAAACAACTGCGGGTACGTCTTCCTCAACTCATCTTCTCTTTCCCATGTTGCCTCTGCTTCCGAATACCGATTCCACTGAACCTTGCACATCTTAATAATTCTGCTCCTTGTAACCCTTTCCGCTGTCTCTAAAATCTTTACCGGAAACTCTTCGTAAGTAAGATCATCTTTCATAGTGAGTTCCTCTAGTGGTATTTGTTCTTCCGGTACACGCAAACACTTCTTAAGCTGAGACACATGGAACACATCATGCACTCCTGATAAACTATCAGGCAACTCCAACTGATACGCCACTTCTCCACGTCTCTTTAGAATTTTGAAAGGACCAACATACCTTGGTGCTAACTTTCCTTTCAGGTTAAACCTATTTACACTCCTCATTGGTGACACCTTCAAGTACACATAATCTCCTTCTTCGAAAACTAATTCTCTCCTTCGATTATCTGCATAACTCTTCTGACGAGTTTGTGCCACTCTAAGGTTCTCTCTAATCATTCTGACTTGGTCTTCAGCATTTCTAAGCACATCTAGTCCAAAGACTTGACTTTCTCCCATTTGATTCCAAAACAACGGTGTTCTACACTTACGACCATACAAAGCTTCAAACGGTGCCATCTTCAGACTATTCTGGTAGCTATTATTGTAGGAGAATTCTGCATATGGTAAACTTTTATCCCAACTAGTACCATACTGCAAAGCACAAGCTCTCAACATGTCTTCTAGTATCTGATTAAGTCTTTCTGTTTGCCCATCTGTCTGAGGATGATAAGCAGTACTGAAGTTCAACGCTGTACCCAAAGAACTATGGATTTGTTTCCAAAAGTGAGAGGTAAACTGTGATCCTCTATCAGACACAATTTTCTTTGGAACCCCATGCAGACACACTATTCTTTCCATGTATAGCTCTGCTAATTTTGGCCCATTATAAGTAGTCTTAACAGGTAAGAAATGAGCAACTTTAGTCAACCGATCCACAATTACCCATATCGAATCATAACCTTTCTGGGTACGGGGTAATCCTACTATGAAGTCCATACCAACTTCTTCCCACTTCCACTCTGGGATCTTCATTGGTTGCAACAATCCTGTAGGTCTCTGGTGCTCAGCTTTCACTCTCTGACAAGTGTCACACAAAGCTACGTACTCAGCCACATCTCTCTTTAATCCATACCACCTAGTACTTTTCTTTAAGATCTAGATACATCTTAGTACTTCTAGGATGAATAGAGTAAGCTGACTCATGTGCCTCCCGCAGAATTGCATCACGAATAGATTTCACTTCAGGCACACAGATCCTTTTCCCAAACCACAACGTTCCATTCTCATCTATAGTGAATCCGGGTGCTTTCCCAATCACTACATTCTCTGCGATCTCTTTTAACTTCTCATCCTCTAACTGACCTCTACGTATCTCTTGCTCTAACGTAGGAGTCACTTCTACCTCCATAATATTTGCAACTATACCAAGATTCAAGTGTTTCAACTCTTCACATAACTTCTCTGACTCAGGTCCCTTTTTAAAATTAGCGTCATATCTCTTTCTGCTAAGAGCATCGGCCACAACGTTTGCCTTACCAGGATGATAGTGCACTTCTAGATCATAATCCTTGATTAACTCCAACCAACGATGTTGTCTCAAATTCAGATCCGTCTGAGTGAATATGTACTTCAAACTCTTATGATCGGTAAAGATATCACTCTTATGCCCAATCAGATAATGTCTCCAGATCTTTAATGCATGAACCACAGCTGCTAACTCCAAATCATGAGTAGGATAATTCACTTCATGCTTCCTCAACTGCCTTGATGCATATGCAACAACTCTACCCTCTTGCATAAGAACACATCCCAAACCTAGACGGGATGCATCACAATAGATAGAGAACTTCTTACTTAGATTAGGCAAAATCAGCACTGGAGCTGTTGTCAACCGCTTCTTTAATTCCTCAAAACTAGCTTGGCACTTACTAGACCACTCAAACTTAGCATTCTTCTCTAACAGGGCTGTCATGGGTTTAGCAAGCTTGGAGAAACCTTCAATGAATCTTCGATAATATCCAGCTAAACCAAGAAAGCTACGGATCTCACTTACATCAGTAGGTGGCTTCCAATTCAGTACATCCTTCACCTTGCCTGGATCCACTGCTATACCACCATTAGAAACAACATGTCCAAGAAAAGAGACTTCTCTTAACCAGAATTCACACTTACTACGCTTAGCATATAGCTTATGCTCTCTAAGCTTCTGTAGCACCAATCTCAGATGTTCAGCATGATCATCTTCAGTCTTAGAGAACACCAGTATGTCATCAATGAATACTACCACAAACTTATCAAGATACTCCATAAACACCTTATTCATCATATACATAAAGTAGGCAGGTGCATTGGTCAAACCAAACGACATAACTGTATACTCATATAACCCATACCTCGTAGTAAAAGCTGTTTTTGGTATATCAGTATTCCGAATCTTCAACTGATGATAACCAGAACGCAGATCAATCTTAGAAAACACACAAGCACCTCTCAACTGATCAAACAAGTCATCAATTCTAGGCAACGGGTACTTATTCTTGATGGTTACCTCATTAAGAGATCGATAATCCACACACATACGTTGTGTTCCATCCTTCTTGTCAACAAAGATCACAGGCGCTCCCCAAGGTGATGCACTAGGTCGTATGAACCCTTTATCTGACAACTCCTTCAATTGTTTCTTAAGTTCTTCTAATTCAGTTAACCCCCATTCTATATGGTCTCTTAGCTATAGGTGCAGTACCAGGTAATAATTCAATTATAAACTCAATGTCACTGGTCAGGTGGCATACCTGGCAAATCATCGGGGAAGACATCTGGAAACTCCTCCACAACACGGTCCTAGGGATTAGCATCCTCATCTAGTTGATTCACTGTAGCTATTGGTGGTGGTTGCACTGTCATGCCAACACTGATTCGATCTCCCTTTGGTGTTGTCACTGCTACAACTCTCTCCTGACACTGAATCACAGCTCGGTGTTCTTTCATCCAATCCATACCCAGAATCACATCGATCCCAAAAGTTCTCAACACAATAGGACTGACTGTGAAGTCTACCCCCCTTAAGGTAAGACTTGCTGAAGGGCAACAATGTGCAGCAGGTATTGATCCCCCCGGTGAATTTACTAGCATTTGGGTCTTCATTGCAATTAAAGGTATGCTATGTGTTCTAACAAATGCTTGTGAAATAAAAGAATGCGAAGCTCCAGAGTCAAAAAGAACATTAGCGGGGATAGAGTTGATGTTGAACGTACCCATCATAACTTCTGGTGCTCCAACCACAGTCTCAGGCGCCACATGGTTCACTCTTCCAGTGTTGTACGCGGGCTTCTGGTTGCTATTCTGCTTCTGAGGTGTCTGTTGGTTCGGCTTCTGAGGGCAATGGTTAGCATAATGTCCCACATCACCACATCGAAAAACACTTATTGGGAGTACTAGGTGCACTGCCCTTCATCAGGGTGGTGTTGGGCGTTCCCTGGCATGGAGTCTGACTGCCCATTTGCTGCGGTGTACGCTGGTTCCAATTCTGCTGTTGGTTCTGAGAGCGTTGTGGAAACTGACCACGGTTCCATTGACTGACTGGACCTTGATACCTCTGCTGATTATTATAGCGCGGGCGTGTGTTGCCTCCTGAGACCTATCCCTTCATCTTTCTCTTCCTGTCCCTCTCCAATCGCATATTGTCAAGCACAATAGCGTGATTCACCAACTGCTGGAAATTAGCATATGTGTTACCAGCCAACTGCAACCTGAGATCATAGTAAATTCCCTTGAGGAAGAGACAGTTGCTTGTCTGCATCCTCCCTCACGTCATTAGGAGCATAGCGAGCCAACTGAGCAAACTTGTCGTGATACTCACTGACAGACATAGAACCCATCCTGAGAGATCTGAATTCCTCCTGCTTGAGCTCTATCAAACCATCAGGAATATGGTGTGCCTTGAAATCCCTCACAAATTCTAGCCAAGTGATAGCAGGAGCATTGTTGGGACGAGCAGACTGATATGACTCCCACCAAGTCTGAGCTGCTCCCTGAAGCTGTCCCGATGCATACAACACCTTTTGTTGATCATCACACTGAGCGATGTTGAGTTGTTTCTCCACTGCGCGTAGCCAATCATCTGCCTCCAAGGGGTCAGCGGCATGAGAGAAAACTGGAGGATGTCCTTGCATGAATTCCCTCCGCTTGTCTCTTGGTGGTGGAGGTGCTGGTGCTCCAATAGGTTGGTTCTGAAAGAACTGCATCATGGACTGCATAAACTGTCCTTGCATCGCCAACACCTCTGCTGCGGTCATGGGTGGTGGTGGGGGTGGTGGAGCACCTCTCCCACGTCCTCTATTTCCTCCACGGCCAGACATCTGCAATCCAACACGAAACATCACCAATATGTAAGAGATAGGCAATTCTGAAAATTTCTGGACGTGATGCAGAATCAGCAGGTCAGAAAAACTGTCATAACTCGAGTTCCAGACATCCAAATAAGATGATCTTTATACGGTTAGAAAGCTTAAGAAATTATCTACAACTTTCATTTAGACCACATTTTCTGATTCTGACGTTACATTAATCAAAAACAGACCACAACAGAAACTGTCCTCAGATTCCAGACAGCACCAAAGTTCATATTGTGACAGTCGTAACTCTCAGATACGAACAGATAAAAAGGTGATTCTTGTGCCATTGGAAAAACACAGAAGTCTATGTACTCCCCGTAAAATTTCATGACCAATGCTCGAGCAGGTGAAAAGTTATAACCAAAACATCACTGACTGTTCCAGAAAACAGCAAGCAAGGAGACAGGATAGACCAACCCGAATTATTTATTAAAGCACTTTTAACCTTAATATTTTAGCTAAGGAACTCATGGACATGCCCACAAGGTTCCAGCACTCATCACAAAGATCCAAATCACACATAAATCACAATAATAATCCAGCTAGCACACCATTAGTTCACAAACACTTAAAAGACTCGACTCGACTCACGATACTAAAAACGTGCCTATTACAATGGTTTCATAAACTTAAAGGGGCGGCGTTCTTCTTGGTGGAGGGCTCATCTAACTTCTCAAACAGCTTGGGACGGCCTAACTCGGCGTTAAGGCCATCAATCTCTTTCTGGTATTCTTTGATCATGTCTTGTGCCTTCTTCAGCTCTTCTTTTAACGCTCCCACCTTATTTGTGAGTTCACGGTTTAACTCAACGGTGGCCTCAAGAGTCTTCGATCCTTTTACCACGACCTCTATGGTCCAACTATTTTCCTTCAGAAGATAGCATGGGTAATACAAAAGTCCATCGTCCTTCTTATCATCAGAGAGACGGCCACGGTAGTAGGCAAGTGCAATGGAAGCAGCATCCTCCATGCTTCTCTCCGCGGTAGCTCGACTGACATGGTGGGTGACAACTGCATCTATCTTGCGAATATTCGGGGTCTTGATCAGCAACCGAGTATCCCAAGATGAGCCAATCAGAGGATGATTGTGCTCCGTAGTATGATACTCCAGAGTGGCTTGCAGGTCTGGATAATAGTACTCCAACATCATTGTCAGCAAGTCATGGTAGAAGGCATTGTCATCAGGCTTCTTGATGCTTAGCTTGTCAGTCCAACCTATACGAGGCAGTGGTTGGAGTACTTCATCTTCATCATCATTGGTCAAGTCTATGGCCTCCACACGTGCTGGGGATTGAGCTATCGGAGTTGGCGAAGAATGGACCTCTTCACCAACCTCATTCTTCCAGTTCTTCCTCTGGACGTCCTCTCTAGGCTCCATTGGCTCATACACAGCACGCTGTGGTTGAAAGCATCCAACGTACAAGCGGGCAGACTTGCGGTCACGTGTCATCTACAGAAGTTTCAAATTAATTAGAATAGAATCAATTGATTTTATAATAGAATAAGACAAAAGAAGCACAAAACTTAGCAAATAACAAGATGGAGGTGGAAAGCATGAAACAAGTGAAGCAAAGGAACTAAAAACGACCATTCTAACTAGGCTTGCGTCCTACAGTCAACAGGGCTCTGGTACCAATCTGTCACACCCCATTTTAAGAACAAAAGAGGATGTATAAAAGTCTTATGTGCACCCCAGGAACGGTCGCACACATAAGTGGACAAATTGTGAATTGTACCAACACAATGTTTATTACATAGCGAATAAATATTCAACACATAGTCTCAAACATAAATATAATAACTACTAAGATAACTCTCTTGTGGAAGCTCCAGCAGGGACGTCAACTGGTGAACACCAAGCCTAATACTCATCACGATAATCTTCAATCCAATCTTGATCTGTTACCCATCCGGGATTTTTCCAATATAAAAGATAAAGCAAGGCATAAGTACATGTCGTACTTAACAAGATAACTAAGGGTTCATGAGGCACAAATAGCTGACACTGGTTGAACTGCAAGTAGCTTTTATGTGTATGATCAAGTTTAGCATTTATTAGCAACAAGGTAGTACCATAATTCCCATAACACATGATCATTATACTGAGACAACAATTAGCTTAAAGAAGACTTAGTAAAGCACAATTAAACAAGAGCTCATTTATGGTGTAAGAATCCCTTGGCCGCTCGTGACCGTGAGCACGGCTAGTATACCAGTTTATTAACTCTGCGCAGAGGTGTACACTTTCACTGTGAGTCATGGTTTTACAAGTGCATGGGTTAATTACGTCCAGACACTGAAAACCACATAAAGCTACTCAGAAGTTCGTCTAACCGGGAAGGGCCGCAGGGTCATCAGATATAGGAACCCCCCTTCCAAAGAAAATAAAAGGCCGCTTCCATAGCAAGGCACAACAGGACAGAGGCTGTCCTATACCCGACTCGTAGTATCCTCTAAGCCAGCTAGAAGAGGTCTCCCAAGCAACTAAAGCCAGAGCCATGTAGCCCTCACAGCTGTACTATAAGTCCCGGATGATCACTTACAAACAAGTCCTTGAGGAGAGGGAATTAAACCCTCCTGTCATTGCTAACAAGTCATCTTAAATTGTTTAAAGCTCAATTATCAGTCAAGTATCAAGATCATGGTTATTGTTTAGCGCTAGCATACACTACCCAAATGCATAAATCCAGGTTTCAAGGTATTCAAGATCAAATTCTAGGATATCCTACATAGGATAACAAAGTGGACACATGCAAATGAATTTTAGTGCATCTCATGAATAGGACAACAAGGAAGGTCCTTAGCTATACTTGCCTTGATCAGAATTCTCCTGAAAGTCTTGCTGGTCTTGCTGGTCGTAGAAGTTCTCTTGATCACCAACGTAAACCTCACCGTCTGAACTCGATCAACAACACCAAGCAGCAACATACAATCATCCGAGCAATCATACACGAGGCAAACAAATAAATTTAATTAGAACAGTACACCAATAGAGACAAACAGTTTTGAAAAGTTCATAAAACTATTCTACACGTTGCTACGATCACACAGACGCGAAGATCACGAAAAACGGAGTTACAACGAGAAAGTTAGGATTAAAACAAGTTTTCCTATTAAAGAAATAGATTAAATCTAAACTCGAAATTTAAAGTTCAAAAACATGGTGATAAATTATATGAACAGATAGATCTCGAAAAGACGAATCTAACGCAAGTTGAACGGTTCAATTTGGAGTTAAAACGAATAAGTTATGAGCAATTAAAGGTAGTGGCAAAACTGTAATTAAATGGAACTTGATTTTGAATCTAGTTAAATGAGAAATACAGCTTTCCTAGAAGAGAAAACATAAAAATCTCAAAGCAGTAAAGGACGGTGGGTTCCTTATAGAGTCCGCCAGGGGTTCTTTAGCAAAACGAGCACCCGAAGGCGTACCAGCCGTCTGCGGCCGCTGGATCCAATCTAGGGCGGTCCAGATTAGACCGGGAGGGTGCGGCGGCGCTGCCGACCGGAGAAGAAGGGGGGCAGGCGGCCGACATGAACGGCGACGACCGAGCTTGCCGGAGCTCACGGTTTGGGCGAACGAGTGCACAAAAACACATGGGACCGGTACCATTCGACAGAGGAGGGCAAGGCGAGCTCACCCAGCTAGAAGATGGAGACGGAGGTGGCGCACGGTCGGAAGGCAGCTCGCGATGGCGGAAGACGGCAATGGCGGCTAGGGTAGTGGCTTGCTGCAATCTTGTACGCGTGAGCGAAGGCGGTGGTTACGCTTAGGGTTGCAAGGGCGTTGCGGACGCGGCCTTAGGCATTTATAGGGGCAGGGCGTGGCGCGGACGCCCAGGCGCGGATTGGCGCACGGTCGGTGTCTGGGTCGGGGTCAAGTCCGGCTCAGCACCGAGTCGGAGGAGGAAGAAGGGTGTGGGCCCAACTGTCGGTGGCACAAGGAGGCGGGCTGGCTTCGCGCTGCCGTGGGCGCAGTGAGCTGGCCAGCGTCTGGGCCCACGAAGGAGGAAGGAGCCGGACGGGCCTGCTGGCAGCGCTGGGCCAGAAGCAAGGCAGTGTGAGGGTTTCCCTTTTTCTTTTTATTTTTCAAACTTTTGAATCCATTTTCAAATAGATTTGAATTCCTTTTGAATTTTTGGATAAAAACCAATCATCACAATAAAAGTATGCACCAGCATGAATGCTCAAGCATGTATCTAACTTTGAGATTGATTTTATTTTTATAAATTTATTATTTGGCCTAGGTTAAATGCTCACATAAATAAAAATAAACCAATTTAGCCAATTTAAATTTATTCAAATTTTAGGGTGTTACAAACTTATAAGAACCATGCATCAAGGATTATTTTTATTCAAAAACTTTATACTTTACAGGATCACACAAGGTTCAGCCGTCTAAAATCTTGACAACCCAGATGACATGCTCCTGCATTCCCACGTAGGCACGCGCATTTGTGGCATCAGCAGCCTATTGCAGCAGGGGACATCGCCTCCTAGCCCATCGCATTAACACCCCGTCGCCCGCCCACACAAATGTCTCGGTCGTGGGGTGATCAATGGCCCCCAAACTATAACAGCGAAGACAAGCGGCGAGAGGGAAGGTTATGCTTGTTGGCTTCTCTCTCTAGAGCTCCTGATTCCCTCCCAAAACTTTTGCCTTCCACCCTACAGTGCCGCCGACGCCTCCTGCCAGGACCATGGTAGAGCGGACGAGGTCATCTATCGATGTGGAGTCCTCGGAGGCCTTCAACGTCGACAATCCTCCACCGATAGATGGATCTCTTGTCGGCTTGCTCTCTAACCCACCAATTCCCCCTTTTGAGGTGGATCATCACCGCTCTTCTTGTTGTTTATCTTCATTTAACCAGAGTATGCGAGCAATGCTCACACTAGTATTTGTGTTCATGCTGTTTAATTTAACTAGTATTTGGAATTTGCCTACTATCTCAATAGGTGTTCATGGGCATGAAGGCGTCTCGAGCTTTGTTCGCCCTGGTGCTCGGTTCTTCATCCATAGTCATACTCGGAAAGAAGCCCCGCGAGGCATCCCCCGATGGAGGCAGCCACCCGTGATTCCGTGCCATGCTACGCCGGTCAGTTTGGTAAAAGTCATTTGCCTTCTCAATCAGATTGCTCTCCTCCTTATCCTATATGGGCTTAAAGTTGGCTTGCATTGTGCAGCGCTTCCTCCAAGGCGGCGCCATCCCAGGTTGTGGGGCTTTCCCCCGGTGGTGTCGGAGAGTCGTCCTGTCACCGCTTGCCACCACCGAGCCCATTTGTCCCCACATAGCCCTCTGGTTTTGAAGTAGGCGAATCATTAGAAGAGCATGAATCCTCAAACGATGTAGAGTACCATCAATTGTTGAAGGATTACCATGAGGTCCAAGCAGATTTGTCATCGACCAGGCTAAATATCAAGACGCTATGCGGTGAGCTAGACGCAGTGTGTGACGCAGTTCAAGCTTCCAAGATTTAGGCCTCCCAGGCACGAGATGACTTGGCGATTGCTCAGCAGCAAGCCCAACACATGATGAACCTTGTTGTGGTACTAAGCACATGGGTCGACACACTGTAGATGTCTGAGCTAGCCACTTGTAACACAGCCTTCCCTATTGGAAGAGTGGATAATCTGTTGGCCGTAGAAGAGCACCTTCGAGCCCTACTGACCTGAATTTGAGCCATGGTGACCAAAGCCATTCATTAGGGAGCTACCACGATGCTGCCTACTGCCCTGCTTTAGATTGGCACAGCGGTGAACCTCGGAGTGGCAGAGCAGGGTTTTCCACCGCGTTCGACGGACGGTGACATCACTGATCTGATCGAGAGTTTCGAGCCAGCTACCAATGCTGTCTTACCGAAGGTGGACGTGGACGAGATCTTGCATGCCAGCCTCGAATACATGCGCATCCAAACAAGGCCTTAGGTGGGCTAAACTCTGTTGAGCGTGGTGTAGCTCAGGTCCTTTGGTCATTTTGTAGCTGGTTTGTAGCCCCTGTTGGTTGCTTTTCGCTGCATATTTCTTTCTAGTTGTCTTTGATAAAATTTATTGAACTTGAAAAAACCATGCAGCGAGGAGTTCATTTGAACAAGTCTAGAATATTATTTTTGCTTTTGCTGTTTTGTTGTTTTGTTTTAATTTTTATTTGTTTCCTTTAGGGATTCAACGGAAGTACTCGTACGAAACAAGTTTCCATGTATAACGTGAGATATGTCTGGCCCGATTAGATTTACGATGCTGGGACTTTCTTGCATGCGCAGTAAATTTGAATACCTATGTGGCTCCCTAAAGAAAACAAATCTGAAGAAGGTACATGTGACAACCATTAGAATTTTAGCACCAGGAGCAAGTCTCGTACTTATAATCTATTGAGCGTGGTGTAGCTCAGGTCGTTTGGTTTTATTTGTTTTTTTGTTGCCTTGGTGCCTTTGTCAATCTTTGTTGAACTTGCAAGAACCTTGTAGCGAGGAGCAAGTCTCGCCTCAGTGTAATGCAGAGCAGAAGAGCCATTGGTGTTGAAATGATATTGCACACATAAGAAAGTCTGACCGCAAGTCTCGCCTCAGTGTAATGCAGAGTAGAGGAGCCATTGGTGTTGAAATAGTATTGCACACGTAAGAAAGACTGACCTCTGTACATTTGAACACGTCTGACGGTATCCTCCATAGTTTTCCTTGTCTTCCTATGATGCTTGTTACTGTGTCATTTACGATTTTAAGTTTGGCTAACTTAATAGTAGCATAGCCTAGTAGTACAATATGGTGGGTGCATTGTAATGCTTTTGAAGTGTCATTTTTGTGTATTTTGGAGTGCCCTCATCAGCATACCCCATGTACCCATGACATTAGAAATCAATATAAGTATTGTACTATAGTTGAATTAATGGATGAAATGGCGACAGAAGCTGTAATACCACCATAACACATGTGCGCACCAAATAAATAATTCAATTAGCAAACAAAACAAAGATGGCACACTAGTTTAGCTGAAATAATGACAACATCCATCATTGAAGAAATTAACATGTCCATAGACAAGCAAACAACATTGATCCATTTAAAATGCATGGTAGAGAGATACATCAAATGCAGCTTTATTTACTGCTCTGCTAATGAATCCAAGAACAAGGGAACATAAGGAAGATATTATGGTCTACAGATGAACTCTTTTATAATGGTACGTCTACCATACCAAAAGACACGGAGAGGGATAACATGATTTTTTTTTGCGGTCCATGTTATAAGCGATGATTGTTCCATCCTCCCTAGCAAAGAAAATCAAATTCCATTCTGGGTGAACTGTGATCACTATGTCCTTGTCATCAAAATCTAGGTAACCAAATCTAATATTAATCCTTCCAAATAGGATCCGCGTGGTGACCATATGCTTTAATGTCCAATTATTAGTACCATAGTCTTCAAGGATCCAGATTGAAAGCTTGGAATCATTGGGATCATCAACAGTACATAAACACAAGTGACCCTGACATTGATGCATGGAGTGGTGAAGACCATCTGGCCTATCAATTTTCCTCCATGTGTTTCTCTCCATATCCACAGCAAATTTCATAGAGTACCTCCCAGAGTGTCCCATAATGTGCAGACAACTATTAAGAAACACACTTGGTTGTCTGTAAAATGTCACATCAGTATGCTCGCCCCATTTAGATTCCTTATAGATCCATGCTACAGTTGAGATAAGTAGATCTCCACACCTATGCACACATTGTTGACATTCACATATTCAATCACATGGAAGTGTGAGGAGGTTGTTGGATCGAACGCCAAGTGAGCCTCACCAATAGCATGGCCAACATCATGGGTGCTAGGCGGTAGAATTTTAAACTTCTAGGTCATTGGATTGCAGACAATGTAGCGGTATCCATCAGCCCCAAGGCACCAGCATAGGATGAGGCCGTTGTAGCAATCTGAGAGAGCTACATTATCAATGTTGAAGGGCAGCTTCTTATGGTTGTTGGCGTCCGAGATGAGGTCTTTCCAGGAGTGACTGACACATTTGAAGCAGAACAAGGAGCAGGCGGGGAGGCAGTGAAGGATCTCGAAAATGAGATCCTTTGTGAGGCTGGCCAGTGCGTTCCTCTTGTTGGGAGCCTCCTCCATTTCATCAGTGTGCAGTACTATGAGAACTTCCTCAGTAATGAGATCACTGAAGAGCAAAATAATCCAACAAAGATCTATCAGTGAAGTCCACAACTCATACCAAAGTGCAACTATTAACAATTTTCATGGTACAACCTCATGTAAATTTAGAGTAGCACCACATAAATATATATAACTCAAACTAGAGTAGCAGTTAATGGAGATGTAACCATTTCAATTTCATCAGTTAATTGAGCTTCCTCAATTTTCACAAGTAGAATGTCAGATCATCATTGGCATCAATAGCAACATGTGCAGTTTAAACTTTATTGGCCTCAATGATGTGAATGATGGACACAAAGCATTAGTTTGCTTCTGATGTCTTTGTCTTCTTTGGAACCAAATGGATAACTTGGTTGTCAACAAGGACAAGACACAGAAAGCAAACATATGAGCTGCATCCTAATACATCCAACAAAAATGTAGACACCATTGGCACAGAAATATGGCCTCAAATATGTTACAAGTTCAAAATACCATAAGAACTAACCGGTGGCACTGGAGCATACGAAACAGAAATATAGAATCAAGCAAGCACTAGATAGAAAAAATAGTTTAAGGCAGAAGTGAAGGGCCTATATGTTTGCCTAGACAGATAGGTATAATCAAGCAAGCACTTGACAATTAATAGGTCTAGTTGCACATAGGCATTTGCAGTAAGAACACTGAACATATGCAGAAAACCAAGACACCAGCAGAAAACCAGTGCCACCTCCTAGTTCTTTTCATCGGCATTAGCCTAACCAAATTTGCAACACTATAATGTTTCTTGTATACCTCATGTTCAAGCAAGGACCAAAACAGTGAAGGTAGGAAAACACGAGAAAGGAGACCTGTGGATCGGATCTGTCGCCTCAGCCGCGGCACACGACGGACACGGACGCCAATGCCACCGTGCTTCATCGGGAAGACCCGCCGCCTAGCCTCCAAAAGGACACCTAAGCCACCACAGCACATTGAGGATCCTCCATTGCCGCCGCCACCGCAAGTCCAACAGGCACAGATTTGTTTTCACTTGCAGGGGATACATCCAATATATAAGTCATCCTGTCCACACAGAGAACATATACTACTATTAGGACTCTAAAGACATGTCAACACAACTAGGCGTCTAGTGCAATGGTGAAGATGGTCTATTCCTTGATCTGGGTCCCAAGTTCAACTCCTAGATCTCATGGTTTTTTTAAGTTTGAATTTATTAAACCCCGGCGGCAACAAGTGACACGCAAGCCATTGGGTCCTACAGGTCGGATGGAGATGGAGAAAGGTCCCACTAGCCGTCGGGTCCCAAAGGTCGGATGGTCCCACAGGTACGCATGACACGTAAGCCATCGGGTCCCACAGGTCGGATGGAGATGGAGAACGGTTTCATAGGTACACGTGACACGTAAGCCGTCGGGTCCCACAAGTCGGATGTTGAAGGGTCCTGCAGGTACTCGTCGGATGGAGAAAGGACCGAGCAGAGACTTCTATGACGAATTGCAAGCATCACGGATGAGTAACTGCAGGTCCCACAGGTACACGTCGGATGGAGAAGGGTCCCATAGATACACGTCGCATGGAGAAAGCATCGAGCGGAGACTTTTATGATGAATTGCAAGCGTCACAATGAGTAACTGCAGGTCCCATAGGTACACGTCGGATGGAGAAAGTACAGTCTTGAGATCTATGACGAAGCTATTCGTTACATATCAAATATTATCTATCACAGATGTGTAATTAGTTCAATGACGAAGCCACGTTCTGCCATAGGTTTAAACGAGATCGTCACAGATGAGTCGCGCGAGTGATCTATGACAAAACCATGCGCTCTTCTATGATGTTTTTGTGACGATGCGTGATTTCGTCATAAAAAGGGAGGGTTGTAGGATCGTCAACACTGATCTATGACGAAACGGAAATATTCGTCATAAAAACGATCTTCTATGACGATTTCGGATTCGTAATTAGCATTTTCGTCATATAAGTGGATATTTCTAGTAGTCATCTCTCCTATTTTATATAGACAGTTAGGAATCATAATCCAAATTGATCCCCTCTTCCTAATCCAGTTCCAAATAGGAAAAAAAATAGAAATCTATTCCTAATAATACTAACCACATCAAGTTTCTTAGTTGGTTTTTTTATTTTTTTCAGTTTTTTCAAGAACGTTCAGATATTTTCCTTTTTGTTTTTTGCCGTAGAGACCAACCAGAGGATGGAACAAGAGCTCAAGTCCTCGTCGACCACGGTTTTTTCTTATTCTTTTTTTCCAGTTCCGGCAATTATATTTCTTTATTCATCACGTTCACACGTTCAACTAAATACATAGAATCAGGTAGATAAATATAATAAAATAATAAAAAACAAAAAAACAAAATTATAGGCTTTGAACTCCATAACTTTGACTGATGAGAAAATAAATATTTCTACCAACATGTTATTAATGTATTAAAAGCAAGACTCATATTATTATTATAACCTGATTTAGTCAATAGTTCAAAATCAAATCGTGAAATTAAGTTGAGTAGTTTCTTATCTCTAAATATAAATATGCCTCCTGAAGTATGCACCAGTGCCATCGCCGACAATAAAACATGGAAAATCGAGAACGGCCTTCTGTCATAATCCTCACACATAGTAGCCCTTGGTATCAATAACTAATTCCATGCTAATTTGAGTTATAGATTGTTACATGTCTTCAAAAGATTTCGTAAAATTTGATATTTAACAGTACCAACGAATTATAAAAAATAAACTTAATAATATCTACGAGCAAATAATTTTGTGCTTAGCAATGGGAGAAAAAAGTTTATTAGGACCTTATTTTAATTTGAAACAAGCTTAATTATATATTGTCATATTATTGCCAACATTTGCCTATATTTTGGATGTCGTCATAGAATAAATTATAGCTCTCAAATTTTATAAAAAGGGAAAAACATATAAATATGTAGTCAAAAATCCTCACACATAGTAGCCCTTGGTATGTAGCATTTTTTTCTCTGTTGCAACGCACGGACACGTTTACTAGTCAAAAACTAAAACTATAAAAAGAGATACGCCCCCACAAGGGGGAGCCAGATTTCGTATGCAGGTGCCTCGTGCCCACGCCCTTCACCCTTCCCCACCCGGCGAAGCAAGCGCATGTATGTGGCCTTCCTTTCTCCTCCTCACACTAAACTCGTAGGAGTGGAGAGGACTTCCACACACACACACATATATATATATATATATATATATATATATATATATATATATATATATATATATATAGCTACCTCCACTTTAATAAGCAAAGTGGGACTAAAGAATTCTCACTTCTACTCTTTGCACACATGAATAGGCCTTTGATATTTCTCTAGGAATTTTAGAATTTCTTATTTGGGCCAAGCCCATATATTCTAACGACTGGTACCGAGTTTGAAGGGCCGAGAATTAGGAATTAACATGCTTAGACGTATAATGTATGTGGTTGTGTGTTTTTTTTTTTTTTAGTGTATTTCAGTCGAAACGGATGTATCACGCACACATGCGATGGTCTGAATTTTAGTAAGTTGCCCATATTACGATTAACCGTATCCTATATGAAAATGTGGAGCTCATATATCTAAAACACGGGCTTGCATGATCACTCCTGATATACGTACGGCATTGTCATCCATTGGCTTCTATTTGCCATCGATTGCATCATTTCACAGTGATTCACTGCCACGTAACCCACCTTCCACATGCCAATCACTATCGAGTTTCCATGTTACCAAAATCTATTGCTAAAATATTGATGTATGTAATTATCAAATAAAGTATGTGTGTAAGTTCAATGATGAAATATCCAGAAAGGAACTAAACAGTGACAACCCATTCAAAATTATACTTTACCTAGAACATATTGTATCATTTTGGGGTATATTTAGTTCCTAGCCACACTTTGACACAATTTATCTTAGGAAATTTTTATCAAGTTAGCAAATGTTTGGTTGGCAACTAAATTTGGCAAGCTTCTTTTAGGTTCCACATGTAATAGATGAGTAACAAAGTGTGACAAGATTCCCTTACACTACTCCCTAAGTGTCAGTGTGAAATGGACAAGGAAATTAGAAAATTAATTTCCAGGTCGTTTCACCGACAAAAAATACCGATCGGACAAAAGTGATAGGGATAGAAAAGTTGTATATCGGTGAAACAATTTCCTTGTTAGTACCCCAATTTCCTTGTCTGGTCGATATCAACAAGCAAATTACCAGCCGCGAGGTCAAGAATTCTATCCCTATCGGGTTGAGACGACAGAAAAATAAGATTTACCGTCAACGAATAAATTTCTCTATCGATTATAGTCAGAAAATTATTTACCACAGGGAAATTAAAATCCACAAACTAGTTTCTCAAATAATCCATTCATTAATATTATAGTTCAATTCATATATATAAAACATCACACACTACAACAGAAAGCTAAACACCACCGTCTCGAGAACCCCCATTACCGACGGTTTTGGCCCCGTTGGTGTATGTCGACGGTGATCGACGACCTTTATCTCCGCCGGTTGCACGCCGGCGGTGACTGTATTTTACCACTGTCGGTCCGGCGTACCATATGGCGGTGACATTGTCTTACCACTGCCACCCGGCGTACCATCCGACAGTAATGATGCGTCCATCGACGTCAGTCCGGCATACCATCCAACGGTGATGATGCATCCATCGACGCCGGCCCAGAGTACCATCCGGCGGTGATGATACGTCCATCGACGCCGGCCCAGCATACCGTCCAGCAGTCATGATGTAACCTTCGACGCCGGCCCGGCGTATGATACGGCGGTGATGATGTAACCATCGACACCGGTCCGGCGTACCATCCGGCAGTGATAATGCGTCCATCAACACCGGTCCGGCGTACCATCCAGTGGTGATGATGCGTCCATCGTCGTCGGCCCGACGCACCATCCGGCGGTGACTATGTACCTATCATCATCGGGCCAGCGTACCAGCCATCGGTGATGATGTCCCTATCGATGTGGGACCGACGTACTATCCAGCTGTGATGACGAGAACATCGACGTCGGCCCAGCGTACCATCCGCTAGTGATGTAGGTGCTAGCGCACGCGGTCGGTGTGCCCTCCGGCGGTAATGAGGGCCAGCGTCACCGCCGCCATTGTGTTTGTTCCGGCAGTAATGTTTTGTCCATTACCGCCGGCGTTACCACTGTGCATCATTATTGTTCACAATACATTATAGCACCAACAATACAGAAATCTCATGGCTTACGCATCTCCAGCAATATATATATTTTTCAGAACACTACCGACACAAATATCCACACAAAATGACAGCAACATACATAGTTTTCAACCACAGCGACATAACGTCCAAATCCAACCACAGCGAATATATAGTTTTCAGAACACAAACAGACGTCCAAAATGAAACTGGCATTCCAAGGACAGGACTGTAGCACCTTGATTAGATAAGGTGATGGTATCCATAATGAAACTGCCAAGATCTTGCAGCCCAAATATCTCCAAAATGGTCAGCTCCACTAAAGATGACACTACTGTCTGCAACACAAGAAAAAAGGTTAAACACAGTTAAGACAAGCTTTGTGGCACAATCTAAGTAGGTCACTAGGTTCTCAATTGACTGAAGGGCTTCAGGGGTCAACCTCTGAGCTGGAGGAGAGATCATAGATGAGGATGCATGCGCATCAGATTCCTCCCACTCACGAAATCACTCCAATACTCTTGTTGATGTGGGTATTCACTCCATTCTGGCTCAATGCCCTTCCTTACATATTGGGAGTTCAGGTAGTACCTCAAATACTTGAATGAGTTGCCCATGATAAAGAATGCCTGGTCCTTTAACACTTCTTCGTCAAACCCATCAGGAAAAACAAATAGTTCCTTCAGCTTCTCCCAGTAAAGATTCTTCGGACTAGATGGAACCGCCCATTCGATGTTCGGTTGTTTCCAATACCTGTACTTGATGGGTATGTTATCCTTCACTAACACCGAGATGGCCGTCTTGTAAGGTCCCATGACACCAAATGGCACCATGGGTTCTCCAGCCAGATCCAACTCGGTGATAAACTGTTTACCGGTGCGCAACTTGCTCCGCCCTCGCCTAGCCTGGCGCCTAGGGGGCCTATCTGATGTGGTTGTGTTACTCTCAATGGGAGCCTGCTCCTACACATATTGATCAAATACTCAAGCTGTAAGAGTATTCTACATATAACAGAGTAATTGAATCAGCTACGGATATACGCAGATGGATTACCCCATCGATTCCCCCAAGGTTTAGGTACCATGAAGGGGATGGCTCCACAGGTTCTCCAGATGGATCCAACTCGGTGATACCCTGGCACCTAGCAGGCCTATCTACTATGGTTGTGTCATTCTTGGTGGGAGCTTGCTCCTGCACATACAGATCAAATACTCAAGCTATAGGATTGTACTATATATAATAGAGTAATTGTCTCAGCTACCGAAATACGCAGATGGCTTACCCCACCGATTCCCCCAAGGTCGACGTACGAGGAAGGGGACGGCGGGCAGACACCCTCAAGCACTAGTACTTCATGAGCAATGAGCCTTGCTTTTTCTGTGTAAAATAGGAGGGGTTCCCCCTTAATGAGATTTTTTAAAATGAGCCGAGCATATACTCCTGCCATCCTTGTACAAGTCCTAATAGAACACAATGTTGTCAAGCCATTCAATTCAAAAGTCAAAACATAGCAAAAAATGACTTGATGCTACCTGGCAAGCTCCCACCGAGAACATTCAAATATGTGTACACATAACCAAACTAAGAACTTCATAGGTAATGACGAACCTTGCAATAAAGGTGACATACAAGTCATTTTGGACCTGCACAAATAAAACAAGCCTTGTTCAACACCAGATGCATGCCCAAGCTCCAAATGAGTACATATTAATGTTGTGAACTCAATAAAATATGACAAACCGAGAGTTCTGGCCATGTCTGGCACTCGGTTGCATTTATAATATCTTTTTACATATTCATAATGCCTTATTACTACACTTATAATTAATTCTTCATAGATATTATTGGACACAGTGATGTAATTTGGGGATAACACAACTTCTATTTCTATGGATTGTAGATCTCAGAGAAATATATGCCAAATTATTCAGAAAAAATTACAAATTATTTCTATGGATTGCAGATCTCAGCGAAATATATGCCAAATTGTTCAGAAAAAATTACAAATTATTTCTATGGATTGCAGATCTTAGAGAAATATATGCCAAATTGTTCACAAATGTAAGAGACAGAACATACCAAAACGTAGATGCAAACGGATGCAATGGATCGGAAGCTCAAAGAACAAACACCGATAATATCTGACGATAAACTAGTAGGGTGGAGGATAGGTTAGACTCAAAGGGCACCAGGGCCAATCCAAAGTTTGTTTACCTCAGATGTGCGAGAAACGGTAGCTGGAGAGATGGAATTGGATGGCCAGCAAAAATGGATAGCGGGCTAGACTGCCGCCATCCAACAATGAAGCAGGGGTGTGGGGAGCCAACGAACAGTGGAGAGGGGTGGGGGAGTCAGTGAACGGCGCTACGAACTGGATTTATGGAGGAGAGGGGGTGGAATGCCAGGGCGACGACGAGAGGGAAGCGGCTCTAACAAATGGTGGAGCGGGGTGGGGGAGCCGATGAACGACGTTGCGAAACAGATTTATGGCGGAGAGCGGGCGGAATGACAGCGATGGGCAGGGCGACGGCGAGCGAGGAGCAGCTCCATTCTAAGCGGGGCGGGAATGGAAAATTTGGGGAAAAGTTTTTGCCGCGCGCACTTACATATCGGTTCATTTTACACCGCCGGTCGAAACCCTAGGATGGCGGTGCTACGTCAAACATCACCGTCGGTCCCACCATGGACTGCAAACAAACAAATGGAAGTGGACACTCAGCCAGAACCAGCAGTGATGTTGCCCACTCAGCCAGATTAGGGAGGGGAATGTCCGTATCAAACGCTAATACCCAATTGCATGTTTTCAAGGCACTTTAGAAACTCTAATTTTGGTTGCCAAACCAACCTGATTGGTTGATACTTGATACCCAAAATTACCATTACGAAATATATTGGTTGTGGCCAAAATTTGTGACTGCCTAATTGGTTGTTGCCAAAATTTGCATTCTAATGTAGGAACCGGCAACTCAAACATTGTTCTAGCTAGTACTTTAAGAGCGAGTACAATAATGGGCTTATAGCCAAGTTCAGGCTAATGTGGAGGAGAGAAGATAGGAGAGAGATGATAGCTTGGCTCTCATGCAAGCACCAAGCTAGGCACGAATGCATATGTAGTGGTGGACCCAAATAGCAAGTGTTGTGAGGGTGAATAGGAAAGAGAAAAAAATTATAGACAAATAGGAAACAACTATTGTATAATTGGCTCTTATAACTTATAAGCTTATAGCCAAGCACTGAAGAGCAAGGCTAATAATACAGCCTATCATTATACTTGCTCTTAGCTCTATTATTGACCTTGCTCTATCTGCTCCTTTCCACTTCTCCATCTTCAAGGTTGGCCTATTTATTAAGCCGGGTCTGGGTGCACCTCTTAGCCTCATTCCACACACTCATCCTCCTTTAATCTTTTAGAGTAGATACACTCTTCCTCATCCTTGCTCTCCCGGGCTGTGGCCTAGTACCGGTGGTGCAAAGTGCTGAACAGAAAAGCACCTGGATGATTGCACATCTTCTTTCCAGATCTTCTGTTAATAGATGATGTGCAATCAACCGGATGCTCTTTTGTCCAGCGCCTCCATACTCCACAGCAGCGTTGGGAGAAGTACTTCAAGATTGGGTGCTTTATATTCCATCTTGAATCTTTCACGTAGTCAAGAAGTAGATCTGCATTTCTTGACCGTGTGAGGGTTGCAAGATGGAAGGTAGAGTACCTCGCTGAGGGTGAAGTTTTTGTGAGGTGTTGCGTCATTCTTGGCCTTCAAGATTAGGTGCTTTATGTTTCAACTCACTCCTCTCACGGTCGAGATGCAAATCTACAATTGTCGACCATGAGAGCTGCGAGATGGAAGGTAAAGCACCTATGCTAGTGCAAGTTTGTGAGGTGCTCCTTCTTCATCTCCTCCGGCGGTAGCAAAGTGGTGTTCGAAGAAGTACTTCAAGGTCGGGTGCTTTATATTCCATCTTGGATCTCTCAGAGTCAAGAAGCAGATCTACATCCCTTGACTGTGAGGGTTCCAAGATGGAAGGTAGAGCACCTCACTGAGGGTGATGTTTTACGAGGTGTTGCGTCGTTCTTGGCCTTCAATGGAAGAACGGAGAGATTCATGTGTCGATACAGTTTTGGGCACACACAGAGGAAAACTAAAATGATAATAAAGCATGATAATGAAGCAATTTATCACTATCATAATAATGAACAAAGCATTAATTATATATTTTACATGTCTGCTACTGTGGTGGAGTAAATTTTCTCCATCCAACTTCCAACGTCGCTTCAATGTGAAATCACAGGGTGTGTTTGGGCGGTGCCTTGGGAACCACAACCGGGCCGGCGCGGCCTCACCATGGGTTGCTACGGGAACAGAGATACATTGTTTTGGGATGAGTCGTCCACATCATGTGCAACGTCCAAGATCAAGTGCCATTCATGGCCGGATGATACACCTCCCACTAGATAACCGCACCGTATCATACGAATATCCTTCTATAAAAGCAGAGGCTAAGAAGGGGAAGCAAGTAGGATTCCTTTCTAAACTCGTTAGAGTTATCTTCCTCCTCATTATCTTCTAATTCATTCGGCACTCCACCGTGAAACCCCATCTTCCAAATCTCCAATGGTCAAGCAACAGAAGCGCCCAAGGGAAGACTCGACAGAGGAGCGGGTGTTCAGAGGTCCTCCCCTCCTTCGTGACTTGATGCGACAGGAGTACAGGTAAGTACAGATCTTGCATTTCATCTTACTCTGGTGGTCTTGATGCTTCCTCTTTGTATAGTGCTATTTCTCCATGGCGTATCCGTCGCCACGCTTCCCCGCTGTTGTGGTAGGCACCTCGGCGTCACTACAACCGATGCCCCAATCCACCCTCAGGGAGGCAGAGCGGCTATAACTATGCCTCAACGCCGAGAGGAGAAAAAACTAATTTACTACACGAGGGATTTTTTAAACTAGGGGCTCCCCTTACGTTAATTTTGGTGTGCTTTGTCCAAGGGGTTAGTACATATTTATAGGGAGAAAACTCCCCACATCTACATCAACTAGCAATATGGTACTAATTGATGTTGCACCCTCCACATTTACTAATAGACCTAAATAATCATTAAAGCTCATTAGTAAATAAATGCATGGACCATTGAGATTTATTAGGATTATTGCACATGGCCATGGAGAGTTGGTTGGAAAACGAGATATATTATTTATTTTCGGAATTAATTAATTTTGTGAATAAAATAATTCTATAAAAGTCCAGAATTAATATTTAAGCCACGAAAAATACTCCGAGACCTCCAAAAATTTAGGGAAAATTCCCAGAGACACTTTGGAACATGATGAACCAAATAAAGTATTTGGAGCTCATGAAAAGATTGTTGGGAACTTGTAACATAAAGATTAAGGTGAAGGAGGTAGGGATTAAATTCCAGAAAGAAGCTAGAAAATTCCTACAGATAGATATTCGTCTCCTAAACGTATTTTAAAAAAACACATTTTACACATAGAAACACAAGGTGCGACCGGCATGAGTGCAACAAGCACGTTTCTACCTTAAGATAAATTTTAATCTAATAAAAATTTATTATTTCGTCATGTTTTCATGAGCATAAAAATACAAAATTAAATTATTCTAGCTCTATTTCAAGATAAGCAAATTTTAGTGTGTTATAACCACTGGAGGATGGTTAGCTCTTAAGAATGTTTTGGGTTTACCACTATGCAATTTAATCTCATGTTCATTGATTTAACGTCGTGGTAGTTGCAGGTTGGAAATCAGTAGTATTCATCCGAAGAAATTTCAGTAGCATCGAATTCCTAGCCACCTAGGCCACAACGGATTGATCAAGGGCTGGCGCGGCAAAGCCACGCCATTCTTTCTAGTTATCTAATAAAGTTGATTCAAAACTATTTGACACCAACAACATATACAACAACATCAATATACTTACCCTAAAGCTGTGCAAACTTGAACACCAAAAAATGTCATCAACTATATTTAGCCCTTGCTTGATAGGGCATGATCCGCCCACCCCCTACCAAAGTTTAATAGGGAACGGGGGAACATCCATCACAAGACAAGTACTTGCGGCGGAAAAACATGACCCGCTATAGCACCTTACACATACTACAATCAATTAAAAATTGAATTGCAGAACCTAGTAAGTTCCAAAAAGATTTATCATCAGATATCACTTGAACCGGAGGGTACCCCAGCCTCTGCCCTCTCATATCACACTTGAACAACACATTCCCTGTTCCACCAATTGGCTCATTATTATCCAAATTAACTGTCCACAACTTCGGTTCTTTGATGCTTCTGTCGTCAAACTCTTAATTTTGCTAAGCATATGTCCACATTCCAAGCAATTCATGCATACAACTCAACAACATAGGGCAGTCCAAGTGTCGGTATACTTCCGTTGAAACTTCAGATTTCAAGAATCAAATAAGATAGAAGTAAAGATCTCACACCATATATCTTCTCAGCCTCATGCACAAAATTTCAAATGCACCAGATACATAAAAGCCTAATAACATAGTACACCACGGGCGGAGATCTCAAGGACTGATGAGTCTCTTGGATTTTTGAATCACAGCAGATAAAGAGCTCTAACTATGCAACTATGGGCAAAAAATAAGCCTGTTTGTTTGGTTCCTTACATCAATTTTCCTACTTCAGTGCCAGATACATTTTGAGGCGGCCACATACAAACCCAAAAGAAACATGCTCATCAGTATATGGGATAGAGGCAAGAACTAATGCCAAACCAGCCTTTTGTCAAATTCTAGCCAATAAAAGTCAAAATATGCTTGGCAGGATGGATGGAGGAAGGCCCGCCTTACACCAGCACACAAGCAGTCAGTAAACACCCAGATCAAAAACATTACCTTTTTCTTGTCTTCCATTGACAACCTAGCATTAGCAACTACCTAGGAGCTTTCCTAAGCAAGAAGATAAACATGTACAATCTAACTAGGAATTGTCATGCTGAATACAATTCTTGAGTTAGTCAACTTGACGAACTTCAGAACCTGCAAAACCAGCATAAAGTATTTGTGGTTACAGTTGGAATCAACTCATGAAAATAACACAAACAGTTCAATAGAGCAAGCAGGACTAGATTATCACAGTCCTGGAACACAAATAACTCAAGAAAATTTTACATTAACAATGGAATACTAGCAAAAAGATGTGACAATACAAACAGGAAATAGTTGTGTATTTGCCACTGCTTGAACCTAATGCAGGCTTCTACTCCCTTTGTTCAGAATTAGATGGTGTATTTTCCCTGGGCAAAAAACAATCAACGAGGTAGCTAAATTGACTAAAGTGTCCTTAGTTATTCCTAATTACCATCAGCCAAACAGGGGGTATGCACTAGTTGCATGCACACATGCATGCGTACTGCCCGGTAGCAACAAATTGCTTTCTAGTAGTATTAAATCAATGTTGTGAGCAGGAAGTAAATAGGGGTGTTTTGGTAGAAAGCATTTAAAACTACGCACTATATTTGCGCAACCAAGGAAGAAGCACACCCAGTAAAATCAAACAGATGGAGTATTATACTCCTAGATAGGCCTGGGCAAAAAAATCAAAGATCGAAGACCGAACCCAAACAGACAGAAAATTCAGTCATCGGTTCCTTTGGTTGCCCTGTGCTGAAAACAGGGCATTTTTTTTCCTCGAACAAAAACCAGACATTATATCAGGTACTCAGTCTTTGTTCAGGTAACCGATATGACCGAATAGGCAATGGCCCACTAGAATCGGCCCAGTGCCCCAGACGGCTAGACCACCAGCCCTGCCTCATATATAAGCGCACGCTCCTTTACTGGAACTCTGGAAAACTCTGACTCCAAGTCCGCCTAACCCTAGCCGCCACCACACCAACTAACTGAGCAGCAGGCACCAGCAAAGCAAAGCGCAGGCGCAGTTGCCGCCCACCAGTCACTGCCACAGATCCACGGGTGCCAGGGCCCTCAACACTCCGTCTGGGTGTTGCACATTTGCGCTCCACATGCAGGCATCGACCGCGAGCGGCAAGTCCGGGTGCTGTGCTGCCAGATCCTGAAGGAAGGAGTGAGGGAGGAAAACTGGAAGAAGACTGGAAGAAGAAAAGAAGGTATGTGGAAGCTCCATGTAAACTATTTGTGCAATAGAATATTTTGCAGGGAAGTCTAAGTAACACTATTGAGTCCAAGAAAAAACAGATCCTGAAAAGGCAATGATATGCCACAAATCCATGCTCAATCGATTGAAATTCCAAAACGGGAACCTTCACATAACAATAGCATTTGAAGATTTGTGTAAAACAAAGCAGAGCTACTAGCTCAAAATCCCTGTGCAGATAGGCTCCATGAATCATTTTAATGCACAGATACTCAATGAATGAAGCATAGGTCATGGGGCATGGAGATTATCATATAAAACAAGCAATGCCAAAGAATCTGACAAACTACTTGGATAACCTTTTGTGCATGGATAAATTGTGGTGAGTAATCAGCATTTTTTTAGATGTACTTGGAGCGTGAGATGTGACAATTAACTTCTATTTAGTATAGACCCACTTCTTTCCTAACTAAAAATTCGACTAACCTAAAATGGACAACACAAGTGGTCCACAGGCCACAAGGGGATAAACCCCTCAATAGATAAATTGTCCGTAGAGAAAGAAAGGGGCTATTCAATATGACAAAATTAATTATTCATTCTCAGGAAAATTGCACAAAGAATTATAGCAAGTGCCAAGATATAATTGAAGATGAAACCTAATAAGCTTATATGACAGTTCGGGTACCAGATTGAATAGTTGATTTTTATATAAAATATCAAATACGTTGTTTCTTCCTTTCGAAAGAACAGGTGGTGCAAAAATAAGAGAAGCAACTTTGCAGACACTGATCACCTAATCAGTTCCTCTACAACACTTATACTTGTTGAGTTATATAACACTAACAACTAGCAATATGATACTACTCTCACGAAAATAGGAAGGACCTCTCTAACTCACTAACAGAAAGGACAAAAGGATCAAATCCCATATTAAGGGCACACAACAAAATCATTATGTAATGACGCTAATTATGCCTTGTTAATGGGGGCATCTGGTTAAAACAAATAAACCAAGTGTCTTGATTCAAAGCAAAATTGGATTTTTTTTTGTCACAAACATTTGTTGAAAGTAATGGCTTGATAATGAAAACACATAAATATCCACTAAGGGTGTGTTTGGTTGAGCTGTGGCTGTGGGAAAAAGCTGCTGTGGGCTGTGAGCTGTGAAAAAGCTGCTGTGGGCTGTGAGCTGTAGAAAAGCTGAAAGCTGTTTGGTTAAACAAGTATAAAATATATCTTCTATCTTTATCTCTCTTGAAACAACTATGGAAGAGCTTTTTATTCCACCAATTTCGAAAAGCAGAAAGTCAAAAGCCAAAAGCAGGGTCAAACCAGCTTTCAAAATTGTACTACAGAAAAGCAGCTGCTTCTGAAAAAGCCACCTGAAAAAGCAGCCCCTTTGGTTGGGCTTTTGGCTTTTGGGGCCAAAAGCCAAAGCCAAAAGCCCAACCAAACGGACCCTAAATGTCTCTTTAGATTGAGGAAATAATAAACAGTGACACTCCTGTTCCTTTACCATAATAGACCATGACATTTCTTATCGTCTTCCTTTACCATAAGATGACACTCCTGTTCCTTTCCAAAAACATATCTGCCAATTTCTAATATATATAGAAGCATAATCAATGGAAACTAATCTTTTCCTAAAAAGATCTAAAACATCTGAAATCCAGCACCATAACATTTCGTTTGTGCCATGGTTAGATGTGGGTCATATTCAAGCTGCAAGGTAGCAATCCAAGATGGAAGCCATAATTGAATGCCTGGGTGATGGATAAAGGCAGCTGGGTAAGATTCCAGTGCCACAACGTGCTAGAGGAAGCTGACAAGGCTCTAAGACAACTGGTAGCATAAGGTGAGAAGCAAAACAATAAACACCCTGTCCGCTTGATCGTTTCTGTGGCTTATAAGCCGGCTGATGTTGTTTTGTTGTGAGAGAAAAACACTGTATCATGGCTGATAAGCATGGCTGATACGATCAAGCGAACAGGGTGAAAGTAATTTTAAACTTATTATCGTGACTCAGTGCAGGACAAACAGTTCAAAGTAAAGATCTGAATGTGACACCACAGAAATCGGAGTGGCCTTGTTTAGGACAGCAAATATCTACTTTTCCACCTTGTTTCATACCAAGCTCACCAAGTGTGTCCAGATAGGACATGGTCTTGTGGATCATTGCCACCAAGTTATAAGTGAGGCCTGGCCATGTATATGCCACTCAACCTTGATCAGTTGGTTTGCTTCTTCCTCATGCCATCAAGACAAGACTAACAAAGAGGCCATGTGGCTGAACCCTGGGAAGACTTAAGAACAACAGGAAATCTAAAACCTTGTCCTATTTCATCCAGCAACCATGAAGGTAGTCAACCATGGCTTTATTAAAATACAAACTGCATTTCATGAAATGTTTAGAGCAAAGAAGTGAGAACTACTTTCCTACCATATTGTCTACTATTTCTATTTAGAAATTTCAAGTCCTGTGCTGGGAGCAAAAGTAACTCAGAAAATATGGAAGCATAAATACAGGTCATGAAATCAAGGTTCATATCAGGGTTTCTTTTCCTTGTACTGATTTTGAAAATAACCATCAGGTTGACCTCATAGCTGGCAATATGCTCTCCAGTATATTCATATCAGATGCTATGGCCTTATGATTGGTCAGTTTAACTATGCAAGGGTAAGTGAACAGATGCCAGCTATAACTTCTTTTACAAAACATTGTATTATACTGTAAATATTTCCAGCATGCATGCTGGTATAAAATAAGGTTAGGTTTAACTTTTGGTATAAAAAAAACGGATTTTCCCAATGTAAGAGACCAAAGATGTGAATGATTGCACTTTCCATAACAACAACAACAAGTCAAATCCCAACCAAATTGGGGTAGGCTAGAGCTGAAACCCAACATAAGCCACCAACTAAAACAAAAGAGAAAGAGAAAAGTAGAAAACGAATATATGTGGTTTAGGACTTCAGGTTAAGGATGCTTAGTTGCACCAGCTTTGAGTTTTGACATTTCCAGAATAATGATTAAACAGATCTAGAGTTCAGGGTTTAAACTAAACCAGCGCCAAAGTTGAGGGCCAAAAGTAACCATTCACCTAAATAACACATACTGCTCTTGAAGTTCTTGGAAATAATATGTAATTTACATGAAAACAATATCATTTGATTAAAAATCAATAAAATTGAACAAAAGAACTCTACTGAAAGGAAATAGTAAAATGCAAATTAATGTCCATGCAATAAACCACAGTTATTCACAAAGCAATCAACAACACAGTTGGCTGGCTACAGTAGCAAAAAAAGGGAACACAGTATTCTGATGAAGTTACCTATATTTCAAGATGAATTGGCCGCACTCGGCCCATCTGTAGAAGAACTATCACTGTCTGAGTCTGCCAGAAAAAAAAAGAATGTTAAATGATTTGGATATGATACAATAGGAAATTTTCTCAATGGTCCATATACTAATTTAAAGTACCAAAGAAGTTAATATTAAACAAAGGGCAAAAGCAAATATGAAAGGACGAAATATTACCACTAGAAGATGACCCTGAATCGCTGCTAGAGCTGCTTGAACTGCTTGAACTAATTGCATTTTGTCCATTATTATTAGCTTGATCTGGCGCAGAAGATGTCAATTGCTCGCCCACTGTCAAATCTTTGGTACACAAAAAAAAAATTACCATCTTGCTTACAATGTGGTTTTAAAATGATTATACAAAATATAGCAAACCTATCTTACTTTGCTTCGGAGATTTTTTACAAACATTAGGCTCTTGAGTCTGCAATGAGATGAGATTGTAACATTCAGCACCAATGATAGCTTTGAATACAATTATACTACTGCATATACTTAATAATGATTGAATGCTCATACTGGTATTTGTTGCACAGAATCCTGTGCACGCAACTCTGCATCTTGTCTCGCAAGCAATGCACGCTCTGCCCTTCGCTTTTGCTTGCTCAGGTTCTTCTTGTAATTAGCCACAAACCTATCAAGTTCCCAAAGTGTCTCAGCATCCATGCTATCAATTTCAACCTCAATCTCATCATCATGCTGCATAACTGACAAATTCTTGTTCTTAATGAGCTGCACAACTGCGTCAAGCTTCTCTGGTGGCAAGTTTTGGAGGTTATCACTAAGTTTACGCTTCTCATCCATTGTCATGTTTCTCTTATTCGGATCCTTTGCCCTTGGTTTCTTCATTGATGGTGTGCGGGCACTGTAAGTGGGAGTATGGCTTATGGGCCGTGAATTGGAGTCCAACGGCACATGGTGTTTTACAGAATTTGACCTCTCAAGGAAACGCAAGTCAATAGGGGGTGGTGGAAACTTCTTTGGCAGTGGAGGACATGATGCAAGATAATCAACCTTGGCTTCGATCTCTGGCCACTGTGCCTCAAAGATTCCTAACAACTGTCCAGCCATGAAATGAACATCCTGCCCCTTGGGGTTATATGTCATGGCATTCTGAAAAGTGAGCCGCACATCCTCAGCAAACTCCTTTGGGTTCCGGTACTGCCCATGGCTGAGTCGTCCTCTTATCGTTCCAAGATCCATCGGGTGCTGGATGATTACAAAATAGTCATGCAAACCAAGTGCAACTGGATCAACAGGCTTGTTGAACACCCATGCAAATTTGTGCTTCATTAGCCGACTCAAGAGAGACGAAGATTTCTTGAATGCGTGAGAGTATAGCCTCCGCTCAGCGTCAAAGTCTGCACCATGAGATTCTAAGGTCCAGCGCTTCTTCTTGTGGTGCTTCGATTTCTTGCGTCCATGAGGATCTGCAGGTGGGAACTTATCCTTGGCAAGCAAAAATTCTGAGTTTCGGTACAACTGATTTGCCTTAGGTGTCCACTTGTCCTTCTCATAGGCTTCTGTGTGAACCACTGACACAGTTAGTGGTGCCCGCTGCAGCAGCGAGCGGGCAGGGGCAAACATATCCCGGTCAGGTAAGGGCGTCACCGGACCTGTTGGCGAAAACTGTGATCGCATGGACCCAGCATCCACCACATGTAATGGCAGCAGCACCATAGCCTGGGGCAAGGCCATTGAATCCTCTTGCGCCAAGGCGTCAGCAGCCACCTTCAACCGCTTGGAGAGCACACGCACCTGGTCAAGCTCTGACGCAAGCTGCCGCCGCAGCTCACTCCTGGCCCTGCGCTTCTGCGCCTTCTCAGCAGCGACAACCGCCCAGCCGTTGCCATGGCCATTGGGAACAGCACTCCCGTCCCGGTTAAGCCCCGGGGAAATGTCGCCTGAGGCGGGAGTGTATTCCCCTGTCAACGCCGGTGCGGGAGGCGGAGCAGGAACAGGAGAAGAGGAAATGTCACCCGAGGCGGGAGTGTGTTCCACAGGCAACGCCAGAGCGGGAGGCGGAGCAGGAACAGGAGAAGAGGAGATCGGGGCCGCCAGGGCGGGGAGCGGAGGGGGAGCGGAACTCGGCGTCGCCGGATCGGGGAACGGAGGCTGAGTGGAACTTTGAGCCGCCGGATCGGGCCGCGCAGCGGCCCCAGCCTCCGGGCAGCGAATGGACCGACGAACCGAGGATAGGGTTTCCGAGAGGGGATTCGGATTGGGGGCGGGTTCCAGAGGAGGGGGTTTAGGATTTTTGCGAGGGTGCTTGCGGGAGTACACCTTGATCTCCGACGCCCACCTCGATCTGGGTGGGGCGGAGGGGGTGGCGGAGGCGGCGACCGGCGCGGGGCCCGCTGCCGCCTCCTGCCCGCCGTCGGCATTGCCGGGCGGGGTCGATGCCATGCATAAACCCTGATTCCGGACCCCACCGGATTGGGTGGGATTCGGGAGCGGGCGGCGAGGGTTTCGCGAAGAACCCTAGGAAAGTTTCATATTTTTTGCAGTGGCGCGACCGTGCGGTCAGTGGGCGGGTGGCGGCGCCAGGCGCGCGTCGGTTTTGGCCGACGGCACGGCTCGGAGAGGGAAGTGCCGCAGTAGGGAAGGCGGACGTGTAATCCTGGCCGTTGGAAACATGGAATCCAATGGGTATCCGCACGTGTCCCATGGCCGCGGCCACCGGCCAGATTAGAAATTTGGAGACCCGTTCCGAAAACAAAGCTCGCTCGAACACCCTCCCGTATAATAACGAGGAGTGACACATTAAAATGGCTTCTTTTGAGATTTATAAATGTCTTTTATATATTTTCTAAATTTTACGCACCTGACTAATTGACCGAAATATGGCTTTGATCTATGGCCGAGCTCAACCGAGCCACTCATCTCTTGCAAGGATCCTCTAGTTAACTAGGTAATTTACCTTGCACGTGGTTGCGTTGGCCTCCACAAAAAAACCGTAAGCCGTAGGTAAGACGCCTGAGTCCACGTTGGTGGGCATCTGTCGATACAGAATTTTGTCCTGTGCCGAGGACACACGCAGCAAGTCGGAAGGGTCCGTTTGATGGAGCAGATCCGCCTAGCTTCAGCGTAGGGGTGGTGGATCCTGCGTAATCCTCCCGAGGCGTGCTAGCCAATTTGACCCTGCAATTGACAAGGAGATAAAATTCATTAGTAGTTAAGGGCGGAACTTGCCGGTGTTGCCAGACAGTCCCGAATATACGGCTGTGAAAGCCGATATGAAAGAAAATCGGCTAAATAGCCGATTCCAGTATATTCATGAGAATAAGTCAGTTAGAGCTCATGGGGTCGTGTGAGGAGAATCAGTTATCATTCAGGATAAACATCATTTAAATGAATATTAATCAATGGCAATAAGATATCAATGATGATCGGTCCATACTGAGCCAATGATTACGAGTAACCGAACTCCTTTTTACATAAAGAAACAATTCAACATCACTTAATCATTTAATAAAGATAAATCTAATGAACATGTTAGATCTCATCTATCGCCATGACCAGTGGGGCATGAGGCAGAATCATGCAGGCCGTAGAAACAACAATAGACTTGACGACCCTAACTCATTACTAATATCAGTGGGGCATGAGGCAGAATCATGCAGACCGTAATACAATAACAAGATCATGGGGCTAACACATTTTTCAACTTATCTCTACTTTAACAATCTCGTGACGTGAACTGTTCGTGAAAGCATTTGATATCGGCTAAACAGCCGATTCAGGCATAGCGCACCGTTAAGATCATATCTTCTCAGGAACGGGTCTATCAACAAACGATCCCCACTCCACGGTGCCAACAGTGGGGTGAGAGGCAGAATCCCACAGGCCGTGATGATGGGTCATAAAATGGTTCTCGCTAACCGATAGATCTACTCAAGATCAAACGTGTCTTAACCGCACGCTATGCACGATTAAGATTGACGCAAAACAGCCGATAAAAACATAACTCATCGCTTAAGATGTAGATTAGATCAGTTTTAGATTAGCAAACGATGAGTTAAACAAGATATAAGGCCGATCCAGATCAATCTCAATCGGGCAGAGTGATATTGCTGTAATTAGATAAACAATGAAAGCAATAAACAATATCGGTAACTTAATGAATCTACCAAAGACTGCCACTCTAAGATAGAGCTGATAACTTGACCTTGATCCAATTCAAGCAGTGGGGTATGAGGCAGAATCACACAGACCATACTTGAATTAGGCAAGAGTTGATAACTAGCTTATACCAGAGCCATAGTGGGGGTCGACCGGATCGATGCAGCCATACGAACAGAGGTATAAACTATGATGGTACTTACAACAAGCAGTGGTGGTCGACCGGATCGATGCAGCCGTACTTGCCGAAGAACTTGCCAAGATCTACTCTACTCCTACTCCTAAGGGGTGGCCAGAGCCAAAAAAAAAGTAATTGGCTTGTATTTGATTGATTGGTTTCTCTTACAATAGCCGGGGTTTGGTATTTATACCCGGAGCCTAAAACGAACCCTACTCGAGTACGACTTAATACAATCTTTGGTATGAAGTAAATATTCCTATCTTAAGATAACTTGGACTCTAATTTTTTCTCTTTTGTAGAGTCCGACATGTATCTTCTCGATGCCAATCATATCATGTCATCGTTATCTGTTGACGTCATTCAGAAAGAATCGATCCAGTGTCACATTTGATCCAGCAGATATCAATCTTTACTCCATCGACTCCTTGGTTGGCATAATTCTGGAAGCCTATGAATTTCTAAAATCCTTCTTCCAAATTCTGGTGTAAACACATGCCCCCTAATTTTTGGATAAAAGTAATTTTATTCCAAAATTATCATGTCTGCATCCCTGATTGGTCCACTGTCATGGGTAGAGAACCTCGATCTGGGGTCCACTGTTTGTCGCCGCTTGCGTCCATTCACGAGCCTATGCCTCAAAACTTTTTACAAGAGCATCACTGTTTCACGGGCGTTTGGATTCATTTTCCCGGGCCAGCTATAAAATGCTTATCCGATCCTGGCGAGAGCAACTCAGCCCTTTAGCCATGTTTTCCTTCCATCCATCTTTTCGAGTGCTCGCAACTCCGCTGGACCCTCCATGGCCTATCCTTTTGTTATGATAATCTCAAGCGGTTAGAAGAATTCTTGTGCATGGGGTGATTGTGTCACTTATTCTAGCGCTTCGTTGAGCAAGAAGACCAGCCATCGAGGTTAGAAGAACTCTTGTGATATCACCTGAGTCTTTTCTCCATACTCACAAAGCTATTTTAGTGTTTTGTGAAGGCTAGAATATGTGGACACTTTCCCCTTGTTTGTTCCATCAAATGCCTATTAGGAAAGCCACAAGCTTCTTTCCAGTGGTCTTCCAGTCACCGAGGAATTAGCTAGGTATCTGTTAGGCAGGCGGCTCTTGCCTTTCTCTTGCACAATCTTATCAATGGACCGACATGCCTTGGTTCACGATGACCCTCGGCCTTATGGGGATCTAGACTCCCTTCAATCCAAAGAAGTCTTGGTGGGTAGATCTCTAGTCAATGTAGATTCTCTGTATTGTCTCACGATGCTTCATAATTTGGGGAAACGATAAGTTCAAATTTGTTACCCTTCCGTTATTCGTCCCCTGAATTCCTGGAGTGCCGATCCATTTCCATTTCTGATTTCAATTTTAGATCTCCTGTGAAACTGATTTTGCCTTTCCGGGCTATATATGCGGGCCACGGCTGTGGACCGGAGAACAACTCGCTTCGTCTCAAACCTTCTGTGTCCTTAGTATAGCCCCTGCCTTTTCCGTAGATCTGATACTATGGAGAACAGCAAGAAGTCCACTGAGGAGGTCTTCACCGGATCTGCATCATCACGCCAGCGTCTTCGCCGTCAAGAAGGTACAACCCAGGATGCTCCTACCACTCCAGAGCAGAGGGCCGACCCTATTCAGCCTTTGGGGTTCCTTGTAGCACCAACTCGTCACCCGCTCCCCTACTATCAGAGGAGGCAGATCGATAATGACGGCCTTCTTGCCGCCATTGACCATCATGGCCAGGGTCTTGCCGAATGTCTCTCTCTTGCGGAATCGTCCCTAGCCATGGCTCAATGCCGATCGCCTCCTATGGCTGATTCTGTGGGGGATAAATTGGCTAAAGCCGAGGCCAGAATCGTAGGTGAGACATCATAACCTTTGCTTCTTCTTTATTTCATCTTCAAGACTCTGATCATTTCCTTTTTGAACCATTTTAGATCTGTCTGCTCAACTAGAGAGCCTCCAATCAGCTGCAGACCACGCAGCGGGATCCGTCAATGCCAGGGGCGCCGTTTTGGTGGTTTGTTTGCATGACATCCCGAACCGTGTCAGGGAGGTTGCTCTTCATGGCGTTCGCCATGGTGCCGCCACGGCGTTGGCTACTACACAAGCCCATTTTGGCTACAATCTTCGGCTTCTTCCTCATGGTTTTCCAAACATAGTGCACCCTGAGGATCATGAGCGCTTGGTTGAGGATTTTCTTAGCGCCGCCAATTATGTGGCCTTCAACACCCTGGCCGATGACATAGTATGCAAAGTGTTTTCTGGCCCATGACTTCTAATAGGCAACATTTAGCAAAAAAATTCTTCAGTCTTGAGCGATTTCCCTTTTGTTTTTGTGCTTCATACCATACGTATCGCTCTGTCTATATAATCGATAAGCATTGTACCGGCTTTCACCCCTTTGGGTCTACTTTTGCGCTAGCGACGATACCCTCCTGGTATCGGCCATTAGAGCTGACGACCGAGCAAATCGGTTATTAAGTATCAATCCAAATGCTAGGGTAATACTCCTTCAAATATTCCCCGTTTGACTGCTCTACCAAATTCTCCTTCTCTTCTTAGTACCTCCAAAATACAAGTGTTGCCAAGCGCATATTTGATCCGATAAGGTTTTTCCTAGTTGGGTGACCTTTCGTCGAACCTGCTGTTCCCTGACCCGATCGGCGATTTTCCTTTCCAGACTAAGTCTCATTCAGAAAATTGCTTAACCCTGACCTCTTAATCATAATATCTTGCAATCCTCAGTTTATTGGCTTCAATATTTTTCAAGAGCATGAAGCCGAAGGCAACCCAAGTCTTTAAAGCCATTCATCACAAAATTCTGGTAGACTTTGGCTTGATAAATCCTTTTGCGACATGACACGCCTTGATCCAGTTTGAACTTCCCAAAGAAAGACTACGCTGTGTCCATGCACAAGTTCATAAGGCGATCACATTAGCTCCTTCGTTCTTGGTCACCAAGGGCGACCTTTTCTCAGCCCTCCTTAGAGTCGTCGTCTCCCTTTTCGACTAAGGGGCATTTGAACAGGCAAGAGGTTTAAAGAACCACTATAGTCAACTAAGCACGTCCGCTTCGGCTAAAGAGCTGATCCTTTGAGAATAGCCAATTTTAGACTTCCGATCTTAATCCCACTCAAGTCTAAAATCATGGCCTTCATTAAGGGAGCCCCTCGATCTTCTATCCTCAGTCATCTGGTACCGTATTTTCTTCGACACTGGTGAAGCGACGCTTCGCCTCCTATTAATTATGGTTGCCTTTTGCGTGTCCCGAGGCGTCCGTCCCTTCGCTTCATATCTTCAAATACCAGCCGATGTCTTTCGCCTCAAACACATCTCCATCCGCAACTGTCTTTGCTCTTCTCCGCCTACCGAAACCCTATAGCGGTTAGATCCAATCATTCTTCATGGCCGACGAAGATAACCGAGGCAAGTGCACGGCGGAGGAAATCCCAGAAGAAAACATGTCAATGAATCAGCGCCTCCGGCGCATGAGGTGAGATTGACATTTCTTGTTCATGATGATGAACAGTTCTGATCTGCCTACAGGTTTGTTGTGAATGACAGTCTCCGTCCTCTTCCCAAGGCCGGCGGGCCCTCTGACGCCGCATCTTCTGTGCCGGCCTCGTCGTCGGATTCTTCCGATTCCTACAACACCGACGACTCCCGGCGCTATCTTCATTAGTGGAGGATGGCTCAAAACCGTTACTCCGAGGTGACTTGGGAGAACGGCTAACTGAAGATTCGCCTCGGGGTTTCCCAGGCCGCCCTTCATGTAGCTGAGGAGGGGGCCAGCGTCGTCCGAGCGCGGCTGGCCGAATCCGACGCCATGGTGGCGGGTAAGATGAATCCCATGAAGGCTTTTTACTCTGACTTCTATTATCTTCATCTTGACCGTCTTGTTGTTCTCGTGATTGTCAGCCCTGACAGCACAGTTGGAATCTCTCCAACTGGCAGCGAATACGGCCATAGACGCTATCAATGCCCAGGGTTCCTCCATCGACGTTCGTTTCCAAGACATCTCGGTCCGTGTTCGGGAAATCGCCCTCCATGGCATTCATCATGGTGCGGCGGTGGCGCTGACCGCGGCACAAGTATGAAATGGGTACAAGCTTCATGCCGTGGAAGCAGGTTTCCCAATGGGCGATGGCCTTGAGGAGCACGAGGACCTGCTTGAAGAATTCACCATGGCAGCGGAGGCCATAGTAGACATCACATCCGCTCAGGATGTGGTGAACAAGGTCTTCGATTAGTTTGTATTTAGGATAAATCAATGAATGAAGACTCCTGTTCTTTTATGATTGTGTTTCAATGCAATGCCTTCATGTACGACTGTGAATGTTTCTTGCTCTATAGGCGATACATATCATATCGGCTATTACTGTCTTTGAAGATGTTTACTTTTTTGAACTAGAGGCGATACCCTACTGGTATCGGCTATTAGAGCCGAGAATGAATCGGCTACCAAGTGTTGATCAGATGCTAGGATAACGCCCCGCAGAACTTTCAATATAAAAGGTCAGATGAGTAATCATCCCAGGTCAAGCGTCCTATTAAGCAAAATAGAACTTCTCTTAAAAATCCATTAACTCTGAATCACACTCACACTTTAACTCATCCTTCACATACGTCGGCATAAACCCATCTCTAAGACTTAATACTCATTTTTCCTTTGATCTAATGATCGACGCAATGCCACGACTATTGATCAAAACAAACTCTCAGAGCCGATTGCTTGAACCGGCTATTGGCCTTCATTATTAATCCTAATGAAGCCTCCTTCCCATGTCTTGCTAGAAAGGCATTCGAAGTCTCCTAGTTCCCAGAATACTAGACCGGCTGTCGCAATACTCACAAACTCATCAGCGTGAACCACCTCGACATCATCTCTGTGCCATTGAATCAAACACTGATGCATGGTTGATGGCACACAATAGTTTGCGTGAATCCAGTCATGACCGAGGAGTAAACTATATGATCCTTTTCCATCGATGACAAAGAACATGGTGAGCAGAGTTTTACTCCTGATTGTCAGTTCGACGTTCATTGCCCCCGAGTCTTAGATGTATTACCTCCGAAGTCTCTAAGCATCATGTCGGTTTCAAGCAAATCTCCTAGTCCCTAACCAAGCTTACGGAAAGTGGTGTAAGGTATAAGATTGACAGAAGCACCTCTGTCCGCTAACATTTTATTCATCGGCTTCCCGTCAACAAAACCTTTCATGTATAAAGCCTTCAAGTGCCGATGCTTGACTGGCTTATCAAATATCGCTTGCTGCACAACCGTTAACTTGGCAACCATCTCTTCATACTCTAATTCATCAAAGTTTGAGTAAACTTCCTGATCTGTCGGAGCTTTGAATTCCGATGGCAGCAGAAAAGCCATTTGGATATTAGTCGATGGTTGTTTTCTATCGGCTGTTTGTTTAGCACGCCATACTAGAGTTTTACCAGATGCCTGAGCCTGTTCCATCTCTTTATTCCTTAGGCGCTACACCCTTCTCTTCTGGCTTCTTGTCAATCCTCCGGGGCACCATTGGCCCTCTTGCCAGACATGGTCCCTCTGGTTGCTTCTTTCTTCATGATCAGCCCAGTCTTGTCCAATGACTCTTTTTCCCAATTGATCATGAACACTTTCGTTTTTTAAGCGCCGATCCATGTTGTTATGATGATATGCATCTTGAGCATGGATAGACCGATGGTTGGTTCGAGTTTGCCTATACTCCCGATATTGATTGCTACATTCTGGACAGTCGTGTCTGGTAGGCAACTTCAAACCTTCATTCCAGTAATGCCCTAAAAAGGGACAATTCCAATGTAATTCAGCTTGTTCCCTTTCATACCTCTCTTGTTCTAATTGATGCTGGTATTCTTGATCCTCTAGCCATCGCTGATAATCCTTTTCCTTCTGTCACTGCCACTTATTCAACAGGATCCGAGATATAACTTGCGGCTTCGTCGCTCCACTCTTCGATGCTTCCCCTTGCTCATATCGGCTCTTCTACTGATCACAACGTCGTCTAATCTCTCTGTATTCGTCAGCCGATATTTGCATCTTAGGATCAACTATTCTAGCTTCTTTCGATCTAGCCAATGTTTGGACCTTAGTCTTTCCTTTGAATATCCCAACATCAACCATATTTTGATCTCCTGGGAAAGGATTATCATCTACTTTCATCTTTCGAGGTGTATCAAATTTGAGCCTCCCTTGCTGAATAGCTCTCTATATATGCTGCCTGAAGATTCTGCATTCATTAGTGGAATGAGAAGTAGCGTTATGGAATTTGCAGAACTTCTTGTTCTTCAACTGATCAGGGGGCAACATGACATGACCATTGGGCAACTTGATCTGCCCCTTCTCAAGCAAGAAATTGAAGAACTTGTCCGATTTGGTAACATCAAAGTCATAACTCTCCTCAGCTCCTCTTCCCCAAGGATTTGGCACCATCACTGTCTTCTTGCCCCAATTCCATTCAGCTGCAGCAACCTCTTCTTCTTCATCTTCATAGCCGTCATCGACTGAATATGGATCGTAAGCTTCGGCTACTGTGGTGTTCTTCTAGAATCGGGTATCTCTGCGTATACTCTGGAATTGGCTATTGAGCGCTGCTACCCGTTGAGCCAATTGTCCCAAGTTGTCAAACTCTTATTCTAGCAGCTTTTCTTTCCACATTGGCAGCATTCCTTGGACGGCTAAAGCAGCTAGTTGATCATCGGCCAAGCTCAATGAGAAACACAGATTCTTAGTCTCTCGGAATCTCTAAAGAAACTCAATGCCCGATTCATTAGTCCTCTGTCTCATGGTTGTCAAATCGGTTATTTTCTTCTCTCTAGTTCTAGTGTAAAAATATGTATGAAACTTCTTCTCCAGGTCAGCCCAATTGGCAATGGAGTTGACTGGTAATGACGAGAACCAAGTGAAGGCCAGCCCTGACAGGGACAAGGAGAAGAAACGAACTTGATGGGCATCCTCAACTAATGCTTCGCCCAATTGTGTAAGATACCGACAGACATGTTCTATTGTGCTTGTACCGTCTTGACTAGTGAACTTGGCGAACTCTGGGAGCCTGTAATTTGTAGAAAGAGTGACTAAATCATACCATTCTGGATATGGGCATTTGTACAAAAAAAGTCATTCCTTTTGGCTTCAGACCGAACTGATTCTTCATCATCTCGGTCACCTTGAGCAGCAACTCGTCAGCCTATGGATTTGAATTTCTCGGTACTTGATGACCCATCTGTGGATTGAAATCCCACGTGCCTTGATATCCTAGATTTGGTATCATGTGGAGGGTGTTATAATCCGTTCCATAGTGATAGCCTTGTGGAATCTCAATCTGTTGGGTCCTTTGCTGGCTTGCTGCTTGAAGTCTCTGATTATAGACATAAGGATCTATATCTCTACGGATCCTTTGAATTGATGGTGCTATCTTCTGAGCCGACGATGGTATGTGGCTTGATGTGCCAAAATTGATCATCTGGTTTTGACTTTGCCCGCCGGCTACTGCACATACTGTACTGACGGTCCAGGATTGTACTGTATCTGATTTGTAGCAGTACCCAGAGTTTGTTCAGATGAACCTTGAAGTGTTTGTACGTCACCATTACCAGCTGGTGCTGCTTCTTGATGGTTGGTACCGACGTGATTAGTCCCTTGAGTCGATGGATCTGGAATATTATAACAAGTCGATCCAACCTGACCAACTGGAATTCCATGAATCGCCTCTTTCATGGCGTTGTGAAATGCGTCAACAAAAGCTTCATTACGGCTTGATATGGCATCACGAACATACTTGTCTATGGCTTCCGTAAAGAAACGCCTGTCTTCAGCTTCGATCGTATCTGTCTGCCCATGTAGTAGAACTCTTGGTAGTGGAAATTTTTGAATAATTGTGCTATCACATGTTTTGGTGTAGGACAACAAACACTTCTTTTGAAATTCTTCCATAGCTTTGTTGATGGTATCCTTATCTTCATCAGGCAGGTCTTCATAATGTACCATAAGGATGCTGTCATTGTTGTGAACCGCCATGATGATTGTGGTGTCCCACCAGGCATGCCAGAAACGTGTGTCGACAAAGAATTTCGTCCCGTGCCGAGGACACACGCAGCAAGCCAGAAGGGTCCACTCGATGGAGCAGATCTGCCTAGCTTCAGCGCAGGGGTGGTCGATCCTGCACAATCCTCCCGAGGTGTGCCAGTCAATTTGACCCTGTAATTGATAAGGAGAGAAAGTTCATCAGTAGTTAAGGGTGGAACTTGCCGGTGTTGCCAGACAGTCCCGAATATACGGCTGTGAGAGCTAATATGAAAGGAAATCGGCTAAATAGCCGATTCTAGTATATTCATGAGAATAAGTCAGTTAGAGCTCATGGGGTCGTGTGAGGAGAATCAGTTATCATTCAGGATAAACATCATTTAAATGAATATTAATCAATGGCAATAAAATATCAATGATGATCGGTCCATACTGAGCCAATGATTACGAGTAACCGAACTCCTTTTCACATAAAGAAACAATTCAACATCACTTAATCATTTAATAAAGATAAATCTAATGAACATGTTAGATCTCATCTATCGCCATGACCAGTGGGGCATGAGGCAGAATCATGCAGGCCGTAGAAACAACAATAGACTCGACGACCCTAACTCATTACTAATATCAGTGGGGCATGAGGCAGAATCATGCAGGCCATAATACAATAACAAGATCATGGGGCTAACACATCTTTCAACTTATCTCTACTTCAATGATCTCGTGATGTGAACTGTTCGTGAAAGCATTCGATATCGGCTAAACAGCCGATTTAGGCATAGCGCACCGTTAAGGTCATGTCTTCTCAGGAACAGGTCTATCAACCAACGATCCCCACTCCACGGTGCCAACAGTGGGGTGAGAGGTAGAATCCCATAGGCCATGATGATGGGCCATGAAACGGTTATCGCTAACCAATAGATCTACTCAAGATCGAACATGCCTTAACCGCACGCTATGCACGATTAAGATTGACGCAAAACAGCCGATAAAAACATAACTCATCGCTTAAGATATAGATTAGATTAGTTTTAGATTAGCAAACGATAAGTTAAACAAGATATAAGGCCGATCCAGATCAATCTCAATCGGGCAGAGTGATATTGCTGTAGTTAGATAAACAATGAAAGCAATAAGCAATATCGGTAACTTAATGAATCTACCAAAGACTGCCACTCTAAGATAGAGTCAATAACTTGACCTTGATCCAATTCAAGCAGTGGGGTGTGAGGCAGAATCGCACATGCCATACTTGAATTAGGCAAGAGTCGATAACTAGCTTATACCAGAGCCGCAGTGGGGGTCGACCAGATCGATGTAGCCATACGAACAGAGGTATAAACCATGACGGTATTTACAACAAGCAGTGGAGGTCGACCGGATCGATGCAGCCGTACTTGTCGAAGAACTCGTCGAGATCTACTCAACTCCTACTCCTAAGGGGTGGCTGGAGCTGAAAAAAGCAATTGACTTGTATTTGATTAATTGGTTTCTCTTATAATAGCCAGGGTTTGGTATTTATACCCGGAGCCTAAAACGAACCCTACTCGAGTACGACTTAATACAATCTTTGGTATGAAGTAAATATTCTTATCTTAAGATAACTTGGACTCTAATCTTTCCCCTTTTGTAGAGTCCGACATGTATCTTCTCGATGCCAATCATATCCTGTCATCGTTATCTGCTGACGTCATTCGGAAAGAATCGATCCAGTGTCACATTTGACCCAGCAGATATCAATCTTTACTCCATCGACTCCTTGATTTGCATAATTCTGGAAGCCTACGAATTCCTAAAATCCTTCTTCCAAATTCTGGTGTAAACAGCCTCGCTCGCCCAAATGGCCCAAAACTATCAATCACACGGTCGCTCGCGTTGCTAAAAAGATAAAAAAATATCCGTTCACTTTTCTCACGAATCATCGTTGTGACCGCACGCATTCTCAAATCACCGCCTCGCTGCTACCGCTGCTTCCCATGATGCGTGTGCCCGCCCGCGACGCTTGGCTCCCCATTCCCGGGTCGTGCTCCATCTTGCACCGCACCGCGCGCCTCATCTCCTCCCCCACTGAAAGCTCTATTTTGGTTTTAATGAATTGATGAAACCCTAAGTGCTAACCTAGTTTATCACGTGATCATGAGATAGGTAGCACATTCCAAGTGGTAAAGCAAATGAAGATCATGACATGATGATGGCGATGCCATGGTGATGATCAAGTGCTTGGACTTGAAAAGAAGAAAGAGAAAAATAAAAGGCTCAAGACAAAGGTATAAGTGGTAGGAGCCATTTTTATTTTGGTGATCAAGACACGTAGTGAGTGTGATCACATTTAGGATCGATAGCCATACTATTAAGAGGGGTGAAACTCATATCGAAATACGGTTATCAAAGTGCCACTAGATGCTCTAACTCATTGCATATGCATTTAGGATCTAGTGGAGTGCTAACACCCTCGAAAATGTTTGTGAAAATATGCTAACACACATGTGCATAAGGTGATACACTTGGTGGTTGGCACATTTGAGCAAGGGTAAGAAACTTCACCGACGGAGTGTCCGCCCGTAGAGTGCGGACAGTCCGATGATGCCACCGACGCCCTGTATAGAAAAGACAGGATTTCACATAGTGCACCGGACGCTGAGTCACTTTGTGACCGGACGCTGGCTGGGTGCGTCCGGTCCTGCTGACGTGGAAGCGCACAGAAGGGTCAGTGAGTGACCGGACGCTGGGTGAGTCTGGTCAGGCGTGACCGGACGCGTCCGGTCGCGTGTGGAGGCTTACTGGAAGTGACCGAACGCTGGAGTCCTGCGTCCGGTCGTGATCCAACTGACGTGTCCGGTCATAGCTGGAACCTTGCTGGAAGTGACCGAACGCTGGGGTCCTACGTCCGGTCGTGGCACTATGCTGCGTCCGGTCATCACTTGACTGCTGGGATCGGACGCTCAGTATTTGAAGAAAGGGATGATGTGGCAGCCATCCGTTGATCGGACGCTGGCAGGGTACGTCCGGTCGATCTGACCGGAGCATCCGGTCACCCCCTATTGTGCCCAGTGAAGGGGTACAATGACTCTATTTCATGGGGGCTTCTATTTAAGCCCCATGGCCGGCCCAAGCTCACTCTCTAGGCCATTTGCATTGACATAGCAATCTTGTGAGCTTAGCCAAAGCTCTTCCACTCATCTCCATCATAGATTCAACATCTTTGTGAGATTGGGAGTGAATCCAAGTGCATTGCTTGAGTGTTTGCATCTAGAGGCACTTGGTGTTTGTGTTTCGTTGTGAGATTCCCTTGTTACTCTTGGTGGCTGCCGCCACCTAGATGGCTTGGAGCAGCAAGGATCATCGAGCGAAGGTTGGTGATTGTCTCCGGCTCCAATCGTGGTGATTGTGAGGGGTTCTTGACCTTTCCCCGATGGAGAGCCAAAAGGTACTCTAGTGAATTGCTCGTGGCTTGTGTGATCCTCATCTTGTGTTGGTTGTGCGGCACCCTATTGAGGGTTTAGCGTGTGATGCCAATTAGCGTGTGAACCTCCAAGTAAGTGAATCGCCACAATGAGGACTAGCTTGCCGGTAAGCAAGTGAACCTCGGTAAAAAATCATTGTGTCATCATTTGATTCCAAGGTGATTGGTCTTCATTGGTATTAATTCTTGTGATTGGTTGGCTCCTTCCTCGATACGGCGGTATAACCATCTTGCTCACTCTCTCTACATTACCACAAACTAGTTGTCAAGCTCTTTAGTGTAGCTAGTTGTGAGAGCTTGTTAGTTTGGTTAGTGTGGCTCTTTAGTTAGTCTTTTTGAGAGCACACTAACTTGGTGTAGTGACATAGCTATTGTGTTGATAGAAACTATATAAACTTGAATTGTGGTAGGTGGCTTGCAATTTTAGTAAGCTAGCGCAACACTCGCTTCGCCTCATAATTGTCTAATCGGTTTGCTAAGTGTTTTTGTAGAAATTTTTAATAGGCTATTCACCCCCCTCTAGCCATTAGGACCTTTTCACCCACCCACACACATACTACCGTGTCTGTCTCCCCCCCCCCCACCCCGTCGCAGCTCGACCGGACGGCTCCGATGGGATACGTGCTGTCGGCGGTAGCGAGGGTGCTAGAGCGAGCCCACGACATCGGGGTGGCCTAGGAGATGATGCTCCTCACTGGGCCCTCTAGGCGATGGCCCTCCTCGGCCCTTGCCCGACTAGGCCTCATCATTGGCACTGTAGTGCCCCGCCAGGGCAGCCTCCATACTCTCCCTGTCCTCCTCGCCGATCTACCGCAGTTCACCACCAAGTAAGCAGCGGCCGTGCGGCGAACGCTGTGTTTCAAACGTTTCAGACTTTTGCTTCAAGTGTTTTATTTGGATGTTGCAAACAGTATATCTAGAATGTTACATATGTTGCAATGACAAAATACGCATGTTGCAAGGCTATATTTCAAGTGTTCCAGGTGTTTTCGACGTATGTTGCAAATGTTTCATCTGAATGTTTCAAAAGTAAATCTTGGTGTTGCACATATTGCAATGGCTATACACGCATACTTCAAGCGCATATTTCAAGTGTTTCATATGTTTCTGACGTATGCTGCAAATGTTTCATCTGGATGTTTCAAAAGTAAATCTTGATGTTGCACATGTTGCAATGGCTATACACGCATGTTTCAAGTGTTTCATCTGTTTTAGACGTATGTTGCAAATGTTTCATCTGGATATTGTAAAAGTAGATCTAGTGCTGCACATGTTGCTATGGCTATACACACATATTTCAAGTGTTTCATCTGTTTTAGACGTATATTACAAGTGTTTCATTTGGATGTTTCAAAAGTAAATCTCGGGAGAGCAAATGTTGCAATGGCGGTGCTAGCTGGCGGACAGTGGCTAGCCATAGCTGCCTGCCTCCTGCTGCTAATGCGCCGCTGTGGGTCACCGCATCGCCTGCTTGTGCTGCTGCTGCGTGCATGTAGGCACGAGAAACGGAGTGGGTTTCAGAGTGCTCCCCGCGCATACGTGGGCATGGGCAAGCGAGTTGCGTGCGTGGGGCCCAAGCGCGGGAGTTCCATACGGACAGACGTGGCCTCCGGAGCGGGATTGGTGCGGGGCGAGGGATCTACGTGTGTATGCGGAAGCACCATCCGACGCTAACGCCCCGAATCGAACGTCCGGGCTCTAGCAAGTCCCTTAGATTTATAGTAGTGTTTTATGGTTGCGCACACGCTAATAACACTACAAAAACAATTCATTTCTTAGGGAATACTAATGAATACAGAGGAGAACCCTTCATCAAAAGATTCTTATAGAAGAGTAAGAAAATAGATTACTATAATGCCATTACAAGGAGAAGTGACCATAGTTAACAATTCTGTTCCGGTATCGGACAGAATGACCGGAATACCTCATACCAGCAAGCAAACCGACACACTAAGAGGTGCATCGCACACTGGCAACAATCTCAGGTGATTCCGACCATCTCGGTGATTCCGGTCATCTCGGCTAATCCGTTAATATCGGTACTGTTGATGTGTCGAGTGTTGTTGAAGCCTTGAAGGAGTTGTAGAGGTTGAGGTCCTATTCGTCGCGCTCCACCATGGTCCTTCAGGAAGCACGATGGCCACCGAACCATGTCGTAGCGCTGAGAGGAGCAGCCCATTCTTCTCTTGCCTTTTCTCTCCAAAATCATTTGCCTCTCTAGATTTGCTCAACAACTCGAGAGCACACCATGGAGCTTTGGGCATTTGCCTTGCTTGCTTGTTGGAAGTGGAACGGGAGGTAGGTGTTGGGGATTTGACCTTAGACAAACGCAAGTCCTCAGCGCTTCGTCCTAAAACTAATGATTTCATTGTTAATGCTTTTAGAAGTATCTTCGCTTGGAGAAGCAAAGAAGAGAAAGCGAAGATAGAAGTATGACTTCATTCGAACACGAAGACAAAAAGCAAGAGACGAAGTCACCGATTCATTTCGTTGTCAGTCGAAGGACGAAGCCGTTTAACACACTTCGCTGCCAAGCAAAGTCAAAAACAATAGAGGGAAGAGCAACTTGTCTTCAAGACATGAAGCCTTACCGCCAGCTTCTCTTTTGGGAATCATTTGAGATGTGTAAGACACTTATTTGAAGATATAATGGCCAATTTGCCCCTGAATGAAAGAGGGGTTGGATTCAATTGAGTCGAGGGTATTTTAGTGTTTGTATAGGAAACGAAGGTTAGGACCTATATAAATACCTCTTTTTTTGACGCAAAAACCGTGGGGGAGCTCCCCACTGTGGTAAAGAGAGCTTTTATAAAACCAAAACAAGGGCGAAAACGCCCAGAGCACAGGGAAGGGAATACTTACATCAAAAGGCAACAGGCAAAGAGAAAAAGAAAAAGCTATACAGAAGGAGCTATACAAAGCGTAGCACTAGATATTACAGAGTGTCCAGCCAGAGGCGAACTAACAGCCTATCAGATTCCCCAATGCGGTTTGATTGAAGTGAAGCTTCTTCTTTGAAGTTGTGAAGCCACCTACCAAAGGTGGCCTGTAAACCGTCAAAAACTAAACGGTTCCTGAGCTTCCAAATTCCAACGAGGAAGATTTCCATAAAGAATGACATGTTCGCTGCCCTCCTACTCTGCACAATTTTCTTATGAAGATCAGGATCATCCACCCAATTAACCCTCAACTTATTCCAACATCTCCTGGCAAAGCAGCACTCAAAAAACAAATGATCAATGGTCTCTTCTTTTCCATCATGACAGAGGACACAAAGGTTGTTGGGCCGCACATTGAAATTCCTTCTTGCTAGCATATTCTTCGTGTTAAGCCTATCGAGCAAGATTAACCATGCAAAGAACTTAACTCTCGGAGTTACCTTGGATTTCCAAACCAACCCAAAAGTAGCTGGGGGATTGCATAGTGAGGAAAGCTAGCTTGTAAAGACTGGCAGCCTTATAAAGAGAGTTTCCCCAACAGAAAACCCTTATATCAATTTCATCAGTTAACTCAAAGGACTGGATCAGAACTCTCAGATCCAGGAGCTCGTCACTATTCACAGACATAAAATGAATACTCAATTGAGTTTACCCTATACTATCGATGCTCAAGTAAGTAATGAGCCTGTTCACTTGCTCGTATATGATTGTGGATTATAAGCTGGAATAATATTTTTCTCTCACATCAAACCAGTCACGTTTACGACAAAACAAACAGGCTGAATCTTGCCCAACAGTAGGCGAAGCCTGGTGTTGACGTGGACGTGTATTCGTCCTTTGGTGGACATGTGGCCGCAGATTAATCATATTGAATATAGTTATAAGTACCTGTATTGACTAGGGCAAAGGCCCAACAAAAACTAGCATGCCGGCCTAGCATCTATGTCATGTGTTTTTCTTTTCTTGGATAAATGAGCAATATTTATCTATGGTGTTATTTCTCACATTGAAAAATATTTATATATGTAACAAATCAGTAAATTAATAAATACATAAAATAAATAAAAACTGGAGTGGTACGCCGGAATGGACCAGTACCGATATATATATATATATATATATATATATATATATATATATATATATATATATATATATATATATATATATATATATATATATATATATATATATATACACTTCATGCCTTCATTTCGTGAACATTCATGACCTGTCCATCTATGTTCTTTAACGAAATTGCATCAAGATATATATCATTCATATATAACTAGTGAAAGAATGAACTGCAGTTTTGGCATAAATTGGTCTAGATCTAGATCTAAAAACTTCTATATTTATGGAGAAAGAGAAATATTGACGAACTAACTAGAGATTGATATGAGCCTACTACATACAAGTTAGTTGGACAAAAAATAGGTCTAAATTGCTAACAAGATAGGAAAATTAACAACCATGCCTCTCTAGATAAGAAAAAAATAGTGAAAGAAATGTAAAAGTAAACTTTAAAAAGATTTTAGGGATGACATAAACTTACCTTTTAAACCCAACTCTAAAGATTCTAAGGGCAAAACCTCCCCCCTCTATTTTGCCAATTTCTCACCTCCAAGTGAACTCAACACTAACATGAACAGCTATAAGTCAGCATGGCCTGCTATAGTCACAGGGAGGAAGAAGGGTATTTATAGAGAGTTCTTTTTGGCCCCGTTCGCTTGGAGGAATTCTAGAGGAATCTGGATGAATCTGTGAGAGGAAAACACTGTTCCGGATGAAAAAAGAAGCGGATCAAGCCGGGTTTAAGGGCACGCGAACGGGGACCAGTTGACTAAGAGAACCACCCTTGTTAATCATTTTCAGACACGGTTCTCTTAGTAACATCACCCCTAAAAATCTGTTTTTTCTAGGGGAAGTGGTTCGGTTTAGACAACCACCTTGAAAATCCTATTTTTAGGGGCAGTTCTCTTATGATGACCGTCCCTAAAAATGGAGACGTCTTTAGGGGCCCATTTCTTAAAGAAACCACCACTAAAAAAATTAGTTTCTAGGTGCGGTTCGTGAGCTACAGTGCTCCCCGCCCTAGTTAGAGACGGTTTCTAACATCGTCCGCCTCTGTTAGAAAATCGGAGGTGTCTATATAAAAAGTTTCTGTACCCGTCAGTGTTGCACTGTTTATATTGGACAAAAAAGACAAAAACTGATTTGCCAAAAGGGGGACAGGAGATGAGGAACTTGTAACATGTATCGAAAATACTGGTTGTCCCGTCGGGCATATTGAAATGAGTGTAGGAATGCCAGGCTTAGGTGGTGATGCCCTGCTGATCACTTTCAGCTGATGGCAGAGAGAGTCCATATTCCACTCCAGCAGATTTCAGAGTGTTCAAAAGGTTATATATGAAGAGATGAGAAACAGCTGTTCTTGTTTCGTACAGTGTGTGTACATATATATAATTTGGAGGCAAGAAGCAAGTGAATTTGTAGCAACGACGCCCTCGGAGAACACAAGCCAATGAGCTCGAAGCATACATAGCTCATATGTGAGCACTGAGGCCCGCTGGTGTGGGATCCTCCTCATGCACTCCACCACGGGTCCTCGCCCGTCCTGAAGTCGGTCTCCACCCACGGGACGAAGAGGACCTTGCCGTCGTCGACGTCGGCGTGAACCAGGGCCAGCGACTGTTAATAGAGCAGAGCAATGCCAAGCAGATCAGTTCGTTGAAGCCCAACAATCATTTCAATTAAGGAAGATCATCCAGTTGGAGGAATTTAAAATGCGTGGGGTTTGTTTTTACCAGAGGCGCCGGTCCACGGACCACCTTGCCCTGGTTGTTGTACTGGGATCCGTGGCAGGGGCAGATGAACTTGTTCTCGGCGCCGTTCCACGGCACGACGCAGCCGAGGTGAGTGCACACGGCGTTGATCCCGTAGGTGGCCAGCGTCTTGTCCTGCTCCACCACCAGGTACGTGGGGTCACCCTGCACGCGCGCGCGCGGCGGCGGCGCACACAAACACGCCGGCCGTGAGCATCAACACTAACACAACAGGCATGCCTGTCTGCAGGCGACGACGACGATGGCGTGGCGGTGGATGACTGACCTTGAGCCCCTGCGCGAGCGTGCGGTCGTTGGGACCGTGCGTCTTGAGCCACTCCTCCACCGTGATGTCGTTGCCCAGCTTGTCCTTGGCGTAGGTCCCGCCGCCGGCGTTCCCGGAGCTGCGAAATCAACGGGCCGGGGTACTATTCGTTAGTTGCTGGCCGGCTGGCCGGCCGGTAACATGTACGATATATAGTGAGCCGCTACTAGCTAGCTGTTGATGCATGGGTACGTGAGACGACACGACTCACCCGGCGGGGACGAAGAAGGCGCCGTAGGGTACGACCATGCCGACGGTGGGCAGCGAGATGGCGCCGAGGAGGAGGAGGAGGTTCATCAGCTTCCGCTTCTCCATGTCGGGGACGCGGTCGGCGGGGATGCTGCTCGCCGCCTGGCACGTGGTGCTCCGCTGGGCGCGCTCGCGGTCCATGCCCAGGCCAAGCCCCTTCACCGGCTTGCCCAGCGAAGCGCGGGACCGGCAGAGCTGCCATTGCAGGCACGGACATCATATACATATACATGTAAATAAACCATATTATGCGATTCAGATGCAACTTTGGTGGGCAAGATTGAACGGCTAGTAAGTAGTAACGCCATGGACAGAGACTCTGTTTCTCCTCGGCCAAACTCATGAGACAAGGGTCAAGGCCAGGAGAGGGAAGCGCCCCGCGGCAGAAGAAGGAAGTTGCTGGCTCACCTGGGTGGGGTTGGCGGCGGTGGAGAGCGCCGCGGAGGTCGCCATGGCTGCAGCAGCTGAGGGTCGGTCGGGGTCGGGCAAGACGGCTGGTGCTCACTCGCTGGTGCCTATATGACTATATCTTTGCCCCGGGTCCGGGTGCCGGGTGGAGAGAGAGGGGGCCGGTGATTGGTTGATGCGCAGCGACGGGCCTGCGAGGTGCGAGCACCACATGTTCGAGGCTGTGGCACACACGCGCGTGCTCTGCGTCTGGCGCGGCATGTATCGGTATTCATTCAGTAGGTAAGGGATTAATCGGGTTCATCATCATCAGTAAATAATAAATATCTTAACAAGGGTACCCTAATTATAACCAGCTGTTATATAATCACAATTCACAAAGGAATTCGCAAGATACTCTATCAGCGACTCACCATGGTTAATTAAATCTACGACTCTCTTTATTTCTTTTTCTATCTCTATCTAACTATCTATCCCCTCGTAACATTTATTGACAATTTTTTTTCGAGCGAGCCTGCTCTTTGGAAAGAATGGCTGCCGAGATTTTACTAACCTTTCGATGGCTGCTGAGATTTCACTTACCTTTTGATGATCTAGATACCTTTGGAGTGTGATTGACAACGAACTAGATACCTTCCGCTCCATCACCAAAGTAGAAGTCCACAATAGGGTCATTGCTTCCTTTTGGAAAGATCATTGGCTTCCTGATGGCCTCATTGTCATCTCACACCTGACCTGACGTCTCAGTAGTGAAGTTTTCCAGAGCGGGTTTGTTTTGTACTTACGTACTCGGCTAATTGGGTGTTGCTTGCTCGGAGCATGCAAATCTCCTACTTTTCTTTGCAGAGCGGGTTTGATTTGTACTTACGTGCTCGGCTAACTGGTGTTGCTCACTCGGAGCATGCAGATCTCATACTTTCCTTGCCGGGTGTCTACCTCGACGGCTCTAGTTACCTCAGTCTGTTGCTGCTCACCGGTAAGCGTTTCAAGACAAGAGACGCGAACACTGCTCTCCAAGCTCAGGAGATATAGATCCCTAGAACAAAATGATTTGGGAGTCAGTATTCACAAACACGGTTAAAATTTTCTCCCGTTGTACTTCAAGGATATACTGAGCACCCGCCAACCTCTTCTACAAGAACGTCCACTACCGGAAACAAGCCTTTTGCCGAGTGTCTTGGTGTTTGTCGAGTCTATTTTTCGGGCACTCGGCAAACAAACCTTTTATCGAGTGCTGCGAAGAAAAAACACTCGGCAAAATAAATGCATTCGGCAAACGATGCAAAAAAACACTCGGCAAAGACAGACACTCGGCAAACTAGAAAGAAAACACTCGGCAAATATAGTCACTCGGCAAAGAAATATGTTTATCGAGTGTAATTGTCTGGCACTAGGCAAAGAAATATGTTTGCCGAGTCTAATTATCTGACACTTGGCAAAATAATTTTATTTTTTTCTCTTTTGACCTTGAAATTTTTTCTACTCTCAACATACAACATGTGGTATTCCATGTTAAAATTTGATATATTTGTGGATCTTTTTGCTATATTTAATTAATTTATTGTATTTCTAGGATTTTTTTTTGTATAAGTCAAATTTGAACTGTAAGTGATTCAAATAATAAAATAAAATGAGTAGAAAAATGATATTCATGTTATTGAGTCTAGTGTGAGGCGTCACCCGGGAAGTGAAAAGAAATTTCGAACATCTTGTTCAAGAAACACGACCACGAACGTGTGGCCAAACAATTTTTAAATTCTAAAAAAAGCAAACGAAGCCTGAAAATCATGAGATTTGTCATGATGTGATGATATCATATGTGGATGCTGTGGTAAAAAATTGGGAAGGTTTTGCATAATTTGTCACGTACAATGTTTACAAACCGAAGCATCACAGAAGAAGAATCGTAGCGTTGAGAAGAAATCAGTAAGATTTGGAGTCAAAGTGACGATCGAATTGGGGTTTGACTTCAAAACTTTTTGTATAGGCAATAGAGAACATAGATTGTTTCATGTGAAATTTTGATAATTTTTGGATTCGTTTGATAATTTTAATTTATTAAGTGCAATTATAGAATTTTAATTGAAATAAATTAAATTTGAGCTGTAACTGCATAAAATAATAGAATTATATTTGTAGAAAAATCATATACATATTGTTGAGTCAATTTGACAAGGTATTTTCAAAGTACATCGAACAAAAAAGGAAAAACACGTTATGAAAAAAAGAAAATAAATAATAAATAATATATTTGCCGAGTGTCCCAAACCCTAAACACTCGGCAAAGATTAGTTTACCGAGTGCCGTGATCTGACACTCGACAAAGATAGCTTTGTCGAGTGTCCTCGATCCGACACTCGGCAAAGATAGCACGTTATAAAAAGCACTCCCGCCTCCCCCTCCCCTCTCTCTCGGCGCTGCCCCCTCCCCTCCCCCTCTCCCGGCGTCGCCCCACCGCCCCCTCCCCTCCCTCTCTCTCCCGCCGCCCCTCCCCTCCCCCTCTCCTGGCGCCGCCCCTCCCCTCTCTCTCTCTCTCGCCGCCCCCTCCCCTCCGTAGCGGCATCCTCTCTCCTCCCTCTGGCGCGGATCATGGCGGAGCGGCCCTCATAGCGCTCGGCAGTGCATATACATGCCGAGGCCGGGTGGATCCATGGCAGGGCAGCGCGGATCCAGGCCAGGCCCTGGTGGATCCTCAGTGTGGTGGCCCACTCGTGGCAGCATCGCGTGGGGCGACGCGGTCTCCCTCTCGTGGGTGCGGGCGGCGGCGTACCCCGGCGGCAGATCCTCCCACTCCCTCGAGCTCTGCGGCGGATCCTCCCTCTCCCTCGAGCTCGGCGATGGATCTGGCCGAGGAGCACCTCCAGCGGCTTCTCCAGGCGGATCTGCGACCGTGGTGGTCAGATCCGCGGGCGAGGTGGCCGCTCCTAGCCGCGTGCAGGGGCAGCAGCGCGAATCTGGGCGTGGGTGTGCTGGCGGTGGCGTGGTGGCAGATCTGGGCGCTGGAGGAGGCGGCGGCCGTGGTGGGCGGCAGCCTGTGGCAGCCGTGGTGGGCTGCGGCCGGTGGTGGCAATTGTTTTTTTTGCCGAAAATGTTTGCCGAGTGTTTTTGGGCACTCGGCAACATCTTTGCCGAGTGCACGACAAAAAACACTCGACAAACTAGCGTTTGCCGTAAAAGGGACACTCGGCAAACCCTTTGCCGAGTGTTTTTAGGGCTTCGCCGAGTGCCCCTGGCACTCGGCAAAGTTCCTGTATCCGGTAGTGGTTCTTGTTGACGACAAGTTTCGTAGGTGCAATAACAACATCGAAGACATGCATCATGTGTTATTTGAGTTCAATTCCATCTCCACACTCTAGACCTTGCTAGGGCCTCCCGTAGTTGGAACGATTATTGATGATGGAATCTAGAGCCTCTGCATCACCCACACCCTTAACACCAGGCTATGGTCCTCTATCATGCTTACCATTCTCTGGCCCCTATGGGGTGCAAGAAACGGAAAAGCATTTCGCGCGAACACTCATCGATAGTCTGAATCATCAACCAAAGTGGATTTTGGTCCTCTCTGGTTTTCCTAGAGCATATAAGGTCTTTTATAGAGCTACTCTAGATTTTTTAATGGAATTGTTCCATGCAACTCCACTGGGGGAAAAAGTGGAATTGTGAGTTCTGTGTGGATTTTGGCCCCTGCAGTTCTACAAGAATCCCGTGCACATCTGGTCCGACATATCTCAGCCCATCCACAGCTCGATTTGTACAAAGCATCATGTCGACAAAATATGGTCGGCAGTCTACTTAAGGTATAGGGGTTAATACAATCACAACTGTCATACAATCGATACGAGATGCACCGGCAGGTGTATCGTACCGATGTAGTCCCCGAGCTTGCTGGAAGGCGAGGTATCAGCCTTGTAGCAAGGTCTAAGTGAGAAAAAATAAATGCATCTCAACTGTATGTGAGTACAAATCACATGTAGCCAAGGAGAGCGGTCTCCGAGCAATGGTCGGAGAGTGGTCGGGGCAGTCCCCAAGCACGAGGGCGATCGAGACAGTCCCGAGCACGAGAGTGGTCGGAATAGTCCCTGAGCACGATGGTGGTCTGGACAGTCCTCGAGCACAAGGATAGTCGTGACAGTCCCCGAGCACTAGGGTGGTCGGGACAATTCCCAAGCACAAAAAGTGTGGCAAAAAACCATATGCCACTTGTACTATTATTTTATGTATTTATTTATTTACTTGTTCTGTCAAGTCCGGTCTGACACGTCTGGTAAAAAAAGTAGATGGGTATAGCACGTCATACTGCCTTTTTGTCTTGTCAAGCAAACAGCTACGTGGCACCTGTCAGTAGGTGCGTCGGCGTGGGCCCTCCCACACTGGCAACGAAGAGGCGCATATAGTGGCGTAGATCTCGAGGCTAAGTAATGCTGCAAACGTGAAAGCAACCGTCTGCGGCGCATGCGCACGTCCCCCAAGAATCCTTGGCAGACGAAACGGCATAACTCTTGGGTTAAATACGGTATATGATAGGTCAGTTACTATTTACTGAACCCCATTGCCATTCGCAACCGCAGCTTTCTTCTTCCTCTCGCCAACCCTAATACATCCGAAATCGCCACCAATCAATCCGCCGCCGCTTCGACTGCCGCCTCTGCTAAGCCCCCGCTGCTGTTGAAGATTAGAACGCTCCCCATTCACCAGTAAGGCCGGAGTCATGGCAAAAAGTGATGCGCAGAAGAAAACATGGGTCATGGCGAAGGAATGGTGGAAGTCAAAGAGCAACGAGCAGACCAGTGAAGACCTCATCATCGTGGGGGTACTCCACAATAAGGAGCTCGCAGGATGGCGTGCGCCGAAGGGCGAGGGGTACCCCGATCCACAACCAGGTGAGATCGTGGTGTTCGAGGATTTCTTTAAACGGGGTTTTGGAGTTCTGGTACATCCGTTTCTTCAGGGGCTCTGTCTTTAATACGAGATTGGGATTTGCAATCTGCATCCCAACTCGATCCTCCTTGTCGCCACTTTCATTCACCTGTGCGAAGCATATGGCGGCTTCCAGCCCCATTTCAATTTTTTCCGCCATCTTTTCTGTCTGCGGAAGAAAGGAAGCGGTGGTTCGAAGATAGCCGGCGGTGTGTACCTCAACCTCCGTGACGGCATGAAAGCCCAGTACCTGCACTGCCCATGGAACATGTCGCTCGATGACTGGTACAAGAAATGGTTCTACATCCGCGAAGAGCTGAACACGATCACGATGTGCGACACGGGCTACATTCCGAAGAAGAAGACAAGCTGGTCGGAGAAACCCGAGCATCTTGGACAAATCCTAGAAATATTTGGAATGATCCCATGGAGAAAATTGGATGGTCCGAGCGTGGTCGGGAGCTTCATCAGCCGACGGATCCAGCCCTGCTAGAGGAGGGTACATCCTGGCTATGAGTATCAAGGGAGCGCAGACCCGATGAGGACGAGGCAGAGGGCTCTTGACAAAATCGAAGTCAAAGCTAGAATTGGCGAGCTATTTAACTTAGCCGATCCAAATTATGCCAGATTGAGCGACATCGAGCATGCTTTCAAGCTTGCCCGACCTCCCCCAAAGGTAACTCGTCTTGCCGCGTACCCATAGTCTTATATTGTGGTAGGGTAAGTGGAGACTTACTGTGTTCACTCCCCTTTGTTTACCTAGTTTAATGGTCGTGATAGAGCGACAGTGTTTGTGTTACCACCCCCTGGAGTAGATTGGCCACAAGGAGATGATCCCACCACCCAGACCAGCGTCGAGATTGAGGACGAGGGCGTCGACTGGGCGGTGCTCGGAGCTGGAGAGGAGGCAGCGGCCAAAGCTGCTGGTAAGCGGCCGGCTGCCCCCAAATAGTAGAAGAAGAGATCAGTAACCACCCTGCTCACCGGGAAAGCGCTAAATATCAATGAGCCCGAGGAGGGTCCGGAGGAGAACCCGGCCAGCAAGCGTCGGTAGGCGATTTTTGCTTGGTCAGACGATGACGCAGAGGAGGGAGAGGATGCAGACATCTTTCGACTTGTCCCTCGAAAAAGGAGGAAGCAACTGGAGTCGATGGAGCAAGGTGGCTCCTCCGTGCCTGTGGTACCTACATCGCCGACGGCGGTGAAGGATGCAGCTGGGTCGACCTCGGGAGTACCTGGGCAAGGAACGCGACCGGCGATGGGAGTGACAACTCGACCGAGCACGCCACCAACCACTGCAACGCGAAGGACGAGTGGCGGAGGGGTTGAGCACCAAGGCCCAGTGACAGTGCTGGATGTAGAGGGAGACCAGGAGTCATCCGAACAGCATGTGGAGCAAGTACGGCCAAAGAGACGCGCCTTCTCCACATCATTCCGTGCTTCCAACATGTAAGTATTTGTAACCTTGAAGTAAGTTAGCAATTTGCATTGAATATGATTGCCTTCTGAACTTATCTCGGATGTACTAGTTCGGCGTCCACAGAAAGTCCGGACCAGCTAGCCGGAAGTAGCGTGGCTCTGCCAATAAGTTCAGAGCAGACTGCCCAGCAGCCGACCATCGAGGAAGCCATAGTAGAAGATCCATCGGGGCCTCAGCAAGCGAGCAGTCAGACAACAGTCCCCGAGCAGGTGGTCGAGGGACCAGCCAAGCCGGGCACGAGTGCTCCGAGCGCTAAACCTACTGAGGGCAACACCTCAACGTCGAGGGTGACGGAGCAGACCGAGGAGCAGCGGCCAGAGGTGAGAGCACAGCCCACATTTACTGACACTGCAGCTCGTGGGAAGGCTGTGGTGATCACAGATGCTGCCGACGCTGAGCTAGCACTAGGACCCGAAGAAGAGCCCGAAGAGTACGAGGTGGAGGAGGTCCTGGGCCATCCGCAAGACAAGCGACAACATGTTTATGTGTCACGTTGGCAGAACAACCAATGGGTTATCCATGAGGAAGTCCCGGAGGTCAAAGAAACCAAGAAAGTTGAACGGGCGGCGAAGCGGCTTGTTACGGAAGTGCAGGTAAGCTTCGCTTCACCCGTTGGTCTTGCTGTCAAGTCATAGTTGTCTTACTTAGCTATCTGCACACAAGACTTAATGAAGACCGCAAGGTACTGCAAGAAATGCTTTGACCAGATCGAGGGGATCGCTGTAGACAACAAGGAGCTGACGGCGGAGGTGGACCGCTTGCGCCAATGACTTGAAGCCACCAATCATGAAAAGACGGTGCAAGAGTCCTAGAACCAGAACCTGGTCACCCAGCTCAGTAATAAAGAGCGAGAAAGAACAAGTAAGTAGCCAGTTGCGTTGTTGGTAGTAACAGCTATAGTGCAGGCTTAGAAGTTGAAGTGATCCGTCTCCGAGAGGAGAACAGTCGTGCGGTCGTGGAGTGTGATCGCCTGAACGAGAACAATAGAAAACTGGCGCAAGACCAGTCGTAGCTCCGGGACCACACGACCAAGATGACAAAGGAGCTGAAAGGTAAGTTGTCCAACCGCCTTTGCTCATTTTTGTTGCCTACCATAGTTTGGCGTGGTCTGACGTTTTAAAAGCGTGTGTGGTTTGCAGTTATAAAATCAATGCAAAGAAGCATCTGGAGGCCATGATGAAAGACCGTGACGGCTGGAAGGCGCAATGCCAAGAGATCACCAAGGACCGTGACACCTGGAAAAGCCGGTGCCAGGAGGTGGCAAAGGGCATTTTGCTGGTCCTTAACCTCATCGATCCGGCGCTAGCAGAAGTTGTGCCAAGGACGCCGCAGCTGGGATTGATCGAGAGATGCCAAAAGGCATGGGGATGGTTCTAGGAGTTCGTGAAGGAGGCAGGAGAGTATGTAGGCACACATGTGCTGAGCATGGTATGTGCTCACTACCCCCTGATTGATCTCAAGTGCCTGGAGGCTAGATACCCGAAGGAGGTAGATCTAGACAAGGCCGAGGAGCTACGGATGACCCAGCTGGACTTGTTGGCGAAAATAATTGGCAACATTAACCTGTGTGGAGGTGCAACACCATCCGTACAAGGAACGCCGTCAACAAGTCTGCTGGGAGCGCCTTTATTTTCAAGCCAACCGGTGAAGCCTGTGGTCTCGACCAGCCAGGCATCGGCAGGGCCATCTTCTTCCGCTCAATCAATGCCAGAGTCCCCGAGACCCGAGCACGATGTCAGGCCCAGCGAGCAGCAGGTGCCTCATGCCCCGACCAGCCATTAGTGTAGGCTATAGCTGTAGAAGAAGATGTAGTTGTGTTATTGTAAACTTGGACCTTTTCAGGCAAGCTTGTAATAACGTAACTGTATATCAACATGATCTTGTTTGTTTTGTAGAAAACATGTTTAAGCTCGGATATTGTGCTGATGTAACTAAGTTAGAACGTGTTGGCGTTCTATTTAGTTGTACCAGTTTAGTCGACACGTCATCCTGAAAGGTTTGTATGGCCCTGGTTTGTCTTGCGGTCGGAGTGTGAGGTGCGTAGCTTGTGCACACGTAGAAACACACAAGTCAAACCAGAGAGCACCTGCCTATCACCCGTAGCGTAGAGAGCAGATCCCATGTACGCGTTGGGAGGAACCGGAGACAAGGCCTGCTCCAAGAACCCGAGAAGGAATGGTGGTCGGTTTTAACTGGTAGAGTTAGAATAACAATAGACTTCGAAATGACACATTAGAGTGGTCGGAGAAATCATAATAGCTTTATTGAAATAAATCAATAGTACAAGAGGGGTACATATCTTAGTAGCTAAGCATAGAAACGCCTAAGCTTGTCGATGTACCAGGAATTGGGTACGTCTGTGCCGTCTAGGTGAGCTAACCTATAAGATGTAGGGCGTGTAACCTCCTTGATCATGAAGGGTCCTTCCCATGGGGTTGCGAGTTTGTGGACACCAGCCTGATTCATCTTCCACTTCAGACCAGGTCCCCGACCACGAAGAACCGCTCCTTGACGTTCTTGTTGTAGTACCTACATAAAACAGCAAGGTATTTGGTTGTACGTACGCAAGAATCGAGCCGCTTCTCTTCTGCACTATTCACTTCTAGCTCCCGCACTTCATTGGCCTTGTCTTCGTCGAAGTTCTCTACCCATGCTGATCTAAAGGCTATATCTGCTGGGAGCACCGCCTCAGCGCCATAAACCATAAAGTATGGTGATACGTCGGTATTGCGACTTGGCTGGGTTCTGAGACCCCAGACCATGGCTGGTAACTCTTTGAGCCATCTTCCAAGAGCTTTGTCATTCTCTCTGTACATCCACTTCTTAAGTGCATCCAGTATCATACCATTTGCCCGCTCGACCTGTCCATTAGCTCTAGGGTGTGCCATCGAGACGTATTTTACTGCTATTCTCCTTTCATCGTAGAAGTCCCAAAAAGCATTCTCGGTGAACTGAGTACCCAGATCAGTGATGATGCTGTTAGGAATGCCGAAGTGGTGGATGACCTGGTCGAGGAACACGACAGCCTTTTCAGAAGATGCCGTGACCAGGGGCATGTACTCTATCCACTTGGAGAATTTGTCGATCAGCACAAAGACGCATGTAAATTTTCCAGGGGCCGGTTTGAAAGGCCCAATCATATCCAGTCCCTAGCATGCGAAGGGCCAAGAGGCTGGTATAGTCTGAATCTTGTGTGCTGGTACGTGGATTCTCTTGGTGAAAAACTGACAACCTTCACAATGATGGACTAGCTTCTCGGAATCGGCTACGGCTAACGGCCAATAGAACCCTGCTCGGAAAGCCTTGCCGACCAGCGTTCTCGAAGCCGCATGGTTGCCGCAGGAGCTAAAGTGGATTTTGTCTAGGAGATGTTCACCATCCTCCTGGGTTATACACTTCATTAAGATTTCCTCCTTCGTGTTCTTGCGCCACAATTTGCCATCGACGAGCAGATACTACTTACTGCGACGCATCAGGCGTTCGTTTTCTGTCCGATCGGTGTAACTGCTACCATCTGTTAGGTACTTGATGAAAGGTACTCTCTAGTCGGGCTCCTTAGTGGTCGGAAGTGGTTTGGTGGTGTTTGACGCCGGAACCGTAGCCACCAATGGCTGGTCTAGAGTCGACCGTGAGATCTTCTTCTTTGATGGAGGGCGCAAGCAGGTCTTGAATAAATACGCCATGTGGGACTTTGGCTTGAGATGATCCTAACTTTGACAGCGCATCTGCTGCTTGATTTTTGTCCTGGACTACATGTGTGTACTCGATGCCATAGAACTTGCCTTCCAGCTTTCTGATCGCTTTGCAGTATGCGTCCATCTTTTCGCTGGTCGTATCCCAGTCCTTGTTGAGTTGGTTGATGACCAGAGCCAAGTCTTCGTAGACATAGAGACGCTTGACACCAAGCTCGACCGCAATGCGCAGACCGTGTAGGCATGCTTCGTACTCGGTGGCGTTATTAGAAGCTGGGAAATAAATCCTGAGGACATATCAGAGCTGCTCCTTGGATGGTGATATGAAAAGGACTCCTGCTCCTACGCCGTCGATGTTGAGAGAGCTGTCGAAGTACATCTTCCAATACTTGGCAGGCCCCTAAGAGGCAGGTGTGCTTAAGTCTGTCCACTCGACGATGAAATCGACAAGTGCCTAAGACTTGATTGTAGTACGGCTTGCAAATTCCAAGGAGAAAGGGCATAGCTCCATTGCCCATTTGACGATGTGCCCGTTCGCATCCTTGTTGCGAATGATGTCTCCCAGAGGGTACTCGGTCATGACCATGACACGATATCCGTCGAAGTAGTGTTTCAACTTTCGGGATGTAATTAGTATGGCGTAGATCAGTTTCTGAATCTGTGGGTACCTGGTCTTGGATTCATTGAGCACCTCATTGATGAAATAGATTGGTTGTTGTACCTTGTAGACGTGGCCGGGCTCGTCACGCTCGACCACCATGGTAGTGGAGACCACTCGATCAGTTGCCGCAATGTAAAGCAGGAGGGTTTCGTCTTCTCTGGGAGCAGTGAGGACCAGAGGTGATGTAAGGAATTGTTTCAGCTATGTAAAGGCAGCATTTGCTTCCTCTGACTACTCAAACTTCTCGGATGCTTTGAGTAGCTGGAAGAACGGTAGTCCTTTTTCGCCTAATCTAGATATGAAACGACTAAGGGCAGCCATGCATCCGGTAAGCTTCTGAACATCCTTCACCTTTTTGGGCGGCTTCATGTCCAAGACAGCCTTTACTTTCTCTAGGTTAGGGCGTATGCCGTCGTGACTGACGACGTTGCCGAGCAGTATACCAGATGGAACACCAAAGATGCACTTCTTTGGGTTTAATTTCCATTGGAATGTGTTAAGGGCTGCAAAGGTGCATTCTAGGTTGTCGACAAGAGTATATGCTTCCTTGGTTTTGACAACTACGTCGTCAACATAAGCCTCGATGAGGTCATCTTTTATCTCGTCTTTGAGGCAGGCCTGTATGGCATGTTGGTAGGTAGCCCCAGCGTTCTTGAGCCCGAACGACATGATCGTGTAGCAGTAGGCGTCGAAGGGCGTGATGAAGGATGTCTTGATTTGGTCGTCCTTTTTGAGAGCGATCTGGTGATAACCAGAGTAGCAATCGAGAAAGGAAAGTAGCTTGCAACCGGCAGTTGAATCTACGACCTCGTCTATGCGAGGTAAGCCGAAGGGGTCTTTAGGGCAGTGTTTGTTGAGATCAGTGTAATCAACGCACATTCTCTATTCCTTATTCTTTTTGCGTACAAGAACCGGGTTGGCTAACCACTCGGGATGATACACTTCTTTGATAAATCCGGCTGCTAAAAGTCGTGTAACTTCTACCCTAATAGCCTCCTTTTTGTCGTGAGCGAACCGTCGTAGCTTCTGCTTGATGGGTTTGGCCTTGCCATCGACATTTAAGGAATGCTCAATCAAGTTCCGAGGTACATCGGGCATGTCAGTGGGTTTCCATGCGAACACGCTCACATTGCTTCTCAAGAACCTGACAAGCGCGTCTTCCTATTTAGGATCTAGGTTGGCCCCGATAAGGGCCATTTTGCTGGGATCGCCGTCGACCCGCTGGATCTCTTTGTGCTCTTTGGACTTGATGTTCTTGCGTGGGGCCTCGAGCTCTGGGATCTCTAGGTGATCGGCTGGGGTCTTCTTGGCGTCGAGCGTGGTCTCGGCCATGCGAATAGAGAGGTCGTGAGCCTCTGCTATTTTGAAGCTGTCATCCTCACAGGTATACGCTGCGTATACGTTGCCCCTGAGAGTTAGAACCCCTTTCTCAGTAGGCATCTTGAGCACCAAATACCTGTAGTGAGGTATGGCCATGAACTTGGTGAGCGCTGGTCGACCAAGGATAGCATGGTAGGTGCCTTCAAAGTCGGCGACCACGAAGTTGACGTAGTCGGTGCGGAAGTGGTCTGGGGTACCAAATTGCACAGGTAGCGTGATCTGCCCGAGAGGTGTAGAGCTCTGTCCGGGGAGAACACCCCAGAACTGTGCCTCGTATGGCTTGAGATCAGCCTGGGTTATCTTCAGGGCTGGCAAACTGTTCTTGAACAGTATATCGATGGAACTGCCGCCGTCAATCAGCACTCTATCGAACTAAACCTTGTTGATACAAGGATCGAGAACTAGAGGAAAACACCCTGGCTCAGGTATTGTGGCCCATTGGTCCTTTCTGCTGAAGGAGATCTCGCGGTGAGACCAAGGAGGGAGCCGCGGATCGGCGATGAGGTTGTCGGCATTGGCCACGTTCAAGCAAGCGCGGGCGAGCAGCTTGCGCTCTCGCTTGGTCTCGATGGACACTCTGCCCCCAATGATGGTGTGGACGCGGTCGGTTGGCTTGACGTACTTGTGACAGGGATCTGCGTCTTCATCATCGTTGTCCTCGTTATGCTGCTCCCCTGCGTCGTTAGGCTTGTCGGATTTATCCGGAGCCTGTTGGCGCGTGTAGATGGATTTGAGAACACAGCAATTCTCCATGGTATGGTTTGACTTGGGATGGAGCTGACAGGGTCCCTTCAATGCTTTGGCGTAGTCTTCTTCGTAGTTGCGACGTCCACCACCTTTTTTAACGGTGTTGACTTCACCGTCATCTTCCTGAGCACGCTTGCCCCTGTAATCGTCATGGTGATTACGCCGCTGATTACGCTGGTCGTCGTGGTCGTGGGGATCATTGCGCTGGTTATGGCGATCAAAATTGTCGCTCCGACCATGGTTGCCGCGGTAATCGTCGCGGTGTGGGGGGTGGTCGGAGCGTGGAACCCTTGCTGCTTCTTCGATGATTATCTTTTTAGCATCATCGGCGTCCACATATTTTTAGCAGTGGCTAGGAGCGCTGTGACCGATTCAGGTCTTTTGCGGAGGAGCTTGTCCCTTAGGGCATCGTGAAAGCGGGGACCAGTGATGAAAGCTTCGATTGCCTCGTTGTTGGAGATTGATGGGACTTTGATGCGCATCTCCGAGAAGCATCGGACGTACTCGCGTAGTGGCTCATCTTTGCGATCTCGAATCCGCTGCAGATCATATTTGTTGCTGGGTTGTTCGCAAGTAGCAATGAAGTTGTCGATGAATGCTTGCTTGAGCTCTTGCCAAGAATCAAAGTAGTTCGCTGGCAAGCTGACCAGCCATTGGTGGCCTGCATGGCCGACGGCGACTGGGAAGTAATTAAACATGACGTTCTCGTCAGCCATGGCTGATCTGCATGCGGTTTCGTAGAGCATGACCCATAACTCGAGGTTCTCCTTGCCGTCGTACTTCTGGAGTTTTTCGAGCTTGAAGTTTTTGGGCCATATGACTTGGCGAAGGTGAGGGGTAAACTGCTTCAAACCCAGAGGGCCGTGGGTAGTATCATATTCCATACGGCGATAGCTTTCGTGGGATGCACGATCGTTGGCTCTTTGGTTAATGCGATCGCGCAGATCGCGTTCTCCGAGGGAATGGCGGAGATCGTTATTGCCATCACGGCGATCCCGATTGCCCCCCTGGTTGACTCTGCGACCGTGGTTATCACGGCGATTGTCGCGGTTGTCTCATCGATTATCGTCCCGGTTGTTGCGGCGGTTGTCATCCCGACCACCATCATGACCACCGTTTCTGCCTTGACGGTTGTCTGATGGGTCGTTGTTGTGCGAGCCACGTTGGTTGGGTGACTGTGGGCGACTTGAGTACTAGCGACTGCGGCTTGATTCGACTGAGACGGACGGAGCCCGGGCTTGGTTTGCAATCTCTACGGTCTAGGCTATAGCAGCCGTCAGGTAGGCTTATACATCATCACGAATTGCCTGGATTTCCGAGGTATTGGGTAGTCGTTGCATTGTCGCCATAGCAACAACTACGTTGGCGCTTGGAGTCCTAAAGACCTGCTTTTCCCCTACCCTATCAAAGGCATTGTTGAGATCGCGTGGCTAGAACCTTATGCGTCGTGCCTCCTCTTCTGCCTCAGCTTCAGCTTGTCTACGATTAAACCGGTCAATATTGCGTGCTTCGCGTGCTAGCCTTTCTTGTTCTGTTTCGCCAACTGCCGGTGGTTCATCATTACTGACGACATTGATCAAGTCTCCTCGCCTTGGTGGGAAAGATGGGAATCGTGGGAAACCCGAGGAGTGGTCTGGGATATCCAGATCATATTCAACTTCTCCATTGTCACGATGCTGGAGCTCAGTGTGGACGGAGCCAATAGATGCGATGCTGGACGGGGAGCTTGAACTGCCCTCTTGAACCATGTGGACCGACCCTTCTTGATACTCCTCGATCCGAACCATGTTGACGAAGTTGCGTGGCTTTGGCCGATGTCGATGTATAAAACACAGATCCGAGCAGCGTTGTATATTGTGCGCGTAGTTGGAAGCAGTGTTTCGCAGGTCGTAGAGCTGAGCCTGGTAGTTCTCCATCGAGGCTTCGCACTCGGAGAGCCAGAGACCCGTCGCGGGGGCTGGTCGGCGATGAACGGAGCGCCCTTCAGGATTAGACGTGACCACGAGATCCGTACCGAGTCGTGCAGGACGACTGGCCCGAGCTAGTCGGGTAGATCTGTTGTGGGTTGTGGTTACCTGCTCGGTAGGTTGATTTTGAATCGAATCTACCAGAGCTAGGGTTTCAGCAAGCTTGGTGCCGACCTGATCGATGGAGTCGAGCAGGTCGGTGTTGTCGATCTGCCTCCCTTTGTAGCGAGGAAGCGAACGACGGGTTGTCGGAGTGGCTGAAGATGATGCTGGTGTGGCCGGAGCCAGGTCCAACGTGGTCGGAGCCGTAGCCGATGCCGGTGAAGCAGTGGTCGACGCAGATTGGATTCGCGCCTCCTCCGTGGTCATGGCGATGAAGTTGTCGGTGCCAGTGGTCCAGGTGATCTAGCCGATGGTGAACGTGAGGCCGTTCGGCGTAGCCATGGATCCGGGGATGATGACCATCTTGTTCTTCTGGGGAGCAGTACGCACACCCCCTACCTGGCGCGCCACTGTCGACGAAATATGGTCGGCAGTCTACCTAGGGGTATGCCCAAGGTAGTAGATTATCGGCAGACAGGTGCGCAAGCTACGAACGAGATGGTGACGCAAGACAGACACGAGGTTTTATCCAGGTTCGGCCGCCGTGAAGGCGTAATACCTACGTCCTATGTCTGATTATATTGCTGTATGTCAATGAGAGATGTTTTTGAGAGGGGTCCCCTGCCCGCCTTATATAGTCTGGGGGGCAGGGTTACAGATCTGGAAACTAATCCTAACCAGTTACAATTGCCATAGGTGGCCGGATAAGGATTCCTATTCTAACCGACCAGGATCTTGCTTGATCTCCAAGTCTGCCTTGATTCCTTGCGCGGGACTCCGAGCAGATTGGCCGGGCCGTGTGTCGTCTTCTAGTGGGCCAGACCCCCTGGTCCGGGCCGGCCCAAGCCTAGCCGTAAGGGTATAGGGGTTAATACCCCCACACATCCTATAAACGGAGATTCATCATGTTCGCTTGATCGTATTAGTTATGCTTATCAGTCATGATACAATATTTTTCTCTCACAACAAAACAATATTAGCCGGCTTATAAACCACAGAAACGATTAAGCGAACAGGGTGAATAGGGCCACGATCTTGTCCTAGGAACAACTAGGACCCATTTCTACATACCGAGGAGGCCCATATATGCCCTTGTTTTCTCCGTGGATTTGTAGACGACTTGTGTGAACAATTTTTTAGTCTTGATCGATAAACTATTTTTTATTTTCTCTATATTTGTATAGTTATTTCCAAATTCCAATATTTTTGTTTGACCAATGAAATTTTGACGCTCTAGCAGGGGCCTCTACCCAAATCTGACTAAAAAAGGTACATCATGCACCATAAATAAAAAGAATTAAAATTTTGTTTGACAAAGTGAGAAAGAAATCAATGAAGGAAACTCAGACTGTAGACTGTTTTTAGGATTTCGGCCCTGTTCATTTCGCTGAAATTTGGCTACTACTGATGCTGATGCTGATTTGTTGTTAGAGAAAAAACACTGTTTCTTCGCTGAAAAGTCCTGCTGAAGTACTGCCGAAGCAGTTTGCACAGATAATTTCGCATTTCTTGCTATAGCTCCGCTAACTGATGGTTAAAATTAATTCTAGCTGACGAGCCTAGTTTGTCAACCGCGTCACATCCAATAGGTCCATATTTGGCACCAGCTTTACCTAGGTTAGAGTTAGAGAAGCCATATTTTTAAGTGACTTTACCTTTATGGTAAAAAAACGCCTCCTTCCCATTACAACTTTTCTTTCAAAGCCGTTTTTGGAGTTAACATTTGGCAAGATTTTGTCAATAAACTAGAGAAGTGGGAGCTGAACTCCCTAGGTACACTGTCTCGTTGGTGGTCTCATGTAGTGCCATGTAATTTTAATTTCTTTCAAAGCCGTTTTTGGAGTTAACATTTGGCAAGATTTTGTCAATAAACTAGAGAAGTGGGAGCTGAACTCCCTAGGTACACTGTCTCGTTGGTGGTCTCATGTAGTGCCATGTAATTTTAAGACGACTTAATAATAGATAATAACATATACGATGATTGTCTTTTAAGTTGTCTCATATTTACCCATAATTCTTTAATTCATGCATAGAATAAAAGTAAAGTTGTGAGTTGCATGACAATAATAACTCATACACTGTTACAATAGTTGTCTTATAATCTAAAATTTTAGCTCAGGAGACGGTTGTTTCATGAAACAACGATCTCTTTCTCTCTCTCATCTCTTTTTTCCCCTTCATATCATAAGATATCCTACATGACACTGCATGAGACGGAGTATAATACCGCTATTGTGATTTAGATGTGAAAAGGCTTTTTTTCAAAAAAAAAAGTGAAAATGGCATAAATTCAAATAAAGCCAAGAAGAATTGCTTGCTAGTAATTTAGATGTGACCAGCTTGCTAGCTGAATCAAATAATAGAAAATATCTTGCTATTAGAAGTTCTGCTCTCCTTTTTTCCCTGAAAAAATGGTTTCTTTTTGGTCGCTCAATCTCATGTGTTTTTCCCCGTGTTGCATTTGCAGTTGAAGATCATGAGACATCCCTGTTAAATTAGCTGCTTATAACTAGAATTCTCTCTGATAAATGGTTCAGGCCATAGATGTTCAAAGGGCCAGACCGGCCTAGCATGGCACGGCAACAGGTCGGCACGGCCCGATGGGGGTCGGGCCGACAAGGCACGACGTGCCCTGCGGGCCGTGCTGCCATGGGCTTGGTGCTTGGCCGACGGCCCAGGCACGGCCTGCTAGGGCGTTTTTCGTGCTGGGCCAGCCCGAGAAGCATGGCTAATCTAGCGTGCCGGCCCGGCCCAAGGCCCACTATACTGAGTCACCGACAGAGAGAGAGAGAGAGAGAGAGAGAGCTAGAGAGGGGGAGGCCAGGCAGGCTGCCGTCGTTGCGAAGGCCGTGGACGACGCGACCTCTCCATCCCTGACCTCTCCGCACCTCGACTTGGCTGGATCCGTGGAGGATGAGCGATGAGGAGGCCGGATCTGCGGAGAACGAGGTCGTATCCACGCAGAGGAGGCATAGGGAGGAGCAGCAGCACGTGGCGGTGAGGAGGAGGTGACCACCGTCGGCGGTAGTGCGGGGGCGGTGAGGAGGCGGTAGCCACCGTCGGTGGCTCGCCGTTGGGGGCCACGGAGGCGAGTCGGGAGAGTGTGGTGGCCGGCAGGGAGGCGAGTCGTGCGGGAGAGAGAGTGGGGGCGGGGAGGCGATGTGGTGAGCGAGTCGCGACGCCGACTCGCGACCGCGACCGCGAGCGGTAGGGAGTGCGGCGGCGGGTTGGAGTGGAGGTGGGAGACTGGGAGGTGGCGGCTGGAGGAGAGGAGCCCGCGGCGGCGCACCCCGCCGGCGAGTCGCGAAGAAGAGGGAGCGAGCGAGAGAGGGGAGGAGGCGAGGCGAGGGACTGGGCGAGAGCCGAGAGAGAGCAGAGTGCGGCGGCAGGGGAGGGAGAGGGTAGGTGGTGGGGTTAGGGTTGGCCTGCTGGGCTGTTGTTGGCCCTTTGGCCATTTTACGGCGGGGAGGGGGAGGTAGGCCGAGCCGCTAGCGGGCCTCTTGTTCTGTAGCAGGCCTTGCCGTGCCAGCCCACGTGCCTAGGGTAAGGCCCAGGCACGGCCTGCTCCTCTGTGTCGGGCCAGCCCGGGCCGTGCTTGGTCCGGGCCAAACAGCGGGCCTTGGACCGGGCCGACGGGCTCGGACTGCATGGCCATATATAGGTTCAGGTGACGTGATTTTGCACCCTACTCTACCAAAGCAATTTCACCTGTTAACGAGAATAGACAGTAGACACCTGCCTGCTGCTGAAAAAGGATCCAGAAATCGAGTATCCTGTTCAGACATCAGATTTAGAGGGTGTTTGATTTCTTCATCTAAACTTTAGTCGTTGTCCCATCAGATGTTTGGACACATGTATAGAAACTAATTGCATAGTTTGCGACTAATTTGCGAGATAAATTTTTTAAGCTTAATTAGTCCATGATTTAACAATGTGGTGCTACAATAAATGTGTTAATGATATATTAATTAGACTTAATAAATCCATCTCGTAGAGTAGTGACGAATTCTGTAATTTGTTTTTTTATTAGTATCCAAACACCACATGTAACATCCTTATATGATAATTTCTAAATTTTAGTCACGGGAACAAAGAGGGGTTCATTTACTAATTTTAGAAGCGCATTCAAGGAACAGTTTCACACTGAGTGGATCGAAAGCAGCCGCTCCATGCATCAATCAACAGCTCGCCGTCGCAGGGACAGAAATGAAGCACAGAGCAGTCAAGAACCAATGAACCAAGCTCAATAGAATCCGTTTCAGCTCTATGAATTCGCCTCGCCTGCTCTAATCCTATTCCAATCTATGTATGACAACAATAACCAAGGAATTGGATCCGCTGGGCATCCAGCAAGATCTTTATGAGAAAAAAATATTTTTTTGAAAGAAATTATGAGAAAAAAATAATCAAAGAATGGTGCGCCATTTTGCCATCTCCCGGCCCCGGCGGCGCAGCTATCTGAACCCCATCCTGAGCGAGTGGCTTCCCCGTTTCACGGTGACCCCGTCCGAAGCGCCACCAGCGCCCGGGCGCACGGCCTCCGGCAGCGCCGCGTCAGAGCGCGCCAGCAGGACGGCCGTCGACGGAGGCGGGCACGGGGCGGTGACGAAGAGCCGGGTGATGTCGCGGAGGGGCGGCCGCCGCCGCGGCGCCTTGCTGCCCCCGCCCGGTCTCTCTCATCGTCTGGCGCTTGACGGCGATGCCGCGCGCGGCGGACGGCGGCGGCGCGTTCTCCTTGTCGTCGCTTGCCGCAGCCGATAGACTGAGAACGGCATACTGGATGGATGCCTCTGAGATGCGGAACGGAGGGTTGGGTGTAGGTGGAAGGGTGAAGCGAGGAGGGAGGAGATCTGTCGTGGAGAAGGAGAGGGACGGGATGGCTGAGCGCCTGAGCAGGATGTGTGGGTGCTCGCTGGTTGGATTTGTAATGGGTCAAGGGTGGGTGGTGGAGGAAGACAATGCCGCCCGCCATGGCTCTGAAATTTTGAGCTTGGAGAGAAGAGTTTTGTCGAGGAGGGAGGGAAGCCATGGATATAGATTCGGAGGGTGTGTGCTTTCCAGATTTGGATTCGACGAAGGTATGGGGTTCCCGGGCTAGAGCGAGAGGAGGGAGAGGCTGCAAAGTTCCTGTTTTTTTTTTGGTGCGGCCGCCAGCTGCCTCGCGGCGCTCGGCCGGACGCTGGGGGAATGGGTTCCAAATTTTTTCTGCCCGCTGTCGCCAGACTTCCAGAGGATTTGCGCCAAATTTGGGCGCGCCCGGCTGCACGTGACTGACTGATTGGCGCCGATGCTGATTGATGCCGCGTCGCCCGTCAGTGAAAGGACAAATTCTTTTTTTTTTGCGCAAAGTGACAAGACAATTCTAAAACCTCATACCCAATCATACATACCTCTCTCTTGGACGAGCAAATACTCTTCAATTAAAAAAGAAAATGCAATTCTAGATCTTTAGAATGTGGGGATTTTTAACTTTATTTTACTAATATGAAATTCAAATGATTTATGCGAAATTCATATATGACCCTAAAAGAATTCATGTGTTCCAAAGCCTCTAGATCTAGTATAAGTCTATTTAACGGTTTGACTAAAGTATATAGAATATAATAATAGTATTGTCATTATGATTCCAAATAGCTAATAGTACTATGAAATGTAGGCAACATATCAAGGTGCAACCAACCTCTCTGTGTAAACCCGTGCACAACCAACTGCGGGGGGAGAGGTGGGAGGGGGGATTTGCAAAGTGTAAGTAATCACACTTTTGCAATCCCCGCTCCCACCTCTCCCTAGCTTTTGGGCAAATAAATCCCCCCCATCCCACCTCTCCCCACAGTTGGTTTGCATCGGTTTGCCATCGGAGAGATTGGTTTGCACTAGATATGTTCCCGAAATGTATTATATGATTAATTTAATTATACTTATCTAATGTCATAAATGTTAGGACTTGTTTGGATGATAAATTCAAAAAAGGAGAATCAAGAAACTATGGTTTTATGCGAAAGGGTCTATAGCCTAATAGTTATAAGAGCCTCTGTAGCACATCAGATCCTGCGTTCGACTCCCCATGGGAACAAATATTCTAGGATTTAATTGGCGTTGTGCTTTCAGTGGTACGCGATGTTTCCGTTGACAGTGAGACGCCTGTGGTGACTTATGATCATAAGGGTAAGGCTTACGTGCGTGCGTTTATAGGGGTGAGTGTGCGCACGTTAGGACATGCTATGAATTCAGCAACATTATCCATTTGGATAAATTGAGGGTCTGATTAGTTTGCTTCCAAAATTTGTTATGCCAATGATTTGGCAAGCCATGATTTTGGCTAGTATTTAGTTTGCTACCAAAACTTGCCAAACTCTCAATTGGCTTGCCAAATCTATGGCAATGTTTTTGCCCAACTTTTGGCTTGCCAAATCTTTGGCATGACAAATTTTGGATGCCAACCAAGCAGGCCCTGAATCCGATGTTTAGAATAATGTACCTTCAACTTCATAAGTTAGGACATCATTTTAGAAAAGGCATGGTTGTGTATGGACAAAAGGCACATGTGAGACCATCTAGTGGGGATGCGTCTATCAAAACTACGAAGTACATGATGGCACAGACAGTGGTTTAGCTTTGATTTTAAGATATGATGGTCTTAAAATCAATTTTACAACTGCAAAAGCAGTGGAACAAAAATCTTAGATAGTGGGAATTTTACATTTTTTATAGCATGACCAATGGAATAGCCGATAATTTTGCTCATCGTCCCAGTTCTAGGGTGCCCAAATCGATCATGCCAAGTTTGGAATGCATCGACATGTTGGAAAATTATCTTATAATCAACAAGTTGTATGGGCTTAATGTTTGTATAGTATAATCGAGACCTAGTGAAAGATTTTTTTTTCAAAAACTTGTTTGCCATTAAAAGCATCTAGGCCCCCAGTTGGGTTTCGGTGATTAATGACGATACGAGATTACTATGACTAATGTGTGTTTTGTAGAGATAATTTGAGTTAGGTCATGGTAATGGAAATTGATTGGGCAATCATGTTTGTCATGCCCCTGTCAATGGAAATCGTTTTGGTTTTTAAAGGATGGACGACAAGGTTAAGGACGGACTAGTTCTAAGTGTCATTGATGTTGAAAAGACACATAGAGTAATTTAGGACTTTATTTTTCCTTTGGCCGTACTATTAAGGGGGGTATGCACTAGTAGCTTAACCTAGGTGAGTCTAATGGATTAGGTGTGGTGCGCACTTATCAAACTTAGCACGAGGTAGCTCTGGAATAGCCCTAAGATCGATAGAAGTCAACTTCATTCACAAAGAATTTCGAATTGGAAGTGAATGGAGAGTCAAATGACTGACCAGACGCTGGTTTGGTTGTGACCGGACACAGCTTGGAGAGTTCGGGTCCAGTTCATTTGATCGGCAAGCAGCTGTTAAGAGTGCGGACCGGACGCTTGTGACAGCAGTGCTCATTACGACGCGACGCTAGCCATATCTATAGCAGCGTGGGACAGGCCTGTTGACCACGTACCGGATGCTAAACAGAGAAGTGATCGAACTCTGGGTGCCAAAGCGTTCTGGTCTCAACATCAGTAAGGTTCCAGAGAGGGTTTTTGATGATCGGTAACGTGTCCGGTGGGTGCTGACTGAACGCAGGGTCATAGTCCCGACCAAAGCTTAACCGCTCTCCTCTGACACAGTGGCGGGTACAACTGACCGAAGCGTCCGGCCACCCTGACTAGAGTGTCCGGTCAGCCCGCAGAGTGATAACTCAGCCTCCAAACATATGTTTTGAATGAGAGGGTATAAATACTTACTCCACTCATCCATGGGAGGTCTCTTGCCCATTTGTTCAGCTGAGAAACACCTTTTGGAGTGCAAAGGGAGAGCAAGAGCCTAGTGGGTGATTGTGATTTGGGGGATAATCCAAGATTAAGAACCTCATTAGCAGCATAGGGAGTAGCAAGTGTGCATCCACCTTACTCATTAGGCTTGTCTTGGTCAAGTGAGAGTTTATGCTTGATTACTCTCGGTGATCGCCATCACCTAGACGGCTCGGTGGTGATTGGGAGCTTGGTGATCATCCGACGAAGCTTGTAGATGAACCTAAGTCAAGTTGTGAGCGGTTGTGGGCGATTCACTATGATGGAGTGTCAAAGAATCAGCCCGTAGAGAGCACTTGATCCTTGCGCGGATCAAGGGGGAGTCTACAACCCTTACGGCGGGTGCTCTAATGAGAACTAGTGGGGAGTGGTGACTCTCCAATACCTTGGAAACATCGCCGTGTTTCCTTTCCCTCTTTTTACTTTGAGTATGTACATTTGAGCAATTTATTTTATGTCTTTATATCCTAGAATTGCCTTACTAGAGTAGGATTGGAACCTAGGGTGCAAAACTTTGGGAGAACAATATAATCACTTTTTAGACACAAGGGGTGAAATGGGCTAAGTGTAGGGCTTAATTATTGTAAAAATTAGAATTAGCCCAATTCATCCCCCTCTTGGGCATCTTGATCCTTTCAGCCATATCCAGTGAGCTCAATTAAGAGAAGAAATTCCTCTTTATTGTCCTCATATGTTTTTCACATGGAAACCATTCTTATAGATGTCTCTATAACTTAATAGGTGTGCAAGTCGAATCAGGATACAACAAGGCATACTCTATCATTATTTGTGCACCTATAGGGAGAGTGATAATGGGTCTACCTGAACTAACTATTCAATGCATCGTGCATCCAATGATGGTCATAATATTTCCTTCTGTTTTCTTAAGAGCATGGAAATATTTCATCTCCATAAGTATAGAACTTGTAGTACAAGTGTCTACAAGGCATAACTTCTTATGATTGACATCAAAAGACACCTATATATGTAAAACAAGAATTTAATCAAACCCTTATGTAACATATATAATTATACATACACAATATATCGAACATCAAGTACATGAGTACGACATTACAATACCTTTGAGTTTGCACAATTTAAGAACAACATTGATAAGTGTGTACAACTCTCAAGGACGATGGGTTGGTACCACTCAAAACAACAATGAGTTTGTACAATTTTAATTATTATAACATGTATCAAGTGTGATATCAACTAGGGATCGAGATTAAACTATCTCCAAACATGTCACTAGAAGCAAAGTCAATAACCATGTCATTCGTCCATGGTAGGTTCTCTTGCACATGAAGAGCATTGTTGTTCTCTTATTCCTTTTTGAGCCTGGTTGGAACAACCCACTTCCTGAATAGCCTCAGAAGCAAGATTGAAGTGTGCCTCATATCTTGTTTCTCCTACTGATTTTGCATATTTTTGGGACTTTTGGTAGAAAGCAACAAGGTGCTTAGGAGCACGATAATATTTGGCAAAATGTTAGTAATCACCACATCTATGATATTTGGTGTCATTTCTAGATTTCGCATTGTCCTTCTTTCACTTTTATGAATTAGATCTTTGCCTTTTGTTGTGTTTGCATTTACCAGGATTTGTTCCTTGGAAATGATTCCATTCAACTTTTGTTATTCTGAACATTATTATGTAGATCATGAACCTCAGGAAGAGGCATCAAACCAACAAGGCACTTATGATGATTCTTCATAAGAAGTTCATCATGTTTTTCAGCCTAAGTCCATACATGATTAAGTTGAGAATAAATCTGGTAATTAATTAGCTAGGTATTACTGCTACAATACTCTATCAGCTAGAAGCATAGTGGAGAGTGTTTTTCAGCCTAAGTCAATAAATGGTGAAGAATGGTAATCACCATAAAGATGTAAACCATTTCCAAATATCCAAAAACTTTATTTTGGGAGAAACACAGTGTAGATAATCAAGTTTCAAAGGAAAATAATGTGGACCTCTCAGTAATGGGTGATTAAATCACTACTGCTGGCATTCTCTTTGAGCAGAATAATTTAGTACGAACTAAACGTAGCCAATGCCTTGTCATATGCTATTGTGGTCATAGTTGTATAAACAAGTGTACTAATGATCTTATGTTTACTGTTGTCAAATTAGTTTTATAAGTCTTCTCGGCTTGATGATGAGCGCACCGTGCACGGTGGTAGGGAGATGGGACGCGTAGACTCTCATCATGATCTCACTCGCGCCTCTTCACTAGATCGGTAAAGAGGACGCTTATTTCCACCAGCTTGTGCACATCAACCCTAGGCCAATAGATCTAGTAGAAGGTGTGGCTGGTGGAGAGGAACAAATGCAGATGAATCTTGAAGAAGGTGTAGCCGATAGATCGTAGTAGAGGCATGGCTGAACCCACTGAATCTCAGAGCCATGGTGGCGACACTACCCTCAGTCGATCGGGTCTTTCTCCTCCATGGCTTCATTTGAAAATTGGGGCCTCCTCCACGATGTTCTCAAGGCCCCTATTGTAGATCTGGGGTGTGAAAGGGAGTGGCGAATGAGAGGGTAGGTGTGGAGTGGAGGGCGGTTGCTAAGTGGAGGTCGCTGGGAGGTGAAGAGAGGGCGCCATAGAGGTAGTAGGAGGCAACATAGAACATAAGGATCAGGGATCGTTGAACTATGTGAGGACTCTTAGGGTTGGAATGCTTATATGGGCGTAAGCTTTTTTTTGTGAGTGAGTGCTTATGAGGCCCTGCATCTAAAAATAGGATGAATTTTGAGAGATGGGCCTCTTTAGCCCATAGCCTCAGTAAATCCATTTACAAAGGCTATTTTACTCATGAGGTGCCTATGCCTATGCATTAATAGAGATGACATTTTTCTCACCTGTAAATGAAGTGCAGTGCCTCTTAAAATTATTTATTTGCTGTAGTATTCGTCTTAGGCATATGTTAAATAGAGGCAATTAAAAATTAATTAAAAGACAAACATTTGAATCGTTTGTTACTTTCATATCATTCAATAGCTTTGTCCTAAGTGTGGAACCACCTATTGGTGATGGTGTAGTTGAATGAGTATAGTTGGCACACTAGAGTACACTGTGGGGATGGCCAGATTGGGGGTGGGGTGGGCAAGCACATTGTGGAGATGGCAGGCGGGCGGCTGCAGCGATCAGCGAGCGCATAGTAGCCGTGGTGGATGAGCTCGCGGCGACAAGGTCGGGCGAGCGCACTGCGTACCACGAAATGCATGACATCACTATTGCAGTGGGTGTGCAAGAGAGGAAGAAAAGAAAGGGAGTTATGGCAATGGGTGAGGGAAAAATTGCGGAGGTAAACTTTTGATGTGCTAGGGTTTGGTGAGTGGACTCCTCTGAAAACTATGCACAATCTGGGCTGGTCAAGCCCAAGCAAGCCCAATCCATATGTACCGACCAACTGTTCAACTGAAAAGCAAAATAAAAATACCAACCGACGTTCTGTTGAGATAACGACAAATGACGATCAACCGTCCATTAGAAATCTTTACCTTCCGACCTTCTAACGGTAATTTGGTATTTTTAACGAACCACATTCGATTTTAATTTTCGACTTTGGGTATAATGAGTTTAGATTGGGCCTGCCATTTATGCAGTGATCAAAGGTCTACTCTAGAAATTTTTACAGTTGTTTGATTGATAACACAAGCGAGGATATATAAACGGCGCATGTGAGGTGTAAGTATTTAGGCAGAAGTCCATCTTAATTGCATAAATTACACTTCTTTATTTCCTTCCTTCCTCTGTTAGGGCGCACTACTTCGACCAATCTCCAGTCAGTTGGTTTTTTGTCCACTTTGTGCCCATGGATGGATGGGATGTCACACTTCTGTGAGTTTCCAGCCTCGTTTAATACTCACCTGCTAGAAGACTGTCTTGTACTTCTCAATAGAAGTAGGTAAACGGTTGAGTTAAATCACCTACAGGATAAGAAGATAAGGTATTCTATCACCATTGCCGTGTGGCTGAAGCACTGGCGGAGCCACGTAGAGGCCATCATGAGCTCCGGCCCCTCCTTGCCTTGCATGAAATTCCAGAGATAGTATTTTTGTTTGCGACCAAAGAACTATTATATTAGATAATAACTGGGTACATAACACGTTCATTTAAATTATACTCACACTATAAATAGCTTCAAATCTCCAAACCAAATCTTTTTGACACTTCGTATGGATGACCACTCAGGCAAACACTCGGCAACATGCCTAAAAATAGATGTCCAACGAACGATGGCCAACATCTCTGCAGGCGGAGTTGAGAAACTTCTTCTTTCTGCCACCGAAGAATGAGAAAGACGGTTCTGAAACTTATTCTCCTTAGTCCTTCATCGTGGCCAGATCTAACCACAACAAAATGAAGAGGGATCGGAGAACATGGTGGCGACGTCACCTCCGCCTTGATGTCGCTATCCGAAAAGAAAAGTCCCCATGTCGTCGTGCCGGTGAAGTTGCTGACGCCGTAGTTGTCACCCTCATCTTCAACAGAGCCACTATAGAGAAAATGATTCAACCCTGTCATCTCGCCGTCGTCGGAGAGGATGAAGAGAAGATAAATCTGCAATACCAAAAAAACTTGACATAGAGAAACTCTGACCCTAAGAACTCAATATTAAAAAAACTTATTAAAACGATATATCCCCGCTCCCTCCAGCCGCGGTACGCACTTGTTACTGTCACACATCTGCATGTCCGCATGCATAGTTTTGCTTCTTGCTAGTACTTATCCTCAGGCCTTCAGTGATAATAATTTTGCCTCCTTGTCGTCAATCCGTTTGTGTCGCCACACTCACTCGCTCTCGTGGCAGAATTTTCCCTACTATGCCAAGTGAGACGCCCACCTCATCTGTTCGACGTTTTGTTTGAACCAAGCTAACATTAGTGTGGCTACTTAATTTTGCCTACACCGGACTGGCTCTCCTCCCACCTCCCTCCCTCCCCCGGCTCTACTCCACCCCCCTCGCCGACGATGAAGCCCTCTGATCGCCGTCGTCGTCCATGGCCGGCCTCTCGGATCTATGCTTTGATCCAGGGGCTGACTTCGCTAGGCTGGTGTCCCAGCGCTTCAGGCGCTCGGTGAGTCCCCTCCCCTCCCAATCCGCATCGGCGTTGTCCTTGTTGCTAGCTTTGGGCGCTCTGCCATTCGACTGAATGAAGATTCAGTCGGCCTTCTCCTTCAAGCCTCTGTTGGAGGTACTGCTGAGGATTTCAATGCTGTCCACCTCTCTGGATGGATGTTTTGATTCTCAGTCTCTTGCAAAGAAGTTGGATTTATGATCTACAAGCTGAAAAGTTTCTCTTGCAAGCAATTTGCCATCCATCTTTTTTCCTTTGGGGAGGCGGTGGCCCAAATTGGCGCCGTGATCATGCTCTTTGGTGTTTAGAACAGGAGGCGGAATGGACCACAGTAGGTTCTAAAGCTAAATCCAAAAAAAGTTTCGTGGAAGTCGTTCGTTCTTCCCCTCCTGTTTTGAGCAAAGCTTGCCCCTCAGTTCATAAAAAACCAGTGTTCCTCCGTCTTCATTATCCGCATGACTATCAGAAAAACTTTGTCAAGAGCCCTCAATCTTTTCTCAAAGATTCTCGTTCTTCTCCTGGATCCCTGGTGCATCATGGCCCTGGACAAGGTTCCGCCAAGCGTGTTCTTCGCTGGCGGCCGAAAAAAACCGGCTTTGAAGCCAGGCGAAGTTAACGCCTAACTCAGGCGAAGTTTTCGCCCTGTTTCCATCCGGGAAGTTGAAGGGACAAAGCTCATGCCTATTCATTCTGACGGTGCTGCCTCTCTCGGCTGTTCCGCCCCTGCTTCACCGTCCACCACTTCGCCCCCCCCCCCCCCCCCCCCCCCCCCCCCCCCCCCAATAGTGCAAAACCACAAAATCATCGCTCCTATGGCGAACTGGGCCGTCGATCCGCGCCCACATGTGCCCCGCGGCTTCACCCTGCAAGACCCGGTGTCCCGTCCGCCGCTCCGACATGAGGTGTACGTGGCTGGCTGCTACAGCTTGCACGATGAAGACCTGGCGATCGTGAAGCTGCAGCCGCCAGTCCACAAGGACGACTTCGCAAGTCTGGACTCCGCTCTCCGTGCATTCTTTGAGGAGATGCACCGGGTGCGTGTAGCAGAGATTCAGCCCTGCCCCCTTGGTGACGCCTATGTTCGTTTCAACACTGCTTTAGAGCGCGAGAAGTTCCTTGGGCCAGTCTTTAGTTTTGGCAACTGCTCAATGACTGTGATCAAACATGATGAGGGTGACAATGTGCGCAGCTATGATTTAGATCGTGAGGCCTGGGTCATGTTAGTTGGGTTCCCAGAGGATTTGAAAAATGGACCAATTATTGCTAAAACTGTTTCAGGGTTTGGGATTCTTGTGTATTGGCACGAGTCGAACAATCTAGCTAGGGTCGTTGCTAAGGTGTATCTGAATGACAATGCAAAAATTCCAGACTCAGTCAAGATCAATGCCGGCTTACCCCAGAAGGGACGATCCTGGACCCTGCCTTGCTATGTGCTGAAAACTAACAGTGTCTTTGCACCCAGAGATGAAGAAGGTTTTGCCACTGTAGGTCCTCTGCACCCGATCCCACCTCAGCCCCCTCGTTGGGCTGGTTCAGATCATCTGGAAAGCTCAGAAACTACCCCGGTGGTGTCCAATGTTGCCTCTGCCATGCAGGTTGACGGTGCCGGGCATAGCAGGTGGGAGGAACAGTTGGCCCCCATGGACCCTGTGCCAGAAACAACTGAAGTTTAGAAAGGTAAACAGATTGCTGCTGAAAGTTTAGTGCAGACAGTTAAGATCAGAGGACAAGAAGTTCAGATCCCAAGCTCTGTCAAATTCCCAGTGTTCAGTGCTGCAGTGAATGCACCAATGCCAACTCTCAGATCAGTCATCATTGGACCCTCTGCTCCTAGAAATCCTGAGGACCCTCTGATTACTGTGGTGCCATCCCTTCTTAAGCAGGTACTGAACTTTATCCCTATCAGTCCTTCGTCCTTTCCTTTCAGTAGTCTCTCCTTACTTAACATTGATCATGGCACTCCAATACCATCATACTTTAATGATAATCACCTCTCATCCATTTGGCTTTCATCCTATACCCACAGCTAGGAGATGATGCTTTGGAGAAAATTGCCAGAGACTACATGGACATTGAGAATGTTGAGGCTGCAGGGAGTGAAGCTTTTGCAGAGACTGAAACTGTTGCTGCTGATGCTGAAGAACCTGAAGAAGAGACTGACATCCAGATCCTTGACTCCCCCCACCTGTGTTCATGACACCAAGAAGGAAGAAAACACTGAAAGTCAAGGAGAAACTGGACGACAATTTTCTGAGGCGCAGCAAGAGAATCTCTGAGAAGCTTCAAGGGTACAAGAATGTAGAGAGTGCTCAGAAGGCCAAAGAAGCTGAAGAAACCATGGAGGAGACAGAGCCCATGCCGCTTGCTGTCATCCCACCAGCAGCCACCGAAGCTGCCCCACACCTTTCTGTTGAGATCATGGAAGGCATTGCAAGAGGTTTTCTCCAGATTCAGCCAGAGAGTGTCTCGGATGCCCTCCTGAACAAAGACAACAACGATGAATAGAAAGCAAGAAGGGATCCTTGGTGTGACTGTCTTGCTGACAGTGCACCCTCTATCTTTTGTTAGATGGCTATTTAGCTCCTGTTCCCAGTCCCTGTACTGGATGATAAGTAAAATGATGTATCGACAAACCTGGTGTCTTAGCATCCCTAGGAGCTACTTTGCTTATCATGAACAATCTAAGTTAATCTATCAGTCCTATGTTTTTTATCCCTATTTGCTTGTGTCTTTTTCTCCAATTAGTGTTGTCAGTCTTCAGTGCCAAGTTCCTTGTTTATTTATCTTGTTTTCAGTTGCTCTGTGTATGCTTATGTTGTTTAACAGTCACTGGATGAACACACAAGTGGTTACTGGTCTGGCACTTGGTTGCACAGACACTTTGATCCCAAGCTCTTTTGTTATATATGGATAACAACAGATGTACAAAAGTCTTATTCTGGAATGTAAGGGGGATCAATTCCCAGGTAAAATGGGATGCAATCAGAGACAAGATTTCAGAAAGTGCATGCCAAATAGTCTGCTTACAAGAAACTAAAAAAGAAACTTTTGATTCTTTTTATATCAAAAAGTTCTGCCCCAGAAATCTAGACAAATTTGCATACTCTCCTTCCATTGGTGCTTTTGGGGGCTTGATCACTATCTGGAATAGTAGCTTGTTTGATGGTGCTATCACCCATGTCAATTCTTATGCTGTCACTGTTAATTTCACCAGCAGGTTAAACAATAAATCCTTCCATGTCAGCAACATATATGGCCCATCAAATCCCTCACAGAAGCAAGGTTTTGTTACTTGGTTGATGAATTTTGACACCACTGAATTTGATGACTGGATCTTGGGTGGTGATTTCAACCTGATCAGAGTACCTGAAAACAGAAATAAACTTGGTGATGATTCAACAGAGATGTATATGTTCAATGAACTGATATCAGACCTAGACCTAGTTGAAATTCCCTTCAGTGGTAGGGAATTGACATGGAGCAATATGCAATCTGACCCTCTCTTGGTCAAACTTGACTGGGTTTTCACTTCATCAACTTGGATTCTGACATATCCTGCAACCCATGTTCAACCTTTATCAAGGCCAACCTAAAATCATATTCCCTATGTGATCCACATAGGCAGTGACATACCCAAGTCAAAACTCTTCAGATTTGAAAATTATTGGGTGGAACACCCTGGCTTCTTGGACAATGTAACTCTTCACTAGAACAACTCACCAGTCTTTGCAAATGCAGCCCAGAACCTATCCTCCGAGCTCAAGCATGTAAGAGCTGGGTTAAGAAAATGGAGCAAAGGCATCTCCAATTTGAACAAGCTCATATATAACAGCAATTGGGTTCTGCTTCTCATGGATGGTCTTGTAGACCAGAGACCTCTTTCAAGACTAGAAGCTGCTTTTAGAAGCCTTGTCAAGTCACATCTAGCTTCACTTCTAGAGTCAAAGAGAGCCTATTGGAAGCAAAGAAACACTGTAAGATGGGTCACCCTAGGGGATGAAAACTCAAATTTTTTCCACACCATGGGAACCTTATCACATAAGAGAAATTTCATTGTCAGCATCAGAAATTCAGAAGGAAATCATATTACAGATCATGATCAGAAAGCCAACCTTCTCTGGGCAGCCTACAAAGAAAGGTTGGGTTGTACCGAGTTCACCAGCATATCCTATGATCTCAGCTCAATTCTAACAGAGCATAATTTGGAGGATTTGGATTCAGAGTTCAGTCAACAAGAAATTGACTTAGTCATCAAAAGTCTTCCCAACAGTCATGCCCCAGGACCAGATGGATTCAATGGCACATTCATTAAAAAAATGCTGGGATATCATAAAAGGTGACTTCACCAGACTCTTCCAGGACTTCTACAGTTCCAATATTGACCTTAGAAGTATAAACTCCTCAATCATAGCTCTAATCCCCAAAAAGGACAATCTAGAGACAGTTGATGATTTCAGGCCTATCTCCCTTCTGAACTACAGTCTAAAATGCATCACAAAGTTACTCTCAACAAGACTGCAATCAGTCATCCCAAAGCTGGTACATGAAAACCAATATGGTTTTATTAAAGGCAGAACCATCCAGGACTGCCTAGCCTGGTCCTTCCAATTCCTACACCTTTGTCACAAATCCAAGAAGGAAGTAGTTATTCTCAAGCTTGACTTTGAGAAAGCTTTTAATAAATTGGAACATCAAATGATCCTACAAGTTATGAGAAAAAAAGGTTTCTCAGAGGTGGATCAATTGGATCCACAACATTTTAAGCACAGGCAGCTCATCAGTCTTGTTAAATGGCATACCTGGAAAAAGTTTCAAATGCTTGAGGGAGGTGAGACAAGGTGTCAAGGGCGTTAAACCCCCGGGTAGCCGGCCCTCGGCTACGGAGTTCGTAGCCTTGGTCCGTTGTCTTCTCCGGCGAGGTTACCCTAGCCGCAGGCTTAAGTCAGTAGAGAGATAGCAGATTGGATTGATAATTCTTGCTTGCTTCCCAATAGCCTAATACAGACTATATATATATATGGCCTAAGGCCCAACCTGACGTGAGCCACAGCTCCTATAATTTAGGGAAATAAAACATAAAAGGAAACTAATTAAAAGCTATCTCCTATTTCCATGCTTAGCCACTAGGCGTGGCCCTAGCCTGGGCGTCCAGCACGCCTGCACGCCCATCCAGCGCGCGCTCGGCGCGTTCGGCGTCGCGGCGTGCATCCCTGGCCCGTCGGCTCCGGCGGTACGTGCGGCCGACCATGACACAAGGTGACCCACTGTCCCCTCTCCTGTTTGTATTAGCAGCCGACCTGCTTCAGTCAATTATTAACAGAACTTGGCAGGACAAAGTGATCAAACACCCCCTAAGTGATGAATTTGGAGGAGAATTCCCTATCATACAGTATGCTGATGACACCCTCCTTGTACTCCCAGGTGATGCAAGAACCCTTTTCAACCTAAAAGGACTGTTGAGACCCTTCTCTGATTCAACTGGTCTGCATGTAAACTTTGGAAAATCTTTTCTGGTGCCAATAAACATGTCTGATGACAGGGCCACTCATCTTGCCAGAACCTTTGGTTGCAGGGTTGGAAACATGCCTTTCACTTATCTTGGCCTCCCCCTTGGCACAACAAAACCCAGCATACAAGAGTTCTCACCTTTACTCAACAGGATTGAAAAAAAAACTGTCAGGTATAAGCAAATTCTTGTCCTACAATGGTAGACTCATCCTTGTGAATTCAGTCTTTTCTGCTCTCCCCACTTTTTACATGTGCAGCCTCAAGTTGCCACCACAAGTAATTAAGTAGATAGACATCTACAGGAAACATTGTCTTTGGAGCAAAGGAGACATCAATAGAAAGAGCACCTGTCTAGTTGCTTGGGAGACAGCTTGTATGTCCAAAGAGCAGGGGGGACTAGGAATTATTGACATCAAGGATCAGAACACTGCACTCCTCCTCAAATTCCTAGACAAATTTTTCAACAAGAGTGACATACCATGGGTCAAATTAACCTGGTCCAAGCTATATGCTAACAAGCAAACACCACCCCAGGCTAGAAGTCCTGTGGGCTCCTTCTGGTGGAAAGAGATCATGGGCCTCTTTGGCAAATACCAGGCAATGGCCATCTGTAAACCCAACAGTGGTGACACTGTACTGTTCTGGTCACAGATTTGGACAGGCCAAGATCAAGCTCTAAAAGACCTATTCCCACAGCTATACTCATTTGCCATGACAACGTAATTAATGAAGAAAGAAAGCTCAGTTCAGTTCTTCATTGAACAAGAGGAAAACCGACTTTTTAGTCTTCCACTGTCACAGATGGCTGCCGATCAGCTAGAAGAAATTGCAAACCAGATACAAGATTTTGATTTTGCAGAAGAACAAGATGATGTCTGGAGCTACTGCTGGGGGCCCTCCAATTACGGCAGCAAAAAAGCTTACAAATCTATGCAGGTTCATTCTGAGGCTTCACCTCTTTTCTCATGGCTATGGGCATCAGATAACTTGGGAAAACACAAGTTCTTCTTCTGGCTGCTGCTTAGAGATAGATTGAACTCCAGAAACCTACTAAGGAGAAAAAATATGCACCTTGATGAATATAACTGTGTCTTATGCAGTACAGGGGAAGAGGAAACATGTTTTCATCTCTTCTTCCAGTGCCCCTTTAGTCAGACTTGTTGGAGCACCATTCCAATTAATTGGAACCTGAGCATGCAGCCACTTGACATGGTAATACAAGCCAGAGAAGACTTTGGAAGTATCATATTTAGAGAAATTTTCATCACTGCCTGTTGGATCATCTGGATCACTAGGAATGGTGTCATATTCGATAATGAACAAGCCAATATTAATACCTGGAAAAGAAGATTCAGGGAGGAACTTGGCCTTGTGTACAAAAGCCAAGCCAACCAGGCAGCACCTACTTAGTTTGTGGAGAGATAGTTACACCTAATGTACTCTTGTTTTTTTGTTTGGGCCTGGATGCCTTGTATTTCTTACTTTTGTACTGTTCATTCTTTCATTTAATTGAAAAGCAAAAAAAATTTAGGTAGGGGACTCCCCTCCGATTCGGTCAAAAAAAAAGCTAACATTAGTGGGCCGACAACCAGAGAGTGTGTGTTTGCTCCCTTTTGAATGCAGAAGGGTGTCACATCAGAGTATGGCTCACGTTTGGAATCCATTGGTACATAAAATTTTCTGGAGGCGGGCATTTTTGGTTAACGTAGGTAGGCATTGCAACCGCCTCCATTTAAAGGCCTCTGTATTAACGGAGGCGGTTGTATTGCCCGCCTCTGTTAATCTGGCGTCGGTTAACGGCATTTATCGAGGTGGACATCCGTTAATAATCTCCAGAAAACCTAGATTAAGGGGCGGACTTCTGGGAATCAAACCCACGACCTGGCCATTTGCATCTTTTAGGGATCGAATCCCCGACCTAGCGCTCTACTATAGAGCGTCTCTACCACTGCACCACACACTCATCCATGTCTATATATAATATGTTTTTCTTTTATATCAATATTTCGTAATTTTATAGTAGATATTTTGGCTACTATGTACTCAAAGGAAAAAAAACTTTTAACTACAAAGTTTTAAATCTTATCAAGTACTACAACTTTGGTATAGGATGTATCTCCATCTGAGATTGTTTGAAAAATTCAAAAAATTTAATATAAAAAATATGTGAATTTAAAACACATCTTTGAAACTCTAAACGACTTCAAATAAAACACTTGTCAACAGCAAACATGTAGCTCAGGTCGGCCACTACAACTTTGATATTAACTGTGTGAACATTTGAAATTGTTTAGGAATTCTAAATTTTGAATTTCAAAATTTATAAACTTAGAACAAATATTTGGGACTCTAAACGACTTTAAATAAAAAATTCAACTACAAAGTTGAAGATTGTATCGAGAACTATAACTTTCTTATAGACCATGTCAACATCCGAGGTTGTTTGATAATTTAATTTCAAATTTAAAAATCTATAATCCTTACAACAAAATTTTGGGACCATAAACAGTTTCAAATCAAAAACCTTTTAACTACAAAGTTGTAGATCACGTCGAGGGCTATAATTTTGATATAAAGTTTATCTTCACCCGAGTTCATAAGAAAAAGTTAATTTTTTTATGCAACTATTTACGGAGGTAGACATCTTAAGACATCCGCCTCCGTAAATCGATTTACTGAGGCTAACATTTTTAACCGTCCTCTGTAAATTGATTTATCGAGGGTGGACATTTTTTACCACCTCGATAAATTGATTTACCGAGGCAGACAGTTTTGACCGCCTCTGTAAATCAAATATCCTGTCTCGGTAAATGCATTTTGCGAGGCGGTAACTTCTGCCTCCAAAAATTCCCCATGCATTACCTGAGGCGGTTGAATTCTGTGACCGTCTCCATTAATGTTTGGACAGTGACTTGAAAAATCGTTTGTATAGTAGTGATCCTCATGAGGGTGGATATTGCTCCAAAATTCTCTAGGTATAAAGCAGTTAGGATGAAGATACTTAGTGTTGCTATAAATGCTTGGGTTGCGAAATTTGTTTAATGCAGGAACTGAGCTTTCCAGGGGGAGATTTGTAAGATCTCCTGCACATGAGTTGCACGTGCCGCTGTTGGTTCTGGATAGCAGCGTTCTTGCACCATACTCCCTTGGTCCTGTAACATGGTGCATTCTAGCATTCATAATTTGTCTTCAAATATAATACATTCTAGAGGATAAAAACCAGTTTTGCATTAAATAATTTTCATTTATCAACCAATCACCATCAATCACGTTGATGATAGTGTCTGATTAGGAAATAAAATAAGAGTATATGCGTCTTTTATGTTCTGTCTTAATTTGTTCTAAAATTCCTAGAATGCACTATATTATAGGACAGAGGGAGTATGTAAGATACTGCATTTTCACAAAGTATAAAGGCATGATGCAACTTTGCAAACCTCACATTTCACCTAATTGGTAGGATTATGGGAGGATTACTCAGAAAGTGAGGAGGATGATGAACATGCTGAGTCAGAGGATGAAGGCTCAGAATCTGAAATGCAAGACGAAGGTAATGAAGATTGGACAAGCAACAATGGAAAATCTGGTGAAAGTGACGATGAGGATGCTCTCAAATCTGTGGAACACATGAAAAAGTCTGTGGATGACCTAAAAAGGTTGGTCCCGATTTATCATATCTCCCTGTCTTGTTGCATAAGAAATGTCTTCCGATGCTTTTCACAGAAAAGACAAATATTTGGATGTGTTTCTGAAAAGTTTACCTGTTTCATTTACAGGAAAATCCTTTGTGCCTCTCTAAAACGAGTGGACATTTGAGAAAATGATATTGTGCCACCTTTGTGCCTCTCTAAAACGAGTGGACATCTTGAAGTGTAGTGCAAAATGAATGTAAAGATATTATCCCTGGAGAACCCCATGACCTACTTAAGCAAATCAGAAATTAGATGGTTAAGGTGAGATATGACTTATTAATTTATTATTGCCTTGATGCATTATGATTGGCCTAGGCTTGCAATTTCATGACTTGAACTTGCTAGTGATATACATGAGTGTTTCCGGATTTAAATGTTTCTCCTATTTGTATAACTAGATATACGAAACGTGAATCTAATGAATCTGATTTTCGTTTTATTTTTTTTACAAATTTTATCTTGGTTTATATTTACTATAGCATTAGCACTGGGTGCACTACCGTTTGTTGTCTATTACAAACAATTGTGTGAAACTTAAACTATGAAAACAATATCGTCACTTGGTTGTTTTCATGTGCATCCTTGAAATGCTGCCGTAACAGTTAGCATGGGACACTCTACTAGTTCCTTTAAAACCTAGATTGGTTCATTCGAAATAAGTTTTAGATCGACTCAAGAACAGAGAAAAGCTTCCAAGAGACCCAGAGGGCTTTTTATCCTATATATAGATCATTGGATTGTGTAACATCCCAAGATGGTAGAGGCCAGAACTTGTTTCCATTATCTAAAAATGAAGATCATTGTATTGCAAAAATAAGATATCAGAATAGTACTCCAAAATATGTTTCTTTTCCACACGAGTACAGAATATTACAGATATAGATGCGACATCTTAAGATTGACAACGACATATATAATCTCAACATTGATGGACACGTCATTTACTGTTAAAAAGAGAATTAGCCAAAAATGTAAGTGCCTTTACAAGTTAGAGACTCAAATCTAGGTAGCTAGGTTTTACCATATTTGGCAATAACCCAAGGCGTAGCTTAGTTCGTGATACCTATTCTACCAAGGTTTTTGAGTAGTTCTTCCCACTTAAGCAAAATTGGTGCATATTTTTTCTCCATCAGTATTACAAATTGATGCCTTTGCTTCATCAGTATTACAAATTGATACCTATTTTTCTGTTATTATTTTTTGTACAGAGAATATATAGTGCGTCTGGTACGTTCCTGCTACATGTTGTTGATTTAATTCACGTCAACTGCCATCCGTTGTTGTAAAAATATCGGATTAGGTAGTACAGTACAACTTGAGTAATGTACCTATTGAAACAATTTCGACGAACATGCAAAACATATAATACTGTAATCAGAAAAAAAGATGTGTTTGGCGTAGGCTAACCGAGCAATAGGATAGTCTCGGATCCATTATTCAATAATGAAATATCCTTGGTGCGTACAAAGGCTGTTTTGTCTATAATGGCTCAAGAGTATCCTATGCCGTACACTAGGTACAAACAAGAAAGGGAGTTGTGGCAACTGGTGAGGGAAAAATTGGGGAGGTAAAGTTTTGATGTGCTAGGGTTTGGTCTAATGAGTGGACTTCTCTGAAAATTAGGCATGAATTGGGCTGGTCAAGCCCAAGCCATATGTGCCGACAGATTACTCGACCCTAATATTAACATTTACCCACCATCGACCGACGTTCTGTTGAGAAAACGAGAAATGAAGATAGACCATCCATCAGAAATCTTTACCTTCTGACCTTCTAACGGTATTTTGGTATTTTTAACGAACCATATTCGATTTTAATTTTGGACTGTGGTACAGTGAGTTTAGATTAGGACTACCATTTATGCACTGATAAATGCCTACTCGGGAAATTTTATAGTTGTTTGATTAACGTCGCATGTGAGGTGTATGCATTTAGGCAGAAGTCCATCTTAATTGTATGAATTACACTTCTTTATTTCCTTCCTCCCTCTGTTAATTTTAGGGCGCACTAGGAGTACGCCGACCAGTCTCCAGTCAGTTGGGTTCTTGTCCACTTTGTGCTCGTGGATGGGTGGGATGTCACACTTCTGTGAGTATAATTTCCAGCCTCGTTTAATACTCAGCTGCTACTGCTTGAAGACTCTCTTGTACTTTTCAATAAAAATGGGTAAACAGTTGAGTTAAATCACCACAGGATAAGAAGATAAGGTATTCTATGACGCTTCACCATGCATTGCCGTGCGGCTGAAGCTATTGAGCTATTGCGCAGCAATGTATGGTTGTATTTGGGTGGTACGGTGTAAGTAGCAATGCAAGAGAGCTACCTTAAGTAGCCATTTGTATCCCCAGAGGGCTTTTTTATCCTATATGTAGATCATTGTATTGCAAAAAGAAGATATTCAGAATAGTACTCCGAAATATGTTTCTTTTCCAACATTAGTATAGAATAGTACATATATAGATGCGGGAGATCGGGTGATCAGATCTTAAGATTGACAATCTTACATTGATGGATACGTCGTATACTATTAAAAGAGAATTAGCCAAAAATTTAAGTGCATGAATCAAGTTAGACGGCCTCCAACAACCGTTACCCAAAATACAAGACCAATTCCACGTTTGGGTAGCGCTACAGGCAAATGGTTCAATACCTATTTTTTGTCTTCTCCAACAACAAGAACCAAAAGAGAACTCTTTCTGCAAATGGGTCTCCAGGAGAGAGGATACTTAGATTTGAGTTATACCTCTCATGACACCAAAAATGGGTCTTCCATATAGGTATTCTGTTGGAGGCTATAGGTGTTCTGTTGGAGACCCATTTTAGGTTTGGGTCTCCTGTTGGAGACAGCTTAGAGACTCAAATCTAGGTAGCTACTAGGTTTTACCATATTTGGCAATATATCTTTTTAAACCCAAGGCCTAGCTTAGTTCGTGGTACCTATTCTGCCAAAGTTTTTGAGTAGTTCTTCCCTCAAGCACAATTGGTGCATATTTTTGCTCCATCTCTATTACAAATTGATGCCTTTGCTTCATCAGTACTACAAATTGATGCCTATTTTTCTTTTGATTTTTTGTACAGAGAATATATAGTACGTCTAGTACATTCCTGCAACTTGTTGTTCATTTAATTCACGACAACTGCTATCCGTAGTTGTAAAAATACCGGATTAGGTAGTGCAGTACGACTCGAGGAATGTACCTATCGAAACAATTGGACGAACTTGCAAAACATAATACTGTAATTTAGTTAAAAAAAAGATGTGTTTGGCGTAGGCTAACCGAGAGCAATAGGATAGTCCCGGATCCATTATTCAACGATGAAATGTCCTTGGTACGTACAAAGGCTGTTTTGTCGATAATGGCTCAAGAGTATCCTATGCCGTACACTAGGTAAAAACAAGCATTTGATGTCGCTGCTGGCTGCTGATGCCTCAATCTAATCGATCCTGGCCACAAGAAGCGAACGTGGTACTAAAAAATTTCATCAGCCCATAGTATTGCAATGTCCCCTTCAGCCCAGCATTGGATCAGCAAGCTAACTGCTTGGGTTAATTAGGCCGCATGATTGCGCAGTTGACAGTGCTGAGTCAGTTCATGGTTCCAAGGGTTTGATACTTTGATTGAAGAATAATGGGATTTGAGTAAAAGATTCATGAAACCACATCTCTGGGGCCAATTGTATATAGATAGTTCAGAAAAGGTTTGGGGAATAAGTGAACAACCATTGACCAGGATGCTTTCTGGAACCCAGAGAGAAATACAGCAAGTCATAGCAAAGCTTCACATACTGTTCTTTTTCACATGAGAGCTTGACACAGAAACTGAGCTGAGAAACAAGTTCCAATGCGATGCAAAATACTGCAGGACCTTAAAAAAAACTGTTCTAAAATGCGAATTGGCAGTACCGTGCAGAGTGATTGCAGAGAAGGTTTTCACTGTCAAAGAATGCACAAGCGGAATTACATGACACGGTACAGACATTGTCCTTGTCCGTCCCAATGGACAGAGATTAACACCAAAATTATGTACTTAGAGGGTATCTATCTAATCACTCACTCACTTCCAAGAAGAAGGCTGTAACAGAAAGCAACAGCTACAAGCTACCTACCTTTGCAGTTCGCCGTGGCGCGCGCGGGGGCTACACTTGGCTCTCCAGGTCCGGCTGCCGGCCGGAGGACCCCGGCACCTTGGCGCCAGCCTTGGGCGCCTGCTGCGGCGGCGGGAGCGCGGGGCGCGCGCGGCAGACGGGGCAGGTTGCGCGCGCGCAGAGCCAGGCGTCGACGCAGGCGACGTGGAACGCGTGCCGGCATCCGGGCAGCGCGCGCACCGCGTCCCCGTCCTGCATGGCGCTCAGGCACACCGCGCACTCCATAGGCGAGTCCCCGCCGCCGCCGTGCGCGTCCGCCTTGAACCTGAGCACCGGCATGGCCGCCAGCGCCACCTTGTCTATCCCTCCCGCGGGCCTCTTCCTTGCGGGCAGCCCCGCGCCGGAGTCCGTCCGGTGCACGCCGTCGCGGCCGCTCCAGCGCACGTAGAGGTAGTTCATGTACAGGATCACCCCGTACAGCACCAGGCACACCGCCGTGAACGCGCCCACCAGCTCCAGCGTCGCGCCGGAGGTGCAGCACCCACGGTGGCCCGGTGGCGGCGACGGCGGCGGAGTCCCCGGCGACGCGTCCACCGTGGACATGACGCTCATTAGTTGGCTGTCAGCTACCAGATGAGGGATGCCAAGGCAGAGCAAAAGCAGGGCGTCGTGGCGCGCGTTTCTTGGGTAAGCTCTGCCTCTGCTGGTCACCGGGTTGGTGCCAGCAGGGAATTGTTATGGGATTTGGGGAGTAATGGTGGGGTTCGAATTGGTGGTCTGGAATGGTCAGGAGGTTTGTATAGCTGTGGATTGTGATCATATCAGCGATTAGAGTGAGGATTATGTGATTAATTAACTGTGGTTTGGTGTGCTTCATCATGTGCTTCTCACTGCTCATGGATGGAGACAGGCTGCTGATGAGAGAGGGCGGGCTTTTGTTGCCACGAATGGTGCGGTTCGGCGCACGGAGCGGCAGTGAGCACGGAGCAGCACACGGATTTGGTCATTTGGATCTGGAAAAAGGGCACATGGATTTGGAGCTAAAGATTGACCTCATCATTGATACCTACATCCATTTACCTAGGCATAGTAAGTTAGTAACTTAGTGGGATTACTGTTAACTACAGTCTAGAACGACATGTTTAAGGGCCTGTTTGGGACTGTCTACTTCACGTTTTTCAGCTAAATAGGTGTAGTTCCACGAACTCTGCTTCAGGAAAAGAAGTGGAGTAAGTACATCATTCTAGAACGACATTTCTAGAAAATTCTGCTCCAGGAAGAACGGAGAAAATAATTAGTTAGCTGACTAAAAAACACCATCACGTCCCCTGCATTCCTACTCATACCAAGTTGGCACGAGTGCTCATGAGTATCTATGTTGTTCCATGCTTATGACCGAAACACAACTTCATGAGAGTTAAGAACAGGTATGGATGAGATCAGTGGCGGATGTGGGATGCGGGATAAGGGGGGGCTAAAACAACAGAGATGTTGATTTGCACGAAGATTTAACGGTGAAATCAAGCTTTTGCTACAGTAATTAGCATTGAAATCAAGAAATTAGGGGGGGCTGGAGCCCCCCCAGCCCCCCCTTTGGATCCGCCACTGGATGAGATGTTCCAGGTAGTAAATTATCCACAATAAATTCAGTTGTTGTATGGTTGTGGCACTCTAACTGTTTACCATCCCATGTGGATGTACAGAAAACTAGGCGTGTAGAGGTTTTTGCCCCATGCTCAATGTATAGAGAACTAAAAAAATAGCCATAACCTCAGAAGAAGTGGCAAACCAAATGAACAGAAGAAAAATCAAAATGTTCATAACAACTAAAGAAAAATATAGGTACCCAACAAACCAAAATGTTCATAATATATCGTATATGCATATCAAAAGCTATGTACATAAAAAAAACAAAACGACCTATATTTTGGGACAGAGTGTGGTACATTCAAATGATATTTAGTTCATTTCTATCTCCACTCAAGTTACCTGAAATGCCATTCTAGTTCATTTGAGCTAGTTTTTGGATCAATCCAAAAGATCCAAAGTAGTTCAAAGTAGTTAGAACTTGCATCCCTAAGTACAAGATGACACACATAGTAGTTGAAAAACAATTAGAAAAAAGACAAGGACCCGAAGTCCACCCTCAAATGCCCTGTTCGATTGGCTGATAAGCCTTGGCTGAAAGTACTGTTGACTGATTTATTGTGAGAGAAAAATACTATTCGTGCTGAAAAAGTACGGCTTATAAGCCAAGCGAATAGGGCAAAACTATATACACGGTTTCCGCCAGCTTAAACCCACAAAACCTCCTCGTGTCATTTATCTTTATCATCGCATATATAATTCATTAGCCCCGTTCGTTTGGAGGAATTTGGAAGAATCTGGAGAAATTTGTGAGAGAAACCATCTGTGAACAGTAAAATTCCTCCATGAACAGTACTTCCTCCATACCAGCCGAACGAGGCCATTACCCTCCTCCTTCTTACCATCTTTACATATACTTCGTTGCTAATAGCGATAAGAAGTTTTATTCCTCTTTTATCTTTATTGTTTAAAACTTTGAATAAATGATTTCAAATAAAATTTTTGCATAGTTGTAGATTTATTCGAAACCTACAATTTTGATGTAACTTTGCCTATCCAAGTCCATGTGAAAAGGTTATAAATTTCCAAAGACAATTTCAAATTTAAATTATGTACACGGACCGATACTTGTTGGTGTATCCGTGCTAATGGATAACACAGTTGGTTGGCTTATCGTTGATGATGCTAATTTTGTGCTCTCATGCCTTATACGTGCCGGTTCTAATTTCATCACCACGGATGAGTGTTTCCTATATTGATTTACTATGTTGGTGTGTGTAAGCTTAGAAAATAAATAAGTATAAAAGGTCATCCATATCAAACCAAAATAATTGGCATATATTCCATCTCTCCAAAAAAAAAAAAAACAATTCTAGGTTTATGACAAGTCAAATTTTCTTAAGTTTGACTAAATTTATATATTTGAATGAAAATATATTCCATAATCATTTCTAATAATACTTATTTGATATCATAAATGTTAGTAAACTTTTGAATAGATTTTGATGAAACTTAAAATTGTTTGATTTCTTAAAAAACAAGAATTGCATTGTTTTTGGGATCGACTGATGGAGGGAGTACAGTATAACGTGCATGTTTGAAAGTGGAGTAGGACTACGGTTCAGTACAGACTCCAATTGAAGCCAAAGAATTACTGAAACAACCCATCTACTCTAAACATGCCTTATTTGTCGAGCAAACCAGCCACTCAGGGGGTCATTATGGCCCTCAGTACTTCCATTTTGTCATTATAAACAGTGAACTGTTGTAGTCATCAGCAGGTTTCCGTATTTCTGTGTACCAACACATACCTGCGGCGGCGCCTCCGGATTCTTCGTCCTTTTGAAGTTGACTTGTGGAATTGTTCAGATTTGCCAAAGATTGCAAGAAACCGAAGAGACGGAGCAAAATTATTTGAGTGATGATGGGGACATGGGAATTAGGCAGAACTGGGCCAGGGGCATCCATAGCAAGTGGACAATAACATGATGCCTATCCACAAGGAGCAGCAACCCATGAGCTGCTGCCGCTGCTGCTCATGGTCTCTCACCAGTCACCACCGCTGTGTGCAAGTAAGTCTCCAGCGGTAAAAAAGAGTGAAGCTGAAAACTACTGACTGATGTGAAATAGGAGTATATATATAACTCTGCAGTTCTGCTCAATGCAAAAAAAAAAAAAAAATCTGCACGAGGAAATATCTAGTGTTACCTTCATAAGTCATAAGCCACGACATCGATATCAGGATGTGGTACAAATTAATGATCCACGGAAAGTTCTCAAGTCTCAACTGTGCAGGACTAGTTCAACATGACAACATCTTGGTCATTTTCATTTCATTTATCTGAAGTATATGTGTTCTCCCCAGATGTCCTTTTGGGCAGCTAGAGCCGTGCCCAAATTGTGCATGCATTCAGCTACTAAATAACTGGAGGTCTTTTCCGTTTGCTCCGTTCGCTTCGCTGAAAAAACAAGCCGAAACACTGTTCTGACTGATTTGTTGTGAGAGAAAAATACTGACGAACAGATGTTACAACTGTACCCAGATAAGAGGCAACAAAAAAAAAGCTGAAAAATACGGATTATAATACAAGCGAACAGAGCCAAAGGGCAAATGATTCAGTTAGTTAAGAATATCTTGAAACATGAAACGTGCCATGTTGCGTTATCCTGTTTGTGGTTATAATTTTTAGAATTTCGGACATTATCTTGTCTGCCATATGCAACCTGGATTTATCTATCTGTTATATATATATATATATATATATATATATATATATATATATATATATATATATATATAGAGAGAGAGAGAGAGAGAGAGAGTATATTTAGTAGCCAGCTACAAAATAAGTTATTCTGTAGCCACCTCCATTTAACATAATTTTATATACTAGTTTACGATAATGTCTATACATATTTACGATAGTTGGTTACTATAACACATGGGGATATTTACCATAATGTTATAGTAGACTACTTAGTAAGGAGTTACTATAATCTGGTAAATTAACATAGTAATTATCGTAACTCAAAGTGGCTACGAAATAAGTTATTTTATACATGATGCTTCGTATAGTGTATAAGCATCATGTATAAGTGGCATGTACGTGATCATGATCTTGGGAACATGACAAAATTCTCAACAAGGGTCAACAAGGTTTGACTAAACTCAACACAAGTACAAGTAGCATAAGTAGAAGGTTTTGAGCATGTATAAACATATCATTTGGCTTTGGTAGGAAATTTCTCACCATTGAGGAGTATGTGACACTATGGTTTTATGACATTTTTATCAGAAAATGGAATCTCCAAGTACCTTGAATAGAAAAGGTAGGATCTCTATAACAGGTGGGCCACCCCCTTGCTTGTGTGGCCTCTCCTCTTGATCTTGAGTGGGTATGAAGTGGTTTGGTGGAAGTTTGAGGGTTAGCCGACCCCCCTATGCTAGCCCTATGACAAGTGGGCCACACCTTCTTGGCGGGGACAATGTTACCTCACTCCATACCAAAGTTAAGCTGATTTGGCCAAAATATGATCGTTGGCCGACGTGTCAATTTTTGCCAGTTAGGCCCATCTTTTGCATGTAGCTTCTAGAAGCATTGCCCATCATCATGATGTATTTGGATGGTCAATTGGCCATACTTGGGTGGTCACCCAACGTGTCAAGTTGGGCCCCCAAGCTTGATTTTTCATCCACTTTGTACCTATATTCAAATAGAGAGCATGCACATGTAGAACCAAGTTATTTGAACCAAAATCATTCATGGTTGGCTTATGTCCTTTCATATGTGACACTTTTGTGACGTTTTTGACCATCCAAAATGTTGACGAAATCATCGTCAACATAGGCAAGTACCAATCTAACCCCGGTGTAGCTCACCGAGTAGCTATAAGGAATATCCTAAAGTACTTATGAAGGACTAAGGATATGTTCCTGATTTGTGGATATGAGGTTGAGTTTGTAAGTGGTTACATCGATGGTAGCTTCTGGACCGATAGAGATGATAACAAGTAGCAATCTGATTTTGTGTTCTACCTCAATGGATTTGGGGCAAGCTAGGAAAGTTCCATGCTAGAGATGGCATTTAATTATACCAGCAGGGAGGACGAGTACATCGCAACTTCGGAAGTTGCCAAGGAGGTTGTTTGGACCATAATATTTGTTTCTAAGTTGGATAACATTCCTAGTGCACCAAGTCCTTTGGAATTCTATTGTGAAAATAGTGGTGCCATCGCACAACCTAAGGAGCCAAGGTTGTAGCAGAAGTCTAAACACATACTTCAGTGATGTCACCTTATTCGTGAGATCAACGATATAGGTGATGTGAATATTTGTAGGGTGCACATGGATTTGAATGTCGTTGATACATTGATGAAGCTTCTTCTATGACCAAAGCATGAGAAACACGACACAAGTGCAATAGGCATTAGATACTTACATGATTGACTACAATGTGAGTGGGAGATGATTGTATGGCGTGTTATGTTTATGTGTTTCGAATAAAGTGTTATTCAACCTTGAATTATCATTTTTACATTTTTTGGCAAGTATGTGACTTATTCGTGAAGCCCTTTGTTTTTATAGTTTTATTCAAAAGATCCCCAGTCTTATGCCATTATGCAGGACAATAAAGATTTTATAGACAAGAACTTGTATTGATTGATGATCATGTTTCAAGGATCATAGATATAGAGATATTTTGACGATCATGTTCCACTACATTGACGCACAACGTTGGACCGAGCTGCTCCAATCATTCTTTCACTATGTTGCTCTTCTAGTAATAACAATCTATCATCTCCTACTTGCATGATATCTTGGTTGAACACAGTAGATTTATTTATGCTAGTGTAGCATACTCATTGTCCTTTAAGTGGCCTTTCATTGTTAGGTGTAGGACAAAATCCCCAGTAATCCTAACAATTAGGGCAGTATGGAGGGAACGAAATTATAGAGTTTTCAACCGTAAAAATCAAACAGTGTATGAAGTCATCAACAACATACAGGGTAGGCAAGAACATGGTACGTAGATAAAAATATTATCAACTACAAACTTATAGATCATGTTGAGAGCTACAACTTTGATGTAGGCCACGTCAACATATGAGGTTGTTCGAAAAATCAAAACAAATTAAATTCAAAATTAGAGAACTTAAAATGATTATTTGCACTTGTAAATGATTTTAAATAAAAAACTGTAAACTACAAAGTTGTAGATCTTATTGAAAAATACAACTTTGATATAGACTATGTTAACATCCGAGGTTATTGGAAAAAATAAAAAAAATCAAATAAGTTTGGTAAATTAAAATATAAAGTATGTATTCATACAACTTCTTATGAAAAAGTTATGTTTTTTATATAAGAGAAAGAGAGACCAAATGACATGTGGGCTGCATTGCCACGTCAGCAAAACCACCCAAGAAACCACTTTGAAATGGTGAAAGGGGCATTTTGTCTGGTTTTAAAAGTTCATATGTGTATATTGTCTAGCATTGAAGTTTGAGGGAGACTTTCAAATTCAGCGACTAATTCACGGAGTGAATTGAACCATCTTTTTTATCTTGCGTTTTCTCTAGTTTTCCTGTTGCTTTGTTTAATGCAATTACTATTGTAAGGGTTCAAAATCTCTTGTGTACCCTCATATGTGTAGAGCTTTGGTAATGCTACCACTCGGATGTCCAGACATAGCACATACATCAGACGTTTAGTACGTCCACCGTACAAAAAAGTTTTCCCCATAGGTGCCCCCGTTAATTATTAATTTCTTTTTAATACTGCGCTTTGCATATCCGTATAGTCGCTTATGTCTCTTTAACTCATCTATATGAGGACAACATTGTTGGCCAACTACACATCACTTGAAGAAGCAACGCAAGTCAAAGGTGCAACAATAACTTCCACAAGAGATTAAATAAAAAACCCTCTGGAAATCTTTTTCAAATCATAGATTTAACGAAATGTAGCATCAAATAATCAATTACTTCAATAAAAAAGGGATGAAACATCTCAAATCAGAAGAGAAATCATATATTACCACAATATTAAACATCATGTAGTGGAACATCTTAGTTTTGTTGTTGCAGCATGAGAAATGATCTATTGAAACATCTCAATCTGTTGCTGCAACATAGGAAATCAATGAAGTGCAACATTCAACATTCAATGACTGCAACATTAAAATAAAGGAGATGAGACATCCTTAATCTATAGGAAAGACCATATGTTCCTGCAACATCAATCGTTATATAGTGGAACATCTCAGTTTTGTTGCTGCAATATGAGGAATTATCAATTCAAAGATCTCAGTTTGTTTGTTGCAACATGGAAAGTCAATAAAGTGCAACACATCCAACAACTAGTTACTGCAACATGAAAATAAATTAGGAGATGAGGCATCTCTAATCAACATGAGAAATAAAGGAGATGAGACATCTATAATCAATATGAAAAATCATCGCTTACTACAACACCAAACATTTACGTAACTATGTTAGTTTTGTTGCGCCAACATAAGAGATCATCTAGTGAAACATGTGAATTATTTGTCACAGAAATATAAGAAATCTTCTGATGCAACATAGAAAAGTAACAAATGCAACATCCAAAAATCATTTGGCAAGCAACCTTAGCCCAAGAGATCCAAAGAGGAGGGTGTGGATTTGGGCCTCTCGGAGCAGGCGAGCAGCACAAGTTGTTAGACTTGGAGCACGAGGATAGCAGCAATTGAGTCCCCGGAGCCGAAGAGTGAGGTGCAGAGCATACTTTATAAGGCCATTCATGGAAGGTAGCAGAGGTTGGTGGGATCACCGAGAAGGAAGATGCGCGGACATGACGACAAAGAAGATATGCGGGTAGAGGTGGCAGCGTACAGAACGACTGGGTGAAGGAGAAAGATGGATGGGCACGACGATGAGGAAGGAACATGGGTGGAGGCGGCGACACAACAAGCGAGCCCTCACGGTGGACAACGAGCGAGTGAATCAGCATGTGTGTTTGGGCTGAGAAGCTCAAGTGATGAAACTTGTTAACACTGGATGCAACGTCGGACCGACGGAAAGTTGATCGTCCGGACGCCCTTGCCAAGTAGTCCCTCCGTTGTAAATTATAAATCATTCTAACTTTTTAGAAAGTCAAATCATCTCAAGTTTGAGCAAAGTTATTAAGAGAATTACAAAGATTTATGACATCAAATAGGTATAGTATGAAAATATAATTTATGGAAAAAAACAATGATACTTATTTAGCATCATAAATATTATTATTTTATTATATAAATTTGGTCAATGTTTTCACTTTTCAAGAAAAAATGAAATGACTTATAATTAGGGATGGAGGGAGTATTTTCGTTTTATTAACATGGGCTTTTTTTTTCTTTAAAAAACGGTGGGCACCGCTCCTGCCCGAGTGCCCGTTAGTTGAAAAAAAAACAGGAAACGGGTAACTGTCCGTGTTTTGGAGAAAAAAAAAAGCCACATCAAACCCTCAAAAGTTAAAGCCCGTGTCTACTAAACCCAGGCCACCAGGGCGATTCGCCGTGGCCCTGACTGCGGCGCCTCACCAACCAACGAGACCACGAAGCACCCAGCTGCCCGGCTATGTCGTCCTACGGTCCCACCGGCGCCCCGGCGGACGCGATGGAAGCTGCTGCCGCCGCCGGCGGCAGCTACCGGGTGTGCGACACGGTGGTGCTCGTCTGCCTCGGCTCCGCCTCCGCCCTCATCGTCCTCACGGTGGCCATCTGCTTCCGCCGCGCCTTCGCCAACGGGTACGCGGCCGCCGCCGTGGCCGCGAACGGCGCCGGAGCCACCGCTGCCAACGGCAGAAGCCAGTGCGGGCTGGCGCCGTCCTCGATGTCGGCGATCCCCATGCTCGCCTACCGGAGGGGCGCCGGCGCCGCCGCTGGCGCCGGGTGGGCGCAGTGCGCCATCTGCCTCGCCGTGGTGCGGGACGGGGAGACGGTGCGGTTGCTGCCGGCGTGCGGGCACCTATTCCACGTCGAGTGCATCGATCTGTGGCTGCGCTCTCATGCTACCTGCCCGCTTTGCCGGCGTGACGTCGTCGAGGCTCCCGCCGAAAAGGTTTGAGCTCACCGCTGGTGGCCCAAGATGACACGCCGGCTACTAGTTCAACTTGTTTCCTGCCATGATATTGGGCATCTATACCAAGAATTGTACGTGCTAGATAGGTCTTAGGCGTAGTTTCAATATTTTGTGGCTGGAAATCGAAACTTTTGTTTCTGCCATCTAATTCTGATTGGGGAAAACCCATCTTTTTATGATACACTTGGTTTTGTGCTTTTTATAATCTGCAATCATGGAGGCAAGATGCTAATTGAAATATTAAACATGTCTATGTCAGGGGACTTGGCAAGGGCCTCTGATAAGGATTGGATTAGATTGGCGTCTAGACAGTAGGATGATGAAATGGGTGGTGACATTGGTCAACTCTGGATGTATATTTTACGAATCTATGCCTATCATAACAATAAATTTATTATAAGAACAATGATTTTGCTTTATCGTGCATGCTGATTTGACGGTAGGCAAGTGAAATATTGTTTGAAATGGATGCTTCTGTCTTGCTACACACATATAGTCATGCTATTTTATTGCTCTCGAACTTCTGCTCTGCTTGTACCTCAAGGTGCCAGCAGACAAAAATATAATGTTATCATAGAAATTATATAGGACAGACTATGAGATAAAGGAAATGATGGATATAATCCTTACTTAACCTAAGAAGATATTTTGCTTACCGCGTATTTTGAGCCAGATGGTTGGGTTGATAATAGACTTCAATGATAGATACACATGTAACTAGGGCGTGTTGACTGTAACAAATAAGTAGAGGAATTAATTCACTTATAATCTCTTATAATTCATGATATATTTTGAATGTTTTGGTACCTTGTATTTTTTAACCTGTGACTTCCATTACTCAGCTGCTAAAGAATCGGCAGCAACAATTACATGAACATCACACGGAACTGAGGTAGAGAAAATCTCAACTCCCTCGACACACTCATAACCCGAAGCCGCCAAAGCATGGGCCCGCCTTATTATAATCTCTATTTCTAAAGACACACTCAAACTGAAAGAAATTTGACGACACTAGGGACTTCCGTTCTTCCACGAGGCCACTTTCCGGTCTGTCGCATGGATCATCGGCTGATACTTCTATGCTGGACTCACAGGGCGTCAGTCTCCAAGATGAGGTTTGTTTTTATCGGTTTCCATCACTATTTTTGGGCGATGAAAGAACGTGACCTAGTTGTGTCTTTCCCAGCTCCAACGAGCCTCAGCAAGGTCCATTCAAGGGCTCGAGGTCCGTTTGTGTGTCTGGTACGTGCGGACGTGCGGTGTGGGCGTGGGTGGTTATTTGGTTTCCTTTGCAAGGAACTGTAGCGAATATGGCCCTTAGTTTTGTACTTGTGATTTTGATTACGGTGTGGACACGTGAAGAAAAGTATTTTTTTTTCAAATTATAAGTCATTTTTGGGTACATAGAATTTGCCATGTATCTAGACATATGTTATATATAGATACATAGTAAAATCAAAGTACAAAAAAATCAAATAAAACGACTTATAATTTGGAACGAAGGGAGTATAAGCACAAGATAATGTGCAATGTGTGGCTTGTCTCGGCCGGAGGCTCAACGTGGGCATGACCTCTTTAAACGTCGGCACATGTATATTCCCTAAAATCCTAGTAGCATTATCAATCATCCCTAGTTCCCTGTTCAATTCACGACCAAACCTAACCACAGTCCCTCACGCCTTGCGGGCTAACTCCTTGCTCAACTCTCAACTCAACACTAAAACCGGGCAAACTATCTCCCCGAACTCTCACAATCTCAAAACCGTTTAAGATACCTCCCTAGCTACTTTGGTTATTAGAAGTGGTTTTGTAATTTTTAATTTAAAAAAGGCCTCAAGTAAGGCTTATAAACCACAAAAATAATCTCGAAGTTTCTAAAAACATGAACAAAAATTCAAGATATTTACTTGGACAAAAAAAATGCAAACAAAAATTTAGAAATCATAAAATTATATCTAAAAGTTTCCAACAATTAGATTTAGCTCTAGGAAAATATCAAAAAAAAAAAATGAAAGTTACCAAACGGTTTTAATTAAAGTCTAAACGTATTCCTAAACTTTCAACAACAACGTAAACACGAGATGGAACCAACATGAATGCAAAAAAGTCTAAAATTTATTTTGATTTTTCACAATTTAAAAACCTTATTCAAGTGTTTTAAAAAAAAATCATGGAATAATAAACCACCTTGAAAAACCACTCCTACTAAATAGATCATACGGTATTTAAACTATTTTGAGAGTTCAGAGAAAGTCTAAGAGATTGGCTAAAAAAAGTTCTAAAATTACTAATTTAGCTTTTCTTTAAAATGAACACACCCAAAAAAGCTGGGCAAGTCCAACAGACCATGTAAAATTGGCACTCTCCATATTCAAAACTGCCATGTTACCTATCTTTGGAGAGATAGCTACATTGTATAAGTTGTTTTTCTTTTTGGGCCTAGCTGCCTTGTAATTTTGTGCATGTAAATATCATTCTTTCTTTTAATGAAAAAGCATAAAAAAATGTAGGGGATTCCTCTACCGTTTCGGTCAAAATGTTACCTGGACTTTTCGGATTCATCGCATCCAAGGTGTCAGATCGGCCAGGCTTTGGCACCGCCTTGACTGGACCCTGCCTTCTACAACCGACCACGAGGCATCAAATCTTGCAGTGGGCAGCCGAGTATGCCCTCCGTCTCATTTATTCATGCTGGTCAAATTTTCTTAAATATAACTAGATTTATAGAAAATATTAGCAATATTTATATATTCAATAAATTGATTTTTAAAAAATATTGAATGATCTATCTAATGATACTAATTGTGTACCATAAATATCAATACTTTCTTATATGTATTTGGTCAAAGTTGAAATGTTTATCTTCCTGAAGAGTGGGAATGACATTTTATTTTGGGTGGAGAGAGTACTCCTCTAGCCAGCCACCACGCTTGGGAAACCAACCAGCACATGGCCTCGAGCTTGGGGAGCATGTAGCTGTGGGAGGAGTCACAGGGGCTTGAGCATCGGGTGTGGGTGGCACGAGCTGAGCCTAGCTGCTGGTGCTGGGTGGGGTATGTCGGGGTGGGATCATCAGAGTGGAGCGTGGCGAAGGAGCCAGAGAGCGAGGTTTTCGAGCATGCCCTGCTTTGGCGGCGACGCGGGGAGTGGTGCCACAATCTTATGCCGTGGTGTGTGTGTGTGGTGGGGGGGGGGGGGAGGGTGCCGATCCTTGGTTACGCGAGGATCAATCTCCTGAGCTTGCGGATGGGGCGTTAGAGGGTGCTCGTAGACTTGCAATTGTGTGGCAAGGGGTAGCGGGGGCGCAGGGAGGAGCGCCTCATCGATTTCTCTTCTGCCACTACCACCGCTCCTTGACACGATGAGGCGGTTCGGCTCGCCATTTGAGACGTGAGTGGGCTAACTCGCAAACCCGTATATAAACAATTTTATAGGTTATACTACCGCACATCTCTATTCGCCTTATTGGCACAACATGGTTAAGCTCTGCCGGTCGTGTAGGGTTGGAAGGGCCCTTGGCGTGGCCCAATGGGCCTTACCCATCCTATGCCAGTCTTGGGCCAGGCCATCCTATGGCGCACATTGGGCCGTCCATGCTAGCGTGTTAGGTTTTTTTTTTTTGTTTTTTGCAGAGTGCGCGTGCCGCACACGGATGTACCACATCAACTTGGCTGGGTAGGGTGTACATACATGAGGAGCACAACGTGTCAGTTTTTTTTACCAGCAGCGCATGTCAAGAAGTACACGACTAATAGGATAGGACGAGAGGAGACGTGCGTGGGGATTCAAAGATATCAGTCATTTTCGTGGAGAGAAGTAAATGGACCACGCATTGCCGTGTAAAATATCTCGTGTCATTGTTACATATTCCTTGTCATGGTTCAGTAAGGTCTTGTTTGTCTATCTATCTCAATCCATGTGTGTTATGGTGGATTAGTGTGAAATTTAGCCCAACACATATATATTGAGTTGGATACATGAAAGCCCGGAGTCATCTCAAATTGATAGAACAGTTCGTGCAGAAACTCTAGCCAGCTTCTCGGAAATAAATCAACCATGAGGAAAGGGCCAAGTTGATAGAAGGCCCATCACGGTGTGCCAACCGCCAAAGGATTCGATACTATCTAGAAAGTGACATAATATCTTACTAGTAACTGTTAAAGAGATCTTTCGCATAAGGCAAGGGATCCACGATAAAGCAAATATATCATATATAAAATGAAACGTACGACCTCCATCGGGAGCACCTGCTTTGCGATCATACTCCCTTGGGTACCGGGTGTACGCATGCAATCGATCGGCTCAGCTCGTGATGATCATCACCCGTTACCTATTGAAAACCTTCTTTTTTTTTCTGTGAAGAATCAATAATCTTATTGTCGGGGTTATGATCCCAGGTGTCTCAAGACACCGATTAGTTAGCAGACCGAGCGGTCCACGACACACCAACTAGCGAAAGCCCAAACGATTGAGGCTCAGCTAAGTCAGGCGGACCAGGCTAAGGACGGGTCAGCCACGACCTCCCCCTTCTAGCTTAGCCACACGCTGCACAAGGATCCACGACCTCTCCGCCGTCCCGACCCCCGGGAGGAACGGAGAGAGGTCGAGCTCCGCCAAGCGCGTCCGCTCTGATCAGAGCGGACACGCCGCACTGACTCCGCAAGGACCGAGGGGATAGCAGTCACCTCGGTCCGGTCAGACGCCATCTCTGCGCCACGCAGCATAGACAAGACAACACGGCACAGCGGTGACGCCCAGTACGGCGACCCACCATTCAAATACGGTCCAACAAGATATATGTACGATTCTACCCACTACGGGATGACATCCACGATGGAGGCCTTGACTTAGAAGCCATCCAAGCCAACGGGAGCCAAGATCCCGGAGCTCGGGGTCATGGCCACCGACTCCACAAGCTAACCAGGCGATCATCGACCCGGGAGCAGCTACCAACTCTTGTGTGACGTCCCCAGGAGAACAGGAGGCAATGATGAAGGCCACGACAAAGACCACGTCGCGCAGGACGACTAGCGAACCACCACCATGCCTACAGTGCCGCAACGGCCGACACAGTAGCACCACGCCACACCTTACCGCGACGTAGGCACAAGACCATGATGGCAACCACGCCCTGATGTGCTCCACAAGACTGCATAGCTTGGAAGCCAAGTTAGCTAAGCCCCTCCCTCAGGTTCACGACCCCTATGTTCGGAGAACCTTCTTCTTTGTACATGTCCTGGCCCCGAACTCTATATAAAGACAGCCAGGGCACCCATCCTAGCATCTTCTTCACATTTCTCATAACCTCCGGACTTCTGAAGCTTCCCTTCAGACAATTCATCTCCTAGCTCTAGCTCTCCTACCTCTTCTACCATTCTTGCACCCTCATTGTAAGAACTTCAGAGCATTCAAGCGAGGAACACGCACTCGATCATCTCTGAGACTGGACATAGGGCTCCAGCCTAAACCAGTATAAATCCTCGTGTCTTTTGGATGCTACCATCGTCTTCCTCGAGCAGCGCAACAATCGTATAAGTTTACTAGTCCGGTTTACAGAACACCGACACTTATGCACTACATATATTTGATATATGCCATGTTGGAAATAATAGCAATTTAGTGATGCATAAATTAATTCAGAAATTAAGGTAAAACAACAGTATAAATCCTTGTGTCTTTTGGATGCTACCATCGTCTTCCTAGAGCAGCGCAACAATCGTATAAGTTTACTAGTCCAGTTTACAAAACACCGACACTTATGCACTACATATATTTGATATATGCCATGTTGGAAATAATAGCAATTTAGTGACACATAAATTAATTCAGAAATTGAGGAAAAACAATAGCATGTATCATAGGTGTGTGAAGTAACACTAGCACTAGTAACACAAGAAATACTAGAACGAACAATAGAGAAAGTATAGACATTTTTATAGTGGGGTTGTCGGTGCTAGAGATAGCGCAAATGTAGATGAAGCAGACCGTCGATTGAGATCCACAAAACACTGGCGTAGAGGGAAGAAGACGTTCAATGAGTAGTTATGACGGCACTTTCTAAAAACCTGATACGCCTCCTACCCCATGCAAGGACACGAGGAGACGTAGGCTTCAGAGACCTACCCTCCTCATGCCGATGACACGTCGGCGATGGGATGGGGAAGACGGTGGCAGCACAACACAGTGGTAAAAGGAGGAGATGAATTGTTTGGACGACATCTTGTCCCAATATATACATGCATCGCAGTTAAGGTAAGTAATTAGCAGTGCAATCACAACATTAAGGTGATTGACCTGCCGTTAGTTGACTAGAGCAATTAGTGCAATCACTATTAATGCGAGAATAATTGCTTACCAAAATAGGTCTGCGCAATTTTTTCCATGCATGTTAAAACACCGAGTAGCAAAAGGAAGTCGTGCACCCGCAAGGTTGAGGTGAGAAATCGCCGGACCATTCATGCGCATGTTATGCACCCACGCCCATTGCCCCACCCTGCCCCTCCCGGCAAGCGAGCGCGCGTGTTTCTTCCTTTTCCTCTCCCGAATAGCTTCAACTAGTTGAAGATAACTCAACTGTTGAAATTGGCCTCACTCATCCTAGAGTAATAATATGGGACTAAAGTTCCCCACAATACAATGCATGTGTGAGTGGGCCTTTGAAATTTATTTGGAATTATTATTTGGGCCAGCCCAAATCTTCTAACATGCCCAACCCGACCCCCGTGTCATCTCTCCAAGGCGACTCGGGGGGCCATCCACCACCGGCGCCGAGGGCCCTTCGGGGCCACCCTCTAGCCACCATCACCACTTCCTCTGATGTGTGGTGGCGGCGACCCACGGTGGAAATGTAGCTCCCGTAGCTTCCACTTCCCTCCTGCCTCCTCACCTCCCCTCCCCTCACCCTCCCTGAGTTCCCCCTTAGCCAGGGCACGCCTAGGCCTCCACCGTGGCTGCTGGCACTCCTTGCCAGTGTCATGTGCTGTGTAGATGCTGGATCTCGCCACCTCAAGCAGGGATGGATCCAGGAAAAAAATTAGGAGGGGCTGAACCAAAACGCTTCAACCACATAAACCCCACAATGACCGCTCACAATAGACAAATATAATAGTTTGAAGTAGTCTTATATTGAAACACCGATGAACGATGAACATCACAAAATACATCATGAAAAATAAAGGATGCAGTTTATCCATACCGAAAGGCCAAATTAAGAAACTAATAGACGACGTGTGATGGTGACAATTGTTGACGGTGAAAATTCCATACTTTTCTATACTTGAAATCACCATCAACAACCTCGAGATGAAAGGAGATAAGCATACCATGAGCATATTTTATCAAATAACCAATTCCACATGTACCATGAGTATTTGATGTAGATTCAAGCTAGATGGAGCAAGATGAGCTGGTAGGACCCACATACGGGGGTCAGCTCACCCTCCCTATGGGCCCACCAGCCATCCCAAGCCACCATGATCCATGCCAAGCACTCCCAAGCCAACATCAACCCTTGGATCAAGCTTGTGTTTCTTCTCAATGGTGGAAGATGAAGGCACACGGATCGCGGACTCGTCATGACAAAGAGTCCAACGTGAATAAATTTCCTTGCACCCACACCCACTCATGACAAGTGCACCCACCTTCTAGAAGATAGAGGAGGGCCTAGGGACCAGAGAGAGCGGTCAATCCACCAAAGTGTTGCATACCCAACAAGGAAGATGCCAAGGGGTCCCACATGTAAGGAGGGGTGGCCCACCTATCATAGGGGGTCAATCGACCCCCCTTGGTCGGCTGACCACCCCACAAGCTCTACCGACCTTGCCACCACCTTAGCATGGAAGCATGCATGGAATCTCAACCATTGGAGCATTCAAGCCCTTGATTTGAAGTCGGTTTCATCCTATGGTTCACAAGCTCCATCACATGGATTGATGACATGGCACTTTGGGTGGCTCCAAGCACTTCACCTCTAGTATAAATACCCCTCACTTCCCCTCATTCAATACACACAACACAAGCAAGAAGCTTCTCCACTCTCTCATGATGTAGTTGTGATAGTGTAGTTGGGAGTTAGATTGAGTAGAGAGTTTAGGCTCTGGGTTCCTGATCAGGTCTTCTAGGAGGTCTGGTATGGTATTTACCTCCTTTCTCTCTATGTAAGACTTTACTCTTATATTTATATTCTTGCTCTATTGAAAGGATCAAGATGCCCAAGAGGGGAGGGGGTGAATTGGGCTAATTCTAAATTTTCTTGCAATAATTAAATCCTACGGTTAGCCCAATTAACCCCTTGTGCCTAGAAAAGTGTTTCTATTAATCTAACGCACAACGGACTTGCAACCTATGTTCCAAACTTACTCTAGCATGGCAATTCTTTGAATATAAAGACAAGTATTGAATTGCTCAAAATAAATGCTCAAAGTAAATAGAGAGAGAGGAACACGGCGATGTTTTGCCGAGGTATCGGAGAGTCGCCACTCCCCACTAGTCCTCGTTGGAGCACCCATGCAAGGGTGTAGCTCCCCCTTGATCCGCGCAAGGATCAAGTGCTCTCTACGGGTTGATTCTTCGACACTCCGTCACGGCGAATCACCCAAAACCGCTCACAACTTGAGTTGGGTTACCCACAAGCTCCGCCGGGTGATCACCAAGCTCCCAATCACCACCAAGCCGTCTAGGTGATGGCGATCACCAAGAGTAACAAGCACGAACTCTCACCTGACCACTCGAAGCCTAATGAGAATGGTGGATGCACACTTTGCTACTCTTGATTCACTAATGAGGCTAATCTCTTGGATTCATGAATCTCAATCACCTCACTAGGACCTTGCTCTTTTTGGCACTCATAAACATGTTTCTCAACTGTTGGAATGAGCAAAAGTAACTCCACACACGAGTGGAGCTTCTATTTATAAGGCAGCCTAAAAAACGAACCGTTATGAGCCTCTGCGGGGTGACCGGACGCTCCAGTCATGTTGACCGGACGCTCCGGTCAGTTCAACCCGCACACCAGTGTTTAAGTGTTGACCGGACGCTGGCAGGGTCCGATCACCACTGACCGGACGCGTCCGATCGCATTAAACCCTCACTGGATGCTTACTGTACTCGATCGGACGCTGGATCCTCAGGGTTCGGTCAGTATTGACCGGACACGTCTGGTCGCAGATTTCCTTCTCTAGAACCTTACTGGAGTCAACCAGACGCTGCCTCTCAGTGTCCGGTCACTTGACCACTCCAGCGTCCGGTCGCACCGAACACAATCACCTTGATCAAATGTACTGACCGGACCCTACGGCCAGCGTCCGGTCGCACCGGAGCCAGCGTCCGGTCAGCGTTTGACCCTCCATTCACTTCCAACTCTCGAACATATGTGAATGAAGTTTGCTCCATAGGATCATAGGGCTGTTGTGGAGCTACCTAGTGCTAGTTTTAACAAGTGTGCACCACACCTAACTCACTAGATTCACCTAGGTCAAGCTACCCGTTCATACCCCCCTTAATAGTACGGCCAAAGGAAAAACAAAGTCCTAAACTACTCTAAGTGTCACTCCAACTCTAATCGACACTTAGAACTAGTCATCCTTAACCTTGTCGTCCATCCTTTGAAAACCAAAACGATTTCCATTGTAGGGGCATGACCACCTTGATTGCCCAATTGATCTCCATTACCATGACCTAACTTACTTGCCTATGCAAAACACACGTTAGTTATAGTAATCTTGTATTGTCATTAATCACCGAAACCCAACAAGGGGCCTAGATGCTTTCAATCTCCCCCTTTTTGGTGATTGATGACAATACCACCTCGAGTATGTGAAAGAGTGAGGTTTTTGTTATGCTTGGTTCATATAAGTTTTTGTCAATAAGAACAAAAGAGTTAGGCAAGCTTATATGACCCAAGCAAATACGATGTACTCAAAAGATATGAAATAAGCATGAGTACAAGTAATAAAGCTCACTTGCATCGGAGTATAAACGTGGAAACAAAGCAAATGAGCATAGCACAAGTGATATGACATATAAAGGGATTCAAAGTAGAGAGCACACATGTCATATATCACAATCACGTAGATATCACTATCACATAGATATAATAGTAAACATGGATGCATAATGTATCACACACATAGAAACTCCAAATGTAATAGATAATAAGCTAATAATAGATAACTAGCTCCCCCTAAATGTCGCTCCCCCTTAGTCTACATACTTGAACCCTCTCCCCCTTTGGCGTCAAACACCAAAACCTAGGGGTCGGTCGGCGAGGCTGCAGCGGATGAGCCGAGCGCTGAGGTACGAGGAGCAAGATGAAACTGGGCGCCATCATCATCTGACCCTGAGCTATGTACTGACTGACCCTCTATGGCTGGAAGTGTCTCTGAAGTGGTCTAGGTCTGAGTTGGGGTAGGTGCGGCCTATGATGCTGCTGGTACGTCTATCGTAGGATCTGAAGAGGCGACAGACGAAGGGAGTCTCTAAGTAGTCACGACGATAGGGGCTGCTATAGAAGGACCGGCGGTATGCATATGTGGCGGTGTAGGCATGCCTATCAACTCGCTAAAGGATGCTCCAAGACTCCTGGAGACTGACGTGTCAGGCACAAATAGCGAGGATGACTGATCCGGTGAGAAGCCCATATGATATGGTGTGAACTGCCGGGCTACCACTGGCGAGGATAACCACTGGGACACCTGTACTATGGGAGAGGCAAACAAAGCTAGAGGTTGTCCCTGACTCTGAAGCCCACTGGGCTATACTGCTGGAGTCGTCGAAGTGGTGGCAGGCTGAGCAAGCTGGGGTGAAGGCTGTGGCTGTGGAGCCCCAAGTGCTGTTACTACATGCTGCATAAATCCTATAAGTTGCTGCTACATGAGTAACTGCTGCTGATGCATCTACTACTGCTGCTGCTGGAAGACCTACTGCTGTCGCTAGAACTCGTCCTGACGAGCCTGAAACTGTGCAAAGTTGGCAGCTGTCTCCTGAGCCTGTCATGCCTGATCCTACTGCATCCGCTCAAGAATAGCAATCAAGGCGGGGTCCATCTGTGGTGCAGGTGGAGCTGAGCTAGAACTACCGGCCTCTACATCATGTCTGCATGGAGGCATCTGAGGAATAGGTCGGTAGTCGTCATCCGAACTATCACTAGACTCGGTCCTCTCCTCCTGAGTCTCAAGCTCCTCCTCCTCAGTAGCAGCTATGCCTATGATAATCTCGTCCTGCTGAGCTATGGACTCTGGTACATCTGGACGACGGCGAGGCTGAGTGGATGCCTATGATGTGCTATGCCTGATCCTCTTTGCCATGTTATAAGTTGGAAACTCTGTGGTGGCACCTCTGTACTCGGCAACCATCTCTGGGGTCCTAACCTGCACAGACTTGAGCATCAGAAATGTGATCCAATGTGCATATGGAAGCTGCATGTGACCCTTGAAGCCCTCAGCTATAGTATCCTCCATCTCTGATAGAAGGAGGTCCCAAATATCAAACATAGTCTGCTACATCAGGGCATTGAGGAGCCAGAGCTGTAGACAAGTCAGACCCTCTTTATATCCCAACCTAGGAAGTAGTGTCCTCCTAATGATAGCCTCTAGCACTTGAGCTATAGGAGTAAGGTCACTAGGGTTCCTCCTCGACCCCTCACCAAAGGGCTCCTTGAAGCAATGTCGCACAAGATCAGTAGGGGGCACCAAACCTCCATGAGGATGCCTAGGAGGCTCTTGCTGTCCATAACACACCTCATGTAACCTAACAGGCTATTCCTGTAGCCTCAGTATCTCCCTGGCCCTAAAACTCATCACCCTATAGTCTCTGCCTCTGAATGCAAAGTGTATGAAGTTATGATGCGGGTCAACATAGAGCGAAGCATAGAACTATCGAACCCAAGATGGTACATACAATCCTGTCCGACCAATCAGATCTGTCAGCCTCGACAAATATGATAAGTAGGGGCGGATATGCTCTCCGACTGCTACCACAATAGCCTCAATACTGTAGACTCTCTGAGATCGGAAGACTGCCCCACTGTTCAGATATGCATTGTAGAAGTCTTCCTGGAGCGGTGTATAGAAACCCTCTGCTGCTCTCTCATCCCTCCTCGGAGGAAACCACACCTCAAACTCTACAAACCTCAGCTGTTGGACATGTGAAAATGAACCTTCCGAAGCCATGTCAAGAAACTGCATGGTTTCCTTACTAAGACCCATATAAAAATGTTGAAGCGGCACTGGGTCTGGAATAGAGAGGTCTAGGCTAGTGGTTATTAGGCTATTAAAACATGCCCAAGACGTGCCAAGAGACTCTTTTTCTTTTTGTGTAAAAGTTAAAACTTCTATTCGAATGCTGACTACTCTAGAGATAGGAAAGAAAGATAAACACCATTTAGAACATAAAGTTTTCCAATCTCGTTGCATACTTCCTACGGTTTGACTATACCATTGTTTAGCTATTTCTATCAAAGAGAATGGAAATAACTTCCATATTAAGGTCTTGTCAGACATGCTAGCGATATGTAAGCATGCACAGGTCTGTTCAAAATCTCATAGGTGTAAGTAGAGGTTTTTCTTGCCTTCTTCCAAGAAGGATTGTTCCCGAATCATTTTTATTAAACACGGACGCAGCTCATAGCTAGGTCATAGGATAGGCTTTGCAGATTTTGGTGGCTCTAGGCTTGCGCTAGGATAGGCTTTGCAGATTTTGGTGGCTCTAGGCTTGCGCTTGTAGGTGCAATGTATTTATATATAGGTGTATTATCCATGCTACAACTAAATAAAAAGGTACAAGGTTAAGCTAGGTTTGTAGTTAATTCAGCAACCGTTTCCCCAGCAATGGTGCTAGAAAAGCTTGTTGACACCTGTGGGTGCTCGCAGAAAAAAGATCTTCAAGCGCACGGATATCATAGTAGCTTTTCACCTAGAGCAGGGAAATGTGTGAGACTAACTACTATCTAACTTAACTGGAGATAGCAACAAGGTTATGATAAATAGGAGTGTAGAGAGGACTTATATGGCTTTCAACGTCCAACCTAAGTTAGCATTGTATTCTAGTGTTCACCAAGGGACATTACTCATGAAGAGAATAGCAAAATATACTTCCTCCATCACAACTAGGTCCTACTAGTCCTATAGACGAGAGATAGATTATGAAGGACCAACATAACCGTCACTCATGCGGTCTACCACATGTTCTGGCCTGCAGGGTGCATCCATAAGTAACCACTAGTCTAGGCACCACGCTTACACTAACAATTACTACTCTAATCCAAGAGAGCTTAACAAGGATTAAAGTACTCAAAAGAGTTGTGATCCTGATAAACACCAAAGCACAAAACTACTTTAAATCAGAAATCAATTATTAGAGTTATCTCAAATGCAGGCTCGAAGAACCTAAATCCACCAAGGTACAAGTCATAGAAGTAGCACCGATAAACCGGCACTTCCTTCAAACTCTTCCCACCCTCTCTAACTCACTATTTTCTATGTAGAAGAGTAGATCATAAACTAGAGGACTACTCTTCTCTTCAATTGCGATCTATGATCCTAGAGGGATAAAGGATTTGGATCGCCTTCTAGAGGAGATTAGGGGGTCCTTTTATAGGGGGAGATGGAGTAAGGGGCAAGGCATTGCCACGTCATCAATCTGCGTCAACTCTCTCGACCACCGTTGGATGAACCAACCTTCAACCGCCTTAGAATCAACGGTGTAGATCTTAGAAACGTGCACGAGGCGGCTGACACCATGGGGCCACCAGGGTAGGTCGATCGACCTACATAGGGGGTCGACCGACCCCCTCTCAAGTTAGGTGGTCCTCCCCTTCTGGCATGTGGGTCTACACTCTGTCTTGAGTGGTTATTCGCGTGATTGCACATTTGTTGACGTTGGTACATTTGCTTGATGTGTTTGACAATGGGCCTTTTAACCTATTTTCTTGATAAATCAACCTGCATATAAATATTCACCAAAACTTGTGGAATTCATTAGTTTAAACCTCTACACCTATATATGGTTGATGTTTGATTTCAAGGATAAATGCAAGTGATATTGATGGTTTGTTCTTGCAGTAGAGACCGTCAACACTCCCCTCCGCGGATACTTGGCCATACGGGGAGTCTTCGCTTCCCCGGTGGATACTTGGCTGTAAGTGAAATCCTTGGCAGATGTTTTGCTGTCGTTGGCTCTCTAGTCCCCTCTCTAGTACATGCTTTACTGCTGAGAGTGTGTGGGCACACTTCTTGGTGGATACTTGGCCGTCGTGGTCGCTTGGTCTTCGCTGGTGGATTCTTTGCCGTTGTTGCTGCTGATGCTCTTGTGCCTTCTCTAGGAAAATACTTTGCCGCCATGGCCTAGTCTATCTTGTAGGCAACCTTTGCGTTGTTTCCTTTTGTTGCAGGCACAGCTGTAGGTCTTGGGTCTTGAGGGCAGTTGCTCTTTCTTCCTTTCTTTTCTGTTATGTTTATTCCAGGTCACTCACCGCTAGCTTGGTGATTTGTAATCTGTTCTATGAGGGTTCTCTTATGGCTGTATTGTCTAATTCACTCCTCTTAATGAAAAACGGGCTATATTTGATATGAGTCGCACGTAGGTGTGGGAGTGAATTTGGATAGTCCAAAATTCAATATGGACATTTATTAAAATAGATATTTGTTTTTTTTTGCAGGATTTGGTATAAACACAGACGCTCATATATACAAGCTCATACTCACTCCTATGGATGCACACCCTATTCCTATGAGCTTCTTGAGTTGGATTGATATATCTTGAGATTGACAAAGTCGTCACCACAGGCGCTTCACTGTTGACAACACGTGTCGTCTACCACTGAAAAAATAGCGTCGTCAAATCCTATAATAAATCTAGAAAAATACGAGCATCCAGGTGGACTGGTTATACCACAACGAACCCAACCAGTTGAGCTATACTAATTTGCAAAATATAAATTTGTTGTTACAACTACAAAAGATGTTTTTAGAGGCGATCATCCTCATATTTATGGGCCCAACAGTTTCTATCAAATAGTCTTTGCTAGTGGCTTGCACAGGCGAACAACCTGACTATCTATAAATCGATTAACATCTTTATAAATAATATTTAAACATTTAAGAAGATCATTTTTGTAAATGTTTTCCAAAAATAAAAAGCCTAAAAGAATATAATGTTTTATGCAAAATAACTCAAACCCATGAATTTTTGCTTTGCTTGACCCCCTACCACTACACTACATACTTAAAACACCTGTCAACTATAAAGTTATAGATCGTGTGAGCACTACAACTATACATCATGTCAACATAAAGGTCGTTTGAAAATTCTAAATTTTAAGTTTTAAAAAATGAAAATTTAAAATCAATATTTGAGACTTTATACGACTTCAAATAAAAATCTTGCCAACTACAAAGTTGTAGATTGCTTGAGCAACACAAATTTTGATGGGGACAGGATTCCCGATCTTCCGTCAAGTAGAGATAACTATCGTTTTGGTTAGAGCAGGACACACCGATCCGGCTTCAGATAAAAAGTGCCAAACCCTACAACCTTAGCACCAAAACTCCTCTGGTTATCGACCTATCACAAATCCGGTTGACCTCGCCAAGAAGGATAATCTCTGCCTATGAATTAAAGAAGACAAGCAATAACTCGAAAGTACGCAACTCAATTGAAGTGATAATTGCAAATAATTAAGCACTCAAAGTAGGAGTTTCACGATTGGTGATGGTGGCTGTTCAAAAATAGATTAATCAAAAGCAAAAACCCCAAGCCCTAACTTGGGCGACCATGACTAAATATGAAGTGTTTGGGGGGTGTGATACCCCTGGACGTGACCCCCCTAACGATCTTTAAGACGATACATGGCCCAACGAACCAAAAGATGGTGGCCCCGCACACTAGCCTAGAAGGCTTTACAGGAGCTCTCTTCGCGCAACTGCTCATAATCTCCACAATGGGTCGTCTTCCATACAAGTCAGGTTGTGCCGCATACTGTAGTGTTCGTCAACAACTGCATCGAGCTCTTCCTCCATGTCTCATCATCGACTTTGTACCACCACCAGCCACGATGTCCCTATCTATAAACGAGAGGTACGCACGCCATGATCTGATCTATTACTTCAACATGTCTCTGGTTCAGTCATGATGTTGCTCGCCATGCTATTATTCCGTTCAACTAGTACGTTAGATCTTTAAATACTAGTATTTGAGATCGTTATGATTTATGTTCTAGTTTTAATCTCGAAATTATCTATTTTCTCAACATTTCCTTCTCTCCCCGTAACATAACTTAGGGTGCATTTAGTAGGGCTCTAGATTATCGCAGAAATGTTTCGGATTCAGATTTTTTCAAAAAACATTTCTGATGATGAATCGGGGTCACTTTATCCAATCGTTTGGCGGGTAAACTGGATTCTGATTTAAAAAAATCATTTAAATAAAAATATGTTCAAAAAATTCTGTGGATGGAGAACAACTTAAATAAAAACTATTTTGACTTGTTGCACTAAAAAGAATTAACTGAAAAAATGATCCAAAAAAGTAATAAGCAATTAATGAAATGAGAATAAGTGCGAAACTAGCCTCCAGGCGTCGCATGTGTATGTAGAAATGTACAAATGTTTCGGTTTTGAATAACTTGCTGGAAAGACCGTTTGAAAGTGATTCAGGTGATTCTCATGAGAAACTTAAACATTTCTCCTATCAAACACACCCTTAGCGTGGTGTGGAGGAACATGCGTAGACGACGAGGGTGGGAATCTCGCACATTGAAATAACTGTGCATTCACATTAGTCTCTGTCGCTGTTTTTGTCAAAGCTTAGCAAGATGCATATATTATACATATTATATATTATTTATTAATGAACCGGATGGAAGATGGCTATCTAACAGCAAGAAGAGCCAGACCTTTAAACAATGCAGTCGTTGTGGAACTTATCTCGCGAGATTTCCAAGGCACTGCACATATGTCATATATCATTCCAGTTGATGACTGAGTTATCGATGACGCACAAACTAGAGCAATGGTGCAAGAACAGGCCAGATACATGCAATGGAAAGTGAATTTGACCTTCCCGTTGTGCACTTGTGGGAAGCTTTTCTTATGATTCTATAAGCTCGGATCAATTAGATGTTGCTATGATGAGATTTATATATAGTGGCCTAGGCGCGCCATGATCGCAATTTATGTGGACAAACTGAATAGTGGGTGGTCATGTTTGTTTTCATGTAAAAATAGATTAGATAAACATACAACTACTACAGAATTGACTTTCACTGCCGGCCACATCACTATTGAGAAACCGACACTGATAGTGGTTGACGGCCCATCACTGCCCATTTTTGGCTAAAACCGGCAATGATATCCGGGTCATCATTGCCGGTTCATATCGTTGTCTGTTTTAGACATGAACCGGCAGCGATATTTGGTCACCATTGCCGATTTTTGGCAAAAACTGCCGGTTCGTGGTTTGAATTAGCGGTGATAGGCTGCACGAAAAACTTCATAACTTTGTCATATGATGTCCGACGAAGACGAACTTTATATCAAAGTTGTAGTACTTTTCAAGGTCTACAACTTTATAGTTTAAATTTTTATTTGAAATCATTTGGATATCCAAATATGTATCATAAGATTTTATAGAGTTAATATCAAATGAGTTCATATGCTCTAAAGTCACAAGTGAGTGTGTAGTGGTAGAAGAGGATCTCGAATGGAGAAACAACCAAAATAAAAGTTATAAATCTCGAAACCTTATGAAACTTTATAGTTCATAAGTTTTTTACTTAAATTTGTTTTGATGCTGAGTTATTTGTTTTACAAGATTTTATAAAAGTTAATACCAAAGGAATTCATATCCTCTATAGTCATAAGCGAGTGTGTAGTTGTAGTTAAGGATCTCGGATGGAGAAGCGAACAAAACAAAAGTTATAGATATCAAAAAGTTATGCAACAATGTAGTTGACAATTTTTTATTTAAAATCGTCTATCCAACGAAAATTACATTTGAATTCTCACATTTAAAATTCGATTTTTTCAAACGATCTCGGAAGGAGAAACGACCAAAACAAAAATCGTAAATCTCGAAAAGTTATGCATCTTTGTTGTTGACAACTTTTTTATTTGAAATCATTTATCCAAAGAAAATTATGGCTAAATTTCTTCACACTTGAAATTCAAAATTTTCAAAGGACCTTGGATGGAGAAATGACCAAAACCAAAGTTGTAAATCTCAAAAATTTATAAAACTTTGTAGTTGACAACTTTTTCATTTGAGTTCGTTTATGGTCCCAAATACTCATTTTAAAACCAGATAAAGATAGAATGAGGAGGATGAATATCCCAAATGGACACAAGTGTCTTTGTGGAGTGGTTACAGACGAACGCGCGAAGCCTGAGGTCGTGGTGTTAAAGCGCTGCCGGCCGAAAGTGCGCGAAAATTCTCATGACTTGTATTAAAAAAAATCAAGTGATTGTGTGGCTAGCTGGTGGGGTCTTTCCTAGTATTAAAAAATGCTACTTTTCATCTCCTTTTTTATCTCGTTTTTGTGTTTTCTGAAAACCTTATCACAGTCGGGCATTGATCAGCCCCCTCATCACCGCCGCTTTGGTTGTGCCGGTTGTCAGTTTTTGAACCGGCAATGATAGTCCGTTCTGGGGACGTTTTTGATTGCTAGCTACCTCTAATTGAATCGAAAGCGAAATACACCTGAAATGATCTAACTACATAGCAAATTTTGTTCATCTCGTGATCACTAATTTTTTGACTGAATAAAAACTACTAATTTTTTATATAATCCATTTCAAAAACCACAATTCAGTGGATTACAAGCTCTGAGACCAATTCCAAATTTCCAATACCGTGGGCAAACAAGCCGCGCCCCAAGGTATATTCTCAACCAACAAATAAAATTTACTTGTGTTCTATAACTAATCTGCTATTGTCGTATACTCACATCTATGAATCTCAACGCTAAAATTAAAAATTTACGCTCAACTTGCACAACTTTATATATAGCCAGCTCCAAGGCAAGGTCACCCCTCCAAGAATATAAAGATACCGGCACCATTCATATTCATAGATCATAGGCGACCATACTACCGTAGCTCTCAAACAGAACTAGCTGCCTGCAGTTCTGCACTGCAAAATCAGCCTTGAGCCATGTCGCTGTCGTCGGACACCAACTCGCTGCCCTACTCGACGGACAAGGGCGGCTACAGCACGCACGACACACTTGTGCTCCTCGGCATCGGCTTCTGCGCCACCGCCGTCTCCGTCCTCATCATCGTCATCTGCGAGTGCCTGTGCTGCCGCCGCCGCCGCCGCGGCGCGGGGGGGACCGTCGTGTACGTGGCGGCCCGGCCGTTCTTCCTACATGGCGGCACCACCGACGGCGATGGTGGGCTAAGCCCCTCCGCGGTGTCCACGCTGCCGTCGTTCGTGTTCCATAGGGGCGGGGACCTGTCGGTTGGCGGCGGCTCCGGCAGTGGCGAGGGCAGCGGCAGCGGGCGCGGGTGGGCGCAGTGTGCGGTGTGCCTGAGCCTTGTGCAGGAAGGTGAGGTGGTCAGGCGGCTGCCGGCGTGCATGCACCTGTTCCATGTCTGCTGCATCGACATGTGGCTGCACTCTCACTCCACGTGTCCTCTCTGTAGGGCCACGGTTTTGCCTATTAAGGAGGTCCCTACAAAAGACGATCAGCCTCCGGTGTAACGCATTATAAAATGTAATTTAATCTACGCGTTGATGTCTTTAGTATATAGCTATATATATAAATTATATATGATAGATTTTTACTTATATATTTATAACGTAGTTTGTGAGAGTTCAACTGTCACATAATATTTTTATAGAGTTGCTACCTATATGTCGGGGTTATGTAAATGGGATACCCCAAAGCGCGGACATAAGAGTTGCTCACGACGGCCCGGCTGGCCATAGCCCAGCTAAACACGGCCCGTCCACAACCTCTCGCCCCAAGTCATAGGAGGCCCGTCCTCGACCTCTCTCACCTCTCGACCATGCACCGCACAGTGCCCTCAACCGCCCCAGCCTTAGCTGCTAAGGAAAGGAGGAGAGATGGGAGGGCACATTCAATACGCCTATCCATACGGGACATGCACTCGCCCACTCCATCGAGTACAGGGAGGACGACCGTTCTGTCTGACCATCCTGCCCTGGGGCAGAGCATTACCTCGATCAACACCCCGCTGACAGACAAGACAACACCAGGGCACGGCAACGTCACCCCGCGTGGCTCGGCACCGCCCAAATCCCGTCAAGCCTGATGGACAGGAGTATGATCCTAACCACCACAGCATGGAGATCATGACCGGGAGCCAGCTCTCCCGTTCTAACCAGATCCAAAGACCTCGACCCGGCTATGAGAGGCCAGGGCAGCAGGGCCACGATTTCGAGAGCAGGCAGCCCGCAATGGGACAGTCACTCTCCCTGTAAAGTGACATCACGACTTCTCCCTAAAGAAACAGAGCGCCAGGACGGAAGCCACGACGCCAGCAAGCAAGCCATACCGGAGAGGGGAGTTGGTGAGCAACCACCACTCCCATTGTGCCGCTATGGCCGGAACAGTACTGTCGCCGTACGCCATGCTTTGGTGTAAGGAGCAAGCTCACGACGACCATACCCCGACACAGTGACAAGACCAAATGGACTGCTTAACAAGCACGCAAGCTTCTCCCTCAGGCTCCTGGCCACTCGGGCTAGGAGAAGCCTACTTCTCTACATGTAACCTGGCCCTCGCGACTATATAAGGGGAGTCGGGCCTTCTTCCAAACGATCGATTTCCCCTTCCTCGAAAACTTTCTACCAGTATGACTATAGCTTTCATACCCGCTATTGTAAACCTTTTGGAGCACTTTGGCATTGAGAAACACATACTCATAGATCTCCGACACTGAACGTAGGGCTTCATCCCGAACTGGTATAAATCCTTTGTGTCATGAGTGCTAGCCATCGAATCCCTTAGCACGGCGATAAATTTACTGGTCGGTTTCCAAGACACCGACACTATACCCTTGATTATAATCAATGCTAATATTTGAGTATAATGTAACTTATTTTTATATGGAGAAGGTTGCAATTATAGTTCATCAGGACGATAACGTTGGACAAATATGACTGAGTTATCCACTTGAACTAGTTTTGTACAGACTGCATTTGTCTATTTATGATTCCTATATACCTATACGTACGCTTAAGTATCGTGGGACCATGCTTTTTTTTTTTGTCTAAAAGATACGATGGACCTGGTAGCAAGAAATCGGTCGCCACTGTCTGATTGGTTCTTGAGATTGACAAATGATACAATATGGACAAAATCATCCTCAAGTCAACTCAATCATACATGTTTTTTTCTCAAAAAAAGTCAACTCAATCATACACCTTTTCCTATCATCTCGCCGTTTGGCGAGTAGTATTTCAACGTCCAAACATGATTACATATCCCCGATGACATCATTGTTTCCCTTTGGTAGATCAATTAAAGTAGAGTTTGTCTATCCAACAACCGTGTGTTTTATGCAGTTTCAACACATTAATTTTTTTTCACCATAGAATTAAGATCCAACAGCCTCTACCCTCCTTCTACCTCCAGCCTCCAGCCTTCTATCTCCAAACAATCACAAATCAAAAGATCACAGATCCACAGATCACAAGAAATATTTTTTTTTCTATGGAAGGACAAATCACAGCAGAGGAGTAGGAGGAGAGGCTACTGGAGGACGCGTGCGGCCAGACTCCTCCACCGCTACCCAGGAGCAAGCTGCAGCAGAGCAGCAGCCGGCCTCGAGCGGAGAGGCAAATCCTGACACCATGTCCGGCCTCGAGCAGAGCGGATCCTGGGCGGCGTGACACGCGCCTGCAGCCTGCGCGACGGCAGCGCCCGTGCCCGCGCCAACAGAACGGAGGGAAAAAGAGAGAAAAAATCCATGTGTTTTTTTTACGCTAAAAACACATGTGTGTTGTATAGCATTTCTGTTAAAGTAACCGTGCACATACACCACAGTGACAACGATTTTTTTGAGGCAAACTGTGTTGCCCATCCAATAAGGCTTTGTTTGGCACACCTTTGCCAACAACTTCATAATATGCTGTTGTGAGCTTTTTTTTTTTTGTCAAATGGGTCTTTTGAAAATAGATTCATACATGAGGCTTCTTAGATCTTTCTATCACATCGGAATGTGGTAGAATGAAGTTGAAAATAGTAACTTTTCCCGGCTTCGTCTCACACTTGTGGGCCTATTTCGTACGGATGCCAGATTTACCCACGCGCGGACACGGCTGCCACGGCACGGGCGCCGCCGCGACTGCGGCCACCGCCGCATGGGCGCACGGGCGTCATTCTTGCCGGGGTACGGTTGCTGCCGCCGGGGATCGAGGGCCCTCCAGGGAAAGGCCATTGGGGCTCGCGGTTGCCTGGCGCACAAGAGATGCAGCGACGCGACGAGGAGGGGCCACCATGGGGCACGGGCGGCCGGGAGGCGCCATTAGGCTCACACGCCTAGGAGCCACTGCCGTCGAGCACGCACGACCGCGATTAGAGGCGCTGCCGTCAGGCGCAGGTGGCCGAGAGGCGCTACCGTGAGAGGCATGGCCGGCTGACGGGCTTATGGGCGTATGTGTCGGAAAGAAATACCATGGGAAGAAGATGAGAAACAATATAATAGAGAAGGAATGAAAAGCTAAGGGCATCATTTTAATTTTGTTTCTTTTGTCATCGTGTGAAGCCCTTTTGTTAAACAGGGTCATGAAAACAACTCAGCTTCATCGATATAAAGCTGCTCAATGAGCTGAAACAAAACAAAACAAAACAACTTCATTAGTGAAGCTGAGCTATGCAAATGGGCCTAAGAAACTAATCTGTTACTATATCTATATAGTTCATATCACACTAAGCAACAAATTCTTTGAAAACTCAATCCTCAAGCTGCCACGTCACTCAAACCTATCCGTCCATTCACTGTATGTCCTCCTGCTCTTGCGTGAAGGTAGCTGAGTTGCTGAGATATGACGCTGGCAGGAATGGCGCTCATTTTGATTACCAAGTCGAGTAGGCGCTATATGACGACGGCAGGAATGGCGCCCGTTTCGGCAGGCTGTTCTAGAACTTGTTGTGTGCTTCTACAAATTTTCAACTACGCATTGGTGGATAAGCAAATTGTTCACTTGGGCCCTGTCTATCACAAAAAGAATAACCGGCGGGAGAGTTCCAACAAACAGAACTGTTTTTTTTTTCGTTGTTGCGTATATACAATTTTCAGTATCCGCCCTAGCTGTCCATGCCATTAACACAACAAGTTCTAGAAGCACACAAGAACTTGAACGTGCTGTAACCGGCGTTCAGACTTGAGACTCGACACGGTGATAAACATGCCAAGGAACACATGGTTACTGCCGTTTCCGCCGTAATCTGAATCTGATGCGCTCCTGAATTTTTTGATTAATATAAATACTCTCTGGTTACTGCGTTGGTTCGACGCTGTCTCCTGATGAAGCGATGACGGACTACTTAATGCCGCGCGCTAAAAGCTTTGGCCGCAAGCTAAGTTCCAAGTAAGCAGCATAGCACAAAGTACGTTTCTACCGAAGATGCCAAGGTTGTACACGAGGCCCTCGGTGGCGGTGCTCTCCGGCGAGTCTGTCGACGACGTCGGCGACGGCTACGGCGTCTTGGCAACCGTGGCGGGTGAGTCCTGCTCGCTGCTCGTCGCGTCTTGCGTGCTCGCCGCGTCCGTCATCATCTGGGAGGCGTGCGCCTTCGCTGCCTTGGCCGCGGTGCTCGTCGCCGGCGTCACCTGGTGCCTGAGCCTCGCAGCCGCGGGTCGTGCTGCCGGCACGGTGTTTCGTTCCACCGCCGCGCCAGGCAGCAGAGCCAGCGGAGTAGGGTGCGGGCTTGCCGAAATAGACATCAGCGCGCTGCCCAAGTCCCCGTACCAGCACCACCGCCTCGGCGGCGGCCCCGCGGGCGGAGGAGACGGAGTGACGTGCGCCGTGTGCCTGGAGGACCTTCGCGGCGGCGAGATGGTGCGGAGCCTGCCCGAGTGCCGGCACCTGTTCCACGTCGGCTGCATCGACGCGTGGCTGCAGATGCACGTCACGTGCCCGCTGTGCAGGTCTGATCTCTCGCCGCGGCGACGGGTTACGACGGCCGCGCCGGTAGGATCGCAGGCTGGTTCGTTGTCGCCGCAGTAGCGCTATTGTAGTGCGAGCTGTAATAAAGAGTTAGAAATGTTTTCGAATAGTAGCGTACGTTTTTATCAGTTGTGCAAGGTGGGAAATGTGAAGCCAGAACAACTACTAGCGGCGCTACGCCAGATTTACATATCACTGCCGGCATCATCACTGTCGGATTTATGAGAACCGACAGTGATGTACCTTCACTGTCGATTATGAGTTTAAAAATGAAAAAATGATGGGAGCTAGGCTAAAATCGACAGTGAAGGACCACATCACTATCAGTTTGTGGCTTGAACCAACAGTGTTTTGGCGGCCACTCATCACTGTCGGTTTAAGCCAAGGGCCGATAGTGATTGTGCTATATCATTATCGGTTCTAGCCAAGAACCGACGGTGATAAGCCTACAACATAAAAAGGCTGCAGCCGTCCTCTCTTTCATCCCGAGAACAGAGGCGCGCATTTGGACCCTTCCCTCCATTGCTGCGGCTGCTCTTCACCATGAAGCTAGTGCTTGGATTTTGAAGAATGGCTTGATCTTTTTGCTTTAAGGTTAGTAACAAACATCCACTCCTTTGATTTTTGTGCTTAATTAGCTTCGTTTTGATGGCTACATTGCTTGATTCTCATTCTAGTTCTTTCTCCATTCTAGAGAGCACTTTTTCAATTGGACATTTGTGCAAGGCTTAAATTATGGTGAATCCATCATCCAAAAGGTTGGTGTCTATGAACATATTTAAATTCCTAGCTAATTATTCCATGGTGGTCAAGATCATCATTGTTAGTATGTGATGCTATAATTAGTTCTTAGAAGTAGAGTAGAATAGTTGTTCTTCAATACTGTGCAATAATTATTTTTTACTACGATTTTCAATTTACAAGGCAGGGCTACCAATTTTAATTTTTCAATAATTAGTGTACAATAATATTTTCCAAAAATGGTACTTTTGAGCTATAATTGTTGTTCATGAAGCTCGATTTCTTATTAATTCTTTGTAATTACTGTCTCAGTATTTTTTTGTGCAGAGATGGATCGAGAGTGGATGCATCTGTCCTGAATAGACAAGCGGTACATGCATGACGTCAGCCAGTTTATCATCGATGCCAAAGCCCATGCTGGGAATGGAAACCCTGTCTTCTACCCATGCAAAGATTGCAAGAATTATAGGAACTTTCGTCAAATTGAGTCTATACGATCGTACTTGATTACTAGGGGATTCATGCCAAACTATACGATATGGACTATGCATGGCGAGGTTGGTGTGAATGTTCTGCAGGAAAACGATGATGATGTGGACATGCCTGACGTAGCCATCCACGATGCTGACGAGGAACCCGGTGTCAACACGGAACCTATGGCCACAGTTAATAATGTGTTTAGGAACACGCTAGCTGACGACATCGAGGATAATGATGTCATTTCTCAGCTGCTACGTAATGTAGAGACTGGATGTCTTAGTGAAAGACAGCTGAGAAAGCTAGAGAAAATAAGACAAGATGGCAAAACACCATTGTATAGGAATTGTCCAATGAGCAAACTGGAAGCAAACATCATGCTGTTAGAGTTCAAATCGACAAACGGATTGAGCGATAAAGGCATTGATCAGTTGTTAGGTATAATAAGGAAAATGCTCCCAGAAAAAAACGAGTTGCCAGAAAAGACATACTTGGCCAAGCAAATGATCTGCCTCATCGGCCTCGAGGTTGAAAAAATCCACGCGTGTTCCGATGATTGCATATTGTACCATGGAGAAAAATACAAAGACCTGGACAAGCGCCCCAAGTGTGAAGCTCCACGGTACAAGGAAGGGCCGTCAGATGATGGTACCAAGACCAGAGGAGGTCCCGTAAAGATCGTTTGGTATTTCCCTATAGCTCCCCGGGTGCATAGGCTGTTTGCATGTGTAAAGTCAGCCAAGCTGTTGCGCTGGTATGGCGAAGAGCGTAAGAAAGATAAAATAATGAGGCACCCCGCCGATGGGCATGACTGGAGGACTGCCAATTCGGTGGAGAGGTAAGGCACCTTTGGTTTGCTTTGAGCACAGATGGGATGAATCCTTTCGATTAGGTTAGAAGCAATTATAGCACCTGACCAGTGATGCTCTGTATATACAACCTTCCACCTTGGGTCTGCATGAAGCGGTCGTACATCCAGATGCCACTACTGATCCATGGGCCAAGACAGTCTGGGAATGACATCGATGTGTTTCTGGAACCAGTGATCGATGAACTAGTGGAGATCTTTGAAAAGGGTATGTCGGATGTTTGAGACGAGTACAAAAAGGAACATGTCATGATCAAGGGAGTACTTATCGCTACAATCATCGACCTGCCAGGTCGAGGTTCGTTGTCTAGAGAGAAGACAAAAGGCTATACTGGATGTGTCGAGTGCTTGGATGACTCCGATGCGGTAAATCTGCCAAATAACTCAAAGATAGTTTAGATGGGACACCGTAGGTTCCTATCTAAGGATCACCCTTACCGCAGGAACAGAAAAGATTTCAACGGTGCTATTGAGAAACGCTTAGCTTCAAAATATCGAGATGGGCCTATGATACTTCGAGAACTCAACAAACTGGAGGTTGTCCTTGGGAAGGGGACAATGCAGTAGCAGCGCCTGATGGGAGCGTTTGGAAAAAAAATTGGTTTTCTAGAAACTACCTTACTGGCCATTTCTGAGTGTACGCCACTGTCTTGATCCCATGCACATCACTAAAAATGTGTGCGCTAACACTCTTAACACCTTGATGGACATCGGGGGGACATCGAAGGATTCACTAGCCACATGCCTGGACATGCAACACTTGGGAATCAGAAAGGAGCTGCATCCCATGGAGCTAGAGAATGGCCAGTTCAAACTTCTAGTTGCGTCATGGATATTGAAGAAGGAAGAAAAGCGTGTGCTTATTTCTTTCTTCAATGAACTCAAAGCCTCGACGGACTACTGTACGAACCCGAAGAGGCTAGTGAACATGAGAGAACTCAAGTTCAACTATGGCCCTATGAAGGCCCATGACTGTCATGTCATTATGACTCAGCTGCTCCCTATTGCCCTGTGTGGTATCCTCCCCCAAAGGTCCGCGCCCCAATCATAAAGCTTTGCTCGTTCTTCAATGCGATCTCAAAAAAGGTCATTGATGTGTCCACGCTAGAGCAGCTACAGCGGGACATAGTCAAAACTCTCATTATGCTTGAGATGCATTTCTCGCTGACTTACTTTGATATCTCATTGCATCTGCTCATTCATCTTGTTGACCAAATTAGAGCCTTTGGCCCAATGTACCTGCATCAGATGTTTCCTTTTGAAAGATTGATGAAAGTTTTCAGGAGGTACGTTAGGAACAGATTTAGGCCAGAAGGGGGCATGGTTGAAGGATGGTCAATGGAGGAGGCCATTGAGTTCTGCACATATTATCTCGTCACGAGGGAAGACTACATGGTAAAGGAACAATGAGGGATAAATCTGTTACAGTAGATGACCCTGTTTCTTTCAGACAGGCATAGTTCGTTGTTCTCCAGCAAGCTGAGGGTGTGATGCCATACATTGATGAGCACAGGTAATCACTGCAAACTCTGTATCCGAGCAGGTCACAGGCTTGGCTGGATAAAAAACATAAGGAGGAATTTGTCAGCTGGTTGCGACGTCGCTTGCTTGGAATAAAGTTGGATAATCAACTAGATGCCTTAGCCAAGGGGCCTTCGAGTACATATCTTAAGTACCAAGGGTATGAGATCAATAGATTCACATTTTACACAAAAAAACAAGATGGAAAGAGCACATATCAAAATTGTGGTGTTTGTTTTGATGCTCACGACGAGAACGACAACATGCAGGCGACATACTATGGTTTCATAGAGGAGATATGGGAGCTAGCCTATGGTTCATTGAAGGCGGCTCCTTTTCGCTGCCAGTGGGTCCGGCTCGAGGAAATCAACACTAACAGCGAAGGGTTCACTACCGTTGATCTCACTAAGACCACATACAGAGACGACCCCTTCATCCTTGCAAGAGATGTTATGCAAGTCTTCTATGCAAGGGACAACAAGACAAAAGGAAGGCTAAAAGTAGTCCTAGAAGAGAAAAGAAAGATTGTCGGTGTCGATGGAGTGACGGACAAAGAAGACTACAGGGCCTATCAGGAAATACAACCATTCGGGGCGAACGTACCCCTACCTATCCTTTAAGAGGGTGACGAACCTGCTTACGTACGAATTGATCACAATGAGGCCCTCATTGTTGATGCACCTAAAGATAGTTAGATTATTGTTAACTATGTAATCATTATGCAGACGTTGTATCAGTAATTTGCACTAAATATTTAATTTATATTTTGTGCGCATCTCTATAATTTAATTATTGACTATGTAATCAAATATTAAGACGATGTTCACAAACACTATTATTTAATAATTATAGACCATTAATTAATTATTATAAAATTAAATAATCAAGACACAAATTTTTGTGTTATTTTAGAATATAAACTAACTGCATTATTTCTATTAATAAATAAATAAAGAAAAGCAAACTAACCGAACTCCTTATCCTAGCTCAGCGGTTAAGGCCGTGCACTCTGTACTCTGAGACCCTCGCTCGAATCTCAGGAGGACCAAACTTTTTTGATTTTGTATTTATTATTTAGTTATTCATTACGATGGGATAAAAGAAAAAAATAAAACCATTCTAACCGAACTCCCTATCCTAACTCAGCGGTTCAAACTTTTTATATTTTTTACAAAAAGGCTGGCACTCTCGACCCTGTGACCCGCGCTCGAATCTCAGATGGGTCAAACTTTTTATATTTTTTACAAAAAGGCTGCGATGGCAGGCTCCAAACCGACAATGTTTTTTTATATTTTTTTACTAAAAGATGGCGGCAGGGCCCTTCACTGTCGATTTTAGTTTTAAAACCGGCAGTGATAGCTTCTATCACTGTCGATTTTTAAACTAAAACCGACAGTGATGTGTAGATGCTCCTCACATGCCAACAGTGCTCCTATAACCACAACAATTGGAACACTACTCCCACCTACCCCGACAACTTTAGTTTAGAAATAAAAATGTACCACGACTGCTAGCGCCTATAAAATGGCCCTCGGCCAGGAGCTAGCCTCTCTATGCATGTTGGTTTTAGCCAGGCCTTATCAGCCATGATACAATGTTTTTCTTTCACAACAAACCACATATATCGTTATGCATCGTAGTCCATCAAAATGGTGCACACATGAGGTACTAGAAGAATGCTACTAAAGATAGAGCAACGCCGAAGATTAGAGATGCTACGAGGTTCACAGAGCCATCCGCTGTGGTGCGCTCTAGACTGTATGTCCAGAGAGAGACCTGGTGTGCTCTCGGCAATTTCCTGTCCTAGAGCAGCATTGGTTCATCGGTGCGGTGCTGAGCTAAATCTGATGTGCTCTGGACTAACCGAGAAAAAGGCCATGTACAGCAGAGGCATGGATTCATCGATGCCTCCTTATCATCTCCAACCGGTATAGCTTGTAGACCACCTCAGTGTTGTTGTTTGACCCTAGTTGGTGCTAGAAGAATGCTACTGAGGTGGTTAAATTATAATGTGTTGATACACATTGATGGTAACATCGACCAGTACACAAATAAGTCTTTGTTATCGTATATGGAATTTTAGTGTAAGGTCTTTGTTATCGTATATGTAACTTATTTATAATTTTTTGTATTTTTTTATGTATTTCATTACTATCTAAATAAATATATCGTTCTTGTTAAAACTTTCCCACTATAGTATCTAAATAGATATATCCTTTACATATATGCATCTTTACTGTCGGTTCTATTTAGAAACCAGCAGTGATAGCCACCTTCACTGTCGGTTCTATTTAGAAACCAGCAATGATAGCCACCTTCACTGTCGGTTCTATTTAAAAACCGGTAGTGATGTCCATGCCCCCTCTATAAAACAAACTGCCGGCCACATACATCGATCTCACCCACCCACGAACTCTCTTAGTCTCATTTCTCACGTTTCACTCTCACTTCTCAAGACATCCACACTCTCTCTACGTGATTTGGTTATGGCTCCTGTATTTTTCAATGGTATTGATATGTTGTCTTCTCCAATATTGTATCTATATTCATTTGATCTATATTTATATTCATGTTTCTTTGCATTCTACATTTATATCTATATTCTTATTCCTTGCATTCGATCTACATTTAATTATGTTGCCACATTTTACTTGGAAGAATTTTTTTGTGCATATATTTTATGTTCATTTTTTTGCATTTTATCGATCAGGTGGTATGAACAACGGACCTTCCCCACAACAAGAACCAAGTTTCCACCCTGGCGATGAGTCATTCGCTCCTAATGTGGCCATTCCACGGTTACCTATTCCAGCTATTGCATGAAATATTTTCCAACATCTTTTGTTTTTTGATGCTAACAAATAAGTGTAATTAGTTTAATATCATTGTTGGATGCATATATGTCGCAGACTATATCCCCAATAGATTGGCTGCGAACAGCACTTAGCTGGTTCTTTATCTCGAACATCGTCGAGAACACGGCATCTAATGCAAGTGATCGGCTATGGACGTGTGAACTTAGTTTTTTCATCCCTGTGAGGGGTTCAAATAATCAGAACCATATCCATGGGACGGGAATACAGAGCTCGGACATGATAAGCGCCCAATTAAGTGTCGTGCACATCTGTTTAGAGGCACTTCGATGTATTTGCTATGATGTGCCTGATTTCTCGCACTTCAAGGCACTTGCTTTGAATGCTGGTGATATCCCCGTCCTGCAAGCAAGCGAATGGTTTGCAAGCTACAACCATGCGGATGTGGTAAATGGTCACTTATATCTAAGTCATGGTTATTTGTTGTTTATTATTGTAATAACATTCTCTAATTTTTTTCTCCGTATGCAGATTGCGCTACAGGACCTTACCTATACTGCATGTGGCTTGTGGGCCGTTCTAGACCAAGCTACGGAGCAACTCGGGTACAATTAGGACTTCTGTAATGGAAACCTCGGCCAACTCACTATAGAAGGATGTCAGTACTGCATAAGGATTACTAACAGGGGCAGTGGTCATTCAGTAGGTTACATCTGTGGCTGACCATTCTTTTGGTATTATGAGACACGAGAGAGTGCACTCATACGGGCATTGGACTTTATCGATACAAGCGAATACATAATCCGTGACATCAATTACCATATATGGCTACAGAGGCATGTTAGTGTGCGTGGCCCGATCGATCCCGGCAGTGATTCTGATAGTAATTAATGTTTATTTAGCTAGGTTTTCAAGGTCGTAGTTTAATTGGGTTCTAATTTTAATATGTACGGGGTTCTAATTTTAATATGTATGGGGTTCTAATTTTAATATGTACGGCTTTGTGTGTTTAATTATTGTCATGCATGTAATTCGTGTAACATTTGTTGGGCAATTAGAAATATACATTCCGGTGTCGTATTGGTCTCAAAATTATTCCCAGGCTTGCACGTACCACGTGTAAAGGAAAAACTAAGTTTGGGATTTTCTAGAGATGGTTTGCTACTTTATGAGGTTTAATTAAATTTCCGCGCGACGAGACCGTTTAATTATTGATTGAACTGAGTCTACCCATGAAAAGATTCAGAATGGTGCCAAACTTTTACACAGGATCTAATGTACCCTAGGGATAAGAATTTTGTAGAGGTGGATGAAAAAATCTATTGGGTCCAAGATGAAATTCACCATCTTTTGTCTCATTCAGCACACAGAAAAATATAATTAATAAAAAATGATTAGAAAAAATTAAGATCCTGTGTGGGATCTTAATTTGGGTATACAAGCTTGCCAAAAAAATTCAAGCCATTTCGCCATAGACGGAGTATACATGCTTCACAGAGGTACATGTGCCCTTTCATCGAACTATGACTATACACATAGGTTATCAAGGTTTATGTGGTTTATATGCATTCTGGTGTTGTATTGGTCTTAAAATTATTCTCAGGCTTGCATGTGCCACGTGTGAAGGAAACACCAATTTTGAGATTTTCCGAAGATGATTTGCTACTTTCTGAGGTTTAATTGAATTTCCGTGCGACGAGACCATTTAATTATAGGTTGAACTGAGTCTACCCACGAAAGGATCCAGAATAGTGCCAAATTTTTACACAGGATCTAATGTGCCCTAGGGATAAGAATTTTGTAGAGATGGATGAAAAAATCTATTGGGTCCAAGATGAAATTCACCCTCTTTTGTCTCATTCAGCACACAGAAAAATATAATTAATAAAAAAATGATTAGAAAAACCTAAGATCCTGTGTGTGATCTTAATTTGGGTGTACAAGCTTACAAAAAAAATTTCAAGCCATTTCGACATAGGCGGAGTATACATGCTTCATAGAGGTATATGTGCCCTTTCATCGAACCATGACTATACACATAGGTTATCAAGGTTTTTGTGGTTCATATGCATTCTGGTGTTATATTGGTCTCAAAATTATTCTCAAGCTTACACGTGCCACGTGCGAAGGAAACACCAAGTTTAGGATTTTTGGGAGATGATTTGCTACTTTCTGAGGTTTAATTAAATTTCCGCACGACGAGACCGTTCAATTATAGGTTGAGCTGAGCCTACCCACAAAAAGATCTGAAATGATACCAAACTTTTACACAGGATCTAATGTGCCCTAGGGATAAGAATTTTGTGGGGGTGGTTGAAAAAATCTATTGGGTCCAAGATGAAACTCACCCTCTTTTGTCTCATTCAGCACACAGAAAAATATAATTAATAAAAATGATTAGAAAAAACTAAGATCCTGTGTGGGATCTTAATTTGGGTGTACAAGCTTGCCAAAAAAAATTCAAGCCATTTCGACATAGGAATACATATGCTTCTATTTATTTAGTATATAAAAGAATTTTTTAATATATATAAACATCACTGTCGGTTTCAAAAAAACCGGCAGTGATGAGAAAAAACCGACAGTGATGCTTGTTATCACTGTCGGATTATTTTGAAAACCGGTAGTGATATATAAAAAATTAAAAATAATTGTGCCAGCCCTCTGGTTTAAGCTCGGGTCTCGGGCTATAGAGTTCAGACACTTAACCTCTGCGTTAGTATAAGATGTGTGCCAAGGTTTATTTATTTTATCCTTTTGACCTTTAGACCGCTTAATAAATTATAAAATTAAATTTAAAAAATTGGGCCGCCCGGGATTCGAACACGGATATCGGGGGCTAAGTTGCGGGGTCTTAACTGTTGAGCTAGTAGAAGGTATTCGAAAAAAGTGAAAAAGATAAGTTACTTATTCTGTAACCCCTACACGGAAATCACTGCCGGTTGAAAGAATGGCCCGGCAGTGATGTCTAGAAGAGCAACAGTCCTGTTGGCCCCCTCGATCTCCGGTACATAGCATATCATATACTATGGTCTTCATGACAACGAGACAACGACCAAGATGCATCGCCACATACAATCCAAGGGACGATGTAAGCAAAACGAGGTCATACAATGCAACATCCAATATGTAAGCAAATAAAACGAGGTCATGCAATGCAAGTGTCAACCCAAGGTGATGATGATCAAACAAAGGATTCGACGACATGGTTTTTTCCAGCACCAGTAAATTATTACATCGACCTAAGACATCGATTAATCACTAGTGCTACTAATTACTACCGGTGCTACCGCGTGCATCGTCCTCCTGCTGCCGGTGCTCCTCTTCACGCTTCTTTCGTCGCTCAGCCCTGCGCCGGCGCCGTTTTGCATCCATCGCGAGACAATGCTCGGTCTCCTCCTCCTGGCGGCGGCGCTCCTCCTCCTCCTCGCAGTGGCGCTCCTCGTGGCGGCGCTCCTCCTCCTTGGAGATCTCAACGACACGCTTCAGGATGCAGTCGTCGGTCTCCTTCTGTGTGATGGCGCGGAGGTGCCGGTCCTCCTCCTCCTTCCGAGCCATCTCCAATGAGTTGAAGACGACCTCCTCCACCGGAAGAGGTTCTGGTTCCTCCTCCGATGCGGTCTCACGGTCCGGATTGTCCTCGAGGTTCACCTCGAGGTCCGATTCGGACGACGGCGTCGATGGAGCTGACATTGGGGGGTTACGTGAGGACGATGGGTTCAACATCGCCCATGTTGTCTTCAAGCAACGAGGCATTGTGGCGACGGGTCGAGGGCTGGGGTGAGGTGTGCGTGGGAAGGGTGCTTCGCTTTCTTGACGCGCGGTGGTGCAATGGCGGCCAACTGTGCATGGGGACCTGGCTTATATATAGGTGTGGAACTGATCACGGTGCAATAACTCACACCCCTTGAAAGACGGAGCGCGCCTGTGTTGGGAACCGCGCGCGAGCAGCCGATGGACTCCTGGGTAAACGCGGCGTCTCTTCATGGGGAACCGAAGGCCCACGACCAGTCCAAGGACCGGGTAAAACAGCGACTCTTCATGGGAACCACGCGACCAGCATGGCTGGGGAGTTGAAGGGCCTACGCGCAAAGTAGGGACAGATAATCACTCAAAGGAATAAATTCCTTCAAACTTTCCGAAATCAGGTGATAGCTCAATGGTTTGTGTGCTACTCTGGAACTTGTAGGCTTCGGTTCGATTCAGGAATGCAACACATTTATTTTATCTTTTTGACCTTTAGACTGCTTAATAAATTATAAAATTAAACAAAAAAAATTAAGCCGCCTGGGATTCGAACACGGGTATCGAGGGCTAAGTTGCGGGGTCTTAACCGTTGAGCCAGTAGGAGGTATTCGAAAGAAGTGGAAAAGATAAGTTACTTATGCTGTAACCGCTACACGGAAATCACTACCGGTTTAAAGAATGGCCCGGCAGTGATGTACCACCATCACTGTCGGTTCCTACTTACAACCGGCAGTGATGTACCACCATCACTGTCGGTTTCTAATTAGAACCGGCAGTGATGAGGTCTGGTATAAAAGGCCGCCGCGGGTTGAAATTATCCAAATTTCAACCCCGCGCCAACCGTTCTCCGTGCTCCTCTTCTTTAACGCCGACGCCCATGCACCGCCCCACGCTAGAGCACTCATCCACCGCCCCCCGCGCCCGCTGTTCCTAGCCCCACGCTCCTCTTCTTCGACACCGAGGCCCGTGCACCGCCCCACGATAGAGCAACCATCCACCGCCCCCCTGCGCCGCCGTTCCCAACCCGCGCTCCTCTTCTTCAACGCCGACGCTCGTGCACCACCCCACGCCGGAGCACTCCCCACGCCGTCCACCGCCCGATGCCGGAGCACCGCTGAGGCCTTTAGGAGCGTGCGCGGACAGCTACTTTCCTACCCCCACGGTGAGTGCGTGGCTCACTGCCCGCTAAGTGTTAGATGAAATGCCCCACGGTTGTTGTCTTCCCAATAGCAGCCGATTCCTATTCGATTGAGTTACATGTTGTTACTCTTTAGTTTAGCTATCCTTATATGTACATGATGTTACATAAACTAGTTAGTTTTTCCCTAAAGAGATTATGCTACCTACTGATTTATAGAGGACCTAGTAATCATGGCCCTAAACTGTTTAAGAACCATTGGTGTTATTTGCATGTTGTCGCAACAAGTTATTCCCTTGAGTCACAGCTAAGTGACCTTTTGCGTTGTGTGCAGTCTAAGTATTTAAACATTGATCATCAACACCTTTTGACATAGTTAGATTGAATATGTGACAATGATATGAGCATATCTGTCTCGAATAGTAGTTGCATAATGTTATGATATCTCTGTACTTTGTAACTATTGCAAGCAATGGAAACTAGCAGTCAAAGGTACACATTAATGACTATGGACGTCTTATTTGTGACGGTAGGGAGTGTTCTATTTGTGTAAGAGTTAGATAAGAATTTCTGCTCTTGCTTAAATAGATTTAGTTTGGAATGTCAAGGATAAAGAACATTAAATAGATTTAGTTTGACCATATAACTTGAATAATAACTCTTGTTCAGTGAGTTACCATTACCACTTACCACATGCCTAATTTACTTAAATGTATAGGCAACCATGGCATGGTATGTAGTGCATGTTGGTCACATGCCTAGGATTTATCGAACCTGGGAAGATTGCTATGCTCAAGTCAATCGCTACCCTGGTAATTTGCACAAAAAATACAACACAGAAGCTGAAGCTTTGAGGGCCTACTATAGCCATCTAGACTACCTTGCAAACCATGGGCAACCGGTCTACTATAGTCCAATGAATGCAAACCCTGGCCATCCGCTGGCACTGGAGATCAAAGAGAAGCCACCCGCCGAAGATGTGAAGATTAGGAGAATTGCTCCTTGGTCATGAAAAGATGTCATGCTTTTATTTATGGCTATGGTCATCGCTTTTCTTATTTGAAAGTTGATGTAGGCTTAGTGATGTAGACTAGGCCCGATCTTCCGAAAGGTATGATAGCGTCGATTGATGGAGACTTGACGTTCATGATCTAGGCTTCGAACCAAGATTGATTCGGACCCCCGCAACCGTTACACCACTGCTCCGTTGGTTATCAGCCACGCGAACGCGATTGACCTCACCGAGAAGGCTTTCCTGCAAGCGAATCGAGAACACAAGCAAGAACGGGATGAACACAATCTAAAATTGCAAATAAATATGAGGCTTATGATAATGAGAAGGAGTTCAAGTCTTTATTCGAAAGGACTAATCGCCACAGGTGAACAAGATCAAGAACTGGGGCCCTGGTTCACAGCAAGCAGCCTTGGCGGCACAGTTGCAGCAAAATGATGTCTATTTTATGAGGAAATCAAGAACTAAACAAAACCCAAACCCTAAGGAGAGTGATGGCTGGTATTTATAGAGTCTTGGGCGTCACCCCCCTGGACGCGGCCCCTAATGGGCCCAAACACGATACACGGTCCAACGGACCAAAAGACGGTGTCGCAGCACCCTGACAGATTCTGGATGCTGACTTGTTTCGACGATTCCTGTTGATTCCAAAGGCCTTTTGATGTGAAACCAATTGGGTTGGTTTCCTTATCCAATTAGCTTTCCATCCATATGTGGATCGTTGAAAACAGAGTCCGGATGCGTCCTGGGTGACCAGTTTAAGGTAGACTGGTCCTGGAGCCCGAACTAGACTCAAACTTGAGTTGGACTCGGCTTCCACCACGAAAAAGATGAATTGGACGCCCATGCTAGACCTCCTCCTCTACTTGGCTTGTATGCGATGAAGTAGTGATGTCCTCATCATCCTCCCTTTCTTGAATTGAAGTCGTCCTCGACTGAAGTAGATCGTCTCCTCCATTGGATGATAGCAACGATGGTTCCGGAAGAAGACGTTCATCTTGGCGCCCCATCCTTCGCAAAGGCGGCTGCTATGGTGGCTTCCCTGTTGGGAATTCATCCTCCTTCTCCTGTAAAAGGTTAGTACCAACAAGAGGCATAGCACTAGGAGTAGGACCAAGTGGACATATCGGTGATGTACAAGTTAGAGCATAACATGGTTCATCATGATCAACAAGAATAGATTTAAGAGCAAATAAAACTTCTTTCATGTTACTTGATGGTTCATTTGTTGGTTTGCTAAAGTCTTTATCATGGCCTTTCTTTTTCTTTTCAGCAAGTTCCTTTTCATATTGCACAATTTTAGCAGGTGATAAAGGAAGTAAAGCAATGGTCTTTCCTTTAAACATAAAAGTATATCTATTTTGCCTACCATGATGTACAACATTATTATCATATTTCCAAGGGTGGCCTAACAAAAGTGAACAAGCTTGCATTGGCACGACATCAAAATTAGCATAATCATGGTATGACCCGATAGAAAATTGCACACGAGCAGATTGTGTTACCTTTGCCTTACCACTATTGTTGAACCACTAAACATGGTATGAATGTGGAAGAACACGTGTAGATAAACCAAGAGTCTTGACAAGCTCAGAACTTACTAAATTATTGCTGCTCCCTCCATCAATTATAGCATGAACACGGAAATTATTGACAATGAGGAACATTTGAAATAAATTATGGCGTTGTAGCTTGTCTACTGGCTCAACTTGTGTACTCAAAACACGCTAAACAAGGATTGATTTGTAGTCTGTAGTGCATGCCACACTATCAATTACCTCATCAGGATCTTCAGCACTATCCACAAATTTATCTGCATCAAGATCAGTTGCAAGTGCAAATTCATTCTCTTCATCACTAGCACTAGCATACCCGCCATCATCAGTAGCAATATATGCGCGTTTGCTGGGGCATTCTTTAGCAATATGTCCCATGCCCTTGCAGCGGTGGCACACAACTTTAGAAGAGCTGCTAGAGGAAGGTGTAGCAGATCCACTGGAAGAAGGTGTGATAGGAGAATTCTTCTTTACAGGCGCTGGTGGTGTCTACACATTAGAAAATTTACTCACCTCGGTTGGACATGAAGGAATGGATGGAGTCGCGGATGGAGTCATGGATCGCCTAGGTTGTCATCCCTGTACTTCTCTTTCAGCTTTAATTGCATAATGATATAATTGGAAAAATCTAGTCCATTCTTTATAGTCAAGAACATCCTGTATTTCACGACGTAAACCTCCAAAAAATCTAGAACACTTATCCATATCATCCTCTTGTATGTTACTATGTGCTAGACCAATTAAAAGCTCCTGATAATATTCCTCAACAGTTTTACTACCTTGATTTAAACGTTGCAGTTTTAATCGCAGATCACACTGATAGTATGGAGGAACAAATCTTGATTTCATTTGTCGTTTAAGTACAGGCCAGGTTTGAGGTATTTGAGCATTATCATTAGCATTAGCATTAGCATTATTGCAAATATCATTCCACCATAAAAGAGCAAAACTAGTAAACTCACTAGTAGCAAGTCTAACTCTATATTCTTCAGGTACTTGATGGGAGCTAAATTTTTGATCTACAGCCATCTCCCAATCTAAATATGCTTCAGGATCAGCAGAACCAGAAAAAGGAGGTATCTTAAACTTGGTTTTAGAGAAAGGATCATTATTACCTTGGTTGTTACCTCCCATACCGCGTCGGTTAAAGTTCAACCGATTACAGTTACGTGCATCCTCAGCACGTCGTTGAGCTTCGGCTTCAGCCTCTGCGTCGCCATCGTCCTCCTCAGAGAGATCATCATCATCTTCTTCAGGACGTGGTTCCGGATGTCGTTGTTCAACATCTTCAATCCTCTTGGCCAAATTGGTGATTTGTTGAAGGATCTCATTGAACTTGTCATCAAGAACGGCACGGAGCTCATTCTTAGAAACACAGTCATTGAAATCTATAGGTGTGTCCTCGTTTCCTTGGCCGCTGCCTCCGGCTTTTCCTGACATGGTTAGTAGAAAGAAAAAGACAACACAAATAGTATTATCCCTACCAACTACTTAGGTTGTGGACAAGGAAAAATAAGGCACTCAACTCTCAAGCGTCTTACAAGTGTTCTTACCAAAGCAACAGGCGATGCAATCGGTCGGTGACTGTGATACCGTTGTAGCTTGAGTGTAACAGTTGTAAGGTGAACCTGTACTTGGTTAGAAGAAAGTGGAGCTTGGACAGGCATAATATAGTAGCAAGGAATAACAAAATTCGCAACTGAATAGCAAAGCTGAATAAGTATCCTAAGTACTTGTCTTAGTTGCTGGCCTACTCACGTTCCAAGTACTAGATGTATCAAGTGATGTGGACAGCAAGAATATGATTAGGAACAAGGTAGAAATCAGCACACGCAAATACAGCTCAAATGACGCTCTCTATGTGCTCCTCTAGATATTGTTCCACTTTTGCCCCTCTCTTTTTTCTCTATTTTTGGGCTGTCGTTGTTTTTTGGGATTCTTTGACTTTTTCTTTTTATTTTTGCTATTTTTTCTTCACTTAGGAGCACCAAAGAAGTAACCATAGAAAATTTAAGCTTAAACAAGTGAAAGACGTGGCCTGTGGAATTTCCAGAAGACGTGCTCAAAATCAACAAAGACCTTGTGACCACGAAAAGAGGATCTTGTGACCACTTTTTGACCAATCTAAAATTTTTGAACCCCAACAAAGCAGGGGATGGATGGATCCAAAAATTTTTTTGATCGATTTGCATATATGGAACGTCGAAAACGGAGTTCGTATGCAAAAACTAGACCAGTTTTAAGAATGAACTCCGAATTAGAGGACAAAACAGGAACAATGTGCGCAAAAGTGGTCACGACAGCAAGGATTTGATGAAAATAGTGAAGACAAGTGTAACAAATAAGATGGCGTGGACTCGGGTTTGATGAATACAAAGGAATCACATCAATACTTGAAGGTGTTCACGGATTATGATGAAAAACAAAGGGAAAACACAAACTAGACTTAAAAACGATCTAAAACCAGCAACAAGAACTTGACCTAGGGCACAAACTCAACAACGCAAATCAGAGACGAACTTGCACGGCACAATGAGGCTATAGGACAGGGAATATGTGACGATGTATATTTTTTTGGCTTTTTGTGGACTGTAGGTAATGCAAAAACAGTAATAATCTAAAGGGGGAAACAAAGTTATACCTAACGGGCAACAAGGTCTCTGATACCACTTGATGTAGACTAGGCTCGATCTTCCAAAGGTATGATAGCGTCGATTGGTGGAGACTCGACGTTCATGATCTAGGCTTCGAACCAAGATTGATTCGGACCCCCGCAACCGTTACACCACTGCTCCGTTGGTTATCAACCACGCGAACGCGATTGACCTCACCGAGAAGGCTTTCCTGCAAGAGAATCGAGAACACAAGCAAGAACGGGATGAACATAATCTGAAATTGCAAATAAATATGAGGCTTATGATAACGAGAAGGAGTTCAAGTCTTTATTCCAAAGGACTAATCACCACAGGCGAACAAGATCAAGAACTAGGGCCCTGGTTCACAGCAAGCAGCCTTGGCGGCACAGTTGCAGCAAAACGATGTCTGTTTTATGAGGAAATCAAGAACTAAACAAAACCCAAACCCTAAGGAGAGCGACGGCTGGTATTTATAGAGTCTTGGGCATCACCCCCTGGACGCGGCCCCTAATGGGCCCAAACACGATACACGGTCCAACGGACCAAAAGACGGTGTTGCAGCACCCTGACAGATTCTGGACGCTGAATTGTTTTGACGATTTCCATTGATTCCGAAGGCCTTTTGACGTGAAACTAATTGGATTGGTTTCCTTATCCAATTAGCTTTCCATCCATATGTGGATCGTTGAAAACGGAGTCCGGATGCGTCCTGGGTGACTAGTTTAAGGCAGACTAGTCCTGGAGCCCGAACCGGTCTCAAACTTGAGTTGGACTTGGCTTCCACCACGAAAAAGATGAATTGGACGCCCATGCTGAACCTCCTCCTCTACTTGACTTGTATGCGATGAAGTAGTGATGTCCTCATCACTTAGTTTCATGGAACAGTAGGTGGACTTTGTTGTATGTGGTCAATCAAACAATGAATTTGTTCTAGGTGAACATATGCTATTATTTGACTTTGTTGTATGTGGACTTATTATTAGACTTTGCATTAAACATATTATATATATATATATGAACATATGCTATTAGTAGTTGTCTGTGGCCAAAACTAACCACGATCGTGTCACAGCCATGACTCATCGTCGCCTGTTACCCCATCGCCAAAGAACTAATCGGCAACAAGAAGCGGCTGATATCGCTGGGACGAGAGAGCCGCATGATCCAACAAATGGTGACGGTGTCAATCAGGTCGGTGAGAATGAGCAGCCATGGACCCCGTTCGGCTAGCTCGATCTGGGTCAAAATGACCAAGATGGCTAGGTAACTTTGGTATCATGTCACTATGTAGCCACACAAGCTAATCAATTGAGAGGGTCATAGCTTACTTGGTGTCTCTAGCAGGAGCCTCCGACGGTCGAGGAGCCAGAGGGTTCGGGTAGCAGGAAGGCCAGATCCAAGCGAGGCATGTCAAAGATTCCTATTGGTAGGAATGCACACTGGCACATTACTGAGTTCGATGAATTCGGGGATCCACTCTCACCGCCTATAGCTTTGACCAAATACAAGACTATCCTCGGGTTACTTGTTAGGGACTTCATCCCGATTAAGTATAGGAAGTGGATTGGGAAAGATGATGACCGGTGGAGGGTTCCCGAAAGCGAGAAGGATTACATATGGGATGTCAAGATCCCAGAGTATTTCACTTTCCCAACCGAGTATGATAGGGAGTTAGTCAAGAAAAAAGCAAAAGAAATCATGGGGACATGCTTCAAGAATTTCAAGGGGACATTGTACAAGAATTTTGTCCTTAAAAAATAAAGAGCCAGATTTCGATGGTGGACAGTTTAGCAAGCAGAAGGACTTCTGGCAGGCTTTCAAGGAATAGGTTATCCAAGGAGTACTTAGAACTGAGCAAGAAGAATAAGGAGAATTCACAGAAAGCGATGAATCCTCATCATCTCGGCTCTCGTGGCTACGCCAAAAAGATGCTAGAATTTAAAGCAGAACTTCAAAAGATGGATCGCCTTGCTGAGGAAGGCGTTCAGGTTGAGACTGCCGATTGGGAGCCTAGATCGGTATTATACTGTATGGGGAGAAATGTAAGGCATGCCGAGGACGAGAGCTTTAGCTCCTCAAATCAACCCATGAGCGAACTCATCCAGAGGATCTCCCAGGTAACTGAGGAGGTGAGGCAAGGGACTCGCACTTCAAATAGGGAGAAAGACGTGCTCACCCAAGCACTCGGAACCAAGGAGCACCCTGGTCACACTAGAGGAATCGGTGTTGTTCCTTGGAAACTAGCATTCCCCCAAGAATCTAACACTTACCGGAGCCGCTCGAGGGGTAGAGCGGAACATGAGGTAGAGTATTTGAGGAGACTAAAAGAGATGGAAGACAGAATGGAAGCACGGATTGAGGCGACCGTTGAAGCGTGAGTCGAGCAAATTTTGTTGTCCAAGGGGTCAGTAGTACCACAAAACCCTACTCCTAGTGCCTTTAGCCCACAGTTTAGGGGTCGTAGCAGCTGCGGATCGACCCCGCTCAACGAAGAAGAGGTGAATATGCCTCATCCGGTGGACGACATCAATGAACCCGTCAATGTCAGGTTGTACATCCGTCAGGAATGGACAAAGGACAAGGTGGCGCTCGGCCAAGCCTAGCCTGTGGGAGATGGGACAATTAATGGCCGTCCAATTCCACTGGGGTACGCTCGCATCACCATTGATAGAATACTTGATAAGAAGTATAATAAGATACCTATTGAGTACCCCATAGCGAAAGACAAGCCGAAACTTGGTCAAAACAAGGGCTCTCAAGTCGCCTGGCGCAAGCGCTTCATTAAGCTTGACCATCAATTGTCCTCTGATGATGAGGACGACTGCGAGTCTTCGCCCACCCGTGATGATCACTCACCATCTCCCAACATAGATCACTCTCCTCCTCATCCGGAGCCATCACCCCTGAGAAGACAAAGGTCTCCTTCTATTCCTCCTCGTCCGACTCCATCTTCATCAGCCCCAAGAAAAGAGACTCCTCCTCCTCCATCTTCATCAGCACCGGGAAAACAGAATTCTCGTCGTCATCCTCCTCCTCCACCTCAGCCCAAAACAAGATCAAGGACATCCTCGCAGTCGCAGAAAAGGTCCTTGGATTCGATCTCAAATGCTCCCAAAGTGGACCAACATAAAAGAAAAAGGCCGTTCAGTGGCAGCGTTACCACCTTGATGAAAGACAAATTTATAGCACACATCTCGAAGGAAGATTGTATTAGTTTCTTCAATCTATGTGCCTCACTGCCTCCGTTTTTGTTTGAAGTCCGAATTCGAAAGGCAAACACAGAATAAATACGCTACAACAAGAGACGAAGAAATACACAATAAAGATTTAAGGAACATTATGAAGTTAGTCGAAGACAACCCTAATTTAACCATGGAAGAGGCCGCGAACATCTATTATAATGTACAAGGGACAGGAACACCGGCAATGAAGTATGAAAGGGGCAATCTTTTGGTTCCTGATCATGAGTATAAAAATCTGACAACATATATGCGCCAGTTACATGAATATTACATGGCTCAAGCAACAGAGACAGACGACTTTGGTTTTGAGGTTATTATCCGTTCGCCACATGTTTTCCAATATCTTGAAGAAGAGAAGTTCGATGTCGAGTGGGAGTGCTTGTTCCAGCTATACCAGAAATGCTCTCTCGATGTTCAAATGTTGACGCTGTGGACTATGTAAGTACCCTACACGCACGATATTATAATTAACTACTCTCTCGAGACACAAATTGATAACTTTTGAGCACTTCCCATGATTTTATGTAGGTGTATAGCAAAATTTTGCATTCTAAAAAGCAAATCGGATTACATAGGCTTCTTGGACCCCATGTGAGTCAATGAGAGGACATGTCTAGGCCTCTATGGATGTGACGTGGAAGACCTGAAACAGAGATTGATTGCTCTTTTCGATGAATTCACGATGAAGAAGAAAACCCACATACTTCTAGCCTACAACTGCGAGTATGTGTTCTCGGCTTTTAATTTTATGCTTCTTTTTTCGTTAAGATTATTCGATAATTAGGATTTTGTGATTGCAGCAACCATTTCGTCTTCATTTGTGTTAATCTTGCCAAAAATCTGCTCGAGGTATGGGACTTAAAGAAAAAACCATTTCATCATCTGGATGCACTGGTGGCAGTGCTGAATTAGTAAGCGATCCTAATAACTATTATTTTCTAATCACACATACCGCTTTCTAATGTTTCTCCTTTTAATGTTGCTCAGTGTCCGAAGAAGACATATTGGTGGGACGCCGGTCCCATTCAAGGTTGTCGAAATGGAGGGGAAGTACCTATCACAGCCGGCGGGAAACAATGAATGCGGGTTTTATGTAATGTGGGCAATGCTTCGCTACATCGGTGGGAAATCGGAAGAAGCCGATAAGTTGGTGTGTATAATCTCCATTTCATTTATGTCTGTTAATAATTCAACAAAATAATTTACTGTTCCTCTCTGGATATCATCTTTTTTGAACGACGGCGCAAGAAATTTAAGCACGAAAGGCTGCTAGACATGGAGATCGTCGCACTACAATCGGAGCTGGCAAAATTCATCTTAGCCGAGGTATTGGAAAAAGATGGAGTATTTTTCATTGCACAATCCGTGAAGTACAAGGACAAGTATGGCCCAGAGCGGCTCGCCAGATTATTGTAGGAAGTTCGAGAAGCATGTGTAAAGTCCAAGAACATTTCTTTTTTATTTTGAGGGATCGAGATGTGGATAAGAACATTTGAATTGTAACCGTAACATTTGCAATGTTTAATATTGATGGACCTGTCGTCTACGTAGTGTATATAAAGCGAAACACGATTCCACGAAAAAATATAAATTAAAATAAATTATAAAACAATAAAATACGAACGGGCCATCACCGCCGGTTAGCAACAAACCGGCAGTGTTGTTGTAACCATCACTGCCGGTTAGAAGGAAACCGACAGTGTTGGCTTGCTCAACACTGCCGGCTTGAACCTTGAATCGACACTGATAGTTACGAGAACACTACCGGTTTGATCTATGAACCGACACTAATATTTACTACAACACTGTCGGTTTCATCCATAAACCGATAGTGTTGGCTTGCTCAACACTGCCGGCTTGAACCATGAACCGACACTGATAGTTACGAGAACACTGTCGGTTTGTCCATGAACCGACACTGATATTTACTACAACACTGCCGGGTTGATCCATGAACCGACAGTGTAGGCTTGCTCAACACCGCTGGCTTGAGCCAAGAACCGACACTCTTGAAGCAACCGTCACTGTCGATTGGCACTACAAACCGGCAGTGTTGTTCAACTGGACACTGCCGGGTGGAGCCAGGAACCGATACTGTTTCCTATAGATCAGTGTCGGTTTTAAGGACCGGCAGTGATGTCAACTCCCCATCACTGTCGGTATGCCACTGTCGGTTCAAAATCCGGCAGTGAAGTGGGTTTTTGAACCGGCAATGATGTCCAGATCTGAGGTAGTGGTGGCAATCAATAGGCTTGTGATAACTGAGGGCATGTTTGTAGGGCTGTGCAGTTTTTCAACTAACAAAAACCGAAAACCAAACCGAGCAGAGGCAAGCCGATGAATCGGTTTGTTCGGTTGTTTGTTTTGGTTTTCAATATTTTAACCCCGGAAGTTTGATCTTCGGCTACAGCTTCGGTTTTTTATTCAAACCGAACCAAAGAACTGATCCAACGAACTAATTAAGACAACAATCGATGAACACCAGCAAACCCCCTGCGGTCTGCCTGGCGGCCCCCTCCCCCAATCTCCTAGTCTAGCAACTCACCAAGGCCTAATAATATGCATCACCGGCCTCGCTCACTCCCACTCCCACCCCTAGACTACAACATTCAGACTTACATGCACTCCTAAACCCCAACTTGTTTTGGCTGGTGCAATTCTTTAATTATGAAGAACCTAACACCTTGATCGGGGAAGGCTTGGTGGTCACGAGCGTATCTCAATGGAGTTCCAACGTGGCGAGAGGTTGTGTTTTGGCATTCAACATTAGGGGATACATAAACGTGTGATGATTGGGAGTTTACACTCTTGTTTGATCCTTTACTTATTACTAGATTTACACTTTCTCATTGTGCTTGACGGTGTGCTATTCGGTTTTGCTATGGTACCTCTAAATAACTGCAGACCGTCGATCTAGGTGGCTATAATCAGATAGGAGAAATATTTTTTTTATTTTTGAGAAATAGGAAAATAATTAAATTTGAGGTAACATATCTATCAATTAGAGATCTAACATGCATGCAAACATGTGACCGTGGATTTGTATTGGATGATTCCCAACGTGACAGGTGACATTTTTTCATTAATTAATCTACGTGGAGTTGTAACTTATCTCAACGTTAGATGTACATAAACGTTAGTTGTATTTTTTTCTACAATGTGACAAACGTAGAGGTGCATTTTAGTTATTTATTTAAATTAATCTATGTTGGTATGTAAATTAAATATTTATTTTTATAATTCAACATTAGTATTCAGTAATCTTTTGACGTTGATTAGGCTCAAACCATCAATATATATATTCACATAATATGTTCATGTATATGATGTACCTCTGCAGCTCTACTTTGGCAGGTCTGGTATGGTGCTAGGCACCCTTTGCCTTGCGGGCTCCACCTGCATTGCATGTCGCTGTTGCATGTTGGTGCACTCCATCGCTTTCTATGGCAACAAACAAACTATTCTTGGATATTTGATATCTTATATACATTTGTTTAGTTTGTTGCCTTTTATTTTTTATTTTTCAAAACATTTTAGTTAATTTATAATTATTTAATTGTTGTATGCAACTCAAAAATCAAGGGCTAAGATTTGTTTGAGATCTTACCTCATCCTATGAGGTAAAGGTTGTACCTAAAGCAAGGCCCTGTGCTCTTTACTTTTCCTAGACTTAGCATATGCTAGTTTACTTATGTGGCTCCCCTAAACTTTTGTGGGTTTTTTTAAACAGAGAGCACTACAAAAACATAGGTAGACATCATGTATATCCCTAGGCTAGTTTTTAAAGAGCCAATTAATCCCCTCCTCTTAGGTATTGACCTAAGTTTTTAAAGAGCCAATTTATCCCCTCCTCTTAGGTATTAACCGCTCATATCCTTACACCATTGCCTCCTAGCCTTGATAGTGGCACAACATGATCCTCATCGACATGGTTGTCCTTTTGTGCCAGTCGAGTACATGCTCTAGTACACAGAACTTGAGGACCGGCGATTCTAAACCTATTTTCACTAGCGTTTTTATCAACTGCCAGTGTGAAAGGCCAGTGAAAGTCGCGAACTTCACAGGCATCTTCAAGAGAATCACCACTACAAATCGAACACTCAGCAGCATCTGCATGAGGGGGGAGCCCGAAGCGACATCAGCGGCAAAGTATTCGCCCGAGCAGCGACGATGACAAAGCATCCGTCAAAGAAGAGAGACAGTGGCAAAGAATTTGTTGCGAAGAACCAATCGACTACGGCAACACCAAGCAGGCTAGACAGACCATTGGAGGAGCTTGAAGCACGCACGGCATAGCACAGGAAGGAGCAACTCCTGCAAGAGTAGCAGGAGATGGGCTGCAGAAGTGCTCCAATGATGGCTTTAGGAAGGACGTTGATATCCGTAGACGCCAACAACGCTAGTAGAAGCACACAGGTAGGACGTTCGACCCCAGCCTGCCCCTGACAAACAGAAACTCCTACGACGCCTCCAACAAGGTAGAACAAGCCTAAGCTCTCAATTCCGCCGTGCGGTGGTCATTAGTAATACGTATACTCGTATAGTCCATTAATTATTAATTGTTCATCCGGATAAAGTAACACATGTGTAGTATGAACAGGATAAGTAGCTGAATGTTCATTTATTAAAATTCGACACGAAAATATTGACCAAACTGCAGCAGTGACACGCTAAAGCCGCCTGGCCCGCCTGGTGCCAAACCCCCATGGCGAACACTATAAATTGCCGCGAAAACGTTCGTTCATGGCGGCAATGCACACGATTGAAGCTAACGAGCTAGTGCACGCAAGCTAAGCACGGCAATCAGCTTCTGACGACGCGCTCACCGATATCACCATGCTCAACTTGTACCCAAGGCACCAGCTCCAGGCGAGGAACGCCGACGCCGGCGTCGTCGATGAGGTCGACGGCGGCTACAACCCCTTCTACGGCATTGCAGTCGTGTGCCTGTCCATCTTCCTCTTCTGCGTGCTCGCCGCCTCGGTCATCGTCTGGAAGGCGCTCGCCATCGCCGCTCTGGCCGCGCTGCTGCTCGGCATCGGCGGCTGCTTCGCGCCCAAGGGGTGGCTCCATCGGCCAGCAACAGGGCAGGGCGCGGCTGCTTCGCGTTCCAGTGCAGCCCGCTAAAGGCCGACGACGGCAGGTCTGAGCCGGCAGCGGCGGCTGCAAGCAGCGGCGTCGTGTGCTCGGTGTGCCTGGAGGACGTGCGCGGCGGCGAGATGGTGCGGCAGGTGCCGGCGTGCAGACACATATTCCACGTGGGGTGTATCGACATGTGGCTGCACTCGCACGGGACGTGCCCGATGTGCCGCTGCGTGGTCTCGCCGCCGTTCAAAGCAGTGACAACATCGAGAGATGCGGCTGAGGCACCAGAGTCGTCAGCTGATGATGACGAGTTGCCGCCGGTGTAATTAACTAGCGTACGTAGTAGCCATGTACATATACACGTCATGTATAGTACAAATTCTATACAATGTTGTTACAGATTCTATTATGACTAGCAAAATTGCCCGTGCGTTACAACCGGGTTAATAAAAAACATATACTAATTTTTATTCGACTAAAGATTTAGATGTATAAGAAATGATTGTTTATGTTAAATGGTCGAATTTTGTTTAGTGTGCAAACACTCATAGCAGTTGTGGTTCGTCTCCTTCACCTCGTCGATCTCCTCAAACACCGCTACAATCTCCTCTAACTCGCCCATGCAGTGCGCAATGTCCTTCCTCCATACCTTTTGAAGTGTGCACTCCCACCGCGCCACAGCGTTGCTGCTTTCAGCGTAATACGTGATTTCAGCGTAATGCGTGATAACAGGATGCTATGTGGTCGGAACGCCAGCACCGCGCCTAGTGCACCGCCGATGAGCAGTGTCCCAGACAGAGCCTCATCGTGGGCGGGATGCTTCACAAGTAGCAGGACCACTAAGCTTCCAGAGATTGGAGCCCCAGTTGACGAGCTTGGCTCTGCTCCATGGCATTGCACTCCGTGAACATCACACAGTCGCCTCGCCGATGTGGCCTTCGAGCCATAGAATCCTGATCTTCACATCAATGCGTGTTTCTGACGTCGATGCAATGAAGCTCTTCTATGCAGTGGCGGCAAGACCAAGCGTAGGGCCGAGCCATGCAGATACACAAGTTTTATTGTATGCGGCTGATGCGGCATCGTCTGGGCCGCCTGTAGGAGTATTAAGCCGGTTTGCATCACTATTTGCGGGAAATAGACCTGTCACCTATGGTGGAGTGGCCTTGAGTGCTATGTGCTCCTTCGTTGTATTTCATTTGGACATTTTTTCTTTTAAACTTTAACTCGGTCAATATGCGTCCATTGTACATGAAATTTTTACCATATATTGTACACATCAATAGATTACCATAAAAATTTCACTGTGAAATTAAAGGACTACGGAAACATCCTCTATCAGTTTATGAAAGAAAATACAAATCTATAAGTACAACAAATATTTTATACAAAAGTGTTGACCAAGTTAAGGGGAGTTAAAAAATAATTTTGCTATTTTTATGTGATTTTACACGTAATTTACAAGTTTACTGTTTTACGAGAAAAAGAGAAAAACGAAAAAAAGAAAAGGGGCCAGCACTTGGGCCGTGGCTCGGCCCAGTCCACTGGCGCAAAAGACCCACATGGCGGATTACAGCCCAGCGGCCCAATTTGGGGTGAACTTTGACATCAGGAATCTAAGAGTTTCTTGAATTCAATTTAGATCCTCTCACTTTTTCTTTCTTTTTCTTTCTTTCTTGCACTTTTCCACCTAGAACCCTTCCTTCTCTTCTAATTATTTTTCTCATCCTCTTCCCCAAACCACGGAACAGAGGCGCCGATCTCAGCCCTATTCTTACCGCGTCCCCTACGTCGCGCTCTGCCTCGCCCTAGACGTAGTAGTCCTCATGCGCCGTTGAGGGATTCGAGGTGGAGGAGCCCTGGAGTCGGACGCTGCACGCAGAGGGCCCAGGCGACCAGCGATGGGAAAGGTCGAGAAACTGCGGAAAGTACTCCGTACGGAAACACATCCGGATCCGGATAGGAAAAAATACCGATAGGGCAGACCAAAATATGACCGGACCAAAAAGATTGGCTGAAATTTTACCTCTTTATTATTAGGTATACATGAAAAAATTACGATTTGTAGTTGGTGGTAATTAGAGACAACTAGCTAGTTACAGAGTCATTTTTGTCATGCCATGGTAACAACTTCATATCATGACAAATTTTCATGATTTGTGATAAAATTGCAGTCATTAGTTAGCAGAGTTCTTATCGTGCTTCATGTCCATCAATTCGGTGATCGTACCATCTTTTAGAACACGAATTTTGCACCAACCACTTTGGCCTCTCATTTTGCCACGTGGCTTGTTGTTTTTCACTGTCTAATTCTTTATCGGACCGTCAAAAAGCGGGCAATGCAGCTACCCTTTCTAGAACCTTGGTTCCTGCGCCGCAAGAGCTGATCCTGGGGATCCCACCTCCCTTCAACGCGCAGAGGCACTGGCAACCTAGAGCAGGGCAGGTGCCGCGGCGATGACAGTGGCACGGCTGAAACCAAATGGTCCCAAGTGTGATTCTGCAGAAGGGCACGGTGTTCCTCTTCCATAGCTGCTCGCCAATTGGGGTCGGCTAGAGCGCTACGGAAGGTCTTCGGCACCGGTGACAGAGGTGCAGCGTAGTACACAGCAGGCATCTGAAACCCACTCTTTGAACGCGTGGCCATGGTGTGCTGATTGGTCACTGAAGGGACCACAACAGCACCCTTGGGCAGCGGAGGAGCGGGGGCTGGTGCAGGAGGCTGTGGCCGGCGCGTGTAGTGTTGGGCGAAGAGACGCTCCGGCCGGAGAGGTGGGAACCTAGGTGGGGGCCCACGGGGCGGTGACGCTAGCGACGGGAAGCCTGCTAGAGACATCGATGCCGCTCGAAGTGCTGGTGGGACGTACAGCCGACGAGCAGAGGCATCCCCAGCACTAGCCGCGGTGGGCGCAGGCAGGCTGGGCACAGGAGAATCGCCGGTGGCCGCGCGTGGAGCAAGCAGAGGGCCTGCCAGGATCCTGGTGAGTGCAGCGCGGGAGGGATGTAGAGCGCGGGCACCGGGGGATCAACATGCATTGCTGGTGGCGAGGGCGCCCCAGGCACAGTCGTTGAACGACCGGCAGGGGCGCTACTTGTGGCAGCAGTAGGGGGCGCCCCAGGCATAGCCGCTGAGGGGCCGGCAGGGGCGCTAGTGGTAGCTCCGTGAGAGGTACCTATAGACACAAACTTGTGCGGCGGTCTAATAGGAACGGGCACACAGTCAGTAGCTTCAAGAAACTCGAGGTTCATTGGAATGCGAGGACCATCGCACTCGGCAAAAGGAGAGGCATTTTCATCGAAGATGACATGCCTGGAGATGATGACTCTGTTGGAAGAGAGATCAAGGTAGTGGTATCCTTTGTGATGAGCGGAGTAGCCAAGGAAAACACACAGGACGGACCTAGGAGCGAGTTTATGTGGAGCCATGGCGGACAGGTTTGGGTAACATTTGCAACCGAAGACTCGCAGGTGATCATAGGCTGGAGGCTTGCCAAAGAGGGCAAGGTGAGGTGTGGAAAGTTGGACAGTCTTGGTGGGCAAGATGTTAAGCAAGAAGGTCATCGTGGAGAGGGCCTCGACCCAGTAAGAGGGAGGCATGGACGCCTAAAAGAGCAGGGAGCGAACGACATTATTTATAGAATGAATAATACATTCGGCTTTACCATTCTGAGGTAGAATGCAGGGGCAAGACATGCAAAGGTGGATGCCTTGGGTAAGAAAGAAGTTACGGGTGCTAGAGTTGTCAAACTCTTTCCCGTTATCACACTGGACAGCCTTGACTTGGGCGCCAAATTGAGTGGAGGCGTAGGCGATGAAGTGAGCAAGCGTACTGAAAGTGTTAGATTTAAGGCACAGAGGAAAAGTCCACAAATAGTGAGTGCAATCATCAAGTATAACCAAATAATATTTGTATCCAGAAATGCTGACAACTGGGGAGGTCCACAAACCATAATGAATAAGATCAAACTTGCTAGACGCACGAGAGGTGGATGCATGAAAGGGCAGACGAACATGACGCCCTAACCTGACAAGCATGACATAAATCTGAACAATCATCAATCTGACTAAGAAATGCTAGACGCAAGCTTCGACAACGCCTCATGACCAGGGTGGCTGAGACGTCGATGCCACTAGTGGATAGGCAGCCCGGGACGACAAGGGAGTGTGCTGGAGGAAGGCGCATAGGGTACAGCGGTCCAAAGCTATTGCACCTGACGATCTCGGTCCGAGACGGAAGAGCCTTCACAGAACAACCAGCAGGGTCAAACTCAACAGAGCAATTATTGTCGGTAGTAAATTGGCGAACAGAGATGAGATTCTTAATTAAGGTGTGGTGACACAAGGACATTATTAAAACGTAAAGCATGTGGCAACTCTAGGGATCCAGGTGGCAGTGACAGGAAGAAAAGAGCCATTACCGACAACAATAGATGAAGGAGTAGGATACCGCGGGACAAGAACATGTGAAAGAGAGGTGGACTGAGAGGTCATATATGAAGTAGCACCTGAGTCGAAGTACCACTCGTTGTTCTGAGGTGGAGTCAGCTACATCGTGCTGAAGGCGGAGGCGAGGGCCGAAGGATCCCATGAAGGGAGACCGGTTACAGGGTTGTAGTAGCCTGGCGCGACCCACTGACCGGTGCTGTCGATGGCAGCAAGCTGCTGTTGGGCGATGAGAGCCTGCTGCTGCTACTACTGAGCGGCGAAGGCCTGCTGCTGGGCGAGGAGGGCCTGCTGCTGCGGATGCAGCGGGATGGGTGCTAACAAAGGACGAGGGCCACCTGCCCACATCTGGATCGACCCCATCCAGGGATTGTAGGGGGTGGGCCAGCTCCTGACACCGGCCTGCTGCTGCGATGTGGTAGCATGCTGCTACAGCGTACTAGAAGGGGGGCGCTGCCCCTATCCGCCAGTGGTGCCACCGCCACTACCGCCCTTGCCGCCACCGCCGCACCTGCAACGGCGATTGTAGGAAGGCTTGGAACCCCCACCAGCGCCCCTAGAGCCTGTGCCGGATGACGTAGGGGTAGGGCTAGGAGAGTTGGACGTGTTAGAGACGGCGAGCGTAGTGGCAGGGCGTCCTTCCGGTTCTCCAAGGTGAGCTCCTCAAGGATGAGGCCGTCACGGGCCTCCAGGAAGGAGGGGAAGGGCCGGGTGCGACGTAGGAGGGCCTCGATGTGGCTGAAGTGCTCGTTGATGCCGCGGATGACGTTGAGGACGAGGGTGTGATCAGTGATGACCTCACCAAGGGCCGTGAGATCGTCGGCCATCTTCTTCAGCCGGCGGCAGTAGTCGGTGATGGAGAGGTCACCTTGGACGAAGTTGCGAAACCGCATCTCAAGATGGATGGCGCGCGCCTCCCTGTTGCCGAGGAACTAAGATTCGACGGCGAGCCAGGCATGCCGAGCAGTGGAGCCCTGGGCGGAGATGATCTCGACAAGATCGTCGGTGAGTGTGGCGGCGATCCAGGACTTGACGACGCAGTCCATCCAAGCCCAATCAGGCGAGACAGGGACCGGAAGGGCCTGGCAGACGTGGTCCTGAAGAGAGAACTTGCCGAGGATGAGCATAAACTGGTCGCGCCAACGGTTGAAGTTGCCAGAGTCCACATCGAGGATGATGGTGATGTGATTCTGAATGTTGTTGACGGCGACCGCCTGGACATGGAGCTGCAGGAGGGCAACAGCCTCGTGAAGAAGCATGGTGGCGCGGAGGTCGGTGGTCGGCGCCGGTGCACCTCCTGATGCGGCACCGGAAGATTCCAGAGTGGTAGTGGCAGCAGCGGCCGCACTCCTTGGCGGCGCGGGCCAGGGCGTCGCTGGCGCGCTGGGTAGCGGCGTCACACTCTTTGGCGGCGGCCATGGCTTCCTCCTCAGCCTGAAGGGCGCGCTCCAGGGCAGCATCATGCGTGTCCTGGCGTTCGCGTTCGAGGCGCTGAGCAGCAGAGCGACCTTGTCGGTCTGGACTGCGACAGAGGAGGCGACGGTGTCATCCCCAGCCTTGGGGGTAGAGGGGGGAGTTGCTGGCATGGCGGCGCTGCACGGCAAGAGACCGGCGCGCAGGTGGGCGCTGCACGGCGAAGTGCCGGCGCGCGAGCAGTAGGGCAGCGAAAGAAAAGGAGCTAGGCGGCTAATACTATGAGAGTCAATATAGCACAGGAATAGTAGATTGATTTAATGTGTACAAATGGGTGCATCATATATAGGCAAGGATCGGTGTAGGATATATAGAACACACCCAATCAACGGAGATCCTTGCCTAATCTGGGAGATCAACTACTATAATGCCAAAGGCAGCCCAGCCACCAGGTGTGGGCGCCTAGGCCCATGGCCCAGCCCTATAGGCGCTAGTCTAACACTATTTAACAATATAATGATATCATATGCCATTGTAGTCTTGAACTACACTACTTCTCGAATACCTGTCATGATTTCCTAGTTGATCAAGTCACCTGGATCCTCCTTTATATAATCCTACGGCACCCCAAAATAGTTTACTTCTTTTCGTGGTGAATTGTTCTTTGAGATGTTAATTTGTCAATTTCATCCATTGTTTTATTTGACAATTTTATCACTTTTCCTCTCATATACTGTTTAATCCCAATCAAACACATTTTAGACTTAGAATAGAAAATGATTATCCATATGAAGATGAAAAGCCTCAATAACTGAAAGAAAGGAGGCTAGAAGCAACAATAACAAACATTCGACCACTACTAAAGAAACATCGTCCTTGTGTGCCTATCCTTACCGGGAGATGAATTTTGAGCAACCAAAGTATTCATGTCAGTTGGTTTGTACCATTTTTTACCAACAGCAATAGGGAGTTCTATAGTATTAGTAGTGAAGTTCTATTGAACAAGAGAAACTGTTTGTTGATCAATAATTGTGAAAGGACTAATTATTCTTGATCAAAGATTTAGTTTTTTTTGCCCTTGACTACCATATGGAGAAGGCATCAATGGATAGTTGACAACTCACAAATTAGTTCTGATATTATACCAATAGAGTTACACATGGAAACCAAACTAATTACACTAACTAGTATATATTTATATGCAGTCATTGATAATCACTTTTTCCTTGATATTCACAAACAATTTTGGAAGCTCCACTGGAGCAAATCCCTGTTATTTAATCTTAGACTTAGATTCTTTTTTCTGGATGTTGTTTTCTACCACTATATCAACATGTTATATGTATTATTTATATATCTAGTAGTTTATAAATGGTAGAAAAAATAACCAAAATTACATACTACAAAGTACAAGTAGCAGGAGGTATGGTTAGATTATATCTTCGGAGGTACAATTTTTTGCATACACAAGAGCAATCATTTAATTTGCTTATAAAGTGATGAGCTCCAGAAGTATTGGCCAGGCTATGCAAATTTGACAATTAGGGATTGCATTTTGCTGAATCTGATAGAATTCTTTTGCCCTGTATGTAATTAGGTACCAATTAGAGGATTGGGCGATAACTTAGGTACTTGGGCCCTTTGAGCCATCCTCCAACCCAGGCTCAAACACATATGCTCACTCTCTTTATAAAAATTTTAGGTTGTAGCAAAATTGTTGTTCAAACTTTAAATACAGAACGTGTAGTTTTATTGTAAAAACAGATTATCAATTGGACAAGTCTACAGGCAGTATGGAGACTGGAGACATCAGAAATACCTTCTATGTCGCAGATGTTCGCTGAGTTGATCAGTGAGTTGTTGTAAATTGCAAGCTTCAGAATGGTGGCGCCACCCAGTTTGTGAGAGGATGCTTCTGAGCAGACTCCTCGTATCAGGCTTCCTTGACGCTCTCACAAAAGCATGGCATCCAAACTGCCATCCAAGCCCTTGAAGAATTTGCTTCGCAAGTGTGGTCTTCCCTATACCTCCCAACCCAGAAATAGATATGACATTCATCTGCTTCTCTCCATTATTCAGCAGCTTGATAAGCTTTTCCTTAGAATCATCGATACCCACAAGAAGGCTAGCAGCCTCCCTTGACCACTCTGGAATCCAATGGCTACGCATAAAGTTACTAGAACTCGGGGAGGTGCTGTTATCAAGGACAGTACCGCTTGTGCCGTTCACTAGCATCTTGCAGACGAGCCCTTAGTTCCTTGATTTGGCTGACGATATTTGGGCGCGGATTCAGTGTCCTGGGAAGCCGGCTGATCTTGAGACAAGGAGCTACGCCAACAGACCCAATCTTCAATTGAGAATGGAACAGCCAGTCAATGTAGTCCTCAGTGTCGTAGCATATTTCACGGACTTCTTTCATCCAGTACTGCTTCATAAGGTTAGGGTCATCCTCATCTGAAAGCTCCAGGAGGAAGGTGTCTATGCCTTCCAGATCTTCTTTCAGAAGGTCGAAACTCTCTCTCACTGGGTTGCGCAGCAAGTGTTGGGACTCAAGCCAATCGAGCTTCCAAAGAAGAGAGCCCATGGGGCCCCGGGAGCTACTAACCGGAGGCTCCATCTCCAGTCCCCCTGAGGCGAAAGGATTGGAGCAAACAGGATGATTAACCAACTATTTTGAAAGAAGCATATGGGGGATCAGAAAAAACTGATCGATAAGCTGAAAAGACTACCCCTCATGCGAAGGAAAAGGGAGCAGGCAACAAGGAGCTCACCTAATGGAACTTTGGAGGACTCGAATCCATCGCGCGATCGTCAACAACGAAGTGGGGGCAATTTAAGATGTGGAGTACGGCGTTCCTTTTCTCTCTCCTATGGCGTGACTAATCCTCCACCTCCTCCTCCGTTGACTTCTCTGGCTGCGCAGGATGTGTAGTTAGCGAGGTTTTAAATAACAGAGCATGTACAAGAGTGTTTTCCATATTCCTCTAAATTATCGTTTAGGGAGCTATGTTTTTTAGAAAACAGAAAAATTCCAACCTTAGCGACCGTATACAGACAAGTCTTACAATGTTGTCAGCTTATTTGATGTCAAAGATAAAGAGAAAGAGTATACTTAAATAGGAGGAAATCATAAGCAAAGTCTATTATTAGTTTGTCATCCATTCTTGGCGAATACATCTAGAGTGATAACCTCCAACGCTTTGCCATCGAAACGTCTCTCCTTTTATCTTCACGCAGCAGGTGCATCTAGAATCGCAACCAATATGCTCCTCTAAAGATAACCTACATAAAAGAAATATTTTGTTTTTCTTCAAAAACAATATCATTATGAGTACACCAAATTAACCAAATAATAGCAGCAGCTCCCATAAAAATCTATTTTTTATCCTCCCTCCTCAATGCCCGTGAGCAAGCTTGAGTAGTAGATCTAAGAAAACATGTGACTAGGAGATGTAGGTGCGGTTAACCCAGTAGAAATATGAAGAATATTCCAAATAATTTTTGCATGGAAGCAATAAAAAAAAGGTGCTTTGTTGTTTCATTGCGATCACAGAAACAATACTTTTGGCTGCCGGTCCAGTTCCTCTTAGCTAAATTGTCCTTTGTTAAGATAACACCTCTTCGGAGCTACCAAAGGAAGATTTTTATCTTAAGAGGAAGCTCGCTTCTCTTATAATCCGTCTTTTTCAGCTTGTTTTTTTCAGTCGGAACAGTGTTTTTCTCTCACAACAAATCAGCCGGAACAGTGTTTCGGCTTGTTTTTTCAGCGAAGCGAACGGGGCCAAATTTATCAGTGAAAAGGGTACCCTGGTTTATCATGTACACATACATTGACCGTACAAATTGACCATGATTATGTAGGCCCCAGTTAAATACATCCCTCTCATTTGAAAGTTGAACATTGGTTATTTTAGCTACTAGGTTAAGCTAAGCCGTCCATTTATGTTCAGTTAATGCTATGCGAAAAGACACATTAATAGGCACTTAAATTCATAGAGAGCTATTTACATAAAAATTCTTTTCTATAACTTTCACTCTCGAACCGCTTTTCTATATTTCATTTCCGCTCTAGAGAGCAATTCTCATTTTTCTATCTTTAGCTAGCGAGAAATCCAGAATAGAAGATAATTATACTTGGATAACCAATTAAAGAAACTGTTGAAGCGTATTTTTTCACCAAAATCTCTATTTCTAACAATTAGGAAGGATATAGGGATCCTCTTGGAGTTGCTCTAAGGGTCTATTTGAAATAGGGAAATAATTCTTATTCTTATGTTTTTTCTGTGAAATTAAATTGATTCCCATAAAATTTAAAAATCTTGCGTTCCAAATAGAGCCTAAAACACTTAGAACCACTTATGATGTAAAGTACTTTTAGATTTTTAGAAAAAATACTTTAATTTTGAAGCATCATGAAGTTAAAACAAACTTTACAATTTTGAAGACATAGCATTGCTAAAATTATAGTCTTTTGTAGTTTTAAAAACTCCACTCTAGATCTTTTAAAAAAAAGAAAAACATGGTTTTGCATGTCTATAAGTTGATCTATGTTTTCTTAATACTATTGCATCTTAATACCACAACATCCAAATCAGAACCTAGCGGTGTCCTCCACCGAATGTTATAGAAAGTATAGTGAAATATTGCGGAAGCTATTTCATTTAGCAATTTAATAGAAATATGAAATTATTATTTAATTTTGTAAATAAAGTTAAGTAAGAAAAATTAAAGAACATAAATACATGTATAAGGTTAACAGAGAATATTTCTCTGCGACCATTACTTAATATTAATTCTATCCACTAACATACTCATAGCTATGATCAAATATTCATACTATTCAACATTCAATATTCAACAATTTAGTAATTATTAAGTGGTTTATTATGTCATTTATTAAGTAAATAACATAACAGATATCAATAGATTATAGTCCTCTAGAGTAAGGACTGAATATTTAGCTCAGCCATGGTTAGTTGTGCTAAATTATTTCACCGTCAAGCCAAAATACCGGTACTTAGGGAAACTAGAGTAAGGAATGAATATTTAGCTCAGCCAAGATTAGTTGTGCTGAAATTATTTTGCGTCCAAGCCAAATACCGGGTACTTAGGGAACTAAAACATCATAGCAACAATAGCACATAATGGTGGATCTAATGAAAATCATAGTAGTTAGTATTGTACCATGTCAAAAATATTTGTCGCACTCTTCAATACCTATTTTTTACCACTAGTATCTTCCAGTACAAATTTGTTCTTAAAATTCTCTAAACCTATGAGATTCCACTGAATATTTTCAGTGCAAATATACCAATATACATTGTATGTTTCCAAACAAAAAGATTCAAAAGTTATTGTTGTTTGTAGGTTTTAGCAGTTTGACCAAATATTGTTGTCCTATACATACCCAAATCTCAGTGCCAGGCCCTAGGGGGAGGGCACAGGGGTGCGACGGGGCGGGGGAGGGGCCCAAGCTCAGGTATACAAACCCCCAAGGCCCTATAAGTCTATTAGGACATCATCAGCAAACTAATGAGAAGACAGAAGAGAGTCTGAGAACTAGCCAGGTGGCCCAAGAAGACAACGTCGGACTTTCTTTTCCAGGCAGAGAGGAGATGAGGAGAGCCACGCCGCACACTCTGATCGTGACTCACGAGTTCGTGATGCGTCGACGACATCTTGGTTCCTGCCTTCTTGTGAATTGCGATCGCCGATCAGTTGTTTCAGTTCATGTCCAGGCCCTAGGTATTTTTTTCCTTGTTCATTTTTTAATCCAAATTAATTATTTATATAGTATTCCAAACTTCTAGTATTTTGTACTCATATAGTCTAATTTAGGTGTTATATTAAAAATATATTATTGGATTATTTTCGCTTTGCAAGTAAAATTAGCGCTTATATATTATAAGATTTTAGAGGGGCCATCGCGACGAGTTCGCAAGAGGCCTTCAAAATCCTAGGATGGGCACTGTACCCAATTAGATTATTCGTAGATCCAGACCACCTAACCCCGCTCAATCATTCATGTTGCATGTGCATAAAGAACAGTTTCTTCAATATATAATTATCTTGTCCTAAACATACCCAATTAGATTATTGGTAGATCCAAACCACCTAACCCCGCTCAATCATATCATGTTGCATTACATGAAAGAACAGTTTCATTCAATGATATACAAATTAATGTATAAGATCGCCTTCAACTGAGCTGCCCCTTATCTCTTATGGCACTTGACAGCATTGCGTGGTTTAATTAGGTGTTTTTCATGACGTGGTTTATGTTGTGTTGTTTCTCGAGAGGTCCACAAAAACTATTTTAAGGGGTGGTTGCTCGCCCACCTCTGTCTAAGGGTATGTAGTCAACACTAAGCGTTGTGTTATTAGTGCTAGCCAACGTTTACCATCGACAGCGAGATGTTTATTTGAGGATTTAAAAGCATTGTACTTTTAGTGATACGTGATGTTCCGATCGATAACGTGGTATTTACTTCAAGAATTTAAAAGCATTGTGTGATAGGCAGTGTTTCTGTCGATAGCGAGGTGCTGACTTCATCAATCTTTAGATTTACCAGACCGGTTTTCGGAGGTGCTTATTACCAAGATCGCCTCTTGCGTCGATTACCTAATTAATAAATAGTCTTCCATTAACTATAAATAGTTACATAATAAACTCAACCATTTATCCCGATACACTACCCATATAGTAAACTAACCTAAAGAATTATTACAACTCACATCAAGTTCAACACAACATTAAAAGAGTAGTTAAGTTTACAAATTACAACACATTGTCCAAATTTAGTCCATCACACCAACACATAGAGTACATAGCGGAAGTCTTTTAAACAACACAATATATGTTTTTGATACAAGCCCACACTAGTACAGAACCGAGCTTTACTCCCGGTGGGGAACCCCCTCTAGTCCCGGTTCCCCACCCGGGAGCAAGCATCCGGGACTAAAGGGGGGGGTCCTTTAGTCCCGGGTCAGGAACCGGGACTAAAGGAGGACCTTTAGTCCCGGTGGGTAACACCAACCGGGACTAAAGGTGCCTCCTGACATGCCACGATGGCCGGCACCTTTAGTCCCGGTTGGTAATACGAACCGGGACTAAAGGTTTTTTTCTTTTTTCTTTTCATTTCATTTTTTTGTTTTCTTTTCAAAATAGGTTTTCGAAGTCGTATTGTACGCTGCTAATTATACATTTATACGCGCATATAGTATGTTTCGGTTCAAGCACAATGAACGTATTAAATCACACAATTCAATCATAGAAATATATATATATATATATATATATATGCATGCATGCATCATATATATATTTACATGCATGCATGCATATGTGTATTTTACATTATATTATTTCATGTGCATATATTACAAAAGATTGCATTATAGTTGTTGTGACATAACAAGTTTCTTCTCATCCTCTAGCTTGGCTTCAATGGCAGTGTTGGGTCGAAGTAGAACTCGCCCTTGGAATCGATGACCTGCTCATTAAAAAATCCGGCTATAGACTCTTGAATTGCTTTGATTTGGTCTTGTCGTATGACCTTTTCCTCCAACCATCGAGTCTACAGGTTTGAATTAAAGGAAAATAAATTAATATATGTACATATATATATATAAAGACATAGTAACACAATCAATAATAATAATTAAATGAATATATAGTGTATTTTTAACGTACTTTGAGTCTCTCTGTAGGAGTTCTTTGGGAGACCACCTTGATAAACTTGCAAACATAGTAACCACAGTAGTTGTTCCCCTGTTCCTGCCTCAGACACCACTTTACGAGAAAAAGATTTGTCATCCAATCTGGTGATCCGGTGAAAGCTATATGTTTAATTAATAAAGATGATGCGATTCAGGGGACTTACTTTCAATGGGATTACATTCAGTGGCGCTTTGCATTTTTCCATGTGTTGCTTCTCAATAAAGGTTTTCCAAACACTGCCCAATAAAAAATTTGCCACGTCATCAGATATAGTTAATCATCATGTTTGTGTGTATATATAGTTGCTAGAGATCTCGAAATTACCTCTGGATAATATCTATCATATCTTGGTAGTCTTGTTGTGGTTTTCTCATCGAGTCATAGATTATCAAGTGACTTTTCACCAGATCGATGTCCATCAATATCCAGTGATTGCTGCATGTGTTTATAGGATATAACGCATAACACTCATTAATTAACTAGAATCAACATATGAGCCATTAAGGCTATGATCGACATGATTAACACTCACTTGAAGTTATAGGGAAAGAGTATATCCTTCTTGTGGCGTTGGTTCACTAAGAAGTTCATGAGGTTACTCTCTGACTCAGACTTCCAATTAGTCATTGGAGTAATTGGGTCTTTGAATACTATATGGGGATCAACAAAACCAATTTCATTGCAGCCTTCCTTTCTGAGCTCTGTCATTGTAAATCTGCATATATATAGTACTTGTTAGGATAATTTATATGCATATACACACATATGATGAGTTTAATAATAGATCGAAAGAATTATTACTTATAGGCAATAGCAGCTAATGATAACTTTGTCCAGAGAGGTCAGGTGGCATAGTTGATGAAATTCTGCAAAGTCAACATACATAACATCATCGCCACGGAACCAATGTTCGTCTCTAATTCTGACACCAACGCAGAAGTCTCCACTGGTAGACGCCTGCATGTACCACTTGTTTAGCAGGTACATTTGCGTCCCCAGATCAGATAAGGCTTGAGGGTTGTATAGACTCTGGCCTAGTACAAATTTTTTCTTCCAAATATCAACCTCCGCCGCACTCTCAATGTTTCCATCACCAAACATCTGGTAAAGGTCGAGACCAGTCTCATCAAGAAATTCACCAAGGTGATCCAAATCGACATCCGGAGGTATGTTTGCCTGATGCATTAATCCTAAATTCGAACCATATTCATTACCAACAACTAGCGGGGGGATTGATTGGTGCGCTTGTTGTCCGAGTTGGGCAACTCCTTTCCCTGCCTGCTTCTTTTTCTGTGCCGCCTCAATTGACTTGGTGAGAGTGCGGTCATAGTCTGATAACGTTGATTTGGACGGCTTACGAGATTCCCGCTGTTGATGCTGGTAAGAAATCACCTTTTTTCTTAAAATATCCGGAGCTACGAAGAAGTACGGTTTCTCTGGGTTTCTCCTTGCTTCTTGATTCATTTTAAGTTTGTCATAGAATCTAGACATGTCTTTTTTATATGCATCAGTTCCTTCTTCCTTCTCTTCAGATATTATTTTGGGAATAACCCTTGGTTTCACGGTGGCTTTCTTTGCAGGCGGGGACTGGTTCTTCGTTTGAGGGGCTGGCCTCTTGCTAGGCTTCTTGGTAGGCGGGGGCGGGGGAGGCGTTGGAGACCTCCTTGGAGGTGTTGGCAGCGGCGTTGGAGACCTCCTTGGAGGTGTTGGCAGCGGCGTTGGAGACCTCCTTGGAGGTGGCGGCTGCGGCGTTGGAGACCTCCTTGGAGAGGGTGTGGATGCAGCCTCGTCTTCCAACACAATGTCATCGTACAGAGCACTATGATGATCTGGCGATTGAACAATTGGATTTAGATTGGGGGAGGATCTGCTACAAAAAAAGGAATGACATATTATTATGAGCAGATTGTTAATTATTTAAGCCAATACAAATTAATGATGTAGTGTTTTCATCCGCACATACCTATGGTGAGGTAGTTCAGGAGGAGGTGGAGCCGACATCCCTGGAATGATGATGTAGCGCTTGCGCCATAGAATGAATGTCTTCTCCGCTTCTCCTAGAGTCTTCTCGCCATCACCTCCAGGAATGTCAAGAGGCAAATCACTAAAACCTTTTTCAGCTTTATCTACCGAGATGGTGGCATATCCTTCTTGGATTATATTCCCATGAATCCTTGGTGTCTTGGTTCGGTCGATAGGATTAACAAGACCGATAGCCACCTTGATTGTGGAATTCTCCTTCGGAATGTGTAGCTCACACGTTGTACAAGGTTCAGTGACGTCATCCACAGGGAAGCGCAGTCCTGTGTCCCCTTGATTTGGTATCTCCGTGGAAGCGCAGCTGCTTTTCAACTGAACAGATTGGCTAATGTTGATTCCTGGCTCTGATGCCTGCTTGCTTGCACTCACTGCTATTTGCACTTGCCTTTTGATTTCCTCCTGCATTCTCGCTTCAAGGTTTTTTTCCCGCTCCTGTGCTTCACGCACCGCTTCCTCCAACCTCTGGAGCCGGTGTGCCTCTTCTTCCTTCTTTCTCTGGCGACTTCTGTAGGAAGGTCTGTCCTGAGGGAATCCATGCTCCCACGAGACACTTCCTTTGCCTCTAGTTCGGCCACCATGTTCAATAGTCCCGATGGCGTATGTCAGCTCATCCTTCTCTCTGTTGGGCCTGAACGCACCACTAGCAGTAGCTCTCTGAGCATAAAACAATCTTTCTGCTGCTTCTTGCAGTCTTGCGCCATAAACGCACTTCCCTGTCTCCTGGTCTAGTGTTCCCCCATGAGCGAAAAACCAATTCTTTGCACGTTCTCCCCACTCGAGTGATTCTGGTCTGATACCCTTGGCAAGAAGGTCTGCTTCCATTTTGTTCCACTTCTTAATGGCAGTCGGGTAGCCACCTGATCCCAAGGTATGGTGGTATGTCTTCTGTTGGGCATTATGTTGGTTCTTTATCACCCGACTCACACCCTCTTCCGAAGTCTTGTACTGTACAAACTCACACCCTCTTTCGTTTCCCGCCTGTTTTAAGCAATAGTCTTGTTACATACAATAGAAATGCAATAGTTTTTATTAAATACATAGTAAATTAAATAAAAGGCATAAAATTATTTTGTTAAAAATATGAATTTTATTTTTGTTTATTGCACATAGGAAAAATCGATAACCTAACTTTTTTTATTTTTTGTTAGAATTATAAAACATAATGTAACTAATATTTATTATTTCGTTAATGCAAAAATGTAGTGTTTAATTAAAATTATTAAAATTATTGGTTTTGGACAGGAAATTTGTTTTCATATCATTTTAACGTTAATATTTTAATTTTTCATCACTCAGTATCCTAATAATTTACCTTTTTGAGAGAGAAATCCCACCAAATCAAACATTGATTTAATTTAAAACATGACATAATAAACATCTGAATTCACAATTATTACATAATATCTCAAACACACACTATATTAAATCACTATATCATCAAGTGGGCACAGCAGTGAACTTCTTCTTTACGTATGTCCCTTGGTTATGATCGCTTCGTAACCATGGAGTGTCCTCATCATTTACCAAGATGCTAGGGTCTTTGTTCACTTTGAAGGGCGGAATTCGGTCATCCTTTTCATATTCTTCTGACATGTCCGACTTGTCCTCAATTCCCACGATGACTCTTTTCCCTGAAAGAACTATGTGGCGCTTTGGCTCTTTGGTTGAGTCATTATCATTTTTCCCTCTTTTTGGTTTGGTAGACATATCATTGACATAGAACACCTGATTCACATCCTTGGCAAGGACGAATGGTTCGTCTTTGTACCCAATATTACTAAGGTCTACTGTTGTCATTCCATACTCGTTGTCTACTGTTACTCCGCCTCCGGTCACCTTGACCCATTGGCACTTGAACAATGGGATCTTCAAAGTAGGTGCATATTCTAGTTCCCATATTTCATCTATGCGTCCATAATATGTCTGCTTATTCCCATTCGGGTCTGTGGCATCTATGCGGACACCACTGTTTTGGTTGGTACTCCTTTTATCTTGGGCTACTGTGTAGAATATGTTCCCATTTATCTCGTACCCTTTGTATGTGACGATATGCCATGATGGTTGCATAGCCAATAAATACAGTTGCTCATGGATGCTCTCATCACCTTGACATTTTTTTCGCAACCAACCGCCGAAAGTTTCCATGTGCTTATGCGTAATCCAAGCTTCAGTCTTCCCAGGAAACTCGGATCGTAAGAGATCCTTGTGTGTCTCAATATACGGATCTACCAAAGAGGAGTTCTGTAGAACTGTGTAGTGCGCTTTATTGAAATAATCATCATCCGTACCAATATATGTTTTCCTCCCTAGTGTCCCCTTTCCGCTTAGTCTCCCCTCATGTCTCGATTCAGGAACACCAATCGAGTCAAGGTCGGGAATAAAGTCAACACAGAACTCAATGACCTCTTCTGTTCCATAGCCCTTGGCGATGCTTCCTTCTGGGCGAGCACGGTTGTGAACATATTTCTTTAGGACTCCCATGAATCTCTCTAAGGGGAACATGTTGTGTAGGAACACAGGACCGAGAGTGAAAATCTCCTTGACTAGGTGAACTAGGAGGTGTGTCATAATATCAAAGAAGGAAGGAGGGAACACTAACTCAAAGCTGACGAGACATTGAACCACATCATTCTGTAGTTTAGCTAGATCAGTTGGATCAATTGCCTTCTGAGAAATTGCATTGAGGAATGCACATAGCTTTACGGTGGCTAGACGTACATTTGGAGGTAGAATTCCTCTTAATGCAACTGGAAGTAATTGCGTCATGAGAACGTGACAGTCATGGGACTTTAAGTTACAGAATTTCTTCTCTGGCACATTTATAATACCCTTTATATTCGAGGAGAATCCAGATGGTACCTTGATGTTGTTTAAGCATTCAAACATGATTTCCTTCTCCTCTTTGCTTAGAGTGTAGCTAGCAGGACGTAAGTAATGGCGTCCATCATCTGTCTTCTCTGGATGTAGGTTGTCTCTTTCTCTCAAACAACGCAGGTCCTGTCGTGCTTCAAATGTGTCCTTAGGCTTTCCATACACACCCATAAAGCCTAGCAGGTTCACACAAAGATTCTTCGTCAGGTGCATCACGTCGATCGAGCTACGGACCTCCAGGACTTGCCAATAGGGTAGGTCCCAAAATATGGACTTTTTCTTCCACATGGGTGCGTGACCGGTAGCGTCTTTCGGAATAGGTTGGCTTCCATGTCCTTTTCCAAAGACGACTTTCACATCATTGACCATATCGAGTACATCCTCACCGGTTCGGTTGCGAGGCTTGGTCAGGTGGTCTGATTTCCCTTTAAAATGCTTACCTTTCTTTCTTACGGGGTGATTTGCAGGAAGAAATCGACGATGGCCAAGGTACACGACCTTTCGACATTTTTTCAAGAATACACCTCTAATATCACCGAAGCAGTGTGTGCATGCATTATATCCCTTGTTTGACTGTCCTGAAAGATTACTTAGAGCAGGCCAATCATTGATTGTTACGAACAACAATGCTCGCAGATCAAAGTGTTCCTGTTTGTACTCATCCCACACACGTACACCTTCTTTATTCCACAAAATGAGAAGTTCATCAATAAGTGGTCTCAGGTACACATCGATGTCATTGCCAGGTTGCTTCGGGCCTTGAATGAGCACAGGCATCATAATGAACTTCCGCTTCATGCATAACCAAGGAGGAATGTTGTAGATACTTAGAGTAACAGGCCAAGTGCTATGACTACTGTTCTGCTCTCCAAAAGGATTGATACCATCTGTACTTAAAGCAAACCTTAAGTTTCTTGCGTCATTTGCAAACTCCGGGAATTCTCTGTCGATTGCTCTCCACTGGGACCCATCAGCAGGGTGTCTCAACATATTGTCTACCTTACGGTCTTCTTTGTGCCATCGTAACAATTTTGCATGTTCTTTGTTTCTGAACAGACGTTTCAAGCGTGGTATTATAGGAGCATACCACATAACCTTGGCAGGGATTTTCTTACGTGGACGTTCGCCCTCAACATCACCAGGGTCATCTCGCCTGATCTTATACCGCGACGCATGGCATACCGGGCATGCATCCAATTTCTCGTACTCTTTGCCACGGTATAGGATGCAGTCATTAGGACATGCATGTATCTTCTCTATTTCTAGCCCCATAGGACAGACAACTTGTTTTGCTTCGTAGGTAGTGGCGGGCAATTCATTGTACTTCGGAAGCATCTTCTTTTGGATTTTTAGTAACTCTCCAAATCCCTTGTCAGATACACCATTCTTTGCCTTCCATTGCAGCAATTCTAGTGTGGTTCCCAACTTTTTCTGCCCTGCATCACAAGTTGGGTACAACAATTTCTTGTGATCTTCTAGCATCCGCTCGAACTTG